>NC_080464.1:27340821-27965821 GCF_028018845.1 Melospiza georgiana | reverse complement strand
GCTCTCCTTAGCTCGGCTTCTGCCCAAAGACGCCCGGGAGCGGCTCTTAGCTCTGGAGCGCATCCTGCCTTCGTCTTTAGCATCCCTTCTCATCTACATCTCAGCAAAAAGCTTTTCCACTACGTCTGACAAGGAGAAACTGTGCCAGCACAGAAAACATCTCCCATCGTGTTCTAGAAGTTGCAGAGATGTCTGCCAAGTGTTTGGCAGGAAGAAAAGAAAAGTTGTCCAAAACAGCTTCCAATCGAATGTTCATGTGATTGGAAAAGTCAGGAGAGTGCAAAAGTACTGTTTCCTATCAGTTGGCAAGGTGCGCACACAATCCCAGTGTTGTACAGCTTGCTTCTTCACCTTCCCGAAGCTGCCGCTCTCTCCGGATCCCGGAGCCGAAGAAGCGGCTTCTTCGCGCAAAGACGATTGTGCCGCTCACAGTGCTCTCCTTAGCGCGGCTTCTGCCTAAAGACGCCCGGGAGCGGCTCTTAGCTCCGGAGAGCATCCTACCTTCATCTTTAGCGTCTTTTGTAGTCTACATCTTAGCAAAACGCTTTCCCACTATGTCTGGCACGGAAAAACTGTGCCAGCACAGAAAACATCTCCCATCGTGTTCTAGAAGTTGCAGAGATGTCTGCCAAGTGTTTGGCAGGAAGAAAAGAAAAGTTGTCCAAAACAGCTTCCAATCGAACGTTCATGTGATTGGAAAAGTCAGGAGAGTGCAAAAGTACTGTTTTCTATCAGTTGGCAAGCTGCGCACACAATCCCAGTGTTGTACCGCTTGCTTCTTCACCTTCCCGAATCTGCCGCTCTCTCCGGCTCCTGGAGCCGAAGAAGCGGCTTCTTCGCGCAAAGACGATTGTGCCACTCTCAGTGCTCTCCTTAGGGTGGCTTCTGCCCAAAAACGCCCGAGAGCGGCTCTTAGCTCCGGAGAGCATCCTACCTTCGTCTTTAGCGTCTTTTGTAATCTACATCTTAGCAAATAGATTTTCCACTATGTCTGGCTAGGAGAAACTGTGCCAGCACAGAAAACATCTCCCATCGTGTTCTAGACGTTGCAGAGATGTCTGCCAAGTGTTTGGCAGGAAGAAAAGAAAAGTTGTCCAAAACAGCTTCCAATCGAATGTTCATGTGATTGGAAAAGTCAGGAGAGTGCAAAAGTACTGTTTCCTATCAGTTGGCAAGCTGCGCACACAATCCCAGTGTTGTACAGCTTGCTTCTTCACCTTTCCGAAGCTGCCACTCTCTCCGGCTCCTGGAGTCGAAGAAGCGGCTTCTTCGCGCAAAGACGATTGTGCCGCTCACAGTGCTCTCCTTAGCGCGGCTTCTGCCCAAAGACGCCCGGGAGCGGCTCTTAGCTCCGGAGAGCATCCTACCTTCGTCGTTAGCGTCTTTTGTAGTCTACATCTTAGCAAAACGCTTTCCCACTATGTCTGGCAAGGAAATACTGCGCCAGCACAGAAAACATCTCCCATCGTGTTCTAGACGTTGCAGAGATGTCTGCCAAGTGTTTGGCAGGAAGAAAAGAAAAGTTGTCCAAAACAGCTTCCAATCGAATGTTCATGTGATTGGAAAAGTCAGGAGAGTGCAAAAGTACTGTTTTCTATCAGTTGGCAAGGTGCGCACACAATCCCAGCGTTGTACAGCTTACTTCTTCACCTTCCCGAAGCTGCCGGTCTCCCCGGCTCCCGGAGCCGAAGAAGCGGCTTCTTCGCGCAAAGACGATTGTGCCGCTCACAGTGCTCTCCTTACTGCGGCTTCTGCCCAAAGATGCCCGGGAGCGGCTTATAGCAATGGAGAGCATCCTACCTTCGTCTTTTGCGTCTCTTCTCATCTACATCTCAGCAAAAAGCTTTTCCACTACATCTGGCAAGGAGAAACTGTGCCAGCACAAAAAACATCTCCCATCGTGTTCTAGAAGTTGCAGAGATGTCTGCCAAGTGTTTGACAGGAAGAAAAGAAAAGTTGTCCAAAACAGCTTCCAATCGAATGTTCATGTGATTGGAAAATTCAGGAGAGTGCAAAAGTACTGTTTTCTATCAGTTGGCAAGCTGCGCACACAATCCCAGTGTTGTACAGCTTGCTTCTTCACCTTCCCGAAGCTGCCGCTCTCTCCGGCTCCCGGAGCCGAAGAAGCGGCTTCTTCGCGCAAAGACGATTGTGCCGCTCACAGTGCTCTCCTTAGCGCGGCTTCTGCCCAAAGACGCCCGGGAGCGGCTCTTAGCTCCGGAGAGCATCCTACCTTCGTCTTTAGCGTCTTTTGTAGTCTACATCTTAGCAAAACGCTTTCCCACTATGTCTGGCTAGGAAAAACTGTGCCAGCACAGAAAACATCTCCCATCGTGTTCTAGACATCGCAGAGATGTCTGCCAAGTGTTTGGCAGGAAGAAAGGAAAAGTTGCCCAAAACAGCTTCCAATCGAATGTTCATGTGATTGGAAAAGTCAGGAGAGTGCAAAAGTACTGTTTTCTATCAGTTGGCAAGGTGCGCACACAATCCCAGTGTTGTACAGCTTGCTTCTTCACCTTCCCGCGGCTGCCGCTCTCCCCGGCTCCCGGAGCCGAAGAAGCGGCTTCTTCGCGCAAAGACGATTGTGCCGCTCACAGTGCTCTCCTTAGCGCGGCTTCTGCCCAAAGACGCACAGGAGCGGCTCTTAGCTCCGGACAGCATCCTAGCTTCGTCTTTAGCGTCTCTTCTCATCTACATCTCAGCAAAAAGCTTTTCCACTACATCTGGCAAGGAGAAACTGTGCCAGCACAGAAAACATCTCCCATCGTGTTCTAGAAGTTGCAGAGATGTCTGCCAAGTGTTTGGCAGGAAGAAAAGAAAAGTTGTCCAAAACAGCTTCCAATCGAATGTTCATGTGATTGGAAAAGTCAGGAGAGTGCAAAAGTACTGTTTTCTATCAGTTGGCAAGCTGCGCACACAATCCCAGTGTTGTACAGCTTGCTTCTTCACCTTCCCGAAGCTGCCGCTCTCTCCGGATCCCGGAGCTGAAGAAGCGGCTTCTTCGCGCAAAGACGATTGTGCCGCTCACAGTGCTCTCCTTAGCGCGGCTTCTGCCCAAAGACGCCCGGGAGCGGCTCTTAGCTCCGGAGAGCATCCTACCTTCGTCTTTAGTGTCTTTTGTAGTCTACATCTTAGCAAATAGATTTTCCACTATGTCTTGCAAGGAGAAACTGTGCCAGCACAGAAAACATCTCCCATCGTGTTCTAGAAGTTGCAGAGATGTCTGCCAAGTGTTTGGCAGGAAGAAAAGAAAAGTTGTCCACCACAGCTTCCAATCGAATGTTCATGTGATTGGAAATGTCAGGAGAGTGCAAAAGTACTGTTTTCTATCAGTTGGCAAGCTGCGCACACAATCCCAGTGTTGTACAGCTTGCTTCTTCACCTTCCCGAAGCTGCCGCTCTCCCCGGCTCCCGGAGCCGAAGAAGCGGCTTCTTCGCGCAAAGACGATTGTGCCGCTCACAGTGCTCTCCTTAGCGCGGCTTCTGCCCAAAGACGCCCGGGAGCGGCTCTTAGCTCTGGAGCGCATCCTGCCTTCGTCTTTAGTATCCCTTCTCATCTACATCTCAGCAAAAAGCTTTTCCACTACGTCTGACAAGGAGAAACTGTGCCAGCACAGAAAACATCTCCCATCGTGTTCTAGAAGTTGCAGAGATGTCTGCCAAGTGTTTGGCAGGAAGAAAAGAAAAGTTATCCACAACAGTTTCCAATCGAATGTTCATGTGATTGGAAAAGTCAGGAGAGTGCAAAAGTACTGTTTTCTATCAGTTGGCAAGCTGCGCACACAATCCCAGTGTTGTACAGCTTGCTTCTTCACCTTCCCGAAGCTGCCGCTCTCTCCGGATCCCGGAGCCGAAGAAGCGGCTTCTTCGCGCAAAGACGATTGTGCCGCTCACAGTGCTCTCCTTACTGCGGCTTCTGCCCAACGACGCCTGGGAGCGTCTCTTAGCTCTGGAGAGCATCCTACCTTCGTCTTTAGTGTCTCTTCTCATCTACATCTCAGCAAAAAGCTTTTCCACTACATCTGGCAAGGAGAAACTGTGCCAGCACAGAAAACATCTCCCATCGTGTTCTAGAAGTTGCACGGAGGTCTGCCAAGTGTTTGGCAGGAAGAAAAGTTGTCCAAAACTGCTTCCAATCGAATGTTCATGTGATTGGAAAAGTCAGGAGAGTGCAAAAGTACTGTTTTCTATCAGTTGGCAAGCTGCGCACACAATCCCAGTGTTGTACAGCTTGCTTCTTCACCTTCCCGAAGCTGCCGCTCTCCCCGGCTCCCGGAGCCGAAGAAGCGGCTTCTTCGCGCAAAGACGATTGTGCCGCTCACAGTGCTCTCCTTACTGCGGCTTATGCCCAAAGACGCCCGGGAGCGGCTCTTAGCTCAGGAGAGCATCCTACCTTCGTCTTTAGCGTCTCTTCCCACCTACATCTCAGCAAAAAGCTTTTCCACAACCTCTGGCGAGGAGAAACTGTGCCAGCACAGAAAACATCTCCCATCGTGTTTTAGAAGTTGCAGAGATGTCTGCCAAGTGTTTGGCAGGAAGAAAAGAAAAGTTATCCAAAACAGCTTCCAATCGAATGTTCATGTGATTGGAAAAGTCAGGAGAGTGCAAAAGTACTGTTTTGTATCAGTTGGCAAGCTGCGCACACAATCCCAGTGTTGTACAGCTTGCTTCTTCACCTTCCTGAAGCTGCCGCTCTCTCCGGCTCCTGGAGCCGAAGAAGCGGCTTCTTCGCGCAAAGACGATTGTGCCGCTCACAGTGCTCTCCTTAGGGTGGCTTCTGCCCAAAGACGCCCGAGAGCGGCTCTTAGCTCCGGAGAGCATCCTACCTTCGTCTTTAGCGTCTTTTGTAATCTACATCTTAGCAAATAGATTTCCCACTATGTCTGGCAAGGAAAAACTGTGCCAGCACAGAAAACATCTCCCATCGTGTTCTAGACGTCGCAGAGATGTCTGCCAAGTGTTTGGCAGGAAGAAAAGAAAAGTTATCCGAAACAGCTTCCAATCGAATGTTCATGTGATTGGAAAAGTCAGGAGAGTGCAAAAGTACTGTTTTCTATAAGTTGGCAAGGTGCACACACAATCCCAGTGTTGTACAGCTTGCTTCTTCACCTTCCCGAAGCTGCCGCTCTCTCCGGCTCCCGAAACCGAAGAAGCGGCTTCTTCGCGCAAAGACGATTGTGCCGCTCACAGTGCTCTCCTTAGCACGGGTTCTGCCCAAAGACGCCCGGGAGCGGCTCTTAGCTCCGGAGAGCATCCTACCTTCGTCTTTAGCGTCTTTTGTAGTCTACATCTTAGCAAAACGCTTTCCCACTATGTCTGGCAAGGAGAAACTGTGCCAGCACAGAAAACATCTCCCATCGTGTTCTAGACGTTGCACGGATGTCTGCCAAGTGTTTGGCAGGAAGAAAAGTTGTCCAAAACAGCTTCCAATCGAAGGTTCATGTGATTGGAAAAGTCAGGAGAGTGCAAAAGTACTGTTTTCTATCAGTTGGCAAGCTGCGCACACAATCCCAGTGTTGTACAGCTTGCTTCTTCACCTTCCCAAAGCTGCCGCTCTCCCCGGATACCGGAGCCGAAGAAGCGGCTTCTTCGCGCAAAGACGATTGTGCCACTCACAGTGCTCTCCTTAGCGCGGCTTCTGCCCAAAGACGCCCGGGAGCGGCTCTTAGCTCCGGACAGCATCCTACCTTCGTCTTTAGTGTCTTTTGTAGTCTACATCTTAGCAAATAGATTTTCCACTATGTCTGGCTAGGAGAAACTGTGCCAGCACAGAAAACATCTCCCATCGTGTTCTAGAAGTTGCAGAGATGTCTGCCAAGTGTTTGGCAGGAAGAAAAGAAAAGTTGTCCAAAACAGCTTCCAATCGAATGTTCATGTGATTGGAAAAGTCAGGAGAGTGCAAAAGTGCTGTTTTCTATCAGTTGGCAAGGTGCGCACACAATCCCAGTGTTGTACAGCTTGCTTCTTCACCTTCCCGAAGCTGCCGCTCTCTCCGGCTCCCGGAGCCGAAGAAGCGGCTTCTTCGCGCAAAGACGATTGTGCCACTCACAGTGCTCTCCTTAGCGCGGCTTCTGCCCAAAGATGCCCGGGAGCGGCTCTTAGCTCCGGAGAGCATCCTACCTTCGTCTTTAGCGTCTTTTGTAGTCTACATCTTAGCAAAACGCTTTCCCACTATGTCTGGCTAGGAAAAACTGTGCCAGCACAGAAAACATCTCCCATCGTGTTCTAGACATCGCAGAGATGTCTGCCAAGTGTTTGGCAGGAAGAAAAGAAAAGTTGTCCAAAACAGCTTCCAATCGAATGTTCATGTGATTGGAAAAGTCAGGAGAGTGCAAAAGTACTGTTTTCTATCAGTTGGCAAGCTGCGCACACAATCCCAGTGTTGTACAGCTTGCTTCTTCACCTTCCCGAAGCTTCCGCTCTCCCCGGCTCCCGGAGCCGAAGAAGCGGCTTCTTCGCGCAAAGACGATTGTGCCGCTCACAGTGCTCTCCTTAGCACGGGTTCTGCCCAAAGACGCCCGGGAGCGGCTCTTAGCTCCGGAGAGCATCCTACCTTCGTCTTTAGCGTCTTTTGTAGTCTACATCTTAGCAAAACGCTTTCCCACTATGTCTGGCAAGGAGAAACTGTGCCAGCACAGAAAACATCTCCCATCGTGTTCTAGACATCGCAGAGATGTCTGCCAAGTGTTTGGCAGGAAGAAAAGAAAAGTTGTCCAAAACAGCTTCCAATCGAATGTTCATGTGATTGGAAAAGTCAGGAGAGTGCAAAAGTACTGTTTTCTATCAGTTGGCAAGCTGCGCACACAATCCCAGTGTTGTACAGCTTGCTTCTTCACCTTCCCGAAGCTGCCGCTCTCTCCGGATCCCGGAGCTGAAGAAGCGGCTTCTTCGCGCAAAGACGATTGTGCCGCTCACAGTGCTCTCCTTAGCGCGGCTTCTGCCCAAAGACGCCCGGGAGCGGCTCTTAGCTCCGGAGAGCATCCTACCTTCGTCTTTAGTGTCTTTTGTAGTCTACATCTTAGCAAATAGATTTTCCACTATGTCTGGCAAGGAGAAACTGTGCCAGCACAGAAAACATCTCCCATCGTGTTCTAGAAGTTGCAGAGATGTCTGCCAAGTGTTTGGCAGGAAGAAAAGAAAAGTTGTCCACCACAGCTTCCAATCGAATGTTCATGTGATTGGAAATGTCAGGAGAGTGCAAAAGTACTGTTTTCTATCAGTTGGCAAGCTGCGCACACAATCCCAGTGTTGTACAGCTTGCTTCTTCACCTTCCCGAAGCTGCCGCTCTCCCCGGCTCCCGGAGCCGAAGAAGCGGCTTCTTCGCGCAAAGACGATTGTGCCGCTCACAGTGCTCTCCTTAGCGCGGCTTCTGCCCAAAGACGCCCGGGAGCGGCTCTTAGCTCTGGAGCGCATCCTGCCTTCGTCTTTAGTATCCCTTCTCATCTACATCTCAGCAAAAAGCTTTTCCACTACGTCTGACAAGGAGAAACTGTGCCAGCACAGAAAACATCTCCCATCGTGTTCTAGAAGTTGCAGAGATGTCTGCCAAGTGTTTGGCAGGAAGAAAAGAAAAGTTATCCACAACAGTTTCCAATCGAATGTTCATGTGATTGGAAAAGTCAGGAGAGTGCAAAAGTACTGTTTTCTATCAGTTGGCAAGCTGCGCACACAATCCCAGTGTTGTACAGCTTGCTTCTTCACCTTCCCGAAGCTGCCGCTCTCTCCGGATCCCGGAGCCGAAGAAGCGGCTTCTTCGCGCAAAGACGATTGTGCCGCTCACAGTGCTCTCCTTACTGCGGCTTCTGCCCAACGACGCCTGGGAGCGTCTCTTAGCTCTGGAGAGCATCCTACCTTCGTCTTTAGTGTCTCTTCTCATCTACATCTCAGCAAAAAGCTTTTCCACTACATCTGGCAAGGAGAAACTGTGCCAGCACAGAAAATATCTCCCATCGTGTTCTAGAAGTTGCACGGAGGTCTGCCAAGTGTTTGGCAGGAAGAAAAGTTGTCCAAAACTGCTTCCAATCGAATGTTCATGTGATTGGAAAAGTCAGGAGAGTGCAAAAGTACTGTTTTCTATCAGTTGGCAAGCTGCGCACACAATCCCAGTGTTGTACAGCTTGCTTCTTCACCTTCCCGAAGCTGCCGCTCTCCCCGGCTCCCGGAGCCGAAGAAGCGGCTTCTTTGCGCAAAGACGATTGTGCCGCTCACAGTGCTCTCCTTACTGCGGCTTCTGCCCAAAGACGCCCGGGAGCGGCTCTTAGCTCAGGAGAGCATCCTACCTTCGTCTTTAGCGTCTCTTCCCATCTACATCTCAGCAAAAAGCTTTTCCACAACCTCTGACGAGGAGAAACTGTGCCAGCACAGAAAACATCTCCCATCGTGTTTTAGAAGTTGCAGAGATGTCTGCCAAGTGTTTGGCAGGAAGAAAAGAAAAGTTATCCAAAACAGCTTCCAATCGAATGTTCATGTGATTGGAAAAGTCAGGAGAGTGCAAAAGTACTGTTTTGTATCAGTTGGCAAGGTGCGCACACAATCCCAGTGTTGTACAGCTTGCTTCTTCACCTTCCCGAAGCTGCCGCTCTCTCCGGCTCCTGGAGCCGAAGAAGCGGCTTCTTCGCGCAAAGACGATTGTGCCGCTCACAGTGCTCTCCTTAGGGTGGCTTCTGCCCAAAGACGCCCGAGAGCGGCTCTTAGCTCCGGAGAGCATCCTACCTTCGTCTTTAGCGTCTTTTGTAATCTACATCTTAGCAAATAGATTTCCCACTATGTCTGGCAAGGAAAAACTGTGCCAGCACAGAAAACATCTCCCATCGTGTTCTAGACGTCGCAGAGATGTCTGCCAAGTGTTTGGCAGGAAGAAAAGAAAAGTTGTCCAAAACAGCTTCCAATCGAAGGTTCATGTGATTGGAAAAGTCAGGAGAGTGCAAAAGTACTGTTTTCTATCAGTTGGCAAGCTGCGCACACAATCCCAGTGTTGTACAGCTTGCTTCTTCACCTTCCCAAAGCTGCCGCTCTCCCCGGATACCGGAGCCGAAGAAGCGGCTTCTTCGCGCAAAGACGATTGTGCCACTCACAGTGCTCTCCTTAGCGCGGCTTCTGCCCAAAGACGCCCGGGAGCGGCTCTTAGCTCCGGACAGCATCCTACCTTCGTCTTTAGTGTCTTTTGTAGTCTACATCTTAGCAAATAGATTTTCCACTATGTCTGGCTAGGAGAAACTGTGCCAGCACAGAAAATATCTCCCATCGTGTTCTAGAAGTTGCAGAGATGTCTGCCAAGTGTTTGGCAGGAAGAAAAGAAAAGTTGTCCAAAACAGCTTCCAATCGAATGTTCATGTGATTGGAAAAGTCAGGAGAGTGCAAAAGTGCTGTTTTCTATCAGTTGGCAAGCTGCGCACACAATCCCAGTGTTGTACAGCTTGCTTCTTCACCTTCCCGAAGCTGCCGCTCTCTCCGGCTCCCGGAGCCGAAGAAGCGGCTTCTTCGCGCAAAGACGATTGTGCCGCTCACAGTGCTCTCCTTAGCGCGGCTTCTGCCCAAAGATGCCCGGGAGCGGCTCTTAGCTCCGGAGAGCATCCTACCTTCGTCTTTAGCGTCTTTTGTAGTCTACATCTTAGCAAAACGCTTTCCCACTATGTCTGGCTAGGAAAAACTGTGCCAGCACTGAAAACATCTCCCATCGTGTTCTAGACATCGCAGAGATGTCTGCCAAGTGTTTGGCAGGAAGAAAAGAAAAGTTGTCCAAAACAGCTTCCAATCGAATGTTCATGTGATTGGAAAAGTCAGGAGAGTGCAAAAGTACTGTTTTCTATCAGTTGGCAAGCTGCGCACACAATCCCAGTGTTGTACAGCTTGCTTCTTCACCTTCCCGAAGCTGCCGCTCTCTCCGGCTCCCGGAGCCGAAGAAGCGGCTTCTTCGCGCAAAGACGATTGTGCCGCTCACAGTGCTCTCCTTACTGCGGCTTCTGCCCAAAGTCGCCCTGGAGCGGCTCTTAGCTCTGGAGAGCATCCTACCTTCGTCTTTAGCGTCTCTTCTCATCTACATCTCAGCAAAAAGCTTTTCCACTACATCTGGCAAGGAGAAACTGTGCCAGCACAAAAAACATCTCCCATCGTGTTCTAGAAGTTGCAGAGATGTCTGCCAAGTGTTTGGCAGGAAGAAAAGAAAAGTTGTCCAAAACAGCTTCCAATCGAATGTTCATGTGATTGGAAAAGTCAGGAGAGTGCAAAAGTACTGTTTTCTATCAGTTGGCAAGCTGCGCACACAATCCCAGTGTTGTACAGCTTGCTTCTTCACCTTCCCGAAGCTGCCGCTCTCTCCGGATCCCGGAGCTGAAGAAGCGGCTTCTTCGCGCAAAGACGATTGTGCCGCTCACAGTGCTCTCCTTAGTGCGGCTTCTGCCCAAAGACGCCCGGGAGCGGCTCTTAGCTCCGGAGAGCATCCTACCTTCGTCTTTAGTGTCTTTTGTAGTCTACATCTTAGCAAATAGATTTTCCACTATGTCTGGCAAGGAGAAACTGTGCCAGCACAGAAAACATCTCCCATCGTGTTCTAGAAGTTGCAGAGATGTCTGCCAAGTGTTTGGCAGGAAGAAAAGAAAAGTTGTCCACCACAGCTTCCAATCGAATGTTCATGTGATTGGAAATGTCAGGAGAGTGCAAAAGTACTGTTTTCTATCAGTTGGCAAGCTGCGCACACAATCCCAGTGTTGTACAGCTTGCTTCTTCACCTTCCCGAAGCTTCCGCTCTCCCCGGCTCCCGGAGCCGAAGAAGCGGCTTCTTCGCGCAAAGACGATTGTGCCGCTCACAGTGCTCTCCTTACTGCGGCTTCTGCCCAAAGTCGCCCTGGAGCGGCTCTTAGCTCTGGAGAGCATCCTACCTTCGTCTTTAGCGTCTCTTCTCATCTACATCTCAGCAAAAAGCTTTTCCACTACATCTGGCAAGGAGAAACTGTGCCAGCACAAAAAACATCTCCCATCGTGTTCTAGAAGTTGCAGAGATGTCTGCCAAGTGTTTGGCAGGAAGAAAAGAAAAGTTGTCCAAAACAGCTTCCAATCGAATGTTCATGTGATTGGAAAAGTCAGGAGAGTGCAAAAGTACTGTTTTCTATCAGTTGGCAAGCTGCGCACACAATCCCAGTGTTGTACAGCTTGCTTCTTCACCTTCCCGAAGCTGCCGCTCTCTCCGGATCCCGGAGCTGAAGAAGCGGCTTCTTCGCGCAAAGACGATTGTGCCGCTCACAGTGCTCTCCTTAGCGCGGCTTCTGCCCAAAGACGCCCGGGAGCGGCTCTTAGCTCCGGAGAGCATCCTACCTTCGTCTTTAGTGTCTTTTGTAGTCTACATCTTAGCAAATAGATTTTCCACTATGTCTGGCAAGGAGAAACTGTGCCAGCACAGAAAACATCTCCCATCGTGTTCTAGAAGTTGCAGAGATGTCTGCCAAGTGTTTGGCAGGAAGAAAAGAAAAGTTGTCCACCACAGCTTCCAATCGAATGTTCATGTGATTGGAAATGTCAGGAGAGTGCAAAAGTACTGTTTTCTATCAGTTGGCAAGCTGCGCACACAATCCCAGTGTTGTACAGCTTGCTTCTTCACCTTCCCGAAGCTGCCGCTCTCCCCGGCTCCCGGAGCCGAAGAAGCGGCTTCTTCGCGCAAAGACGATTGTGCCGCTCACAGTGCTCTCCTTAGCGCGGCTTCTGCCCAAAGACGCCCGGGAGCGGCTCTTAGCTCTGGAGCGCATCCTGCCTTCGTCTTTAGTATCCCTTCTCATCTACATCTCAGCAAAAAGCTTTTCCACTACGTCTGACAAGGAGAAACTGTGCCAGCACAGAAAACATCTCCCATCGTGTTCTAGAAGTTGCAGAGATGTCTGCCAAGTGTTTGGCAGGAAGAAAAGAAAAGTTATCCACAACAGTTTCCAATCGAATGTTCATGTGATTGGAAAAGTCAGGAGAGTGCAAAAGTACTGTTTTCTATCAGTTGGCAAGCTGCACACACAATCCCAGTGTTGTACAGCTTGCTTCTTCACCTTCCCGAAGCTGCCGCTCTCTCCGGATCCCGGAGCCGAAGAAGCGGCTTCTTCGCGCAAAGACGATTGTGCCGCTCACAGTGCTCTCCTTACTGCGGCTTCTGCCCAACGACGCCTGGGAGCGTCTCTTTGCTCTGGAGAGCATCCTACCTTCGTCTTTAGTGTCTCTTCTCATCTACATCTCAGCAAAAAGCTTTTCCACTACATCTGGCAAGGAGAAACTGTGCCAGCACAGAAAATATCTCCCATCGTGTTCTAGAAGTTGCACGGAGGTCTGCCAAGTGTTTGGCAGGAAGAAAAGTTGTCCAAAACTGCTTCCAATCGAATGTTCATGTGATTGGAAAAGTCAGGAGAGTGCAAAAGTACTGTTTTCTATCAGTTGGCAAGCTGCGCACACAATCCCAGTGTTGTACAGCTTGCTTCTTCACCTTCCCGAAGCTGCCGCTCTCCCCGGCTCCCGGAGCCGAAGAAGCGGCTTCTTTGCGCAAAGACGATTGTGCCGCTCACAGTGCTCTCCTTACTGCGGCTTCTGCCCAAAGACGCCCGGGAGCGGCTCTTAGCTCAGGAGAGCATCCTACCTTCGTCTTTAGCGTCTCTTCCCATCTACATCTCAGCAAAAGCTTTTCCACAACCTCTGGCGAGGAGAAACTGTGCCAGCACAGAAAACATCTCCCATCGTGTTTTAGAAGTTGCAGAGATGTCTGCCCAGTGTTTGGCAGGAAGAAAAGAAAAGTTATCCAAAACAGCTTCCAATCGAATGTTCATGTGATTGGAAAAGTCAGGAGAGTGCAAAAGTACTGTTTTGTATCAGTTGGCAAGGTGCGCACACAATCCCAGTGTTGTACAGCTTGCTTCTTCACCTTCCCGAAGCTGCCGCTCTCTCCGGCTCCTGGAGCCGAAGAAGCGGCTTCTTCGCGCAAAGACGATTGTGCCGCTCACAGTGCTCTCCTTAGGGTGGCTTCTGCCCAAAGACGCCCGAGAGCGGCTCTTAGCTCCGGAGAGCATCCTACCTTCGTCTTTAGCGTCTTTTGTAATCTACATCTTAGCAAATAGATTTCCCACTATGTCTGGCAAGGAAAAACTGTGCCAGCACAGAAAACATCTCCCATCGTGTTCTAGACGTCGCAGAGATGTCTGCCAAGTGTTTGGCAGGAAGAAAAGAAAAGTTATCCGAAACAGCTTCCAATCGAATGTTCATGTGATTGGAAAAGTCAGGAGAGTGCAAAAGTACTGTTTTCTATCAGTTGGCAAGGTGCACACACAATCCCAGTGTTGTACAGCTTGCTTCTTCACCTTCCCGAAGCTGCCGCTCTCTCCGGCTCCCGGAGCCGAAGAAGCGGCTTCTTCGCGCAAAGACGATTGTGCCGCTCACAGTGCTCTCCTTAGCACGGGTTCTGCCCAAAGACGCCCGGGAGCGGCTCTTAGCTCCGGAGAGCATCCTACCTTCGTCTTTAGCGTCTTTTGTAGTCTACATCTTAGCAAAACGCTTTCCCACTATGTCTGGCAAGGAGAAACTGTGCCAGCACAGAAAACATCTCCCATCGTGTTCTAGACGTTGCACGGATGTCTGCCAAGTGTTTGGCAGGAAGAAAAGTTGTCCAAAACAGCTTCCAATCGAAGGTTCATGTGATTGGAAAAGTCAGGAGAGTGCAAAAGTACTGTTTTCTATCAGTTGGCAAGCTGCGCACACAATCCCAGTGTTGTACAGCTTGCTTCTTCACCTTCCCAAAGCTGCCGCTCTCCCCGGATACCAGAGCCGAAGAAGCGGCTTCTTCGCGCAAAGACGATTGTGCCACTCACAGTGCTCTCCTTAGCGCGGCTTCTGCCCAAAGACGCCCGGGAGCGGCTCTTAGCTCCGGACAGCATCCTACCTTCGTCTTTAGTGTCTTTTGTAGTCTACATCTTAGCAAATAGATTTTCCACTATGTCTGGCTAGGAGAAACTGTGCCAGCACAGAAAACATCTCCCATCGTGTTCTAGAAGTTGCAGAGATGTCTGCCAAGTGTTTGGCAGGAAGAAAAGAAAAGTTGTCCAAAACAGCTTCCAATCGAATGTTCATGTGATTGGAAAAGTCAGGAGAGTGCAAAAGTGCTGTTTTCTATCAGTTGGCAAGCTGCGCACACAATCCCAGTGTTGTACAGCTTGCTTCTTCACCTTCCCGAAGCTGCCGCTCTCTCCGGCTCCCGGAGCCGAAGAAGCGGCTTCTTCGCGCAAAGACGATTGTGCCGCTCACAGTGCTCTCCTTAGCGCGGCTTCTGCCCAAAGATGCCCGGGAGCGGCTCTTAGCTCCGGAGAGCATCCTACCTTCGTCTTTAGCGTCTTTTGTAGTCTACATCTTAGCAAAACGCTTTCCCACTATGTCTGGCTAGGAAAAACTGTGCCAGCACAGAAAACATCTCCCATCGTGTTCTAGACATCGCAGAGATGTCTGCCAAGTGTTTGGCAGGAAGAAAAGAAAAGTTGTCCAAAACAGCTTCCAATCGAATGTTCATGTGATTGGAAAAGTCAGGAGAGTGCAAAAGTACTGTTTTCTATCAGTTGGCAAGCTGCGCACACAATCCCAGTGTTGTACAGCTTGCTTCTTCACCTTCCCGAAGCTTCCGCTCTCCCCGGCTCCCGGAGCCGAAGAAGCGGCTTCTTCGCGCAAAGACGATTGTGCCGCTCACAGTGCTCTCCTTACTGCGGCTTCTGCCCAAAGTCGCCCTGGAGCGGCTCTTAGCTCTGGAGAGCATCCTACCTTCGTCTTTAGCGTCTCTTCTCATCTACATCTCAGCAAAAAGCTTTTCCACTACGTCTGACAAGGAGAAACTGTGCCAGCACAGAAAACATCTCCCATCGTGTTCTAGAAGTTGCAGAGATGTCTGCCAAGTGTTTGGCAGGAAGAAAAGAAAAGTTGTCCACAACAGTTTCCAATCGAATGTTCATGTGATTGGAAAAGTCAGGAGAGTGCAAAAGTACTGTTTTCTATCAGTTGGCAAGCTGCGCACACAATCCCAGTGTTGTACAGCTTGCTTCTTCACCTTCCCGAAGCTGCCGCTCTCTCCGGATCCCGGAGCCGAAGAAGCGGCTTCTTCGCGCAAAGACGATTGTGCCGCTCACAGTGCTCTCCTTACTGCGGCTTCTGCCCAACGACGCCTGGGAGCGTCTCTTAGCTCTGGAGAGCACCCTACCTTCGTCTTTAGTGTCTCTTCTCATCTACATCTCAGCAAAAAGCTTTTCCACTACATCTGGCAAGGAGAAACTGTGCCAGCACAGAAAATATCTCCCATCGTGTTCTAGAAGCTGCACGGAGGTCTGCCAAGTGTTTGGCAGGAAGAAAAGTTGTCCAAAACTGCTTCCAATCGAATGTTCATGTGATTGGAAAAGTCAGGAGAGTGCAAAAGTACTGTTTTCTATCAGTTGGCAAGCTGCGCACACAATCCCAGTGTTGTACAGCTTGCTTCTTCACCTTCCCGAAGCTGCCGCTCTCCCCGGCTCCCGGAGCCGAAGAAGCGGCTTCTTTGCGCAAAGACGATTGTGCCGCTCACAGTGCTCTCCTTACTGCGGCTTCTGCCCAAAGACGCCCGGGAGCGGCTCTTAGCTCAGGAGAGCATCCTACCTTCGTCTTTAGCGTCTCTTCCCATCTACATCTCAGCAAAAAGCTTTTCCACAACCTCTGGCGAGGAGAAACTGTGCCAGCACAGAAAACATCTCCCATCGTGTTTTAGAAGTTGCAGAGATGTCTGCCAAGTGTTTGGCAGGAAGAAAAGAAAAGTTATCCAAAACAGCTTCCAATCGAATGTTCATGTGATTGGAAAAGTCAGGAGAGTGCAAAAGTACTGTTTTGTATCAGTTGGCAAGGTGCGCACACAATCCCAGTGTTGTACAGCTTGCTTCTTCACCTTCCCGAAGCTGCCGCTCTCTCCGGCTCCTGGAGCCGAAGAAGCGGCTTCTTCGCGCAAAGACGATTGTGCCGCTCACAGTGCTCTCCTTAGGGTGGCTTCTGCCCAAAGACGCCCGAGAGCGGCTCTTAGCTCCGGAGAGCATCCTACCTTCGTCTTTAGCGTCTTTTGTAATCTACATCTTAGCAAATAGATTTCCCACTATGTCTGGCAAGGAAAAACTGTGCCAGCACAGAAAACATCTCCCATCGTGTTCTAGACGTCGCAGAGATGTCTGCCAAGTGTTTGGCAGGAAGAAAAGAAAAGTTATCCGAAACAGCTTCCAATCGAATGTTCATGTGATTGGAAAAGTCAGGAGAGTGCAAAAGTACTGTTTTCTATCAGTTGGCAAGGTGCACACACAATCCCAGTGTTGTACAGCTTGCTTCTTCACCTTCCCGAAGCTGCCGCTCTCTCCGGCTCCCGGAGCCGAAGAAGCGGCTTCTTCGCGCAAAGACGATTGTGCCGCTCACAGTGCTCTCCTTAGCACGGGTTCTGCCCAAAGACGCCCGGGAGCGGCTCTTAGCTCCGGAGAGCATCCTACCTTCGTCTTTAGCGTCTTTTGTAGTCTACATCTTAGCAAAACGCTTTCCCACTATGTCTGGCAAGGAGAAACTGTGCCAGCACAGAAAACATCTCCCATCGTGTTCTAGACGTTGCACGGATGTCTGCCAAGTGTTTGGCAGGAAGAAAAGTTGTCCAAAACAGCTTCCAATCGAAGGTTCATGTGATTGGAAAAGTCAGGAGAGTGCAAAAGTACTGTTTTCTATCAGTTGGCAAGCTGCGCACACAATCCCAGTGTTGTACAGCTTGCTTCTTCACCTTCCCAAAGCTGCCGCTCTCCCCGGATACCGGAGCCGAAGAAGCGGCTTCTTCGCGCAAAGACGATTGTGCCACTCACAGTGCTCTCCTTAGCGCGGCTTCTGCCCAAAGACGCCCGGGAGCGGCTCTTAGCTCCGGACAGCATCCTACCTTCGTCTTTAGTGTCTTTTGTAGTCTACATCTTAGCAAATAGATTTTCCACTATGTCTGGCTAGGAGAAACTGTGCCAGCACAGAAAACATCTCCCATCGTGTTCTAGAAGTTGCAGAGATGTCTGCCAAGTGTTTGGCAGGAAGAAAAGAAAAGTTGTCCAAAACAGCTTCCAATCGAATGTTCATGTGATTGGAAAAGTCAGGAGAGTGCAAAAGTGCTGTTTTCTATCAGTTGGCAAGCTGCGCACACAATCCCAGTGTTGTACAGCTTGCTTCTTCACCTTCCCGAAGCTGCCGCTCTCTCCGGATCCCGGAGCCGAAGAAGCGGCTTCTTCGCGCAAAGACGATTGTGCCACTCACAGTGCTCTCCTTAGCGCGGCTTCTGCCCAAAGATGCCCGGGAGCGGCTCTTAGCTCCGGAGAGCATCCTACCTTCGTCTTTAGCGTCTTTTGTAGTCTACATCTTAGCAAAACGCTTTCCCACTATGTCTGGCTAAAAAAAACTGTGCCAGCACAGAAAACATCTCCCATCGTGTTCTAGACATCGCAGAGATGTCTGCCAAGTGTTTGGCAGGAAGAAAAGAAAAGTTGTCCAAAACAGCTTCCAATCGAATGTTCATGTGATTGGAAAAGTCAGGAGAGTGCAAAAGTACTGTTTTCTATCAGTTGGCAAGCTGCGCACACAATCCCAGTGTTGTACAGCTTGCTTCTTCACCTTCCCGAAGCTGCCGCTCTCCCCGGCTCCCGGAGCCGAAGAAGCGGCTTCTTCGCGCAAAGACGATTGTGCCGCTCACAGTGCTCTCCTTACTGCGGCTTCTGCCCAAAGATGCCCTGGAGCGGCTCTTAGCTCTGGAGAGCATCCTACCTTCGTCTTTAGCGTCTCTTCTCATCTACATCTCAGCAAAAAGCTTTTCCACTACATCTGGCAAGGAGAAACTGTGCCAGCACAGAAAACATCTCCCATCGTGTTCTAGAAGTTGCAGAGATGTCTGCCAAGTGTTTGGCAGGAAGAAAAGAAAAGTTGTCCAAAACAGCTTCCAATCGAATGTTCATGTGATTGGAAAAGTCAGGAGAGTGCAAAAGTACTGTTTTCTATCAGTTGGCAAGGTGCGCACACAATCCCAGTGTTGTACAGCTTGCTTCTTCACCTTCCCGAAGCTGCCGCTCTCTCCGGCTCCCGGAGCCGAAGAAGCGGCTTCTTCGCGCAAAGACGATTGTGCCGCTCACAGTGCTCTCCTTAGCGCGGCTTCTGCCTAAAGATGCCCGGGAGCGGCTCTTAGCTCCGGAGAGCATCCTACCTTCGTCTTTAGCGTCTTTTGTAGTCTACATCTTAGCAAAACGCTTTCCCACTATGTCTGGCTAGGAAAAACTGTGCCAGCACAGAAAACATCTCCCATCGTGTTCTAGACATCGCAGAGATGTCTGCCAAGTGTTTGGCAGGAAGAAAAGAAAAGTTGTCCAAAACAGCTTCCAATCGAATGTTCATGTGATTGGAAAAGTCAGGAGAGTGCAAAAGTACTGTTTTCTATCAGTTGGCAAGCTGCGCACACAATCCCAGTGTTGTACAGCTTGCTTCTTCACCTTCCCGAAGCTGCCGCTCTCTCCGGCTCGAGGAGCCGAAGAAGCGGCTTCTTCGCGCAAAGACGATTGTGCCGCTCACAGTGCTCTCCTTAGCACGGGTTCTGTCCAAAGACGCCCGGGAGCGGCTCATAGCTCCGGAGAGCATCCTACCTTCGTCTTTAGCGTCTTTTGTAGTCTACATCTTAGCAAAACGCTTTCCCACTATGTCTGGCAAGGAGAAACTGTGCCAGCACAGAAAACATCTCCCATCGTGTTCTAGACGTTGCACGGATGTCTGCCAAGTGTTTGGCAGGAAGAAAAGTTGTCCAAAACAGCTTCCAATCGAAGGTTCATGTGATTGGAAAAGTCAGGAGAGTGCAAAAGTACTGTTTTCTATCAGTTGGCAAGCTGCGCACACAATCCCAGTGTTGTACAGCTTGCTTCTTCACCTTCCCGAAGCTGCCGCTCTCTCCGGATCCCGGAGCTGAAGAAGCGGCTTCTTCGCGCAAAGACGATTGTGCCGCTCACAGTGCTCTCCTTAGCGCGGCTTCTGCCCAAAGACGCCCGGGAGCGGCTCTTAGCTCCGGAGAGCATCCTACCTTCGTCTTTAGTGTCTTTTGTAGTCTACATCTTAGCAAATAGATTTTCCACTATGTCTGGCAAGGAGAAACTGTGCCAGCACAGAAAACATCTCCCATCGTGTTCTAGAAGTTGCAGAGATGTCTGCCAAGTGTTTGGCAGGAAGAAAAGAAAAGTTGTCCACCACAGCTTCCAATCGAATGTTCATGTGATTGGAAATGTCAGGAGAGTGCAAAAGTACTGTTTTCTATCAGTTGGCAAGCTGCGCACACAATCCCAGTGTTGTACAGCTTGCTTCTTCACCTTCCCGCGGCTGCCAATCTCCCCGGCTCCCGGAGCCGAAGAAGCGGCTTCTTCGCGCAAAGACGATTGTGCCGCTCACAGTGCTCTCCTTAGCGCGGCTTCTGCCCAAAGACGCCCGGGAGCGGCTCTTAGCTCTGGAGCGCATCCTGCCTTCGTCTTTAGCATCCCTTCTCATCTACATCTCAGCAAAAAGCTTTTCCACTACATCTGGCAAGGAGAAACTGTGCCAGCACAGAAAACATCTCCCATCGTGTTCTAGAAGTTGCAGAGATGTCTGCCAAGTGTTTGGCAGGAAGAAAAGAAAAGTTGTCCAAAACAGCTTCCAATCGAATGTTCATGTGATTGGAAAAGTCAGGAGAGTGCAAAAGTACTGTTTTCTATCAGTTGGCAAGGTGCGCACACAATCCCAGTGTTGTACAGCTTGCTTCTTCACCTTCCCGAAGCTGCCGCTCTCTCCGGCTCCCGGAGCCGAAGAAGCGGCTTCTTCGCGCAAAGACGATTGTGCCGCTCACAGTGCTCTCCTTAGCGCGGCTTCTGCCTAAAGATGCCCGGGAGCGGCTCTTAGCTCCGGAGAGCATCCTACCTTCGTCTTTAGCGTCTTTTGTAGTCTACATCTTAGCAAAACGCTTTCCCACTATGTCTGGCTAGGAAAAACTGTGCCAGCACAGAAAACATCTCCCATCGTGTTCTAGACATCGCAGAGATGTCTGCCAAGTGTTTGGCAGGAAGAAAAGAAAAGTTGTCCAAAACAGCTTCCAATCGAATGTTCATGTGATTGGAAAAGTCAGGAGAGTGCAAAAGTACTGTTTTCTATCAGTTGGCAAGCTGCGCACACAATCCCAGTGTTGTACAGCTTGCTTCTTCACCTTCCCGAAGCTGCCGCTCTCTCCGGCTCGAGGAGCCGAAGAAGCGGCTTCTTCGCGCAAAGACGATTGTGCCGCTCACAGTGCTCTCCTTAGCACGGGTTCTGTCCAAAGACGCCCGGGAGCGGCTCATAGCTCCGGAGAGCATCCTACCTTCGTCTTTAGCGTCTTTTGTAGTCTACATCTTAGCAAAACGCTTTCCCACTATGTCTGGCAAGGAGAAACTGTGCCAGCACAGAAAACATCTCCCATCGTGTTCTAGACGTTGCACGGATGTCTGCCAAGTGTTTGGCAGGAAGAAAAGTTGTCCAAAACAGCTTCCAATCGAAGGTTCATGTGATTGGAAAAGTCAGGAGAGTGCAAAAGTACTGTTTTCTATCAGTTGGCAAGCTGCGCACACAATCCCAGTGTTGTACAGCTTGCTTCTTCACCTTCCCGAAGCTGCCGCTCTCTCCGGATCCCGGAGCTGAAGAAGCGGCTTCTTCGCGCAAAGACGATTGTGCCGCTCACAGTGCTCTCCTTAGCGCGGCTTCTGCCCAAAGACGCCCGGGAGCGGCTCTTAGCTCCGGAGAGCATCCTACCTTCGTCTTTAGTGTCTTTTGTAGTCTACATCTTAGCAAATAGATTTTCCACTATGTCTGGCAAGGAGAAACTGTGCCAGCACAGAAAACATCTCCCATCGTGTTCTAGAAGTTGCAGAGATGTCTGCCAAGTGTTTGGCAGGAAGAAAAGAAAAGTTGTCCACCACAGCTTCCAATCGAATGTTCATGTGATTGGAAATGTCAGGAGAGTGCAAAAGTACTGTTTTCTATCAGTTGGCAAGCTGCGCACACAATCCCAGTGTTGTACAGCTTGCTTCTTCACCTTCCCGCGGCTGCCGCTCTCCCCGGCTCCCGGAGCCGAAGAAGCGGCTTCTTCGCGCAAAGACGATTGTGCCGCTCACAGTGCTCTCCTTAGCGCGGCTTCTGCCCAAAGACGCCCGGGAGCGGCTCTTAGCTCTGGAGCGCATCCTGCCTTCGTCTTTAGCATCCCTTCTCATCTACATCTCAGCAAAAAGCTTTTCCACTACGTCTGACAAGGAGAAACTGTGCCAGCACAGAAAACATCTCCCATCGTGTTCTAGAAGTTGCAGAGATGTCTGCCAAGTGTTTGGCAGGAAGAAAAGTTGTCAAAAACAGCTTCCAATCGAAGGTTCATGTGATTGGAAAAGTCAGGAGAGTGCAAAAGTACTGTTTTCTATCAGTTGGCAAGCTGCGCACACAATCCCAGTGTTGTACAGCTTGCTTCTTCACCTTCCCAAAGCTGCCGCTCTCCCCGGATACCGGAGCCGAAGAAGCGGCTTCTTCGCGCAAAGACGATTGTGCCACTCACAGTGCTCTCCTTAGCACGGGTTCTGTCCAAAGACGCCCGGGAGCGGCTCATAGCTCCGGAGAGCATCCTACCTTCGTCTTTAGCGTCTTTTGTAGTCTACATCTTAGCAAAACGCTTTCCCACTATGTCTGGCAAGGAGAAACTGTGCCAGCACAGAAAACATCTCCCATCGTGTTCTAGAAGTTGCAGAGATGTCTGCCAAGTGTTTGGCAGGAAGAAAAGAAAAGTTATCCACAACAGTTTCCAATCGAATGTTCATGTGATTGGAAAAGTCAGGAGAGTGCAAAAGTATTGTTTTCTATCAGTTGGCAAGCTGCGCACACAATCCCAGTGTTGTACAGCTTGCTTCTTCACCTTCCCAAAGCTGCCGCTCTCCCCGGCTCCCGGAGCCGAAGAAGCGGCTTCTTCGCGCAAAGACGATTGTGCCGCTCACAGTGCTCTCCTTACTGCGGCTTCTGCCCAAAGTCGCCCTGGAGCGGCTCTTAGCTCTGGAGAGCATCCTACCTTCGTCTTTAGCGTCTCTTCTCATCTACATCTCAGCAAAAAGCTTTTCCACTACATCTGGCAAGGAGAAACTGTGCCAGCACAGAAAATATCTCCCATCGTGTTCTAGAAGCTGCACGGAGGTCTGCCAAGTGTTTGGCAGGAAGAAAAGTTGTCCAAAACTGCTTCCAATCGAATGTTCATGTGATTGGAAAAGTCAGGAGAGTGCAAAAGTACTGTTTTCTATCAGTTGGCAAGCTGCGCACACAATCCCAGTGTTGTACAGCTTGCTTCTTCACCTTCCCGAAGCTGCCGCTCTCCCCGGCTCCCGGAGCCGAAGAAGCGGCTTCTTTGCGCAAAGACGATTGTGCCGCTCACAGTGCTCTCCTTACTGCGGCTTCTGCCCAAAGACGCCCGGGAGCGGCTCTTAGCTCAGGAGAGCATCCTACCTTCGTCTTTAGCGTCTCTTCCCATCTACATCTCAGCAAAAAGCTTTTCCACAACCTCTGGCGAGGAGAAACTGTGCCAGCACAGAAAACATCTCCCATCGTGTTTTAGAAGTTGCAGAGATGTCTGCCAAGTGTTTGGCAGGAAGAAAAGAAAAGTTATCCAAAACAGCTTCCAATCGAATGTTCATGTGATTGGAAAAGTCAGGAGAGTGCAAAAGTACTGTTTTGTATCAGTTGGCAAGGTGCGCACACAATCCCAGTGTTGTACAGCTTGCTTCTTCACCTTCCCGAAGCTGCCGCTCTCTCCGGCTCCTGGAGCCGAAGAAGCGGCTTCTTCGCGCAAAGACGATTGTGCCGCTCACAGTGCTCTCCTTAGGGTGGCTTCTGCCCAAAGACGCCCGAGAGCGGCTCTTAGCTCCGGAGAGCATCCTACCTTCGTCTTTAGCGTCTTTTGTAATCTACATCTTAGCAAATAGATTTCCCACTATGTCTGGCAAGGAAAAACTGTGCCAGCACAGAAAACATCTCCCATCGTGTTCTAGACGTCGCAGAGATGTCTGCCAAGTGTTTGGCAGGAAGAAAAGAAAAGTTATCCGAAACAGCTTCCAATCGAATGTTCATGTGATTGGAAAAGTCAGGAGAGTGCAAAAGTACTGTTTTCTATAAGTTGGCAAGGTGCACACACAATCCCAGTGTTGTACAGCTTGCTTCTTCACCTTCCCGAAGCTGCCGCTCTCTCCGGCTCCCGGAGCCGAAGAAGCGGCTTCTTCGCGCAAAGACGATTGTGCCGCTCACAGTGCTCTCCTTAGCACGGGTTCTGCCCAAAGACGCCCGGGAGCGGCTCTTAGCTCCGGAGAGCATCCTACCTTCGTCTTTAGCGTCTTTTGTAGTCTACATCTTAGCAAAACGCTTTCCCACTATGTCTGGCAAGGAGAAATTGTGCCAGCACAGAAAACATCTCCCATCGTGTTCTAGACGTTGCACGGATGTCTGCCAAGTGTTTGGCAGGAAGAAAAGTTGTCCAAAACAGCTTCCAATCGAAGGTTCATGTGATTGGAAAAGTCAGGAGAGTGCAAAAGTACTGTTTTCTATCAGTTGGCAAGCTGCGCACACAATCCCAGTGTTGTACAGCTTGCTTCTTCACCTTCCCAAAGCTGCCGCTCTCCCCGGATACCGGAGCCGAAGAAGCGGCTTCTTCGCGCAAAGACGATTGTGCCACTCACAGTGCTCTCCTTAGCGCGGCTTCTGCCCAAAGACGCCCGGGAGCGGCTCTTAGCTCCGGACAGCATCCTACCTTCGTCTTTAGTGTCTTTTGTAGTCTACATCTTAGCAAATAGATTTTCCACTATGTCTGGCTAGGAGAAACTGTGCCAGCACAGAAAACATCTCCCATCGTGTTCTAGAAGTTGCAGAGATGTCTGCCAAGTGTTTGGCAGGAAGAAAAGAAAAGTTGTCCAAAACAGCTTCCAATCGAATGTTCATGTGATTGGAAAAGTCAGGAGAGTGCAAAAGTACTGTTTTCTATCAGTTGGCAAGCTGCGCACACAATCCCAGTGTTGTACAGCTTGCTTCTTCACCTTCCCGAAGCTGCCGCTCTCCCCGGCTCCCGGAGCCGAAGAAGCGGCTTCTTCGCGCAAAGACGATTGTGCCGCTCACAGTGCTCTCCTTACTGCGGCTTCTGCCCAAAGATGCCCTGGAGCGGCTCTTAGCTCTGGAGAGCATCCTACCTTCGTCTTTAGCGTCTCTTCTCATCTACATCTCAGCAAAAAGCTTTTCCACTACATCTGGCAAGGAGAAACTGTGCCAGCACAGAAAACATCTCCCATCGTGTTCTAGAAGTTGCAGAGATGTCTGCCAAGTGTTTGGCAGGAAGAAAAGAAAAGTTGTCCAAAACAGCTTCCAATCGAATGTTCATGTGATTGGAAAAGTCAGGAGAGTGCAAAAGTACTGTTTTCTATCAGTTGGCAAGGTGCGCACACAATCCCAGTGTTGTACAGCTTGCTTCTTCACCTTCCCGAAGCTGCCGCTCTCTCCGGCTCCCGGAGCCGAAGAAGCGGCTTCTTCGCGCAAAGACGATTGTGCCGCTCACAGTGCTCTCCTTAGCGCGGCTTCTGCCTAAAGATGCCCGGGAGCGGCTCTTAGCTCCGGAGAGCATCCTACCTTCGTCTTTAGCGTCTTTTGTAGTCTACATCTTAGCAAAACGCTTTCCCACTATGTCTGGCTAGGAAAAACTGTGCCAGCACAGAAAACATCTCCCATCGTGTTCTAGACATCGCAGAGATGTCTGCCAAGTGTTTGGCAGGAAGAAAAGAAAAGTTGTCCAAAACAGCTTCCAATCGAATGTTCATGTGATTGGAAAAGTCAGGAGAGTGCAAAAGTACTGTTTTCTATCAGTTGGCAAGCTGCGCACACAATCCCAGTGTTGTACAGCTTGCTTCTTCACCTTCCCGAAGCTGCCGCTCTCTCCGGCTCGAGGAGCCGAAGAAGCGGCTTCTTCGCGCAAAGACGATTGTGCCGCTCACAGTGCTCTCCTTAGCACGGGTTCTGTCCAAAGACGCCCGGGAGCGGCTCATAGCTCCGGAGAGCATCCTACCTTCGTCTTTAGCGTCTTTTGTAGTCTACATCTTAGCAAAACGCTTTCCCACTATTTCTGGCAAGGAGAAACTGTGCCAGCACAGAAGACATCTCCCATCGTGTTCTAGACGTTGCACGGATGTCTGCCAAGTGTTTGGCAGGAAGAAAAGTTGTCCAAAACAGCTTCCAATCGAAGGTTCATGTGATTGGAAAAGTCAGGAGAGTGCAAAAGTACTGTTTTCTATCAGTTGGCAAGCTGCGCACACAATCCCAGTGTTGTACAGCTTGCTTCTTCACCTTCCCGAAGCTGCCGCTCTCTCCGGATCCCGGAGCTGAAGAAGCGGCTTCTTCGCGCAAAGACGATTGTGCCGCTCACAGTGCTCTCCTTAGCGCGGCTTCTGCCCAAAGACGCCCGGGAGCGGCTCTTAGCTCCGGAGAGCATCCTACCTTCGTCTTTAGTGTCTTTTGTAGTCTACATCTTAGCAAATAGATTTTCCACTATGTCTGGCAAGGAGAAACTGTGCCAGCACAGAAAACATCTCCCATCGTGTTCTAGAAGTTGCAGAGATGTCTGCCAAGTGTTTGGCAGGAAGAAAAGAAAAGTTGTCCACCACAGCTTCCAATCGAATGTTCATGTGATTGGAAATGTCAGGAGAGTGCAAAAGTACTGTTTTCTATCAGTTGGCAAGCTGCGCACACAATCCCAGTGTTGTACAGCTTGCTTCTTCACCTTCCCGCGGCTGCCGCTCTCCCCGGCTCCCGGAGCCGAAGAAGCGGCTTCTTCGCGCAAAGACGATTGTGCCGCTCACAGTGCTCTCCTTAGCGCGGCTTCTGCCCAAAGACGCCCGGGAGCGGCTCTTAGCTCTGGAGCGCATCCTGCCTTCGTCTTTAGCATCCCTTCTCATCTACATCTCAGCAAAAAGCTTTTCCACTACATCTGGCAAGGAGAAACTGTGCCAGCACAGAAAACATCTCCCATCGTGTTCTAGAAGTTGCAGAGATGTCTGCCAAGTGTTTGGCAGGAAGAAAAGAAAAGTTGTCCAAAACAGCTTCCAATCGAATGTTCATGTGATTGGAAAAGTCAGGAGAGTGCAAAAGTACTGTTTTCTATCAGTTGGCAAGGTGCGCACACAATCCCAGTGTTGTACAGCTTGCTTCTTCACCTTCCCGAAGCTGCCGCTCTCTCCGGCTCCCGGAGCCGAAGAAGCGGCTTCTTCGCGCAAAGACGATTGTGCCGCTCACAGTGCTCTCCTTAGCGCGGCTTCTGCCTAAAGATGCCCGGGAGCGGCTCTTAGCTCCGGAGAGCATCCTACCTTCGTCTTTAGCGTCTTTTGTAGTCTACATCTTAGCAAAACGCTTTCCCACTATGTCTGGCTAGGAAAAACTGTGCCAGCACAGAAAACATCTCCCATCGTGTTCTAGACATCGCAGAGATGTCTGCCAAGTGTTTGGCAGGAAGAAAAGAAAAGTTGTCCAAAACAGCTTCCAATCGAATGTTCATGTGATTGGAAAAGTCAGGAGAGTGCAAAAGTACTGTTTTCTATCAGTTGGCAAGCTGCGCACACAATCCCAGTGTTGTACAGCTTGCTTCTTCACCTTCCCGAAGCTGCCGCTCTCTCCGGCTCGAGGAGCCGAAGAAGCGGCTTCTTCGCGCAAAGACGATTGTGCCGCTCACAGTGCTCTCCTTAGCACGGGTTCTGTCCAAAGACGCCCGGGAGCGGCTCATAGCTCCGGAGAGCATCCTACCTTCGTCTTTAGCGTCTTTTGTAGTCTACATCTTAGCAAAACGCTTTCCCACTATGTCTGGCAAGGAGAAACTGTGCCAGCACAGAAAACATCTCCCATCGTGTTCTAGACGTTGCACGGATGTCTGCCAAGTGTTTGGCAGGAAGAAAAGTTGTCCAAAACAGCTTCCAATCGAAGGTTCATGTGATTGGAAAAGTCAGGAGAGTGCAAAAGTACTGTTTTCTATCAGTTGGCAAGCTGCGCACACAATCCCAGTGTTGTACAGCTTGCTTCTTCACCTTCCCGAAGCTGCCGCTCTCTCCGGATCCCGGAGCTGAAGAAGCGGCTTCTTCGCGCAAAGACGATTGTGCCGCTCACAGTGCTCTCCTTAGCGCGGCTTCTGCCCAAAGACGCCCGGGAGCGGCTCTTAGCTCCGGAGAGCATCCTACCTTCGTCTTTAGTGTCTTTTGTAGTCTACATCTTAGCAAATAGATTTTCCACTATGTCTGGCAAGGAGAAACTGTGCCAGCACAGAAAACATCTCCCATCGTGTTCTAGAAGTTGCAGAGATGTCTGCCAAGTGTTTGGCAGGAAGAAAAGAAAAGTTGTCCACCACAGCTTCCAATCGAATGTTCATGTGATTGGAAATGTCAGGAGAGTGCAAAAGTACTGTTTTCTATCAGTTGGCAAGCTGCGCACACAATCCCAGTGTTGTACAGCTTGCTTCTTCACCTTCCCGCGGCTGCCGCTCTCCCCGGCTCCCGGAGCCGAAGAAGCGGCTTCTTCGCGCAAAGACGATTGTGCCGCTCACAGTGCTCTCCTTAGCGCGGCTTCTGCCCAAAGACGCCCGGGAGCGGCTCTTAGCTCTGGAGCGCATCCTGCCTTCGTCTTTAGCATCCCTTCTCATCTACATCTCAGCAAAAAGCTTTTCCACTACATCTGGCAAGGAGAAACTGTGCCAGCACAGAAAACATCTCCCATCGTGTTCTAGAAGTTGCAGAGATGTCTGCCAAGTGTTTGGCAGGAAGAAAAGAAAAGTTGTCCAAAACAGCTTCCAATCGAATGTTCATGTGATTGGAAAAGTCAGGAGAGTGCAAAAGTACTGTTTTCTATCAGTTGGCAAGGTGCGCACACAATCCCAGTGTTGTACAGCTTGCTTCTTCACCTTCCCGAAGCTGCCGCTCTCCCCGGCTCCCGGAGCCGAAGAAGCGGCTTCTTCGCGCAAAGACGATTGTGCCGCTCACAGTGCTCTCCGTAGCGCGGCTTCTGCCTAAAGATGCCCGGGAGCGGCTCTTAGCTCCGGAGAGCATCCTACCTTCGTCTTTAGCGTCTTTTGTAGTCTACATCTTAGCAAAACGCTTTCCCACTATGTCTGGCTAGGAAAAACTGTGCCAGCACAGAAAACATCTCCCATCGTGTTCTAGACATCTCAGAGATGTCTGCCAAGTGTTTGGCAGGAAGAAAATAAAAGTTGTCCAAAACAGCTTCCAATCGAATGTTCATGTGATTGGAAAAGTCAGGAGAGTGCAAAAGTACTGTTTTCTATCAGTTGGCAAGCTGCGCACACAATCCCAGTGTTGTACAGCTTGCTTCTTCACCTTCCCGAAGCTGCCGCTCTCTCCGGCTCGAGGAGCCGAAGAAGCGGCTTCTTCGCGCAAAGACGATTGTGCCGCTCACAGTGCTCTCCTTAGCACGGGTTCTGTCCAAAGACGCCCGGGAGCGGCTCATAGCTCCGGAGAGCATCCTACCTTCGTCTTTAGCGTCTTTTGTAGTCTACATCTTACCAAAACGCTTTCCCACTATGTCTGGCAAGGAGAAACTGTGCCAGCACAGAAAACATCTCCCATCGTGTTCTAGACGTTGCACGGATGTCTGCCAAGTGTTTGGCAGGAAGAAAAGTTGTCCAAAACAGCTTCCAATCGAAGGTTCATGTGATTGGAAAAGTCAGGAGAGTGCAAAAGTACTGTTTTCTATCAGTTGGCAAGCTGCGCACACAA
The DNA here is from genome assembly GCF_028018845.1 of Melospiza georgiana. NCBI lineage: Eukaryota > Metazoa > Chordata > Aves > Passeriformes > Passerellidae > Melospiza > Melospiza georgiana. The sequence goes on along the minus strand of NC_080464.1, from coordinate 27,936,997 downwards.
TCCCAGTGTTGTACAGCTTGCTTCTTCACCTTCCCGAAGCTGCCGCTCTCTCCGGATCCCGGAGCTGAAGAAGCGGCTTCTTCGCGCAAAGACGATTGTGCCGCTCACAGTGCTCTCCTTAGCGCGGCTTCTGCCCAAAGACGCCCGGGAGCGGCTCTTAGCTCCGGAGAGCATCCTACCTTCGTCTTTAGTGTCTTTTGTAGTCTACATCTTAGCAAATAGATTTTCCACTATGTCTGGCAAGGAGAAACTGTGCCAGCACAGAAAACATCTCCCATCGTGTTCTAGAAGTTGCAGAGATGTCTGCCAAGTGTTTGGCAGGAAGAAAAGAAAAGTTGTCCACCACAGCTTCCAATCGAATGTTCATGTGATTGGAAATGTCAGGAGAGTGCAAAAGTACTGTTTTCTATCAGTTGGCAAGCTGCGCACACAATCCCAGTGTTGTACAGCTTGCTTCTTCACCTTCCCGCGGCTGCCGCTCTCCCCGGCTCCCGGAGCCGAAGAAGCGGCTTCTTCGCGCAAAGACGATTGTGCCGCTCACAGTGCTCTCCTTAGCGCGGCTTCTGCCCAAAGACGCCCGGGAGCGGCTCTTAGCTCTGGAGCGCATCCTGCCTTCGTCTTTAGCATCCCTTCTCATCTACATCTCAGCAAAAAGCTTTTCCACTACGTCTGACAAGGAGAAACTGTGCCAGCACAGAAAACATCTCCCATCGTGTTCTAGAAGTTGCAGAGATGTCTGCCAAGTGTTTGGCAGGAAGAAAAGTTGTCCAAAACAGCTTCCAATCGAAGGTTCATGTGATTGGAAAAGTCAGGAGAGTGCAAAAGTACTGTTTTCTATCAGTTGGCAAGCTGCGCACACAATCCCAGTGTTGTACAGCTTGCTTCTTCACCTTCCCAAAGCTGCCGCTCTCCCCGGATACCGGAGCCGAAGAAGCGGCTTCTTCGCGCAAAGACGATTGTGCCACTCACAGTGCTCTCCTTAGCGCGGCTTCTGCCCAAAGACGCCCGGGAGCGGCTCTTAGCTCCGGACAGCATCCTACCTTCGTCTTTAGTGTCTTTTGTAGTCTACATCTTAGCAAATAGATTTTCCACTATGTCTGGCTAGGAGAAACTGTGCCAGCACAGAAAACATCTCCCATCGTGTTCTAGAAGTTGCAGAGATGTCTGCCAAGTGTTTGGCAGGAAGAAAAGAAAAGTTGTCCAAAACAGCTTCCAATCGAATGTTCATGTGATTGGAAAAGTCAGGAGAGTGCAAAAGTACTGTTTTCTATCAGTTGGCAAGCTGCGCACACAATCCCAGTGTTGTACAGCTTGCTTCTTCACCTTCCCGAAGCTGCCGCTCTCTCCGGCTCCCGGAGCCGAAGAAGCGGCTTCTTCGCGCAAAGACGATTGTGCCGCTCACAGTGCTCTCCTTAGCGCGGCTTCTGCCCAAAGATGCCCGGGAGCGGCTCTTAGCTCTGGAGAGCATCCTACCTTCGTCTTTAGCGTCTTTTGTAGTCTACATCTTAGCAAAACGCTTTCCCACTATGTCTGGCTAGGAAAAACTGTGCCAGCACAGAAAACATCTCCCATCGTGTTCTAGACATCGCAGAGATGTCTGCCAAGTGTTTGGCAGGAAGAAAAGAAAAGTTGTCCAAAACAGCTTCCAATCGAATGTTCATGTGATTGGAAAAGTCAGGAGAGTGCAAAAGTACTGTTTTCTATCAGTTGGCAAGCTGCGCACACAATCCCAGTGTTGTACAGCTTGCTTCTTCACCTTCCCGAAGCTGCCGCTCTCCCCGGCTCTCGGAGCCGAAGAAGCGGCTTCTTCGCGCAAAGACGATTGTGCCGCTCACAGTGCTCTCCTTACTGCGGCTTCTGCCCAAAGATGCCCTGGAGCGGCTCTTAGCTCTGGAGAGCATCCTACCTTCGTCTTTAGCGTCTCTTCTCATCTACATCTCAGCAAAAAGCTTTTCTACTGCATCTGGCAAGGAGAAACTGTGCCAGCACAGAAAACATCTCCCATCGTGTTCTAGAAGTTGCAGAGATGTCTGCCAAGTGTTTGGCAGGAAGAAAAGAAAAGTTGTCCAAAACAGCTTCCAATCGAATGTTCATGTGATTGGAAAAGTCAGGAGAGTGCAAAAGTACTGTTTTCTATCAGTTGGCAAGGTGCGCACACAATCCCAGTGTTGTACAGCTTGCTTCTTCACCTTCCCGAAGCTGCCGCTCTCTCCGGCTCCCGGAGCCGAAGAAGCGGCTTCTTCGCGCAAAGACGATTGTGCCGCTCACAGTGCTCTCCTTAGCGCGGCTTCTGCCTAAAGATGCCCGGGAGCGGCTCTTAGCTCCGGAGAGCATCCTACCTTCGTCTTTAGCGTCTTTTGTAGTCTACATCTTAGCAAAACGCTTTCCCACTATGTCTGGCTAGGAAAAACTGTGCCAGCACAGAAAACATCTCCCATCGTGTTCTAGACATCGCAGAGATGTCTGCCAAGTGTTTGGCAGGAAGAAAAGAAAAGTTGTCCAAAACAGCTTCCAATCGCATGTTCATGTGATTGGAAAAGTCAGGAGAGTGCAAAAGTACTGTTTTCTATCAGTTGGCAAGCTGCGCACACAATCCCAGTGTTGTACAGCTTGCTTCTTCACCTTCCCGAAGCTGCCGCTCTCTCCGGCTCGAGGAGCCGAAGAAGCGGCTTCTTCGCGCAAAGACGATTGTGCCGCTCACAGTGCTCTCCTTAGCACGGGTTCTGTCCAAAGACGCCCGGGAGCGGCTCATAGCTCCGGAGAGCATCCTACCTTCGTCTTTAGCGTCTTTTGTAGTCTACATCTTAGCAAAACGCTTTCCCACTATGTCTGGCAAGGAGAAACTGTGCCAGCACAGAAAACATCTCCCATCGTGTTCTAGACGTTGCACGGATGTCTGTCAAGTGTTTGGCAGGAAGAAAAGTTGTCCAAAACAGCTTCCAATCGAAGGTTCATGTGATTGGAAAAGTCAGGAGAGTGCAAAAGTACTGTTTTCTATCAGTTGGCAAGCTGCGCACACAATCCCAGTGTTGTACAGCTTGCTTCTTCACCTTCCCGAAGCTGCCGCTCTCTCCGGATCCCGGAGCTGAAGAAGCGGCTTCTTCGCGCAAAGACGATTGTGCCGCTCACAGTGCTCTCCTTAGCGCGGCTTCTGCCCAAAGACGCCCGGGAGCGGCTCTTAGCTCTGGAGCGCATCCTGCCTTCGTCTTTAGCATCCCTTCTCATCTACATCTCAGCAAAAAGCTTTTCCACTACGTCTGACAAGGAGAAACTGTGCCAGCACAGAAAACATCTCCCATCGTGTTCTAGAAGTTGCAGAGATGTCTGCCAAGTGTTTGGCAGGAAGAAAAGAAAAGTTGTCCAAAACAGCTTCCAATCGAATGTTCATGTGATTGGAAAAGTCAGGAGAGTGCAAAGGTACTGTTTTCTATCAGTTGGCAAGGTGCGCACACAATCCCAGTGTTGTACAGCTTGCTTCTTCACCTTCCCGAAGCTGCCGCTCTCTCCGGCTCGAGGAGCCGAAGAAGCGGCTTCTTCGCGCAAAGACTATTGTGCCACTCACAGTGCTCTCCTTAGCACGGGTTCTGTCCAAAGACGCCCGGGAGCGGCTCATAGCTCCGGAGAGCATCCTACCTTCGTCTTTAGCGTCTTTTGTAGTCTACATCTTAGCAAAACGCTTTCCCACTATGTCTGGCAAGGAGAAACTGTGCCAGCACAGAAAACATCTCCCATCGTGTTCTAGACGTTGCACGGATGTCTGCCAAGTGTTTGGCAGGAAGAAAAGTTGTCCAAAACAGCTTCCAATCGAAGGTTCATGTGATTGGAAAAGTCAGGAGAGTGCAAAAGTACTGTTTTCTATCAGTTGGCAAGCTGCGCACACAATCCCAGTGTTGTACAGCTTGCTTCTTCACCTTCCCGAAGCTGCCGCTCTCTCCGGATCCCGGAGCTGAAGAAGCGGCTTCTTCGCGCAAAGACGATTGTGCCGCTCACAGTGCTCTCCTTAGCGCGGCTTCTGCCCAAAGACGCCCGGGAGCGGCTCTTAGCTCCGGAGAGCATCCTACCTTCGTCTTTAGTGTCTTTTGTAGTCTACATCTTAGCAAATAGATTTTCCACTATGTCTGGCAAGGAGAAACTGTGCCAGCACAGAAAACATCTCCCATCGTGTTCTAGAAGTTGCAGAGATGTCTGCCAAGTGTTTGGCAGGAAGAAAAGAAAAGTTGTCCACCACAGCTTCCAATCGAATGTTCATGTGATTGGAAATGTCAGGAGAGTGCAAAAGTACTGTTTTCTATCAGTTGGCAAGCTGCGCACACAATCCCAGTGTTGTACAGCTTGCTTCTTCACCTTCCCGAAGCTGCCGCTCTCCCCGGCTCCCGGAGCCGAAGAAGCGGCTTCTTCGCGCAAAGACGATTGTGCCGCTCACAGTGCTCTCCTTAGCGCGGCTTCTGCCCAAAGACGCCCGGGAGCGGCTCTTAGCTCTGGAGCGCATCCTGCCTTCGTCTTTAGCATCCCTTCTCATCTACATCTCAGCAAAAAGCTTTTCCACTACGTCTGACAAGGAGAAACTGTGCCAGCACAGAAAACATCTCCCATCGTGTTCTAGAAGTTGCAGAGATGTCTGCCAAGTGTTTGGCAGGAAGAAAAGAAAAGTTGTCCAAAACAGCTTCCAATCGAATGTTCATGTGATTGGAAAAGTCAGGAGAGTGCAAAGGTACTGTTTTCTATCAGTTGGCAAGGTGCGCACACAATCCCAGTGTTGTACAGCTTGCTTCTTCACCTTCCCGAAGCTGCCGCTCTCTCCGGATCCCAGAGCCGAAGAAGCGGCTTCTTCGCGCAAAGACGATTGTGCCGCTCACAGTGCTCTCCTTAGCGCGGCTTCTGCCTAAAGACGCCCGGGAGCGGCTCTTAGCTTTGGAGAGCATCCTACCTTCATCTTTAGCATCTTTTGTAGTCTACATCTTAGCAAATAGATTTTCCACTATGTCTGGCTAGGAGAAACTGTGCCAGCACAGAAAACATCTCCCATCGTGTTCTAGAAGTTGCAGAGATGTCTGCCAAGTGTTTGGCAGGAAGAAAAGAAAAGTTGTCCAAAACAGCTTCCAATCGAATGTTCATGTGATTGGAAAAGTCAGGAGAGTGCAAAAGTACTGTTTTCTATCAGTTGGCAAGCTGCGCACACAATCCCAGTGTTGTACAGCTTGCTTCTTCACCTTCCCGAAGCTGCCGCTCTCTCCGGCTCCCGGAGCCGAAGAAGCGGCTTCTTCGCGCAAAGACGATTGTGCCGCTCACAGTGCTCTCCTTAGCGCGGCTTCTGCCTAAAGATGCCCGGGAGCGGCTCTTAGCTCCGGAGAGCATCCTACCTTCGTCTTTAGCGTCTTTTGTAGTCTACATCTTAGCAAAACGCTTTCCCACTATGTCTGGCTAGGAAAAACTGTGCCAGCACAGAAAACATCTCCCATCGTGTTCTAGACATCGCAGAGATGTCTGCCAAGTGTTTGGCAGGAAGAAAAGAAAAGTTGTCCAAAACAGCTTCCAATCGAATGTTCATGTGATTGGAAAAGTCAGGAGAGTGAAAAGTACTGTTTTCTATCAGTTGGCAAGCTGCGCACACAATCCCAGTGTTGTACAGCTTGCTTCTTCACCTTCCCGAAGCTGCCGCTCTCCCCGGCTCCCGGAGCCGAAGAAGCGGCTTCTTCGCGCAAAGACGATTGTGCCGCTCACAGTGCTCTCCTTACTGCGGCTTCTGCCCAAAGATGCCCTGGAGCGGCTCTTAGCTCTGGAGAGCATCCTACCTTCGTCTTTAGCGTCTCTTCTCATCTACATCTCAGCAAAAAGCTTTTCCACTACATCTGGCAAGGAGAAACTGTGCCAGCACAGAAAACATCTCCCATCGTGTTCTAGAAGTTGCAGAGATGTCTGCCAAGTGTTTGGCAGGAAGAAAAGAAAAGTTGTCCAAAAAAGCTTCCAATCGAATGTTCATGTGATTGGAAAAGTCAGGAGAGTGCAAAAGTAATGTTTTCTATCAGTTGGCAAGGTGCGCACACAATCCCAGTGTTGTACAGCTTGCTTCTTCACCTTCCCGAAGCTGCCGCTCTCTCCGGCTCCCGGAGCCGAAGAAGCGGCTTCTTCGCGCAAAGACGATTGTGCCGCTCACAGTGCTCTCCTTAGCGCGGCTTCTGCCCAAAGACGCCCGGGAGCGGCTCTTAGCTCGGGAGCGCATCCTGCCTTCGTCTTTAGCATCCCTTCTCATCTACATCTCAGCAAAAAGCTTTTCCACTACGTCTGACAAGGAGAAACTGTGCCAGCACAGAAAACATCTCCCATCGTGTTCTAGAAGTTGCAGAGATGTCTGCCAAGTGTTTGGCAGGAAGAAAAGAAAAGTTGTCCAAAACAGCTTCCAATCGAATGTTCATGTGATTGGAAAAGACAGGAGAGTGCAAAGGTACTGTTTTCTATCAGTTGGCAAGCTGCGCACACAATCCCAGTGTTGTACAGCTTGCTTCTTCACCTTCCCGAAGCTGCCGCTCTCTCCGGCTCGAGGAGCCGAAGAAGCGGCTTCTTCGCGCAAAGACTATTGTGCCGCTCACAGTGCTCTCCTTAGCACGGGTTCTGTCCAAAGACGCCCGGGAGCGGCTCATAGCTCCGGAGAGCATCCTACCTTCGTCTTTAGCGTCTTTTGTAGTCTACATCTTAGCAAAACGCTTTCCCACTATGTCTGGCAAGGAGAAACTGTGCCAGCACAGAAAACATCTCCCATCGTGTTCTAGACGTTGCACGGATGTCTGCCAAGTGTTTGGCAGGAAGAAAAGTTGTCCAAAACAGCTTCCAATCGAAGGTTCATGTGATTGGAAAAGTCAGGAGAGTGCAAAAGTACTGTTTTCTATCAGTTGGCAAGCTGCGCACACAATCCCAGTGTTGTACAGCTTGCTTCTTCACCTTCCCGAAGCTGCCGCTCTCTCCGGATCCCGGAGCTGAAGAAGCGGCTTCTTCGCGCAAAGACGATTGTGCCGCTCACAGTGCTCTCCTTAGCGCGGCTTCTGCCCAAAGACGCCCGGGAGCGGCTCTTAGCTCCGGAGAGCATCCTACCTTCGTCTTTAGTGTCTTTTGTAGTCTACATCTTAGCAAATAGATTTTCCACTATGTCTGGCAAGGAGAAACTGTGCCAGCACAGAAAACATCTCCCATCGTGTTCTAGAAGTTGCAGAGATGTCTGCCAAGTGTTTGGCAGGAAGAAAAGAAAAGTTGTCCACCACAGCTTCCAATCGAATGTTCATGTGATTGGAAATGTCAGGAGAGTGCAAAAGTACTGTTTTCTATCAGTTGGCAAGCTGCGCACACAATCCCAGTGTTGTACAGCTTGCTTCTTCACCTTCCCGAAGCTGCCGCTCTCCCCGGCTCCCGGAGCCGAAGAAGCGGCTTCTTCGCGCAAAGACGATTGTGCCGCTCACAGTGCTCTCCTTAGCGCAGCTTCTGCCCAAAGACGCCCGGGAGCGGCTCTTAGCTCTGGAGCGCATCCTGCCTTCGTCTTTAGCATCCCTTCTCATCTACATCTCAGCAAAAAGCTTTTCCACTACGTCTGACAAGGAGAAACTGTGCCAGCACAGAAAACATCTCCCATCGTGTTCTAGAAGTTGCAGAGATGTCTGCCAAGTGTTTGGCAGGAAGAAAAGTTGTCCAAAACAGCTTCCAATCGAAGGTTCATGTGATTGGAAAAGTCAGGAGAGTGCAAAAGTACTGTTTTCTATCAGTTGGCAAGCTGCGCACACAATCCCAGTGTTGTACAGCTTGCTTCTTCACCTTCCCAAAGCTGCCGCTCTCCCCGGATACCGGAGCCGAAGAAGCGGCTTCTTCGCGCAAAAACGATTGTGCCACTCACAGTGCTCTCCTTAGCACGGGTTCTGTCCAAAGACGCCCGGGAGCGGCTCATAGCTCCGGAGAGCATCCTACCTTCGTCTTTAGCGTCTTTTGTAGTCTACATCTTAGCAAAACGCTTTCCCACTATGTCTGGCAAGGAGAAACTGTGCCAGCACAGAAAACATCTCCCATCGTGTTCTAGACGTTGCACGGATGTCTGCCAAGTGTTTGGCAGGAAGAAAAGTTGTCCAAAACAGCTTCCAATCGAAGGTTCATGTGATTGGAAAAGTCAGGAGAGTGCAAAAGTACTGTTTTCTATCAGTTGGCAAGCTGCGCACACAATCCCAGTGTTGTACAGCTTGCTTCTTCACCTTCCCGAAGCTGCCGCTCTCTCCGGATCCCGGAGCTGAAGAAGCGGCTTCTTCGCGCAAAGACGATTGTGCCGCTCACAGTGCTCTCCTTAGCGCGGCTTCTGCCCAAAGACGCCCGGGAGCGGCTCTTAGCTCCGGAGAGCATCCTACCTTCGTCTTTAGTGTCTTTTGTAGTCTACATCTTAGCAAATAGATTTTCCACTATGTCTGGCAAGGAGAAACTGTGCCAGCACAGAAAACATCTCCCATCGTGTTCTAGAAGTTGCAGAGATGTCTGCCAAGTGTTTGGCAGGAAGAAAAGAAAAGTTGTCCACCACAGCTTCCAATCGAATGTTCATGTGATTGGAAATGTCAGGAGAGTGCAAAAGTACTGTTTTCTATCAGTTGGCAAGCTGCGCACACAATCCCAGTGTTGTACAGCTTGCTTCTTCACCTTCCCGCGGCTGCCGCTCTCCCTGGCTCCCGGAGCCGAAGAAGCGGCTTCTTCGCGCAAAGACGATTGTGCCGCTCACAGTGCTCTCCTTAGCGCGGCTTCTGCCCAAAGACGCCCGGGAGCGGCTCTTAGCTCTGGAGCGCATCCTGCCTTCGTCTTTAGCATCCCTTCTCATCTACATCTCAGCAAAAAGCTTTTCCACTACATCTGGCAAGGAGAAACTGTGCCAGCACAGAAAACATCTCCCATCGTGTTCTAGAAGTTGCAGAGATGTCTGCCAAGTGTTTGGCAGGAAGAAAAGAAAAGTTGTCCAAAACAGCTTCCAATCGAATGTTCATGTGATTGGAAAAGTCAGGAGAGTGCAAAAGTACTGTTTTCTATCAGTTGGCAAGGTGCGCACACAATCCCAGTGTTGTACAGCTTGCTTCTTCACCTTCCCGAAGCTGCCGCTCTCTCCGGCTCCCGGAGCCGAAGAAGCGGCTTCTTCGCGCAAAGACGATTGTGCCGCTCACAGTGCTCTCCTTAGCGCGGCTTCTGCCTAAAGATGCCCGGGAGCGGCTCTTAGCTCCGGAGAGCATCCTACCTTCGTCTTTAGCGTCTTTTGTAGTCTACATCTTAGCAAAACGCTTTCCCACTATGTCTGGCTAGGAAAAACTGTGCCAGCACAGAAAACATCTCCCATCGTGTTCTAGACATCTCAGAGATGTCTGCCAAGTGTTTGGCAGGAAGAAAATAAAAGTTGTCCAAAACAGCTTCCAATCGAATGTTCATGTGATTGGAAAAGTCAGGAGAGTGCAAAAGTACTGTTTTCTATCAGTTGGCAAGCTGCGCACACAATCCCAGTGTTGTACAGCTTGCTTCTTCACCTTCCCGAAGCTGCCACTCTCTCCGGCTCGAGGAGCCGAAGAAGCGGCTTCTTCGCGCAAAGACGATTGTGCCGCTCACAGTGCTCTCCTTAGCACGGGTTCTGTCCAAAGACGCCCGGGAGCGGCTCATAGCTCCGGAGAGCATCCTACCTTCGTCTTTAGCGTCTTTTGTAGTCTACATCTTAGCAAAACGCTTTCCCACTATGTCTGGCAAGGAGAAACTGTGCCAGCACAGAAAACATCTCCCATCGTGTTCTAGACGTTGCACGGATGTCTGCCAAGTGTTTGGCAGGAAGAAAAGTTGTCCAAAACAGCTTCCAATCGAAGGTTCATGTGATTGGAAAAGTCAGGAGAGTGCAAAAGTACTGTTTTCTATCAGTTGGCAAGCTGCGCACACAATCCCAGTGTTGTACAGCTTGCTTCTTCACCTTCCCGAAGCTGCCGCTCTCTCCGGATCCCGGAGCTGAAGAAGCGGCTTCTTCGCGCAAAGACGATTGTGCCGCTCACAGTGCTCTCCTTAGCGCGGCTTCTGCCCAAAGACGCCCGGGAGCGGCTCTTAGCTCCGGAGAGCATCCTACCTTCGTCTTTAGTGTCTTTTGTAGTCTACATCTTAGCAAATAGATTTTCCACTATGTCTGGCAAGGAGAAACTGTGCCAGCACAGAAAACATCTCCCATCGTGTTCTAGAAGTTGCAGAGATGTCTGCCAAGTGTTTGGCAGGAAGAAAAGTTGTCCACCACAGCTTCCAATCGAATGTTCATGTGATTGGAAATGTCAGGAGAGTGCAAAAGTACTGTTTTCTATCAGTTGGCAAGCTGCGCACACAATCCCAGTGTTGTACAGCTTGCTTCTTCACCTTCCCGCGGCTGCCGCTCTCCCCGGCTCCCGGAGCCGAAGAAGCGGCTTCTTCGCGCAAAGACGATTGTGCCGCTCACAGTGCTCTCCTTAGCGCGGCTTCTGCCCAAAGACGCCCGGGAGCGGCTCTTAGCTCTGGAGCGCATCCTGCCTTCGTCTTTAGCATCCCTTCTCATCTACATCTCAGCAAAAAGCCTTTCCACTACGTCTGACAAGGAGAAACTGTGCCAGCACAGAAAACATCTCCCATCGTGTTCTAGAAGTTGCAGAGATGTCTGCCAAGTGTTTGGCAGGAAGAAAAGTTGTCCAAAACAGCTTCCAATCGAAGGTTCATGTGATTGGAAAAGTCAGGAGAGTGCAAAAGTACTGTTTTCTATCAGTTGGCAAGCTGCGCACACAATCCCAGTGTTGTACAGCTTGCTTCTTCACCTTCCCAAAGCTGCCGCTCTCCCCGGATACCGGAGCCGAAGAAGCGGCTTCTTCGCGCAAAGACGATTGTGCCACTCACAGTGCTCTCCTTAGCGCGGCTTCTGCCCAAAGACGCCCGGGAGCGGCTCTTAGCTCCGGACAGCATCCTACCTTCGTCTTTAGTGTCTTTTGTAGTCTACATCTTAGCAAATAGATTTTCCACTATGTCTGGCTAGGAGAAACTGTGCCAGCACAGAAAACATCTCCCATCGTGTTCTAGAAGTTGCAGAGATGTCTGCCAAGTGTTTGGCAGGAAGAAAAGAAAAGTTGTCCAAAACAGCTTCCAATCGAATGTTCATGTGATTGGAAAAGTCAGGAGAGTGCAAAAGTACTGTTTTCTATCAGTTGGCAAGCTGCGCACACAATCCCAGTGTTGTACAGCTTGCTTCTTCACCTTCCCGAAGCTGCCGCTCTCTCCGGCTCCCGGAGCCGAAGAAGCGGCTTCTTCGCGCAAAGACGATTGTGCCGCTCACAGTGCTCTCCTTAGCGCGGCTTCTGCCCAAAGATGCCCGGGAGCGGCTCTTAGCTCTGGAGAGCATCCTACCTTCGTCTTTAGCGTCTTTTGTAGTCTACAGCTTAGCAAAACGCTTTCCCACTATGTCTGGCTAGGAAAAACTGTGCCAGCACAGAAAACATCTCCCATCGTGTTCTAGACATCGCAGAGATGTCTGCCAAGTGTTTGGCAGGAAGAAAAGAAAAGTTGTCCAAAACAGCTTCCAATCGAATGTTCATGTGATTGGAAAAGTCAGGAGAGTGCAAAAGTACTGTTTTCTATCAGTTGGCAAGCTGCGCACACAATCCCAGTGTTGTACAGCTTGCTTCTTCACCTTCCCGAAGCTGCCGCTCTCCCCGGCTCTCGGAGCCGAAGAAGCGGCTTCTTCGCGCAAAGACGATTGTGCCGCTCACAGTGCTCTCCTTACTGCGGCTTCTGCCCAACGATGCCCTGGAGCGGCTCTTAGCTCTGGAGAGCATCCTACCTTCGTCTTTAGCGTCTCTTCTCATCTACATCTCAGCAAAAAGCTTTTCCACTACATCTGGCAAGGAGAAACTGTGCCAGCACAGAAAACATCTCCCATCGTGTTCTAGAAGTTGCAGAGATGTCTGCCAAGTGTTTGGCAGGAAGAAAAGAAAAGTTGTCCAAAACAGCTTCCAATCGAATGTTCATGTGATTGGAAAAGTCAGGAGAGTGCAAAAGTACTGTTTTCTATCAGTTGGCAAGGTGCGCACACAATCCCAGTGTTGTACAGCTTGCTTCTTCACCTTCCCGAAGCTGCCGCTCTCTCCGGCTCCCGGAGCCGAAGAAGCGGCTTCTTCGCGCAAAGACGATTGTGCCGCTCACAGTGCTCTCCTTAGCGCGGCTTCTGCCTAAAGATGCCCGGGAGCGGCTCTTAGCTCCGGAGAGCATCCTACCTTCGTCTTTAGCGTCTTTTGTAGTCTACATCTTAGCAAAACGCTTTCCCACTATGTCTGGCTAGGAAAAACTGTGCCAGCACAGAAAACATCTCCCATCGTGTTCTAGACATCGCAGAGATGTCTGCCAAGTGTTTGGCAGGAAGAAAAGAAAAGTTGTCCAAAACAGCTTCCAATCGAATGTTCATGTGATTGGAAAAGTCAGGAGAGTGCAAAAGTACTGTTTTCTATCAGTTGGCAAGCTGCGCACACAATCCCAGTGTTGTACAGCTTGCTTCTTCACCTTCCCGAAGCTGCCGCTCTCTCCGGCTCGAGGAGCCGAAGAAGCGGCTTCTTCGCGCAAAGACGATTGTGCCGCTCACAGTGCTCTCCTTAGCACGGGTTCTGTCCAAAGACGCCCGGGAGCGGCTCATAGCTCCGGAGAGCATCCTACCTTCGTCTTTAGCGTCTTTTGTAGTCTACATCTTAGCAAAACGCTTTCCCACTATGTCTGGCAAGGAGAAACTGTGCCAGCACAGAAAACATCTCCCATCGTGTTCTAGACGTTGCACGGATGTCTGCCAAGTGTTTGGCAGGAAGAAAAGTTGTCCAAAACAGCTTCCAATCGAAGGTTCATGTGATTGGAAAAGTCAGGAGAGTGCAAAAGTACTGTTTTCTATCAGTTGGCAAGCTGCGCACACAATCCCAGTGTTGTACAGCTTGCTTCTTCACCTTCCCGAAGCTGCCGCTCTCTCCGGATCCCGGAGCTGAAGAAGCGGCTTCTTCGCGCAAAGACGATTGTGCCGCTCACAGTGCTCTCCTTAGCGCGGCTTCTGCCCAAAGACGCCCGGGAGCGGCTCTTAGCTCCGGAGAGCATCCTACCTTCGTCTTTAGTGTCTTTTGTAGTCTACATCTTAGCAAATAGATTTTCCACTATGTCTGGCAAGGAGAAACTGTGCCAGCACAGAAAACATCTCCCATCGTGTTCTAGAAGTTGCAGAGATGTCTGCCAAGTGTTTGGCAGGAAGAAAAGAAAAGTTGTCCACCACAGCTTCCAATCGAATGTTCATGTGATTGGAAATGTCAGGAGAGTGCAAAAGTACTGTTTTCTATCAGTTGGCAAGCTGCGCACACAATCCCAGTGTTGTACAGCTTGCTTCTTCACCTTCCCGCGGCTGCCGCTCTCCCCGGCTCCCGGAGCCGAAGAAGCGGCTTCTTCGCGCAAAGACGATTGTGCCGCTCACAGTGCTCTCCTTAGCGCGGCTTCTGCCCAAAGACGCCCGGGAGCGGCTCTTAGCTCTGGAGCGCATCCTGCCTTCGTCTTTAGCATCCCTTCTCATCTACATCTCAGCAAAAAGCTTTTCCACTACGTCTGACAAGGAGAAACTGTGCCAGCACAGAAAACATCTCCCATCGTGTTCTAGAAGTTGCAGAGATGTCTGCCAAGTGTTTGGCAGGAAGAAAAGAAAAGTTGTCCAAAACAGCTTCCAATCGAATGTTCATGTGATTGGAAAAGTCAGGAGAGTGCAAAGGTACTGTTTTCTATCAGTTGGCAAGCTGCGCACACAATCCCAGTGTTGTACAGCTTGCTTCTTCACCTTCCCGAAGCTGCCGCTCTCTCCGGCTCGAGGAGCCGAAGAAGCGGCTTCTTCGCGCAAAGACTATTGTGCCGCTCACAGTGCTCTCCTTAGCACGGGTTCTGTCCAAAGACGCCCGGGAGCGGCTCATAGCTCCGGAGAGCATCCTACCTTCGTCTTTAGCGTCTTTTGTAGTCTACATCTTAGCAAAACGCTTTCCCACTATGTCTGGCAAGGAGAAACTGTGCCAGCACAGAAAACATCTCCCATCGTGTTCTAGACGTTGCACGGATGTCTGCCAAGTGTTTGGCAGGAAGAAAAGTTGTCCAAAACAGCTTCCAATCGAAGGTTCATGTGATTGGAAAAGTCAGGAGAGTGCAAAAGTACTGTTTTCTATCAGTTGGCAAGCTGCGCACACAATCCCAGTGTTGTACAGCTTGCTTCTTCACCTTCCCGAAGCTGCCGCTCTCTCCGGATCCCGGAGCTGAAGAAGCGGCTTCTTCGCGCAAAGACGATTGTGCCGCTCACAGTGCTCTCCTTAGCGCGGCTTCTGCCCAAAGACGCCCGGGAGCGGCTCTTAGCTCCGGAGAGCATCCTACCTTCGTCTTTAGTGTCTTTTGTAGTCTACATCTTAGCAAATAGATTTTCCACTATGTCTGGCAAGGAGAAACTGTGCCAGCACAGAAAACATCTCCCATCGTGTTCTAGAAGTTGCAGAGATGTCTGCCAAGTGTTTGGCAGGAAGAAAAGAAAAGTTTTCCACCACAGCTTCCAATCGAATGTTCATGTGATTGGAAATGTCAGGAGAGTGCAAAAGTACTGTTTTCTATCAGTTGGCAAGCTGCGCACACAATCCCAGTGTTGTACAGCTTGCTTCTTCACCTTCCCGAAGCTGCCGCTCTCCCCGGCTCCCGGAGCCGAAGAAGCGGCTTCTTCGCGCAAAGACGATTGTGCCGCTCACAGTGCTCTCCTTAGCGCGGCTTCTGCCCAAAGACGCCCGGGAGCGGCTCTTAGCTCTGGAGCGCATCCTGCCTTCGTCTTTAGCATCCCTTCTCATCTACATCTCAGCAAAAAGCTTTTCCACTACGTCTGACAAGGAGAAACTGTGCCAGCACAGAAAACATCTCCCATCGTGTTCTAGAAGTTGCAGAGATGTCTGCCAAGTGTTTGGCAGGAAGAAAAGAAAAGTTGTCCAAAACAGCTTCCAATCGAATGTTCATGTGATTGGAAAAGTCAGGAGAGTGCAAAGGTACTGTTTTCTATCAGTTGGCAAGGTGCGCACACAATCCCAGTGTTGTACAGCTTGCTTCTTCACCTTCCCGAAGCTGCCGCTCTCTCCGGATCCCAGAGCCGAAGAAGCGGCTTCTTCGCGCAAAGACGATTGTGCCGCTCACAGTGCTCTCCTTAGCGCGGCTTCTGCCTAAAGACGCCCGGGAGCGGCTCTTAGCTCCGGAGAGCATCCTACCTTCATCTTTAGCATCTTTTGTAGTCTACATCTTAGCAAATAGATTTTCCACTATGTCTGGCTAGGAGAAACTGTGCCAGCACAGAAAACATCTCCCATCGTGTTCTAGAAGTTGCAGAGATGTCTGCCAAGTGTTTGGCAGGAAGAAAAGAAAAGTTGTCCAAAACAGCTTCCAATCGAATGTTCATGTGATTGGAAAAGTCAGGAGAGTGCAAAAGTACTGTTTTCTATCAGTTGGCAAGGTGCGCACACAATCCCAGTGTTGTACAGCTTGCTTCTTCACCTTCCCGAAGCTGCCGCTCTCTCCGGCTCCCGGAGCCGAAGAAGCGGCTTCTTCGCGCAAAGACGATTGTGCCGCTCACAGTGCTCTCCTTAGCGCGGCTTCTGCCTAAAGATGCCCGGGAGCGGCTCTTAGCTCCGGAGAGCATCCTACCTTCGTCTTTAGCGTCTTTTGTAGTCTACATCTTAGCAAAACGCTTTCCCACTATGTCTGGCTAGGAAAAACTGTGCCAGCACAGAAAACATCTCCCATCGTGTTCTAGACATCGCAGAGATGTCTGCCAAGTGTTTGGCAGGAAGAAAAGAAAAGTTGTCCAAAACAGCTTCCAATCGAATGTTCATGTGATTGGAAAAGTCAGGAGAGTGAAAAGTACTGTTTTCTATCAGTTGGCAAGCTGCGCACACAATCCCAGTGTTGTACAGCTTGCTTCTTCACCTTCCCGAAGCTGCCGCTCTCCCCGGCTCCCGGAGCCGAAGAAGCGGCTTCTTCGCGCAAAGACGATTGTGCCGCTCACAGTGCTCTCCTTACTGCGGCTTCTGCCCAAAGATGCCCTGGAGCGGCTCTTAGCTCTGGAGAGCATCCTACCTTCGTCTTTAGCGTCTCTTCTCATCTACATCTCAGCAAAAAGCTTTTCCACTACATCTGGCAAGGAGAAACTGTGCCAGCACAGAAAACATCTCCCATCGTGTTCTAGAAGTTGCAGAGATGTCTGCCAAGTGTTTGGCAGGAAGAAAAGAAAAGTTGTCCAAAAAAGCTTCCAATCGAATGTTCATGTGATTGGAAAAGTCAGGAGAGTGCAAAAGTAATGTTTTCTATCAGTTGGCAAGGTGCGCACACAATCCCAGTGTTGTACAGCTTGCTTCTTCACCTTCCCGAAGCTGCCGCTCTCTCCGGCTCCCGGAGCCGAAGAAGCGGCTTCTTCGCGCAAAGACGATTGTGCCGCTCACAGTGCTCTCCTTAGCGCGGCTTCTGCCCAAAGACGCCCGGGAGCGGCTCTTAGCTCTGGAGCGCATCCTGCCTTCGTCTTTAGCATCCCTTCTCATCTACATCTCAGCAAAAAGCTTTTCCACTACGTCTGACAAGGAGAAACTGTGCCAGCACAGAAAACATCTCCCATCGTGTTCTAGAAGTTGCAGAGATGTCTGCCAAGTGTTTGGCAGGAAGAAAAGAAAAGTTGTCCAAAACAGCTTCCAATCGAATGTTCATGTGATTGGAAAAGTCAGGAGAGTGCAAAGGTACTGTTTTCTATCAGTTGGCAAGCTGCGCACACAATCCCAGTGTTGTACAGCTTGCTTCTTCACCTTCCCGAAGCTGCCGCTCTCTCCGGCTCGAGGAGCCGAAGAAGCGGCTTCTTCGCGCAAAGACTATTGTGCCGCTCACAGTGCTCTCCTTAGCACGGGTTCTGTCCAAAGACGCCCGGGAGCGGCTCATAGCTCTGGAGAGCATCCTACCTTCGTCTTTAGCGTCTTTTGTAGTCTACATCTTAGCAAAACGCTTTCCCACTATGTCTGGCAAGGAGAAACTGTGCCAGCACAGAAAACATCTCCCATCTTGTTCTAGACGTTGCACGGATGTCTGCCAAGTGTTTGGCAGGAAGAAAAGTTGTCCAAAACAGCTTCCAATCGAAGGTTCATGTGATTGGAAAAGTCAGGAGAGTGCAAAAGTACTGTTTTCTATCAGTTGGCAAGCTGCGCACACAATCCCAGTGTTGTACAGCTTGCTTCTTCACCTTCCCGAAGCTGCCGCTCTCTCCGGATCCCGGAGCTGAAGAAGCGGCTTCTTCGCGCAAAGACGATTGTGCCGCTCACAGTGCTCTCCTTAGCGCGGCTTCTGCCCAAAGACGCCCGGGAGCGGCTCTTAGCTCCGGAGAGCATCCTACCTTCGTCTTTAGTGTCTTTTGTAGTCTACATCTTAGCAAATAGATTTTCCACTATGTCTGGCAAGGAGAAACTGTGCCAGCACAGAAAACATCTCCCATCGTGTTCTAGAAGTTGCAGAGATGTCTGCCAAGTGTTTGGCAGGAAGAAAAGAAAAGTTGTCCACCACAGCTTCCAATCGAATGTTCATGTGATTGGAAATGTCAGGAGAGTGCAAAAGTACTGTTTTCTATCAGTTGACAAGCTGCGCACACAATCCCAGTGTTGTACAGCTTGCTTCTTCACCTTCCCGAAGCTGCCGCTCTCCCCGGCTCCCGGAGCCGAAGAAGCGGCTTCTTCGCGCAAAGACGATTGTGCCGCTCACAGTGCTCTCCTTAGCGCGGCTTCTGCCCAAAGACGCCCGGGAGCGGCTCTTAGCTCTGGAGCGCATCCTGCCTTCGTCTTTAGCATCCCTTCTCATCTACATCTCAGCAAAAAGCTTTTCCACTACGTCTGACAAGGAGAAACTGTGCCAGCACAGAAAACATCTCCCATCGTGTTCTAGAAGTTGCAGAGATGTCTGCCAAGTGTTTGGCAGGAAGAAAAGAAAAGTTGTCCAAAACAGCTTCCAATCGAATGTTCATGTGATTGGAAAAGTCAGGAGAGTGCAAAGGTACTGTTTTCTATCAGTTGGCAAGGTGCGCACACAATCCCAGTGTTGTACAGCTTGCTTCTTCACCTTCCCGAAGCTGCCGCTCTCTCCGGATCCCAGAGCCGAAGAAGCGGCTTCTTCGCGCAAAGACGATTGTGCCGCTCACAGTGCTCTCCTTAGCGCGGCTTCTGCCTAAAGACGCCCGGGAGCGGCTCTTAGCTCCGGAGAGCATCCTACCTTCATCTTTAGCATCTTTTGTAGTCTACATCTTAGCAAATAGATTTTCCACTATGTCTGGCTAGGAGAAACTGTGCCAGCACAGAAAACATCTCCCATCGTGTTCTAGAAGTTGCAGAGATGTCTGCCAAGTGTTTGGCAGGAAGAAAAGAAAAGTTGTCCAAAACAGCTTCCAATCGAATGTTCATGTGATTGGAAAAGTCAGGAGAGTGCAAAAGTACTGTTTTCTATCAGTTGGCAAGGTGCGCACACAATCCCAGTGTTGTACAGCTTGCTTCTTCACCTTCCCGAAGCTGCCGCTCTCTCCGGCTCCCGGAGCCGAAGAAGCGGCTTCTTCGCGCAAAGACGATTGTGCCGCTCACAGTGCTCTCCTTAGCGCGGCTTCTGCCTAAAGATGCCCGGGAGCGGCTCTTAGCTCCGGAGAGCATCCTACCTTCGTCTTTAGCGTCTTTTGTAGTCTACATCTTAGCAAAACGCTTTCCCACTATGTCTGGCTAGGAAAAACTGTGCCAGCACAGAAAACATCTCCCATCGTGTTCTAGACATCGCAGAGATGTCTGCCAAGTGTTTGGCAGGAAGAAAAGAAAAGTTGTCCAAAACAGCTTCCAATCGAATGTTCATGTGATTGGAAAAGTCAGGAGAGTGCAAAAGTACTGTTTTCTATCAGTTGGCAAGCTGCGCACACAATCCCAGTGTTGTACAGCTTGCTTCTTCACCTTCCCGAAGCTGCCGCTCTCTCCGGCTCCCGGAGCCGAAGAAGCGGCTTCTTCGCGCAAAGACGATTGTGCCGCTCACAGTGCTCTCTTTACTGCGGCTTCTGCCCAAAGATGCCCTGGAGCGGCTCTTAGCTCTGGAGAGCATCCTACCTTCGTCTTTAGCGTCTCTTCTCATCTACATCTCAGCAAAAAGCTTTTCCACTACATCTGGCAAGGAGAAACTGTGCCAGCACAGAAAACATCTCCCATCGTGTTCTAGAAGTTGCAGAGATGTCTGCCAAGTGTTTGGCAGGAAGAAAAGAAAAGTTGTCCAAAAAAGCTTCCAATCGAATGTTCATGTGATTGGAAAAGTCAGGAGAGTGCAAAAGTAATGTTTTCTATCAGTTGGCAAGGTGCGCACACAATCCCAGTGTTGTACAGCTTGCTTCTTCACCTTCCCGAAGCTGCCGCTCTCTCCGGCTCCCGGAGCCGAAGAAGCGGCTTCTTCGCGCAAAGACGATTGTGCCGCTCACAGTGCTCTCCTTAGCGCGGCTTCTGCCTAAAGATGCCCGGGAGCGGCTCTTAGCTCCGGAGAGCATCCTACCTTCGTCTTTAGCGTCTTTTGTAGTCTACATCTTAGCAAAACGCTTTCCCACTATGTCTGGCTAGGAAAAACTGTGCCAGCACAGAAAACATCTCCCATCGTGTTTTAGAAATTGCAGAGATGTCTGCCAAGTGTTTGGCAGGAAGAAAAGAAAAGTTGTCCAAAACAGCTTCCAATCGAATGTTCATGTGATTGGAAAAGTCAGGAGAGTGCAAAAGTACTGTTTTCTATCAGTTGGCAAGCTGCGCACACAATCCCAGTGTTGTACAGCTTGCTTCTTCACCTTCCCGAAGCTGCCGCTCTCCCCGGCTCCCGGAGCCGAAGAAGCGGCTTCTTCGCGCAAAGACGATTGTGCCGCTCACAGTGCTCTCCTTACTGCGGCTTCTGCCCAAAGTCGCCCTGGAGCGGCTCTTAGCTCTGGAGAGCATCCTACCTTCGTCTTTAGCGTCTCTTCTCATCTACATCTCAGCAAAAAGCTTTTCCACTACATCTGGCAAGGAGAAACTGTGCCAGCACAAAAAACATCTCCCATCGTGTTCTAGAAGTTGCAGAGATGTCTGCCAAGTGTTTGGCAGGAAGAAAAGAAAAGTTGTCCAAAACAGCTTCCAATCGAATGTTCATGTGATTGGAAAAGTCAGGAGAGTGCAAAAGTACTGTTTTCTATCAGTTGGCAAGCTGCGCACACAATCCCAGTGTTGTACAGCTTGCTTCTTCACCTTCCCGAAGCTGCCGCTCTCTCCGGCTCCCGGAGCCGAAGAAGCGGCTTCTTCGCGCAAAGACGATTGTGCCGCTCACAGTGCTCTCCTTAGCACGGGTTCTGTCCAAAGACGCCCGGGAGCGGCTCATAGCTCCGGAGAGCATCCTACCTTCGTCTTTAGCGTCTTTTGTAGTCTACATCTTAGCAAAACGCTTTCCCACTATGTCTGGCAAGGAGAAACTGTGCCAGCACAGAAAACATCTCCCATCGTGTTCTAGACGTTGCACGGATGTCTGCCAAGTGTTTGGCAGGAAGAAAAGAAAAGTTGTCCACCACAGCTTCCAATCGAATGTTCATGTGATTGGAAAAGTCAGGAGAGTGCAAAAGTACTGTTTTCTATCAGTTGGCAAGCTGCGCACACAATCCCAGTGTTGTACAGCTTGCTTCTTCACCTTCCCGAAGCTGCCGCTCTCCCCGGCTCCCGGAGCCGAAGAAGCGGCTTCTTCGCGCAAAGACGATTGTGCCGCTCACAGTGCTCTCCTTAGCGCGGCTTCTGCCCAAAGACGCCCGGGAGCGGCTCTTAGCTCTGGAGCGCATCCTGCCTTCGTCTTTAGCATCCCTTCTCATCTACATCTCAGCAAAAAGCTTTTCCACTACGTCTGACAAGGAGAAACTGTGCCAGCACAGAAAACATCTCCCATCGTGTTCTAGAAGTTGCAGAGATGTCTGCCAAGTGTTTGGCAGGAAGAAAAGAAAAGTTGTCCAAAACAGCTTCCAATCGAATGTTCATGTGATTGGAAAAGTCAGGAGAGTGCAAAGGTACTGTTTTCTATCAGTTGGCAAGGTGCGCACACAATCCCAGTGTTGTACAGCTTGCTTCTTCACCTTCCCGAAGCTGCCGCTCTCTCCGGATCCCAGAGCCGAAGAAGCGGCTTCTTCGCGCAAAGACGATTGTGCCGCTCACAGTGCTCTCCTTAGCGCGGCTTCTGCCTAAAGACGCCCGGGAGCGGCTCTTAGCTCCGGAGAGCATCCTACCTTCATCTTTAGCATCTTTTGTAGTCTACATCTTAGCAAAACGCTTTCCCACTATGTCTGGCTAGGAGAAACTGTGCCAGCACAGAAAACATCTCCCATCGTGTTCTAGAAGTTGCAGAGATGTCTGCCAAGTGTTTGGCAGGAAGAAAAGAAAAGTTGTCCAAAACAGCTTCCAATCGAATGTTCATGTGATTGGAAAAGTCAGGAGAGTGCAAAAGTACTGTTTTCTATCAGTTGGCAAGGTGCGCACACAATCCCAGTGTTGTACAGCTTGCTTCTTCACCTTCCCGAAGCTGCCGCTCTCTCCGGCTCCCGGAGCCGAAGAAGCGGCTTCTTCGCGCAAAGACGATTGTGCCGCTCACAGTGCTCTCCTTAGCGCGGCTTCTGCCTAAAGATGCCCGGGAGCGGCTCTTAGCTCCGGAGAGCATCCTACCTTCGTCTTTAGCGTCTTTTGTAGTCTACATCTTAGCAAAACGCTTTGCCAGTATGTCTGGCTAGGAAAAACTGTGCCAGCACAGAAAACATCTCCCATCGTGTTCTAGACATCGCAGAGATGTCTGCCAAGTGTTTGGCAGGAAGAAAAGAAAAGTTGTCCAAAACAGCTTCCAATCGAATGTTCATGTGATTGGAAAAGTCAGGAGAGTGAAAAGTACTGTTTTCTATCAGTTGGCAAGCTGCGCACACAATCCCAGTGTTGTACAGCTTGCTTCTTCACCTTCCCGAAGCTGCCGCTCTCCCCGGCTCCCGGAGCCGAAGAAGCGGCTTCTTCGCGCAAAGACGATTGTGCCGCTCACAGTGCTCTCCTTACTGCGGCTTCTGCCCAAAGATGCCCTGGAGCGGCTCTTAGCTCTGGAGAGCATCCTACCTTCGTCTTTAGCGTCTCTTCTCATCTACATCTCAGCAAAAAGCTTTTCCACTACATCTGGCAAGGAGAAACTGTGCCAGCACAGAAAACATCTCCCATCGTGTTCTAGAAGTTGCAGAGATGTCTGCCAAGTGTTTGGCAGGAAGAAAAGAAAAGTTGTCCAAAAAAGCTTCCAATCGAATGTTCATGTGATTGGAAAAGTCAGGAGAGTGCAAAAGTAATGTTTTCTATCAGTTGGCAAGGTGCGCACACAATCCCAGTGTTGTACAGCTTGCTTCTTCACCTTCCCGAAGCTGCCGCTCTCTCCGGCTCCCGGAGCCGAAGAAGCGGCTTCTTCGCGCAAAGACGATTGTGCCGCTCACAGTGCTCTCCTTAGCGCGGCTTCTGCCTAAAGATGCCCGGGAGCGGCTCTTAGCTCCGGAGAGCATCCTACCTTCGTCTTTAGCGTCTTTTGTAGTCTACATCTTAGCAAAACGCTTTCCCACTATGTCTGGCTAGGAAAAACTGTGCCAGCACAGAAAACATCTCCCATCGTGTTTTAGAAATTGCAGAGATGTCTGCCAAGTGTTTGGCAGGAAGAAAAGAAAAGTTGTCCAAAACAGCTTCCAATCGAATGTTCATGTGATTGGAAAAGTCAGGAGAGTGCAAAAGTACTGTTTTCTATCAGTTGGCAAGCTGCGCACACAATCCCAGTGTTGTACAGCTTGCTTCTTCACCTTCCCGAAGCTGCCGCTCTCCCCGGCTCCCGGAGCCGAAGAAGCGGCTTCTTCGCGCAAAGACGATTGTGCCGCTCACAGTGCTCTCCTTACTGCGGCTTCTGCCCAAAGTCGCCCTGGAGCGGCTCTTAGCTCTGGAGAGCATCCTACCTTCGTCTTTAGCGTCTCTTCTCATCTACATCTCAGCAAAAAGCTTTTCCACTACATCTGGCAAGGAGAAACTGTGCCAGCACAAAAAACATCTCCCATCGTGTTCTAGAAGTTGCAGAGATGTCTGCCAAGTGTTTGGCAGGAAGAAAAGAAAAGTTGTCCAAAACAGCTTCCAATCGAATGTTCATGTGATTGGAAAAGTCAGGAGAGTGCAAAAGTACTGTTTTCTATCAGTTGGCAAGCTGCGCACACAATCCCAGTGTTGTACAGCTTGCTTCTTCACCTTCCCGAAGCTGCCGCTCTCTCCGGCTCCCGGAGCCGAAGAAGCGGCTTCTTCGCGCAAAGACGATTGTGCCGCTCACAGTGCTCTCCTTAGCACGGGTTCTGTCCAAAGACGCCCGGGAGCGGCTCATAGCTCCGGAGAGCATCCTACCTTCGTCTTTAGCGTCTTTTGTAGTCTACATCTTAGCAAAACGCTTTCCCACTATGTCTGGCAAGGAGAAACTGTGCCAGCACAGAAAACATCTCCCATCGTGTTCTAGACGTTGCACGGATGTCTGCCAAGTGTTTGGCAGGAAGAAAAGTTGTCCAAAACAGCTTCCAATCGAAGGTTCATGTGATTGGAAAAGTCAGGAGAGTGCAAAAGTACTGTTTAATATCAGTTGGCAAGCTGCGCACACAATCCCAGTGTTGTACAGCTTGCTTCTTCACCTTCCCGAAGCTGCCGCTCTTGCCGGATCCCAGAGCCGAAGAAGCGGCTTCTTCGCGCAAAGACGATTGTGTCGCTCACAGTGCTCTCCTTAGCGCGGCTTCTGACCAAAGACGCCCGGGAGCGGCTCTTAGCTCCGGAGAGCATCCTACCTTCGTCTTTAGTGTCTTTTGTAGTCTACATCTTAGCAAATAGATTTTCCACTATGTCTGGCAAGGAGAAACTGTGCCAGCACAGAAAACATCTCCCATCGTGTTCTAGAAGTTGCAGAGATGTCTGCCAAGTGTTTGGCAGGAAGAAAAGAAAAGTTGTCCACCACAGCTTCCAATCGAATGTTCATGTGATTGGAAATGTCAGGAGAGTGCAAAAGTACGGTTTTCTATCAGTTGGCAAGCTGCGCACACAATCCCAGTGTTGTACAGCTTGCTTCTTCACCTTCCCGAAGCTGCCGCTCTCCCCGGCTCCCGGAGCCGAAGAAGCGGCTTCTTCGCGCAAAGACGATTGTGCCGCTCACAGTGCTCTCCTTAGCTCGGCTTCTGCCCAAAGACGCCCGGGAGCGGCTCTTAGCTCTGGAGCGCATCCTGCCTTCGTCTTTAGCATCCCTTCTCATCTACATCTCAGCAAAAAGCTTTTCCACTACGTCTGACAAGGAGAAACTGTGCCAGCACAGAAAACATCTCCCATCGTGTTCTAGAAGTTGCAGAGATGTCTGCCAAGTGTTTGGCAGGAAGAAAAGAAAAGTTGTCCAAAACAGCTTCCAATCGAATGTTCATGTGATTGGAAAAGTCAGGAGAGTGCAAAAGTACTGTTTCCTATCAGTTGGCAAGGTGCGCACACAATCCCAGTGTTGTACAGCTTGCTTCTTCACCTTCCCGAAGCTGCCGCTCTCTCCGGATCCCGGAGCCGAAGAAGCGGCTTCTTCGCGCAAAGACGATTGTGCCGCTCACAGTGCTCTCCTTAGCGCGGCTTCTGCCTAAAGACGCCCGGGAGCGGCTCTTAGCTCCGGAGAGCATCCTACCTTCATCTTTAGCGTCTTTTGTAGTCTACATCTTAGCAAAACGCTTTCCCACTATGTCTGGCACGGAAAAACTGTGCCAGCACAGAAAACATCTCCCATCGTGTTCTAGAAGTTGCAGAGATGTCTGCCAAGTGTTTGGCAGGAAGAAAAGAAAAGTTGTCCAAAACAGCTTCCAATCGAACGTTCATGTGATTGGAAAAGTCAGGAGAGTGCAAAAGTACTGTTTTCTATCAGTTGGCAAGCTGCGCACACAATCCCAGTGTTGTACCGCTTGCTTCTTCACCTTCCCGAATCTGCCGCTCTCTCCGGCTCCTGGAGCCGAAGAAGCGGCTTCTTCGCGCAAAGACGATTGTGCCACTCACAGTGCTCTCCTTAGGGTGGCTTCTGCCCAAAAACGCCCGAGAGCGGCTCTTAGCTCCGGAGAGCATCCTACCTTCGTCTTTAGCGTCTTTTGTAATCTACATCTTAGCAAATAGATTTTCCACTATGTCTGGCTAGGAAAAACTGTGCCAGCACAGAAAACATCTCCCATCGTGTTCTAGACGTTGCAGAGATGTCTGCCAAGTATTTGGCAGGAAGAAAAGAAAAGTTGTCCAAAACAGCTTCCAATCGAATGTTCATGTGATTGGAAAATTCAGGAGAGTGCAAAAGTACTGTTTTCTATCAGTTGGCAAGCTGCGCACACAATCCCAGTGTTGTACAGCTTGCTTCTTCACCTTCCCGAAGCTGCCGCTCTCTCCGGCTCCCGGAGCCGAAGAAGCGGCTTCTTCGCGCAAAGACGATTGTGCCGCTCACAGTGCTCTCCTTAGCGCGGCTTCTGCCCAAAGACGCCCGGGAGCGGCTCTTAGCTCCGGAGAGCATCCTACCTTCGTCTTTAGCGTCTTTTGTAGTCTACATCTTAGCAAAACGCTTTCCCACTATGTCTGGCTAGGAAAAACTGTGCCAGCACAGAAAACATCTCCCATAGTGTTCTAGACATCGCAGAGATGTCTGCCAAGTGTTTGGCAGGAAGAAAGGAAAAGTTGCCCAAAACAGCTTCCAATCGAATGTTCATGTGATTGGAAAAGTCAGGAGAGTGCAAAAGTACTGTTTTCTATCAGTTGGCAAGGTGCGCACACAATCCCAGTGTTGTACAGCTTGCTTCTTCACCTTCCCGCGGCTGCCGCTCTCCCCGGCTCCCGGAGCCGAAGAAGCGGCTTCTTCGCGCAAAGACGATTGTGCCGCTCACAGTGCTCTCCTTAGCGCGGCTTCTGCCCAAAGACGCCCGGGAGCGGCTCTTAGCTTTGGAGAGCATCCTACCTTCGTCTTTTGCGTCTCTTCTCATCTACATCTCAGCAAAAAGCTTTTCCACTACATCTGGCAAGGAGAAACTGTGCCAGCACAAAAAACATCTCCCATCGTGTTCTAGAAGTTGCAGAGATGTCTGCCAAGTGTTTGGCAGGAAGAAAAGAAAAGTTGTCCAAAACAGCTTCCAATCGAATGTTCATGTGATTGGAAAAGTCAGGAGAGTGCAAAAGTACTGTTTTCTATCAGTTGGCAAGGTGCGCACACAATCCCAGTGTTGTACAGCTTGCTTCTTCACATTCCCGAAGCTGCCGCTCTCCCCGGCTCCCGGAGCCGAAGAAGCGGCTTCTTCGCGCAAACACGATTGTGCTGCTCACAGTGCTCTCCTTAGCGCGGCTTCTGCCCAAAGACGCACGGGAGCGGCTCTTAGCTCCGGAGAGCATCCTACCTTCGTCTTTAGCGCCTTAAGTAGTCTACATCTTAGCAAAAAGCTTTTCCACAACATCTGGCAAGGAGAAACTGTGCCAGCACAAAAAATATCTCCCATCGTGTTCTAGAAGTTGCAGAGATGACTGCCAAGTGTTTGGCAGGAAGAAAAGAAAAGTTGTCCAAAACAGCTTCCAATCCAATGTTCATGTGATTGATAAAGTAAGGAGAGTGCAAAAGTACTGTTTTCTATCAGTTGGCAAGCTGCGCACACAATCCCAGTGTTGTACAGCTTACTTCTTCACCTTCCCGAAGCTGCCGGTCTCCCCGGCTCCCGAAGTCGAAGAAGCGGCTTTTTCACGCAAAGACGATTGTGCCGCTCACAGTGCTCTCCTTACTGCGGCTTCTGCCCAAAGACGCCCGGGAGCGGCTCTTAGCAATGGAGAGCATCCTACCTTCGTCTTTTGCGTCTCTTCTCATCTACATCTCAGCAAAAAGCTTTTCCACTACATCTGGCAAGGAGAAACTGTGCCAGCACAAAAAACATCTCCCATCGTGTTCTAGAAGTTGCAGAGATGTCTGCCAAGTGTTTGGCAGGAAGAAAAGAAAAGTTGTCCAAAACAGCTTCCAATCGAATGTTCATGTGATTGGAAATGTCAGGAGAGTGCAAAAGTACTGTTTTCTATCAGTTGGCAAGGTGCGCACACAATCCCAGTGTTGTACAGCTTGCTTCTTCACCTTCCCGAAGCTGCCGCTCTCCCTGGCTCCCGGAGCCGAAGAAGCGGCTTCTTCGCGCAAAGACAATTGTGCTGCTCACAGTGCTCTCCTTAGCGCGGCTTCTGCCGAAAGACGCCCGGGAGCGGCTCTTAGCTCCGGACAGCATCCTACCTTCGTCTTTAGCGTCTTTTGTAGTCTACATCTTAGCAAAACGCTTTCCCACTATGTCTGGCAAGGAAAAACTGTGCCAGCACAGAAAACATCTCCCATCGTGTTCTAGACGTTGCAGAGATGTCTGCCAAGTGTTTGGCAGGAAGAAAAGAAAAGTTGTCCAAAACAGCTTCCAATCGAATGTTCATGTGATTGGAAAGTCAGGAGAGTGCAAAAGTACTGTTTTCTATCACTTGGCAAGCTGCGCACACAATCCCAGTGTTGTAGAGCTTGCTTCATCACCTTCCCGAAGCTGCCGCTCTCTCCCCGGCTCCCGGAGCCGAAGAAGAGGCTTCTTCGCGCAAAGACGATTGTGCCGCTCACAGTGCTCTCCTTAGCGCGGCTTCTGCCCAAAGACGCCCGGGAGCGGCTCTTAGCTCCGGAGAGCATCCTACCTTCGTCTTTTGCGTCTCTTCTCATCTACATCTCAGCAAAAAGCTTTTCCACTACATCTGGCAAGGAGAAACTGTGCCAGCACAAAAAACATCTCCCATCGTGTTCTAGACGTTGCACGGATGTCTGCCAAGTGTTTGGCAGGAAGAAAAGAAAAGTTGTCCAAAACAGCTTCCAATCGAATGTTCATGTGATTGGAAAAGTCAGGAGAGTGCAAAAGTACTGTTTTCTATCAGTTGGCAAGGTGCGCACACAATCCCAGTGTTGTACAGCTTGCTTCTTCACATTCCCGAAGCTGCCGCTCTCCCCGGCTCCCGGAGCCGAAGAAGAGGCTTCTTCACGCAAAGACGATTGTGCCGCTCACAGTGCTCTCCTTACGGCGGCTTCTGCCCAAAGACGCCCGGGAGCAGCTCTTAGCTCCGGAGAGCATCCTACCTTCGTCTTTAGAGCCTTAAGTAGTCTACATCTTAGCAAATAGATTTTCCACTACATCTGGCAAGGAGAAACTATGCCAGCACAGAAAACATCTCCCATCGTGTTCTAGAAGTTGCAGAGATGTCTGCCAAGTGTTTGGCAGGAAGAAAAGAAAAGTTGTCCAAAACAGCTTCCAATCGAATGTTCATGTGATTGGAAATGTCAGGAGAGTGCAAAAGTACTGTTTTCTATCAGTTGGCAAGGTGCGCACACAATCCCAGTGTTGTACAGCTTACTTCTTCACCTTCCCGAAGCTGCCGGTCTCCCCGGCTCCCGAAGTCGAAGAAGCGGCTTTTTCACGCAAAGACGATTGTGCCGCTCACAGTGCTCTCCTTACTGCGGCTTCTGCCCAAAGACGCCCGGGAGCGGCTCTTAGCTCCGGAGAGCATCCTACCTTCATCTTTAGCGGCTTTTGTAGTCTACATCTTAGCAAAACGCTTTCCCACTATGTCTGGCAATGAGAAACTCTGCCAGCACAGAAAACATCTCCCATCGTGTTCTAGACGTTGCAGAGATGTCTGCCAAGTGTTTGGCAGGAAGAAAAGAAAAGTTGTCCAAAACAGCTTCCAATCGAATGTTCATGTGATTGGAAAAGTCAGGAGAGTGCAAAAGTACTGTTTTCTATCAGTTGGCAAGGTGCGCACACAATCCCAGTGTTGTACAGCTTGCTTCTTCACCTTCCCGAAGCTGCCGCTCTCCCCGGCTCCCGGAGCCAAAGAAGCGGCTTCTTCGCGCAAAGACGATTGTGCCGCTCACAGTGCTCTCCTTACTGCGGCTTCTGCCCAAAGATGCCCTGGAGCGGCTCTTAGCTCTGGAGAGCATCCTACCTTCGTCTTTAGCGTCTCTTCTCATCTACATCTCAGCAAAAAGCTTTTCCACTACATCTGGCAAGGAGAAACTGTGCCAGCACAGAAAACATCTCCCATCGTGTTCTAGAAGTTGCAGAGATGTCTGCCAAGTGTTTGGCAGGAAGAAAAGAAAAGTTGTCCAAAAAAGCTTCCAATCGAATGTTCATGTGATTGGAAAAGTCAGGAGAGTGCAAAAGTAATGTTTTCTATCAGTTGGCAAGGTGCGCACACAATCCCAGTGTTGTACAGCTTGCTTCTTCACCTTCCCGAAGCTGCCGCTCTCTCCGGCTCCCGGAGCCGAAGAAGCGGCTTCTTCGCGCAAAGACGATTGTGCCGCTCACAGTGCTCTCCTTAGCGCGGCTTCTGCCTAAAGATGCCCGGGAGCGGCTCTTAGCTCCGGAGAGCATCCTACCTTCGTCTTTAGCGTCTTTTGTAGTCTACATCTTAGCAAAACGCTTTCCCACTATGTCTGGCTAGGAAAAACTGTGCCAGCACAGAAAACATCTCCCATCGTGTTTTAGAAATTGCAGAGATGTCTGCCAAGTGTTTGGCAGGAAGAAAAGAAAAGTTGTCCAAAACAGCTTCCAATCGAATGTTCATGTGATTGGAAAAGTCAGGAGAGTGCAAAAGTACTGTTTTCTATCAGTTGGCAAGCTGCGCACACAATCCCAGTGTTGTACAGCTTGCTTCTTCACCTTCCCGAAGCTGCCGCTCTCCCCGGCTCCCGGAGCCGAAGAAGCGGCTTCTTCGCGCAAAGACGATTGTGCCGCTCACAGTGCTCTCCTTACTGCGGCTTCTGCCCAAAGTCGCCCTGGAGCGGCTCTTAGCTCTGGAGAGCATCCTACCTTCGTCTTTAGCGTCTCTTCTCATCTACATCTCAGCAAAAAGCTTTTCCACTACATCTGGCAAGGAGAAACTGTGCCAGCACAAAAAACATCTCCCATCGTGTTCTAGAAGTTGCAGAGATGTCTGCCAAGTGTTTGGCAGGAAGAAAAGAAAAGTTGTCCAAAACAGCTTCCAATCGAATGTTCATGTGATTGGAAAAGTCAGGAGAGTGCAAAAGTACTGTTTTCTATCAGTTGGCAAGCTGCGCACACAATCCCAGTGTTGTACAGCTTGCTTCTTCACCTTCCCGAAGCTGCCGCTCTCTCCGGCTCCCGGAGCCGAAGAAGCGGCTTCTTCGCGCAAAGACGATTGTGCCGCTCACAGTGCTCTCCTTAGCACGGGTTCTGTCCAAAGACGCCCGGGAGCGGCTCATAGCTCCGGAGAGCATCCTACCTTCGTCTTTAGCGTCTTTTGTAGTCTACATCTTAGCAAAACGCTTTCCCACTATGTCTGGCAAGGAGAAACTGTGCCAGCACAGAAAACATCTCCCATCGTGTTCTAGACGTTGCACGGATGTCTGCCAAGTGTTTGGCAGGAAGAAAAGTTGTCCAAAACAGCTTCCAATCGAAGGTTCATGTGATTGGAAAAGTCAGGAGAGTGCAAAAGTACTGTTTAATATCAGTTGGCAAGCTGCGCACACAATCCCAGTGTTGTACAGCTTGCTTCTTCACCTTCCCGAAGCTGCCGCTCTTGCCGGATCCCAGAGCCGAAGAAGCGGCTTCTTCGCGCAAAGACGATTGTGTCGCTCACAGTGCTCTCCTTAGCGCGGCTTCTGACCAAAGACGCCCGGGAGCGGCTCTTAGCTCCGGAGAGCATCCTACCTTCGTCTTTAGTGTCTTTTGTAGTCTACATCTTAGCAAATAGATTTTCCACTATGTCTGGCAAGGAGAAACTGTGCCAGCACAGAAAACATCTCCCATCGTGTTCTAGAAGTTGCAGAGATGTCTGCCAAGTGTTTGGCAGGAAGAAAAGAAAAGTTGTCCACCACAGCTTCCAATCGAATGTTCATGTGATTGGAAATGTCAGGAGAGTGCAAAAGTACGGTTTTCTATCAGTTGGCAAGCTGCGCACACAATCCCAGTGTTGTACAGCTTGCTTCTTCACCTTCCCGAAGCTGCCGCTCTCCCCGGCTCCCGGAGCCGAAGAAGCGGCTTCTTCGCGCAAAGACGATTGTGCCGCTCACAGTGCTCTCCTTAGCTCGGCTTCTGCCCAAAGACGCCCGGGAGCGGCTCTTAGCTCTGGAGCGCATCCTGCCTTCGTCTTTAGCATCCCTTCTCATCTACATCTCAGCAAAACGCTTTCCCAGTATGTCTGGCTAGGAGAAACTGTGCCAGCACAGAAAACATCTCCCATCGTGTTCTAGAAGTTGCAGAGATGTCTGCCAAGTGTTTGGCAGGAAGAAAAGAAAAGTTGTCCAAAACAGCTTCCAATCGAATGTTCATGTGATTGGAAAAGTCAGGAGAGTGCAAAAGTACTGTTTCCTATCAGTTGGCAAGCTGCGCACACAATCCCAGTGTTGTACAGCTTGCTTCTTCACCTTCCCGAAGCTGCCGCTCTCTCCGGATCCCGGAGCCGAAGAAGCGGCTTCTTCGCGCAAAGACGATTGTGCCGCTCACAGTGCTCTCCTTAGCGCGGCTTCTGCCTAAAGACGCCCGGGAGCGGCTCTTAGCTCCGGAGAGCATCCTACCTTCATCTTTAGCGTCTTTTGTAGTCTACATCTTAGCAAAACGCTTTCCCACTATGTCTGGCACGGAAAAACTGTGCCAGCACAGAAAACATCTCCCATCGTGTTCTAGAAGTTGCAGAGATGTCTGCCAAGTGTTTGGCAGGAAGAAAAGAAAAGTTGTCCAAAACAGCTTCCAATCGAACGTTCATGTGATTGGAAAAGTCAGGAGAGTGCAAAAGTACTGTTTTCTATCAGTTGGCAAGCTGCGCACACAATCCCAGTGTTGTACCGCTTGCTTCTTCACCTTCCCGAATCTGCCGCTCTCTCCGGCTCCTGGAGCCGAAGAAGCGGCTTCTTCGCGCAAAGACGATTGTGCCACTCACAGTGCTCTCCTTAGGGTGGCTTCTGCCCAAAAACGCCCGAGAGCGGCTCTTAGCTCCGGAGAGCATCCTACCTTCGTCTTTAGCGTCTTTTGTAATCTACATCTTAGCAAATAGATTTTCCACTATGTCTGGCTAGGAAAAACTGTGCCAGCACAGAAAACATCTCCCATCGTGTTCTAGACGTTGCAGAGATGTCTGCCAAGTATTTGGCAGGAAGAAAAGAAAAGTTGTCCAAAACAGCTTCCAATCGAA
Source organism: Melospiza georgiana (assembly GCF_028018845.1). Taxonomy (NCBI): domain Eukaryota; kingdom Metazoa; phylum Chordata; class Aves; order Passeriformes; family Passerellidae; genus Melospiza; species Melospiza georgiana. The sequence continues at coordinate 27,904,667 of NC_080464.1, read as the reverse complement.
TGTTCATGTGATTGGAAAATTCAGGAGAGTGCAAAAGTACTGTTTTCTATCAGTTGGCAAGCTGCGCACACAATCCCAGTGTTGTACAGCTTGCTTCTTCACCTTCCCGAAGCTGCCGCTCTCTCCGGCTCCCGGAGCCGAAGAAGCGGCTTCTTCGCGCAAAGACGATTGTGCCGCTCACAGTGCTCTCCTTAGCGCGGCTTCTGCCCAAAGACGCCCGGGAGCGGCTCTTAGCTCCGGAGAGCATCCTACCTTCGTCTTTAGCGTCTTTTGTAGTCTACATCTTAGCAAAACGCTTTCCCACTATGTCTGGCTAGGAAAAACTGTGCCAGCACAGAAAACATCTCCCATAGTGTTCTAGACATCGCAGAGATGTCTGCCAAGTGTTTGGCAGGAAGAAAGGAAAAGTTGCCCAAAACAGCTTCCAATCGAATGTTCATGTGATTGGAAAAGTCAGGAGAGTGCAAAAGTACTGTTTTCTATCAGTTGGCAAGGTGCGCACACAATCCCAGTGTTGTACAGCTTGCTTCTTCACCTTCCCGCGGCTGCCGCTCTCCCCGGCTCCCGGAGCCGAAGAAGCGGCTTCTTCGCGCAAAGACGATTGTGCCGCTCACAGTGCTCTCCTTAGCGCGGCTTCTGCCCAAAGACGCCCGGGAGCGGCTCTTAGCAATGGAGAGCATCCTACCTTCGTCTTTTGCGTCTCTTCTCATCTACATCTCAGCAAAAAGCTTTTCCACTACATCTGGCAAGGAGAAACTGTGCCAGCACAAAAAACATCTCCCATCGTGTTCTAGAAGTTGCAGAGATGTCTGCCAAGTGTTTGGCAGGAAGAAAAGAAAAGTTGTCCAAAACAGCTTCCAATCGAATGTTCATGTGATTGGAAAAGTCAGGAGAGTGCAAAAGTACTGTTTTCTATCAGTTGGCAAGGTGCGCACACAATCCCAGTGTTGTACAGCTTGCTTCTTCACATTCCCGAAGCTGCCGCTCTCCCCGGCTCCCGGAGCCGAAGAAGCGGCTTCTTCGCGCAAACACGATTGTGCTGCTCACAGTGCTCTCCTTAGCGCGGCTTCTGCCCAAAGACGCACGGGAGCGGCTCTTAGCTCCGGAGAGCATCCTACCTTCGTCTTTAGCGCCTTAAGTAGTCTACATCTTAGCAAAAAGCTTTTCCACAACATCTGGCAAGGAGAAACTGTGCCAGCACAAAAAATATCTCCCATCGTGTTCTAGAAGTTGCAGAGATGACTGCCAAGTGTTTGGCAGGAAGAAAAGAAAAGTTGTCCAAAACAGCTTCCAATCCAATGTTCATGTGATTGATAAAGTAAGGAGAGTGCAAAAGTACTGTTTTCTATCAGTTGGCAAGCTGCGCACACAATCCCAGTGTTGTACAGCTTACTTCTTCACCTTCCCGAAGCTGCCGGTCTCCCCGGCTCCCGAAGTCGAAGAAGCGGCTTTTTCACGCAAAGACGATTGTGCCGCTCACAGTGCTCTCCTTACTGCGGCTTCTGCCCAAAGACGCCCGGGAGCGGCTCTTAGCAATGGAGAGCATCCTACCTTCGTCTTTTGCGTCTCTTCTCATCTACATCTCAGCAAAAAGCTTTTCCACTACATCTGGCAAGGAGAAACTGTGCCAGCACAAAAAACATCTCCCATCGTGTTCTAGAAGTTGCAGAGATGTCTGCCAAGTGTTTGGCAGGAAGAAAAGAAAAGTTGTCCAAAACAGCTTCCAATCGAATGTTCATGTGATTGGAAATGTCAGGAGAGTGCAAAAGTACTGTTTTCTATCAGTTGGCAAGGTGCGCACACAATCCCAGTGTTGTACAGCTTGCTTCTTCACCTTCCCGAAGCTGCCGCTCTCCCTGGCTCCCGGAGCCGAAGAAGCGGCTTCTTCGCGCAAAGACAATTGTGCTGCTCACAGTGCTCTCCTTAGCGCGGCTTCTGCCGAAAGACGCCCGGGAGCGGCTCTTAGCTCCGGACAGCATCCTACCTTCGTCTTTAGCGTCTTTTGTAGTCTACATCTTAGCAAAACGCTTTCCCACTATGTCTGGCAAGGAAAAACTGTGCCAGCACAGAAAACATCTCCCATCGTGTTCTAGACGTTGCAGAGATGTCTGCCAAGTGTTTGGCAGGAAGAAAAGAAAAGTTGTCCAAAACAGCTTCCAATCGAATGTTCATGTGATTGGAAAGTCAGGAGAGTGCAAAAGTACTGTTTTCTATCACTTGGCAAGCTGCGCACACAATCCCAGTGTTGTAGAGCTTGCTTCATCACCTTCCCGAAGCTGCCGCTCTCTCCCCGGCTCCCGGAGCCGAAGAAGAGGCTTCTTCGCGCAAAGACGATTGTGCCGCTCACAGTGCTCTCCTTAGCGCGGCTTCTGCCCAAAGACGCCCGGGAGCGGCTCTTAGCTCCGGAGAGCATCCTACCTTCGTCTTTTGCGTCTCTTCTCATCTACATCTCAGCAAAAAGCTTTTCCACTACATCTGGCAAGGAGAAACTGTGCCAGCACAAAAAACATCTCCCATCGTGTTCTAGACGTTGCACGGATGTCTGCCAAGTGTTTGGCAGGAAGAAAAGAAAAGTTGTCCAAAACAGCTTCCAATCGAATGTTCATGTGATTGGAAAAGTCAGGAGAGTGCAAAAGTACTGTTTTCTATCAGTTGGCAAGGTGCGCACACAATCCCAGTGTTGTACAGCTTGCTTCTTCACATTCCCGAAGCTGCCGCTCTCCCCGGCTCCCGGAGCCGAAGAAGAGGCTTCTTCACGCAAAGACGATTGTGCCGCTCACAGTGCTCTCCTTACGGCGGCTTCTGCCCAAAGACGCCCGGGAGCAGCTCTTAGCTCCGGAGAGCATCCTACCTTCGTCTTTAGAGCCTTAAGTAGTCTACATCTTAGCAAATAGATTTTCCACTACATCTGGCAAGGAGAAACTATGCCAGCACAGAAAACATCTCCCATCGTGTTCTAGAAGTTGCAGAGATGTCTGCCAAGTGTTTGGCAGGAAGAAAAGAAAAGTTGTCCAAAACAGCTTCCAATCGAATGTTCATGTGATTGGAAATGTCAGGAGAGTGCAAAAGTACTGTTTTCTATCAGTTGGCAAGGTGCGCACACAATCCCAGTGTTGTACAGCTTACTTCTTCACCTTCCCGAAGCTGCCGGTCTCCCCGGCTCCCGAAGTCGAAGAAGCGGCTTTTTCACGCAAAGACGATTGTGCCGCTCACAGTGCTCTCCTTACTGCGGCTTCTGCCCAAAGACGCCCGGGAGCGGCTCTTAGCTCCGGAGAGCATCCTACCTTCATCTTTAGCGGCTTTTGTAGTCTACATCTTAGCAAAACGCTTTCCCACTATGTCTGGCAATGAGAAACTCTGCCAGCACAGAAAACATCTCCCATCGTGTTCTAGACGTTGCAGAGATGTCTGCCAAGTGTTTGGCAGGAAGAAAAGAAAAGTTGTCCAAAACAGCTTCCAATCGAATGTTCATGTGATTGGAAAAGTCAGGAGAGTGCAAAAGTACTGTTTTCTATCAGTTGGCAAGGTGCGCACACAATCCCAGTGTTGTACAGCTTGCTTCTTCACATTCCCGAAGCTGCCGCTCTCCCCGGCTCCTGGAGCCGAAGAAGAGGCTTCTTCGCGCAAAGACGATTGTGCTGCTCACAGTGCTCTCCTTAGCGCGGCTTCTGCCCAAAGACGCCCGGGAGCGGCTCTTAGCTCCGGAGAGCATCCTACCTTCGTCTTTAGCGTCTCTTCTCATCTCCATCTCAGCAAAAAGCTTTTCCACTACATCTGGCACGGAGAAACTTTGCCAGCACAAAAAACATCTCCCATCGTGTTCTAGAAGTTGCAGAGATGTCTGCCAAGTGTTTGGCAGGAAGAAAAGAAAAGTTGTCCAAAACAGCTTCCAATCGAATGTTCATGTGATTGGAAAAGTCAGGAGAGTGCAAAAGTACTGTTTTCTATCAGTTGGCAAGCTGCGCACACAATCCCAGTGTTGTACAGCTTACTTCTTCACCTTCCCGAAGCTGCCGGTCTCCCCGGCTCCCGGAGTCGAAGAAGCGGCTTCTTCACGCAAAGACGATTGTGCTGCTCACAGTGCTCTCCTTAGTGCGGCTTCTGCCCAAAGACGCCCGGGAGCGGCTCTTAGAAATGGAGAGAACCCTACCTTCGTCTTTTGCGTCTCTTCTCATCTACATCTCAGCAAAAACCTTTTCCACTACATCTGGCAAGGAGAAACTGTGCCAGCACAAAAAACATCTCCCATCGTGTTCTAGAAGTTGCAGAGATGTCTGCCAAGTGTTTGGCAGGAAGAAAAGAAAAGTTGTCCAAAACAGCTTCCAATCGAATGTTCATGTGATTGGAAATGTCAGGAGAGTGCAAAAGTACTGTTTTCTATCAGTTGGCAAGCTGCGCACACAATCCCAGTGTTGTACAGCTTGCTTCTTCACCTTCCCGAAGCTGCCGCTCTCTCCAGATCCCGGGGCCGAAGAAGCGGCTTCTTCGCGCAAAGACGATTGTGCCGCTCACAGTGCTCTCCTTAGCGCGGCTTCGGCCCAAAGATGCCCGGGAGCGGCTCTTAGCTCCGGACAGCATCCTACCTTCATCTTTAGCGTCTTTTGTAGTCTACATCTTAGCAAAACGCTTTCCCACTATGTCTGGCAAGGAAAAACTGTGCCAGCACAGAAAATATCTCCCATCGTGTTCTAGACGTTGCAGAGATGTCTGCCAAGTGTTTGGCAGGAAGAAAAGAAAAGTTGTCCAAAACAGCTTCCAATCGAATGTTCATATGATTGGAAAGTCAGGAGAGTGCAAAAGTACTGTTTTCTATCAGTTGGCAAGCTGCGCACACAATCCCAGTGTTGTAGAGCTTGCTTCTTCACCTTTCCGAAGCTGCCGCTCTCTCCCCGGCTCCCGGAGCCGAAGAAGCGGCTTCTTCGCGCAAAGACGATTGTGCCGCTCACAGTGCTCTCCTTAGCGCGGCTTCTGCCCAAAGACGCCCGGGAGCGGCTCTTAGCTCAGGAGAGCATCCTACCTTCGTCTTTTGTGTCTCTTCTCATCTACATCTCAGCAAAAAGCTTTTCCACAACATCTGGCAAGGAGAAACTGTGCCAGCACAAAAAACATCTCCCATCGTGTTCTAGAAGTTGCAGAGATGTCTGCCAAGTGTTTGGCAGGAAGAAAAGAAAAGTTGTCCAAAACAGCTTCCAATCGAATGTTCATGTGATTGGAAAAGTCAGGAGAGTGCAAAAGTACTGTTTTCTATCAGTTGGCAAGGTGCGCACACAATCCCAGTGTTGTACAGCTTGCTTCTTCACATTCCCGAAGCTGCCGCTCTCCCCGGCTCCCGGAGCCGAAGAAGAGGCTTCTTCGCACAAAGACGATTGTGCTGCTCACAGTGCTCTCCTTAGCACGGCTTCTGCCCAAAGACGCCCGGGAGCGGCTCTTAGCTCCGGAGAGCATCCTACCTTCATCTTTAGCGTCTTTTGTAGTCTACATCTTAGCAAAACGCTTTCCCACTATGTCTGGCAGAGAAAATCTGTGCCAGCACAGAAAACATCTCCCATCGTGTTCTAGACGTTGCAGAGATGTCTGCCAAGTGTTTGGCAGGAAGAAAAGAAAAGTTGTCCAAAACAGCTTCCAATCGAATGTTCATGTGATTGGAAAAGTCAGGAGAGTGCAAAAGTACTGTTTTCTATCAGTTGGCAAGCTGCGCACACAATCCCAGTGTTGTACAGCTTACTTCTTCACCTTCCCGAAGCTGCCGGTCTCCCCGGTTACCGAAGTCGAAGAGCTGGCTTCTTCACGCAAAGACGATTGTGCCGCTCACAGTGCTCTCCTTACTGCGGCTTCTGCCCAAAGACGCCCGGGAGCGGCTCTTAGCAATGGAGAGCATCCTACCTTCGTCTTTTGCGTCTCTTCTCATCTACATCTCAGCAAAAAGCTTTTCCACTACATCTGGCAAGGAGAAACTGTGCCAGCACAGAAAACATCTCCCATCGTGTTCTAGAAGTTGCAGAGATGTCTGCCAAGTGTTTGGCAGGAAGAAAAGAAAAGTTGTCCAAAACAGCTTCCAATCGAATGTTCATGTGATTGGAAAAGTCAGGAGAGTGCAAAAGTACTGTTTTCTATCAGTTGGCAAGCTGCGCACACAATCCCAGTGTTGTACAGCTTACTTCTTCACCTTCCCGAAGCTGCCGGTCTCCCCGGCTCCCGGAGTCGAAGAAGCGGCTTCTTCACGCAAAGACGATTGTGCTGCTCACAGTGCTCTCCTTAGTGCGGCTTCTGCCCAAAGACGCCCGGGAGCGGCTCTTAGAAATGGAGAGAACCCTACCTTCGTCTTTTGCGTCTCTTCTCATCTACATCTCAGCAAAAACCTTTTCCACTACATCTGGCAAGGAGAAACTGTGCCAGCACAAAAAACATCTCCCATCGTGTTCTAGAAGTTGCAGAGATGTCTGCCAAGTGTTTGGCAGGAAGAAAAGAAAAGTTGTCCAAAACAGCTTCCAATCGAATGTTCATGTGATTGGAAATGTCAGGAGAGTGCAAAAGTACTGTTTTCTATCAGTTGGCAAGCTGCGCACACAATCCCAGTGTTGTACAGCTTGCTTCTTCACCTTCCCGAAGCTGCCGCTCTCTCCAGATCCCGGGGCCGAAGAAGCGGCTTCTTCGCGCAAAGACGATTGTGCCGCTCACAGTGCTCTCCTTAGCGCGGCTTCGGCCCAAAGATGCCCGGGAGCGGCTCTTAGCTCCGGACAGCATCCTACCTTCATCTTTAGCGTCTTTTGTAGTCTACATCTTAGCAAAACGCTTTCCCACTATGTCTGGCAAGGAAAAAATGTGCCAGCACAGAAAATATCTCCCATCGTGTTCTAGACGTTGCAGAGATGTCTGCCAAGTGTTTGGCAGGAAGAAAAGAAAAGTTGTCCAAAACAGCTTCCAATCGAATGTTCATATGATTGGAAAGTCAGGAGAGTGCAAAAGTACTGTTTTCTATCAGTTGGCAAGGTGCGCACACAATCCCAGTGTTGTAGAGCTTGCTTCTTCACCTTTCCGAAGCTGCCGCTCTCTCCCCGGCTCCCGGAGCCGAAGAAGCGGCTTCTTCGCGCAAAGACGATTGTGCCGCTCACAGTGCTCTCCTTAGCGCGGCTTCTGCCCAAAGACGCCCGGGAGCGGCTCTTAGCTCAGGAGAGCATCCTACCTTCGTCTTTTGTGTCTCTTCTCATCTACATCTCAGCAAAAAGCTTTTCCACAACATCTGGCAAGGAGAAACTGTGCCAGCACAAAAAACATCTCCCATCGTGTTCTAGAAGTTGCAGAGATGTCTGCCAAGTGTTTGGCAGGAAGAAAAGAAAAATTGTCCAAAACAGCTTCCAATCGAATGTTCATGTGATTGGAAAAGTCAGGAGAGTGCAAAAGTACTGTTTTCTATCAGTTGGCAAGGTGCGCACACAATCCCAGTGTTGTACAGCTTGCTTCTTCACATTCCCGAAGCTGCCGCTCTCCCCGGCTCCCGGAGCCGAAGAAGAGGCTTCTTCGCACAAAGACGATTGTGCTGCTCACAGTGCTCTCCTTAGCACGGCTTCTGCCCAAAGACGCCCGGGAGCGGCTCTTAGCTCCGGAGAGCATCCTACCTTCATCTTTAGCGTCTTTTGTAGTCTACATCTTAGCAAAACGCTTTCCCACTATGTCTGGCAGAGAAAATCTGTGCCAGCACAGAAAACATCTCCCATCGTGTTCTAGACGTTGCAGAGATGTCTGCCAAGTGTTTGGCAGGAAGAAAAGAAAAGTTGTCCAAAACAGCTTCCAATCGAATGTTCATGTGATTGGAAAAGTCAGGAGAGTGCAAAAGTACTGTTTTCTATCAGTTGGCAAGCTGCGCACACAATCCCAGTGTTGTACAGCTTACTTCTTCACCTTCCCGAAGCTGCCGGTCTCCCCGGTTACCGAAGTCGAAGAGCTGGCTTCTTCACGCAAAGACGATTGTGCCGCTCACAGTGCTCTCCTTACTGCGGCTTCTGCCCAAAGACGCCCGGGAGCGGCTCTTAGCAATGGAGAGCATCCTACCTTCGTCTTTTGCGTCTCTTCTCATCTACATCTCAGCAAAAAGCTTTTCCACTACATCTGGCAAGGAGAAACTGTGCCAGCACAGAAAACATCTCCCATCGTGTTCTAGAAGTTGCAGAGATGTCTGCCAAGTGTTTGGCAGGAAGAAAAGAAAAGTTGTCCAAAACAGCTTCCAATCGAATGTTCATGTGATTGGAAAAGTCAGGAGAGTGCAAAAGTACTGTTTTCTATCAGTTGGCAAGGTGCGCACACAATCCCAGTGTTGTACAGCTTGCTTCTTCACCTTCCCGAAGCTGCCGCTCTCTCCGGATCCTGGAGCCGAAGAAGCGGCTTCTTCGCGCAAAGACGATTGTGCCGCTCACAGTGCTCTCCTTAGCGCGGCTTCTGCCGAAAGACGCCCCGAAGCGGCTCTTAGCTCCGGAGAGCATCCTACCTTCGTCTTTAGCGTCTTTTGTAGTCTACATCTTAGCAAAACGCTTTCCCACTATGTCTGGCAGAGAAAATCTGTGCCAGCACAGAAAACATCTCCCATCGTGTTCTAGACGTTGCAGAGATGTCTGCCAAGTGTTTGGCAGGAAGAAAAGAAAAGTTGTCCAAAACAGCTTCCAATCGAATGTTCATGTGATTGGAAAAGTCAGGAGAGTGCAAAAGTACTGTTTTCTATCAGTTGGCAAGGTGCGCACACAATCCCAGTGTTGTACAGCTTGCTTCTTCACCTTCCCGAAGCGGCCGCTCTCCCCGGCTCCCGGAGCCGAAGAAGCGGCTTCTTCGCGCAAAGACGATTGTGCCGCTCACAGTGCTCTCCTTAGCGCGGCTTCTGCCCAAAGTCGCCCGGGAGCGGCTCTTAGCTCCGGAGAGCATCCTACCTTCGTCTTTTGCGTCTTTTGTAGTCTACATCTTAGCAAAACGCTTTCCCACTATGTCTGGCTCGGAAAAACTGTGCCAGCACAGAAAACATCTCCCATCGTGTTCTAGAAGTTGCAGAGATGCCTGCCAAGTGTTTGGCAGGAAGAAAAGAAAAGTTGTCCAAAACAGCTTCCAATCGAATGTTCATGTGATTGGAAAAGTCAGGAGAGTGCAAAAGTACTGTTTTCTATCAGTTGGCAAGGTGCGCACACAATCCCAGTGTTGTACAGCTTGCTTCTTCACCTTCCCGAAGCTGCCGCTCTCCCCGGCTCCCGAAGCCGAAGAAGCGGCTTCTTCGCGCAAAGACGATTGTGCCGCTCACAGTGCTCTCCTTAGCGCGGCTTCTGCCCAAAGATGCACGGGAGCGGCTCTTAGCTCCGGAGAGCATCCTACCTTCGTCTTTAACGCTTTAAGTAGTCTACATCTTAGCAAATAGGTTTTCCACTACATCTGGCAAGGAGAAACTATGCCAGCACAGAAAACATCTCCCATCGTGTTCTAGACGTTGCAGAGATGTCTGCCAAGTGTTTGGCAGGAAGAAAAGAAAAGTTGTCCAAAACAGCTTCCAATCGAATGTTCATGTGATTGGAAAAGTCAGGAGAGTGCAAAAGTACTGTTTTCTATCAGTTGGCATGCTGCGCACACAATCCCAGTGTTGTACAGCTTGCTTCTTCACCTTCCCGAAGCTGCCACTCTCTCCGGCTCCCGGAGCCGAAGAAGCGGCTTCTTCGCGCAAAGACGATTGTGCTGCTCACAGTGCTCTCCTTAGCGCGGCTTCTGCCCAAAGACGCACGGGAGCGGCTCTTAGCTCCGGAGAGCATCCTACCTTCGTCTTTAGCGCCTTAAGTAGTCTACATCTTAGCAAATAGATTTTCCACTACATCTGGCAAGGAGAAACTATGCCAGCACAGAAAACATCTCCCATCGTGTTCTAGAAGTTGCAGAGATGTCTGCCAAGTGTTTGACAGGAAGAAAAGAAAAGTTGTCCAAAACAGCTTCCAATCGAATGTTCATGTGATTGGAAAAGTCAGGAGAGTGCAAAAGTACTGTTTTCTATCAGTTGGCAAGCTGCGCACACAATCCCAGTGTTGTACAGCTTGCTTCTTCACCTTCCCGAAGCTGCCGCTCTCCCCGGATCCCGGAGTCAAAGAAGCGGCTTCTTCGCGCAAAGACGATTGTGCCGCTCACAGTGCTCTCCTTACTGCGGCTTCTGCCCAAAGACGCCCGGGAGCGGCTCTTAGCTCTGAAGAGCATCCTACCTTCGTCTTTAGCGTCTCTTCTAATCTACATCTCAGCAAAAAGCTTTTCCACAACATCTGGCAAGGAGAAACTGTGCCAGTACAAAAAATAACTCCCATCGTGTTCTAGAAGTTGCAGAGATGTTTGCCAAGTGTTTGGCAGGAAGAAAAGAAAAGTTGTCCAAAACAGCTTCCAATCGAATGTTCATGTGATTGGAAAAGTCAGGAGAGTGCAAAAGTACTGTTTTCTATCAGTTGGCAAGCTGCGCACACAATCCCAGTGTTGTACAGCTTGCTTCTTCACCTTCCCGAAGCTGCCACACTCTCCGGCTCTCGGAGCCGAAGAAGCGGCTTCTTCACGCAAAGACGATTGTGCCGCTCACAGTGCTCTCCTTACTGCGGCTTCTGCCCAAAGACGCCCGGGAGCGGCTCTTAGCTCTGAAGAGAATCCTACCTTCGTCTTTAGCGTCTCTTCTAATCTACATCTCAGCAAAAAGCTTTTCCCCAACATCTGGAAAGGAGAAACTGTGCCAGCAAAAAAAATATCTCCCATCGTGTTCTCGAAGTTGCAGAGATGTCTGCCAAGTGTTTGGCAGGAAGAAAAGAAAAGTTGTCCAAAACAGCTTCCAATCGAATGTTCATGTGATTGGAAAAGTCAGGAGAGTGCAAAAGTACTGTTTTCTATCAGTTGGCAAGCTGCGCACACAATCCCAGTGTTGTACAGCTTGCTTCTTCACCTTCCCGAAGCTGCCGCTCTCCCCGGATCCCGGAGCCGAAGAAGCGGCTTCTTCGCGCAAAGACGATTGTGCCGCTCACAGTGCTCTCTTTACTGCGGCTTCTGCCCAAAGACGCCCGGGAGCGGCTCTTAGCTCTGGAGAGCATCCTACCTTCGTCTTTAGCGTCTTTTGTAGTCTACGTCTTAGCAAAACGCTTTGCCAGTATGTCTGGCTAGGAGAAACTGTGCCAGCACAGAAAACATCTCCCATCGTGTTCTAGAATGTGCAGAGATGTCTGCCAAGTGTTTGGCAGGAAGAAAAGAAAAGTTGTCCAAAACAGCTTCCAATCGAATGTTCATGTGATTGGAAAAGTAAGGAGAGTGCAAAAGTACTGTTTTCTATCAGTTGGCAAGGTGCGCACACAATCCCAGTGTTGTACAGCTTGCTTCTTCACCTTCCCGAAGCTGCCACTCTCTCCGGCTCCCAAAGCCGAAGAAGCGGCTTCTTCGCGCAAGGACGATTGTGCCGCTCACAGTGCTCTACTTAGCGCGGCTTCTGCCCAAAGACGCCGGGGAGTGGCTCTTAGCTGCGGAGAGCATCCTACCTTCGTCTTTAGCGTCTTTTGTAGTCTACATCGTAGCAAAAAGCTTTTCCACTACATCTGGCAAGGAGAAACTGTGCCAGCACAGAAAACATCTCCCATCGTGTTCTAGAAGTTTCAGAGATGTCTGCCAAGTGTTTGGCAGGAAGAAAAGAAAAGTTGTCCAAAACAGCTTCCAATCGAATGTTCATGTGATTGGAAAAGTCAGGAGAGTGCAAAAGTACTGTTTTCTATCAGTTGGCAAGGTGCGCACACAATCCCAGTGTTGTACAGCTTGCTTCTTCACCTTCCCGAAGCTGCCGCTCTCTCCAGATCCCGGAGCCGAAGAAGCGGCTTCTTCGCGCAAAGACGATTGTGCCGCTCACAGTGCTCTCCTTAGCGCGGCTTCTGCCCAAAGACGCCGGGGAGTGGCTCTTAGCTCTGGAGAGCATTCTACCTTCGTCTTTAGCGTCTCTTCTCATCTACATCTCAGCAAAAACCTTTTCCACTACATCTGGCAAGGAGAAACTGTGCCAGCACAGAAAACATCTCCCATCGTGTTCTAGAAGTTGCAGAGATGTCTGCCAAGTGTTTGGCAGGAAGAAAAGAAAAGTTGTCCAAAACAGCTTCCAATCGAATGTTCATGTGATTGGAAAAGTCAGGAGAGTGCAAAAGTACTGTTTTCTATCAGTTGGCAAGGTGCGCACACAATCCCCGTGTTGTACAGCTTGCTTCTTCACCTTCCCGAAGCTGCCGCTCTCTCCAGATCCCGGAGCCGAAGAAGCGGCTTCTTCGCGCAAAGACGATTGTGCCGCTCGCAGTGCTCTCCTTAGCGCGGCTTCTGCCCAAAGACACCCGGGAGCGGCTCTTAGCTCCGAAGAGCATCCTACCTTCGTCTTTAGCGTCTTTTGTAGTCTACATCTTAGCAAAACGCTTTCCCACTATGTCTGGCAAGGAAAAACTGTGCCAGCACAGAAAACATCTCCCATCGTTTTCTAGACGTTGCAGAGATGTCTGCCAAGTGTTTGGCAGGAAGAAAAGAAAAGTTGTCCAAAACAGCTTCCAATCGAATGTTCATGTGATTGGAAAAGTCAGGAGAGTGCAAAAGTACTGTTTTCTATCAGTTGGCAAGCTGCGCACACAATCCCAGTGTTGTACAGCTTACTTCTTCACCTTCCCGAAGCTGCCAGTCTCCCCGGCTCCCGAAGTCGAAGAAGCGGCTTCTTCACGCAAAGACGACTGTGCCGCTCACAGTGCTCTCCTTACTGCGGCTTCTGCCCAAAGACGCCCGGGAGCGGCTCTTAGCAATGGAGAGCATCCTACCTTCGTCTTTAGCGTCTCTTCTCATCTACATCTCAGCAAAAAGCTTTTCCACTACATCTGGCAAGGAGAAACTCTGCCAGCACAGAAAACATCTCCTATCGTGTTCTAGACGTTGCAGAGATGTCTGCCAAGTGTTTGGCAGGAAGAAAAGAAAAGTTGTCCAAAACAGCTTCCAATCGAATGTTCATGTGATTGGAAAAGTCAGGAGAGTGCAAAAGTACTGTTTTCTATCAGTTGGCAAGCTGCGCACACAATCCCAGTGTTGTACAGCTTGCTTCTTCACCTTCCCGAAGCTGCCGCTCTCCCCGGATCCCGGAGCCGAAGAAGCGGCTTCTTCGCGCAAAGACGATTGTGCCGCTCACAGTGCTCTCCTTACTGCGGCTTCTGCCCAAAGACGCACGGGAGCGGCTCTTAGCTCCGGAGAGCATCCTACCTTCGTCTTTAGCGTCTTTTGTAGTCTACGTCTTAGCAAAACGCTTTGCCAGTATGTCTGGCTAGGAGAAACTGTGCCAGCACAGAAAACATCTCCCATCGTGTTCTAGAAGTTGCAGAGATGTCTGCCAAGTGTTTGGCAGGAAGAAAAGAAAAGTTGTCCAAAACAGCTTCCAATCGAATGTTCATGTGATTGGAAAAGTAAGGAGAGTGCAAAAGTACTGTTTTCTATCAGTTGGCAAGGTGCGCACACAATCCCAGTGTTGTACAGCTTGCTTCTTCACCTTCCCGAAGCTGCCACTCTCTCCGGCTCCCAAAGCCGAAGAAGCGGCTTCTTCGCGCAAGGACGATTGTGCCGCTCACAGTGCTCTCCTTAGCGCGGCTTCTGCCCAAAGACGCCGGGGAGTGGCTCTTAGCTGCGGAGAGCATCCTACCTTCGTCTTTAGCGTCTTTTGTAGTCTACATCGTAGCAAAAAGCTTTTCCACTACATCTGGCAAGGAGAAACTGTGCCAGCACAGAAAACATCTCCCATCGTGTTCTAGAAGTTTCAGAGATGTCTGCCAAGTGTTTGGCAGGAAGAAAAGAAAAGTTGTCCAAAACAGCTTCCAATCGAATGTTCATGTGATTGGAAAAGTCAGGAGAGTGCAAAAGTACTGTTTTCTATCAGTTGGCAAGGTGCGCACACAATCCCAGTGTTGTACAGCTTGCTTCTTCACCTTCCCGAAGCTGCCGCTCTCTCCAGATCCCGGAGCCGAAGAAGCGGCTTCTTCGCGCAAAGACGATTGTGCCGCTCACTGTGCTCTCCTTAGCGCGGCTTCTGCCCAAAGACGCCCGGGAGCGGCTCTTAGCTCTGGAGAGCATTCTACCTTCGTCTTTAGCGTCTCTTCTCATCTACATCTCAGCAAAAAGCTTTTCCACTACATCTGGCAAGGAGAAACTGTGCCAGCACAGAAAACATCTCCCATCGTGTTCTAGAAGTTGCAGAGATGTCTGCCAAGTGTTTGGCAGGAAGAAAAGAAAAGTTGTCCAAAACAGCTTCCAATCGAATGTTCATGTGATTGGAAAAGTCAGGAGAGTGCAAAAGTACTGTTTTCTATCAGTTGGCAAGGTGCGCACACAATCCCAGTGTTGTACAGCTTGCTTCTTCACCTTCCCGAAGCTGCCGCTCTCTCCAGATCCCGGAGCCGAAGAAGCGGCTTCTTCACGCAAAGACGACTGTGCCGCTCACAGTGCTCTCCTTACTGCGGCTTCTGCCCAAAGACGCCCGGGAGCGGCTCTTAGCAATGGAGAGCATCCTACCTTCGTCTTTAGCGTCTCTTCTCATCTACATCTCAGCAAAAAGCTTTTCCACTACATCTGGCAAGGAGAAACTCTGCCAGCACAGAAAACATCTCCTATCGTGTTCTAGACGTTGCAGAGATGTCTGCCAAGTGTTTGGCAGGAAGAAAAGAAAAGTTGTCCAAAACAGCTTCCAATCGAATGTTCATGTGATTGGAAAAGTCAGGAGAGTGCAAAAGTACTGTTTTCTATCAGTTGGCAAGCTGCGCACACAATCCCAGTGTTGTACAGCTTGCTTCTTCACCTTCTTGAAGCTGCCACTCTCTCGGGCTCCCGGAGCCGAAGAAGCGGCTTCTTCGCGCAAGGACGATTGTGTCGCTCACAGTGCTCTCCTTAGCGCGGCTTCTGCCCAAAGACGCCGGGGAGTGGCTCTTAGCTCCGGAGAGCATCCTACCTTCATCTTTAGCGTCTTTTGTAGTCTACATCTTAGCAAAACGCTTTCCAACTATGTCTGGCAAGGAAAAACTGTGCCAGCACAGAAAACATCTCCCATCGTGTTCTAGACGTTGCAGAGATGTCTGCCAAGTGTTTGGCAGGAAGAAAAGAAAAGTTGTCCAAAACAGCTTCCAATCGAATGTTCATGTGATTGGAAAAGTCAGGAGAGTGCAAAAGTACTGTTTTCTATCAGTTGGCAAGCTGCACACACAATCCCAGTGTTGTACAGCTTGCTTCTTCACCTTCCCGAAGCTGCCACTCTCTCCGGCTCCCGGAGCCGAAGAAGCGGCTTCTACGCGCAAGGACGATTGTGCCGCTCACAGTGCTCTCCTTAGCGCGGCTTCTGCCCAAAGACGCCGGGGAGTGGCTCTTAGCTCCGGAGAGCATCCTACCTTCATCTTTAGCGTCTTTTGTAGTCTACATCTTAGCTAAAAGCTTTCCAACTATGTCTGGCAAGGAAAAACTGTGCCAGCACAGAAAACATCTCCCATCGTGTTCTAGACGTTGCAGAGATGTCTGCCAAGTGTTTGGCAGGAAGAAAAGTTGTCCAAAACAGCTTCCAATCGAATGTTCATGTGATTGGAAAAGTCAGGAGAGTGCAAAAGTACTGTTTTCTATCAGTTGGCAAGCTGCGCACACAATCCCAGTGTTGTACAGCTTGCTTCTTCACCTTCCCGAAGCTGCCGCTCTCCCCGGATCCCGGAGCCGAAGAAGCGGCTTCTTCGCGCAGAGACGATTGTGCCGCTCATAGTGCTCTCCTTAGCGCGGCTTCTGCCCAAAGACGCCCGGGAGCGGCTCTTAGCTCTGGAGAGCATTCTACCTTCGTCTTTAGCGTCTCTTCTCATCTACATCTCAGCAAAAAGCTTTTCCACTACATTTGGCAAGGAGAAACTGTGCCAGCACAGAAAACATCTCCCATCGTGTTCTAGAAGTTGCAGAGATGTCTGCCAAGTGTTTGGCAGGAAGAAAAGAAAAGTTGTCCAAAACAGCTTCCAATCGAATGTTCATGTGATTGGAAAAGTCAGGAGAGTGCAAAAGTACTGTTTTCTATCAGTTGGCAAGGTGCGCACACAATCCCAGTGTTGTACAGCTTGCTTCTTCACCTTCCCGAAGCTGCCGCTCTCTCCAGATCCCGGAGCCGAAGAAGCGGCTTCTTCGCGCAAAGACGATTGTGCCGCTCACAGTGCTCTCCTTAGCGCGGCTTCTGCCCAAAGACGCCCGGGAGCGGCTCTTAGCTCCGGAGAGCATCCTACCTTCATCTTTAGCGTCTCTTCTCATCTACATCTCAGCAAAAAGCTTTTCCACTACATCTGGCAAGGAGAAACTGTGCCAGCACAAAAAACATCTCCCTTCGTGTTCTAGAAGTTGCAGAGATGTCTGCCAAGTGTTTGGCAGGAAGAAAAGTTGTCCAAAACAGCTTCCAATCGAATGTTCATGTGATTGGAAAAGTCAGGAGAGTGCAAAAGTACTGTTTTCTATCAGTTGGCAAGCTGCGCACACAATCCCAGTGTTGTACAGCTTGCTTCTTCACCTTCCCGAAGCTGCCACTCTCACCGGCTCCCGGAGCCGAAGAAGCGGCTTCTTCGCGCAAGGACGATTGTGCCGCTCACAGTGCTCTCCTTAGCGCGTCTTCTGCCCAAAGACGCCGGGGAGTGGCTCTTAGCTCCGGACAGCATCCTACCTTCGTCTTTAGCGTCTTTTGTAGTCTACATCTTAGCAAATAGATTTTCCACTACATTTGGCAAGGAGAAACTATGCCAGCACAGAAAACATCTCCCATCGTGTTCTAGAAGTTGCAGAGATGTCTGCCAAGTGTTTGACAGGAAGAAAAGAAAAGTTGTCCAAAACAGCTTCCAATCAAATGTTCATGTGATTGGAAAAGTCAGGAGAGTGCAAAAGTACTGTTTTCTATCAGATGGCAAGCTGCGCACACAATCCCAGTGTTGTACAGCTTGCTTCTTCACCTTCCCGAAGCTGCCGCTCTCCCCGGATCCCGGAGCCGAAGAAGCGGCTTCTTCGCGCAAAGACGATTGTGCCGCTCACAGTGCTCTCCTTAGCGCGGCTTCTGCCCAAAGACGCCGGGGAGTGGCTCTTAGCTCTGGAGAGCATTCTACCTTCGTCTTTAGCGTCTCTTCTCATCTACATCTCAGCAAAAACCTTTTCCACTACATCTGGCAAGGAGAAACTGTGCCAGCACAGAAAACATCTCCCATCGTGTTCTAGAAGTTGCAGAGATGTCTGCCAAGTGTTTGGCAGGAAGAAAAGAAAAGTTGTCCAAAACAGCTTCCAATCGAATGTTCATGTGATTGGAAAAGTCAGGAGAGTGCAAAAGTACTGTTTTCTATCAGTTGGCAAGGTGCGCACACAATCCCAGTGTTGTACAGCTTGCTTCTTCACCTTCCCGAAGCTGCCGCTCTCCCCGGCTCCCGGAGCCGAAGAAGCGGCTTCTTCGCGCAAAGACGATTGTGCCGCTCACAGTGCTCTCCTTAGCGCGGCTTCTGCCCAAAGACGCATGGGAGCGGCTCTTAGCTCCGGAGAGCATCCTACCTTCGTCTTTAGCGCCTTAAGTAGTCTACATCTTAGCAAATAGATTTTCCAATACATCTGGCACGGAGAAACTATGCCAGCACAGAAAACATCTCCCATCGTGTTCTAGAAGTTGCAGAGATGTCTGCCAAGTGTTTGACAGGAAGAAAAGAAAAGTTGTCCAAAACAGCTTCCAATCGAATGTTCATGTGATTGGAAAAGTCAGGAGAGTGCAAAAGTACTGTTTTCTATCAGTTGGCAAGCTGCGCACACAATCCCAGTGTTGTACAGCTTGCTTCTTCACCTTCCCGAAGCTGCCGCTCTCCCCGGATCCTGGAGCCGAAGAAGCGGCTTCTTCGCGCAAAGACGATTGTGCCGCTCACAGTGCTCTCCTTAGCGCGGCTTCTGCCCAAAGACGCCCGGGAGCGGCTCTTAGCTCTGGAGAGCATTCTACCTTCGTCTTTAGCGTCTCTTCTCATCTACATCTCAGCAAAAAGCTTTTCCACTACATCTGGCAAAGAGGAAACTGTGCCAGCACAGAAAACATCTCCCATCGTTTTCTAGAAG
This sequence comes from Melospiza georgiana, assembly GCF_028018845.1. Taxonomy (NCBI): domain Eukaryota; kingdom Metazoa; phylum Chordata; class Aves; order Passeriformes; family Passerellidae; genus Melospiza; species Melospiza georgiana. The sequence continues at coordinate 27,886,556 of NC_080464.1, read as the reverse complement.
TTGCAGAGATGTCTGCCAAGTGTTTGGCAGGAAGAAAAGAAAAGTTGTCCAAAACAGCTTCCAATCGAATGTTCATGTGATTGGAAAAGTCAGGAGAGTGCAAAAGTACTGTTTTCTATCAGTTGGCAAGGTGCGCACACAATCCCAGTGTTGTACAGCTTGCTTCTTCACATTCCCGAAGCTGCCGCTCTCCCCGGCTCCCGGAGCCGAAGAAGCGGCTTCTTCGCGCAAAGACGATTGTGCTGCTCACAGTGCTCTCCTTAGCACGGCTTCTGCCCAAAGATGCACGGGAGCGGCTCTTAGCTCCGGAGAGCATCCTACCTTCGTCTTTAACGCTTTAAGTAGTCTACATCTTAGCAAATAGATTTTCCACTACATCTGGCAAGGAGAAACTATGCCAGCACAGAAAACATCTCCCATCGTGTTCTAGAAGTTGCAGAGATGTCTGCCAAGTGTTTGGCAGGAAGAAAAGAAAAGTTGTCCAAAACAGCTTCCAATCGAATGTTCATGTGATTGGAAAAGTCAGGAGAGTGCAAAAGTACTGTTTTCTATCAGTTGGCAAGCTGCGCACACAATCCCAGTGTTGTACAGCTTGCTTCTTAACCTTCCCGAAGCTGCCGCTCTCCCCGGATCCCGGAGCCGAAGAAGCGGCTTCTTCGCGCAAAGACGATTGTGCCGCTCACAGTGCTCTCCTTAGCGCGGCTTCTGCCCAAAGACGCCCAGGAGCGGCTCTTAGCTCTGGAGAGCATTCTACCTTCATCTTTAGCGTCTCTTCTCATCTACATCTCAGCAAAAACCTTTTCCACTACATCTGGCAAGGAGAAACTGTGCCAGCACAGAAAACATCTCCCATCGTGTTCTAGAAGTTGCAGAGATGTCTGCCAAGTGTTTGGCAGGAAGAAAAGAAAAGTTGTCCAAAACAGCTTCCAATCGAATGTTCATGTGATTGGAAAAGTCAGGAGAGTGCAAAAGTACTGTTTTCTATCAGTTGGCAAGGTGCGCACACAATCCCAGTGTTGTACAGCTTGCTTCTTCACCTTCCCGAAGCTGCCGCTCTCTCCAGATCCCGGAGCCGAAGAAGCGGCTTCTTCGCGCAAAGACGATTGTGCCGCTCGCAGTGCTCTCCTTACTGCGGCTTCTGCCCAAAGACACCCGGGAGCGGCTCTTAGCTCCGAAGAGCATCCTACCTTCGTCTTTAGCGTCTTTTGTAGTCTACATCTTAGCAAAACGCTTTCCCACTATGTCTGGCAAGGAAAAACTGTGCCAGCACAGAAAACATCTCCCATCGTTTTCTAGACGTTGCAGAGATGTCTGCCAAGTGTTTGGCAGGAAGAAAAGAAAAGTTGTCCAAAACAGCTTCCAATCGAATGTTCATGTGATTGGAAAAGTCAGGAGAGTGCAAAAGTACTGTTTTCTATCACTTGGCAAGCTGCGCACACAATCCCAGTGTTGTACAGCTTGCTTCTTCACCTTCCCGAAGCTGCCACTCTCTCGGGCTCCCGGAGCCGAAGAAGCGGCTTCTTCGCGCAAGGACGATTGTGTCGCTCACAGTGCTCTCCTTAGCGCGGCTTCTGCCCAAAGACGCCGGGGAGTGGCTCTTAGCTCCGGAGAGCATCCTACCTTCATCTTTAGCGTCTTTTGTAGTCTACATCTTAGCAAAACGCTTTCCAACTATGTCTGGCAAGGAAAAACTGTGCCAGCACAGAAAACATCTCCCATCGTGTTCTAGACGTTGCAGAGATGTCTGCCAAGTGTTTGGCAGGAAGAAAAGAAAAGTTGTCTAAAACAGCTTCCAATCGAATGTTCATGTGATTGGAAAAGTCAGGAGAGTGCAAAAGTACTGTTTTCTATCAGTTGGCAAGCTGCGCACACAATCCCAGTTTTGTACAGCTTACTTCTTCACCTTCCCGAAGCTGCCGGTCTCCCCGGCTCCCGAAGTCGAAGAAGCGGCTTCTTCACGCAAAGACGATTGTGCCGCTCACAGTGCTCTCCTTACTGCGGCTTCTGCCCAAAGACGCCCGGGAGCGGCTCTTAGCAATGGAGAGCATCCTACCTTCGTCTTTTGCGTCTCTTCTCATCTACATCTCAGCCAAATCTTTTCCACTACATCTGGCAAGGAGAAACTGTGCCACCACAAAAAACATCTCCCATCGTGTTCTAGAAGTTGCAGAGATGTCTGCCAAGTGTTTGGCAGGAAGAAAAGAAAAGTTGTCCAAAACAGCTTCCAATCGAATGTTCATGTGATTGGAAAAGTCAGGAGAGTGCAAAAGTACTGTTTTCTATCAGTTGGCAAGCTGCGCACACAATCCCAGTGTTGTACAGCTTGCTTCTTCACCTTCCCGAAGCTGCCGCTCTCTCCGGCTCCCGGAGCCGAAGAAGCGGCTTCTTCGCGCAAGGACGATTGTGCCGCTCACAGTGCTCTCCTCAGCGCGGCTTCTGCCCAAAGACGCCGGGGAGTGGCTCTTAGCTCCGGAGAGCATCCTACCTTCATCTTTAGCGTCTTTTGTAGTCTACGTCTTAGCAAAACGCTTTGCCAGTATGTCTGGCTAGGAGAAACTGTGCCAGCACAGAAAACATCTCCCATCGTGTTCTAGAAGTTGCAGAGATGTCTGCCAAGTGTTTGGCAGGAAGAAAAGAAAAGTTGTCAACAACAGCTTCCAATCGAATGTTCATGTGATTGGAAATGTAAGCAGAGTGCAAAAGTACTGTTTTCTATCAGTTGGCAAGGTGCGCACACAATCCCAGTGTTGTACAGCTTGCTTCTTCACCTTCCCGAAGCTGCCGCTGTCCCCGGCTCCCGGAGTCGAAGAAGCGGCTTCTTCTCGCAAAGACAATTGTGCCGCTCACAGTGCTCTCCTTAGCGCGGCTTCTGCCCAAAGACGCCCGGGAGCGGCTCTTAGCTCCGGAGAGCATCCTACCTTCGTCTTTAGCGTCTTTTGTAGTCTACATCTTAGCAAAACGCTTTCCCACTATGTCTGGCAAGGAAAAACTGTGCCAGCACAGAAAACATCTCCCATCGTGTTCTAGACGTTGCAGAGATGTCTGCCAAGTGTTTGGCAGGAAGAAAAGAAAAGTTGTCCAAAACAGCTTCCAATCGAATGTTCATGTGATTGGAAAAGTCAGGAGAGTGCAAAAGTACTGTTTTCTATCAGTTGGCAAGGTGCACACACAATCCCAGTGTTGTCCAGCTTACTTCTTCACCTTGCCGAAGCTGCCACTCTCTCTGGCTCCCGGAGCCAAAGAAGCGGCTTCTTCGCGCAAGGACGATTGTGCCGCTCACAGTGCTCTCCTTAGCGCGACTTCTGCCCAAAGACGCCGGGGAGTGGCTCTTAGCTCCGGAGAGCATCCTACCTTCGTCTTTAGCGTCTTTTGTAGTCTACGTCTTAGCAAAATGCTTTACCAGTATGTCTTGCAAGGAGAAACTGTGCCAGCACAGAAAACATCTCCCATCGTGTTCTAGACGTTGCAGAGATGTCTGCCAAGTGTTTGGCAGGAAGAAAAGAAAAGTTGTCCACAACAGCTTCCAATCGAAGGTTCATGTGATTGGAAAAGTCAGGAGAGTGCAAAAGTACTGTTTTCTATCAGTTGGCAAGGTGCGCACACAATCCCAGTGTTGTACAGCTTGCTTCTTCACCTTCCCGAAGCTGCCACTCTCTCCGGCTCACGGAGCCGAAGAAGCGGCTTCTTCGCGCAAAGACGATTGGGCCGCTCACAGTGCTCTCCTTAGCGCGGCTTCTGCCCAAAGACGCCCGGGAGCGGCTTATAGCTCTGAAGAGCATCCTACCTTCGTCTTTAGCGTCTCTTCTAATCTACATCTCAGCAAAAAGCTTTTCCACAATATCTGGCAAGGAGAAACTGTGCCAGCGCAAAAAATATCTCCCATCGTGTTCTAGAAGTTGCAGAGATGTCTGCCAAGTGTTTGGCAGGAAGAAAAGAAAAGTTGTCCAAAACAGCTTCCAATCAAATGTTCATGTGATTGGAAAAGTCAGGAGAGTGCAAAAGTACTGTTTTCTATCAGTTGGCAAGCTGCGCACACACTCCCAGTGTTGTACAGCTTGCTTCTTCACCTTCCCGAAGCTGCCACTCTCTCCGGCTCACGGAGCCGAAGAAGCGGCTTCTTCGCGCAAAGACGATTGTGCCGCTCACAGTGCTCTCCTTAGCGCGGCTTCTGCCCAAAGACGTCCGGGAGCAGCTCTTAGCTCCGGTGAGCATCCTACCTTCGTCATTAGCGTCTCTTCTCATCTACATCTCAGCAAAAAGCTTTTCCACTACATCTGGCAAGGAGAAACTGTGCCAGCACAGAAAACATCTCCCATCGTGTTCTAGAAGTTGCAGAGATGTCTGCCAAGTGTTTGGCAGGAAGAAAAGAAAAGTTGTCCAAAACAGCTTCCAATCGAATGTTCATGTGATTGGAAATGTAAGCAGAGTGCAAAAGTACTGTTTTCTATCAGTTGGCAAGGTGCGCACACAATCCCAGTGTTGTACAGCTTGCTTCTTCACCTTCCCGAAGCTGCCGCTGTCCCCGGCTCCCGGAGCCGAAGAAGCGGCTTCTTCGCGCAAAGAGGATTGTGCCGCTCACAGTGCTCTCCTTAGCGCGGCTTCTGCCCAAAGACGCCCGGGAGCGGCTCTTAGCTCCGGTGAGCATCCTACCTTCGTCATTAGCGTCTCTTCTCATCTACATCTCAGCAAAAAGCTTTTCCACTACATCTGGCAAGGAGAAACTGTGCCAGCACAGAAAACATCTCCCATCGTGTTCTAGAAGTTGCAGAGATGTCTGCCAAGTGTTTGGCAGGAAGAAAAGAAAAGTTGTCCAAAACAGCTTCCAATCGAATGTTCATGTGATTGGAAAAGTCAGGAGAGTGCAAAAGTACTGTTTTCTATCAGTTGGCAAGCTGCGCACACAATCCCAGTGTTGTACAGCTTACTTCTTCACCTTCCCGAAGCTGCCGCTCTCTCTGGCTCTCGGAGCCGAAGAAGCGGCTTCTTCGCGCAAGGACGATTGTGCCGCTCACAGTGCTCTCCTTAGCGCGGCTTCTGCCCAAAGACGCCGGGGAGTGGCTCTTAGCTCCGGAGAGCATCCTACCTTCGTCTTTAGCGTCTTTTGTAGTCTACGTCTTAGCAAAATGCTTTACCAGTATGTCTTGCAAGGAGAAACTGTGCCAGCACAGAAAACATCTCCCATCGTGTTCTAGAAGTTGCAGAGATGTCTGCCAAGTGTTTGGCAGGAAGAAAAGAAAAGTTGTCCACAAAAGCTTCCAATCGAATGTTCATGTGATTGGAAAAGTAAGGAGAGTGCAAAAGTACTGTTTTCTATCAGTTGGCAAGGTGCGCACACAATCCCAGTGTTGTACAGCTTGCTTCTTCACCTTCCCGAAGCTGCCGCTCTCCCCGGATCCTGGAGTCGAAGAAGCGGCTTCTTCGCGCAAAGACGATTGTGCCGCTCACAGTGCTCTCCTTACTGCGGCTTCTGCCCAAAGACGCCCGGGAGCGGCTTATAGCTCTGAAGAGCATCCTACCTTCGTCTTTAGCGTCTCTTCTAATCTACATCTCAGCAAAAAGCTTTTCCACAATATCTGGCAAGGAGAAACTGTGCCAGCACAAAAAATATCTCCCATCGTGTTCTAGAAGTTGCAGAGATGTCTGCCAAGTGTTTGGCAGGAAGAAAAGAAAAGTTGTCCAAAACAGCTTCCAATCGAATGTTCATGTGATTGGAAAAGTCAGGAGAGTGCAAAAGTACTGTTTTCTATCAGTTGGCAAGCTGCGCACACAATCCCAGTGTTGTACAGCTTGCTTCTTCACCTTCCCGAAGCTTCCGCTCTCTCCGGCTCCCGGAGTCGAAGAAGCGGCTTCTTCACGCAAAGACGATTGTGCCGCTCACAGTGCTCTCCTTAGTGCGGCTTCTGCCCAAAGACGCCCGGGAGCGGCTCTTAGCTCCGGTGAGCATCCTACCTTCGTCTTTAGCGTCTCTTCTCATCTACATCTCAGCAAAAAGCTTTTCCTCAACATCTGGCAAGGAGAAACTGTGCCAGCACAGAAAACATCTCCCATCGTGTTCTAGAAGTTGCAGAGATGTCTGCCAAGTGTTTGGCAGGAAGAAAAGAAAAGTTGTCCAAAACAGCTTCCAATCGAATGTTCATGTGATTGGAAAAGTCAGGAGAGTGCAAAAGTACTGTTTTCTATCAGTTGGCAAGCTGCGCACACAATCCCAGTGTTGTACAGCTTGCTTCTTCACCTTCCCGAAGCTGCCGCTCTCCCCGGATCCCGGAGTCGAAGAAGCGGCTTCTTCACGCAAAGACGATTGTGCTGCTCACAGTGCTCTCCTTAGTGCGGCTTCTGCCCAAAGACGCCCGGGAGCGGCTCTTAGCTCCGGTGAGCATCCTACCTTTGTCTTTAGCGTCTCTTCTCATCTACATCTCAGCAAAAAGCTTTTCCTCAACATCTGGCAAGGAGAAACTGTGCCAGCACAAAAAATATCTCCCATCGTGTTCTAGAAGTTGCAGAGATGTCTGCCAAGTGTTTGGCAGGAAGAAAAGAAAAGTTGTCCAAAACAGCTTCCAATCGAATGTTCATGTGATTGGAAAAGTCAGGAGAGTGCAAAAGTACTGTTTTCTATCAGTTGGCAAGCTGCGCACACACTCCCAGTGTTGTACAGCTTGCTTCTTCACCTTCCCGAAGCTGCCACTCTCTCCGGCTCACGGAGCCGAAGAAGCGGCTTCTTCGCGCAAAGACGATTGTGCCGCTCACAGTGCTCTCCTTAGCGCGGCTTCTGCCCAAAGAGGCCCGGGAGCAGCTCTTAGCTCTGGTGAGCATCCTACCTTCGTCATTAGCGTCTCTTCTCATCTACATCTCAGCAAAAAGCTTTTCCACTACATCTGGCAAGGAGAAACTGTGCCAGCACAGAAAACATCTCCCATCGTGTTCTAGAAGTTGCAGAGATGTCTGCCAAGTGTTTGGCAGGAAGAAAAGAAAAGTTGTCCACAACAGCTTCCAATCGAATGTTCATGTGATTGGAAAAGTCAGGAGAGTGCAAAAGTACTGTTTTCTATCAGTTGGCAAGCTGCGCACACAATCCCAGTGTTGTACAGCTTGCTTCTTCACCTTCCCGAAGCTGCCGCTCTCCCCGGATCCCGGAGTCGAAGAAGCGGCTTCTTCGCGCAAAGACGATTGTGCCGCTCACAGTGCTCTCCTTACTGCGGCTTCTGCCCAAAGACGCCCGGGAGCGGCTTATAGCTCTGAAGAGCATCCTACCTTCGTCTTTAGCGTCTCTTCTTATCTACATCTCAGCAAAAAGCTTTTCCACTATGTCTGGCAAGGACAAACTGTGCCAGCACAAAAAATATCTCCCATCGTGTTCTAGAAGTTGCAGAGATTTCTGCCAAGTGTTTGGCAGGAAGAAAAGAAAAGTTGTCCAAAACAGCTTCCAATCGAATGTTCATGTGATTGGAAAAGTCAGGAGAGTGCAAAAGTACTGTTTTCTATCAGTTGGCAAGCTGCGCACACAATCCCAGTGTTGTACAGCTTGCTTCTTCACCTTCCCGAAGCTTCCGCTCTCTCCGGCTCCCGGAGTCGAAGAAGCGGCTTCTTCACGCAAAGACGATTGTGCCGCTCACAGTGCTCTCCTTAGCGCGGCTTCTGCCCAAAGACGCCCGGGAGCGGCTTATAGCTCTGAAGAGCATCCTACCTTCGTCTTTAGCGTCTCTTCTAATCTACATCTCAGCAAAAAGCTTTTCCTCAACATCTGGCAAGGAGAAACTGTGCCAGCACAGAAAACATCTCCCATCGTGTTCTAGAAGTTGCAGAGATGTCTGCCAAGTGTTTGGCAGGAAGAAAAGAAAAGTTGTCCAAAACAGCTTCCAATCGAATGTTCATGTGATTGGAAAAGTCAGGAGAGTGCAAAAGTACTGTTTTCTATCAGTTGGCAAGCTGCGCACACAATCCCAGTGTTGTACAGCTTGCTTCTTCACCTTCCCGAAGCTGCCGCTCTCCCCGGATCCCGGAGTCGAAGAAGCGGCTTCTTCGCGCAAAGACGATTGTGCCGCTCACAGTGCTCTCCTTACTGCGGCTTCTGCCCAAAGACGCCCGGGAGCGGCTCTTAGCTCCGGTGAGCATCCTACCTTCGTCTTTAGCGTCTCTTCTCATCTACATCTCAGCAAAAAGCTTTTCCACTACATCTGGCAAGGACAAACTGAGCCAGCACAGAAAACACCTCCCATCGTGTTCTAGAAGTTGCAGAGATGTCTGCCAAGTGTTTGGCAGGAAGAAAAGAAAAGTTGTCCAAAACAGCTTCCAATCGAATGTTCATGTGATTGGAAAAGTCAGGAGAGTGCAAAAGTACTGTTTTCTATCAGTTGGCAAGGTGCGCACACAATCCCAGTGTTGTACAGCTTGCTTCTTCACATTCCCGAAGCTGCCGCTCTCCCCGGCTCCTGGAGTCGAAGAAGCGGCTTCTTCGCGCAAGGACGATTGTGCCGCTCACAGTGCTCTCCTTAGCGCGGCTTCTGCCCAAAGACGCCCGGGAGCGGCTTATGGCTCTGAAGAGCATCCTACCTTCGTCTTTAGCGTCTCTTCTAATCTACATCTCAGCAAAAAGCTTTTCCACTACATCTGGCAAGGAGAAACTGTGCCAGCACAGAAAACATCTCCCATCGTGTTCTAGAAGTTGCAGAGATGTCTGCCAAGTGTTTGGCAGGAAGAAAAGAAAAGTTGTCCACAACAGCTTCCAATCGAATGTTCATGTGATTGGAAAAGTCAGGAGAGTGCAAAAGTACTGTTTTCTATCAGTTGGCAAGCTGCGCACACAATCCCAGTGTTGTACAGCTTGCTTCTTCACCTTCCCGAAGCTGCCGCTCTCCCCGGATCCCGGAGTCGAAGAAGCGGCTTCTTCGCGCAAAGACGATTGTGCCGCTCACAGTGCTCTCCTTACTGCGGCTTCTGCCCAAAGACGCCCGGGAGCGGCTCTTAGCTCTGAAGAGCATCCTACCTTCGTCTTTAGCGTCTCTTCTTATCTACATCTCAGCAAAAAGCTTTTCCACTACATCTGGCAAGGAGAAACTGTGCCAGCACAGAAAACATCTCCCATCGTGTTCTAGAAGTTGCAGAGATGTCTGCCAAGTGTTTGGCAGGAAGAAAAGAAAAGTTGTCCACAACAGCTTCCAATCGAATGTTCATGTGATTGGAAAAGTCAGGAGAGTGCAAAAGTACTGTTTTCTATCAGTTGGCAAGCTGCGCACACAATCCCAGTGTTGTACAGCTTGCTTCTTCACCTTCCCGAAGCTGCCGCTCTCCCCGGATCCCGGAGTCGAAGAAGCGGCTTCTTCGCGCAAAGACGATTGTGCCGCTCACAGTGCTCTCCTTACTGCGGCTTCTGCCCAAAGACGCCCGGGAGCGGCTCTTAGCTCTGAAGAGCATCCTACCTTCGTCTTTAGCGTCTCTTCTAATCTACATCTCAGCAAAAAGCTTTTCCACTACATCTGGCAAGGACAAACTGTGCCAGCACAAAAAATATCTCCCATCGTGTTCTAGAAGTTGCAGAGATGTCTGCCAAGTGTTTGGCAGGAAGAAAAGAAAAGTTGTCCAAAACAGCTTCCAATCGAATGTTCATGTGATTGGAAAAGTCAGGAGAGTGCAAAAGTACTGTTTTCTATCAGTTGGCAAGCTGCGCACACAATCCCAGTGTTGTACAGCTTGCTTCTTCACATTCCCGAAGCTGCCGCTCTCCCCGGCTCCCGGTGTCGAAGAAGCGGCTTCTTCGCGCAAAGACGATTGTGCCGCTCACAGTGCTCTCCTTAGCGCGGCTTCTGCCCAAAGACGCCCGGGAGCGGCTTATGGCTCTGAAGAGCATCCTACCTTCGTCTTTAGCGTCTCTTCTAATCTACATCTCAGCAAAAAGCTTTTCCACTACATCTGGCAAGGAGAAACTGTGCCAGCACAGAAAACATCTCCCATCGTGTTCTAGAAGTTGCAGAGATGTCTGCCAAGTGTTTGGCAGGAAGAAAAGAAAAGTTGTCCACAACAGCTTCCAATCGAATGTTCATGTGATTGGAAAAGTCAGGAGAGTGCAAAAGTACTGTTTTCTATCAGTTGGCAAGCTGCGCACACAATCCCAGTGTTGTACAGCTTGCTTCTTCACCTTCCCGAAGCTGCCGCTCTCCCCGGATCCCGGAGTCGATAAAGCGGCTTCTTCGCGCAAAGACGATTGTGCCGCTCACAGTGCTCTCCTTACTGCGGCTTCTGCCCAAAGACGCCCGGGAGCGGCTCTTAGCTCTGAAGAGCATCCTACCTTCGTCTTTAGCGTCTCTTCTTATCTACATCTCAGCAAAAAGCTTTTCCACTACATCTGGCAAGGACAAACTGTGCCAGCACAAAAAATATCTCCCATCGTGTTCTAGAAGTTGCAGAGATGTCTGCCAAGTGTTTGGCAGGAAGAAAAGAAAAGTTGTCCAAAACAGCTTCCAATCGAATGTTCATGTGATTGGAAAAGTCAGGAGAGTGCAAAAGTACTGTTTTCTATCAGTTGGCAAGCTGCGCACACACTCCCAGTGTTGTACAGCTTGCTTCTTCACCTTCCCGAAGCTGCCACTCTCTCCGGCTCACGGAGCCGAAGAAGCGGCTTCTTCGCGCAAAGACGATTGTGCCGCTCACAGTGCTCTCCTTACTGCGGCTTCTGCCCAAAGAGGCCCGGGAGCAGCTCTTAGCTCCGGTGAGCATCCTACCTTCGTCATTAGCGTCTCTTCTCATCTACATCTCAGCAAAAAGCTTTTCCACTACATCTGGCAAGGAGAAACTGTGCCAGCACAGAAAACATCTCCCATCGTGTTCTAGAAGTTGCAGAGATGTCTGCCAAGTGTTTGGCAGGAAGAAAAGAAAAGTTGTCCACAACAGCTTCCAATCGAATGTTCATGTGATTGGAAAAGTCAGGAGAGTGCAAAAGTACTGTTTTCTATCAGTTGGCAAGCTGCGCACACAATCCCAGTGTTGTACAGCTTGCTTCTTCACCTTCCCGAAGCTTCCGCTCTCTCCGGCTCCCGGAGTCGAAGAAGCGGCTTCTTCACGCAAAGACGATTGTGCCGCTCACAGTGCTCTCCTTAGTGCGGCTTCTGCCCAAAGACGCCCGGGAGCGGCTCTTAGCTCCGGTGAGCATCCTACCTTCGTCTTTAGCGTCTCTTCTCATCTACATCTCAGCAAAAAGCTTTTCCTCAACATCTGGCAAGGAGAAACTGTGCCAGCACAGAAAACATCTCCCATCGTGTTCTAGAAGTTGCAGAGATGTCTGCCAAGTGTTTGGCAGGAAGAAAAGAATAGTTGTCCAAAACAGCTTCCAATCGAATGTTCATGTGATTGGAAAAGTCAGGAGAGTGCAAAAGTACTGTTTTCTATCAGTTGGCAAGCTGCGCACACAATCCCAGTGTTGTACAGCTTGCTTCTTCACCTTCCCGAAGCTGCCGCTCTCCCCGGATCCCGGAGTCGAAGAAGCGGCTTCTTCACGCAAAGACGATTGTGCTGCTCACAGTGCTCTCCTTAGTGCGACTTCTGCCCAAAGACGCCCGGGAGCGGCTCTTAGCTCCGGTGAGCATCCTACCTTTGTCTTTAGCGTCTCTTCTCATCTACATCTCAGCAAAAAGCTTTTCCTCAACATCTGGCAAGGAGAAACTGTGCCAGCACAAAAAATATCTCCCATCGTGTTCTAGAAGTTGCAGAGATGTCTGCCAAGTGTTTGGCAGGAAGAAAAGAAAAGTTGTCCAAAACAGCTTCCAATCGAATGTTCATGTGATTGGAAAAGTCAGGAGAGTGCAAAAGTACTGTTTTCTATCAGTTGGCAAGGTGCGCACACAATCCCAGTGTTGTACAGCTTGCTTCTTCACATTCCCGAAGCTGCCGCTCTCCCCGGCTCCCGGAGTCGAAGAAGCGGCTTCTTCGCGCAAGGACGATTGTGCCGCTCACAGTGCTCTCCTTAGCGCGGCTTCTGCCCAAAGACGCCCGGGAGCGGCTTATGGCTCTGAAGAGCATCCTACCTTCGTCTTTAGCGTCTCTTCTAATCTACATCTCAGCAAAAAGCTTTTCCACTACATCTGGCAAGGAGAAACTGTGCCAGCACAGAAAACATCTCCCATCGTGTTCTAGAAGTTGCAGAGATGTCTGCCCAGTGTTTGGCAGGAAGAAAAGAAAAGTTGTCCACAACAGCTTCCAATCGAATGTTCATGTGATTGGAAAAGTCAGGAGAGTGCAAAAGTACTGTTTTCTATCAGTTGGCAAGCTGCGCACACAATCCCAGTGTTGTACAGCTTGCTTCTTCACCTTCCCGAAGCTGCCGCTCTCCCCGGATCCCGGAGTCGAAGAAGCGGCTTCTTCGCGCAAAGACGATTGTGCCGCTCACAGTGCTCTCCTTACTGCGGCTTCTGCCCAAAGACGCCCGGGAGCGGCTCTTAGCTCTGAAGAGCATCCTACCTTCGTCTTTAGCGTCTCTTCTTATCTACATCTCAGCAAAAAGCTTTTCCGCTACATCTGGCAAGGACAAACTGTGCCAGCACAAAAAATATCTCCCATCGTGTTCTAGAAGTTGCAGAGATGTCTGCCAAGTGTTTGGCAGGAAGAAAAGAAAAGTTGTCCAAAACAGCTTCCAATCGAATGTTCATGTGATTGGAAAAGTCAGGAGAGTGCAAAAGTACTGTTTTCTATCAGTTGGCAAGCTGCGCACACAATCCCAGTGTTGTACAGCTTGCTTCTTCACCTTCCCGAAGCTTCCGCTCTCCCCGGCTCCCGGAGTCGAAGAAGCGGCTTCTTCACGCAAAGACGATTGTGCCGCTCACAGTGCTCTCCTTAGTGCGGCTTCTGCCCAAAGACGCCCGGGAGCGGCTCTTAGCTCCGGTGAGCATCCTACCTTCGTCTTTAGCGTCTCTTCTCATCTACATCTCAGCAAAAAGCTTTTCCTCAACATCTGGCAAGGAGAAACTGTGCCAGCACAGAAAACATCTCCCATCGTGTTCTAGAAGTTGCAGAGATGTCTGCCAAGTGTTTGGCAGGAAGAAAAGAAAAGTTGTCCAAAACAGCTTCCAATCGAATGTTCATGTGATTGGAAAAGTCAGGAGAGTGCAAAAGTACTGTTTTCTATCAGTTGGCAAGCTGCGCACACAATCCCAGTGTTGTACAGCTTGCTTCTTCACCTTCCCGAAGCTGCCGCTCTCCCCGGATCCCGGAGTCGAAGAAGCGGCTTCTTCGCGCAAAGACGATTGTGCCGCTCACAGTGCTCTCCTTAGCACGGGTTCTGCCCAAAGACGCCCGGGAGCGGCTCTTAGCTCCGGTGAGCATCCTACCTTCGTGTTTAGCGTCTCTTCTCATCTACATCTCAGCAAAAAGCTTTTCCTCAACATCTGGCAAGGAGAAACAGTTCCAGCACAGAAAACATCTCCCATCGTGTTCTAGAAGTTGCAGAGATGTCTGCCAAGTGTTTGGCAGGAAGAAAAGAAAAGTTGTCCACAACAGCTTCCAATCGAATGTTCATGTGATTGGAAAAGTCAGGAGAGTGCAAAAGTACTGTTTTCTATCAGTTGGCAAGGTGCGCACACAATCCCAGTGTTGTACAGCTTGCTTCTTCACCTTCCCGAAGCTGCCGCTCTCCCCGGATCCCGGAGTCGAAGAAGCGGCTTCTTCACGCAAAGACGATTGTGCCGCTCACAGTGCTCTCCTTAGCGCGGCTTCTGCCCAAAGATGCCCGTGAGCAGCTCTTAGCTCCGGTGAGCATCCTACCTTCGTCTTTAGCGTCTCTTCTCATCTACATCTCAGCAAAAAGCTTTTCCATTAAATCTTGCAAGGAGAAACTGTGCCAGCACAGAAAACATCTCCCATCGTGTTCTAGACGTTGCAGAGATGTCTGCCAAGTGTTTGGCAGGAAGAAAAGAAAAGTTGCCCACACCAGCTTCCAATCGAATGTTCATGTGATTGGAAAAGTCAGGAGAGTGCAAAAGTACTGTTTTCTATCAGTTGGCAAGCTGCGCACGCAATCCCAGTGTTGTACAGCTTGCTTCTTCACCTTCCCGAAGCTGCCGCTCTCTCCGGCTCCCGGAGCCGAAGAAGCGGCTTCTTCGCGCAAAGACGATTGTGCCGCTCACAGTGCTCTCCTTAGCGCGGCTTCTGCCCAAAGACGCCCGGGAGTGGCTCTTAGCTCCGGAGAGAATCCTACCTTCGTCTTTAGCGTCTTTTGTAGTCTACATCTTAGCAAAACGCTTTGCCAGTATGTCTGGCTAGGAGAAACTGTGCCAGCACAGAAAACATCTCCCATCGTGTTCTAGAAGTTGCAGAGATGTCTGCCAAGTGTTTGACAGGAAGAAAAGAAAAGTTGTCCAAAACAGCTTCCAATCGAATGTTCATGTGATTGGAAAAGTCAGGAGAGTGCAAAAGTACTGTTTTCTATCAGTTGGCAAGCTGCGCACACAATCCCAGTGTTGTACAGCTTGCTTCTTCACCTTCCCGAAGCTGCCGCTCTCTCCGGCTCCCGGAGTCGAAGAAGCGGCTTCTTCACGCAAAGACGATTGTGCTGCTCACAGTGCTCTCCTTAGTGCAGCTTCTGCCCAAAGACGCCCGGGAGCGGCTCTTAGCTCCGGTGAGCATCCTACCTTCGTGTTTAGCGTCTCTTCTCATCTACATCTCAGCAAAAAGCTTTTCCTCAACATCTGGCAAGGAGAAACTGTGCCAGCACAAAAAACATCTCCCATCGTGTTCTAGAAGTTGCAGAGATGTCTGCCAAGTGTTTGGCAGGAAGAAAAGAAAAGTTGTCCAAAACAGCTTCCAATCGAATGTTCATGAGATTGGAAAAGTCAGGAGAGTGCAAAAGTACTGTTTTCTATCAGTTGGCAAGGTGCGCACACAATCCCAGTGTTGTACAGCTTGCTTCTTCACATTCCCGAAGCTGCCGCTCTCCCCGGCTCCCGGAGTCGAAGAAGCGGCTTCTTCGCGCAAGGACGATTGTGCCGCTCACAGTGCTCTCCTTAGCGCGGCTTCTGCCCAAAGACGCCCGGGAGCGGCTTATGGCTCTGAAGAGCATCCTACCTTCGTCTTTAGCGTCTCTTCTAATCTACATCTCAGCAAAAAGCTTTTCCACTACATCTGGCAAGGAGAAACTGTGCCAGCACAGAAAACATCTCCCATCGTGTTCTAGAAGTTGCAGAGATGTCTGCCAAGTGTTTGGCAGGAAGAAAAGAAAAGTTGTCCACAACAGCTTCCAATCGAATGTTCATGTGATTGGAAAAGTCAGGAGAGTGCAGAAGTACTGTTTTCTATCAGTTGGCAAGCTGCGCACACAATCCCAGTGTTGTACAGCTTGCTTCTTCACCTTCCCGAAGCTGCCGCTCTCCCCGGATCCCGGAGTCGAAGAAGCGGCTTCTTCGCGCAAAGACGATTGTGCCGCTCACAGTGCTCTCCTTACTGCGGCTTCTGCCCAAAGACGCCCGGGAGCGGCTCTTAGCTCTGAAGAGCATCCTACCTTCGTCTTTAGCGTCTCTTCTTATCTACATCTCAGCAAAAAGCTTTTCCACTACATCTGGCAAGGACAAACTGTGCCAGCACAAAAAATATCTCCCATCGTGTTCTAGAAGTTGCAGAGATGTCTGCCAAGTGTTTGGCAGGAAGAAAAGAAAAGTTGTCCAAAACAGCTTCCAATCGAATGTTCATGTGATTGGAAAAGTCAGGAGAGTGCAAAAGTACTGTTTTCTATCAGTTGGCAAGCTGCGCACACAATCCCAGTGTTGTACAGCTTGCTTCTTCACCTTCCCGAAGCTGCCGCTCTCCCCGGATCCCGGAGTCGAAGAAGCGGCTTCTTCGCGCAAAGACGATTGTGCCGCTCACAGTGCTCTCCTTACTGCGGCTTCTGCCCAAAGACGCCCGGGAGCGGCTCTTAGCTCTGAAGAGCATCCTACCTTCGTCTTTAGCGTCTCTTCTTATCTACATCTCAGCAAAAAGCTTTTCCGCTACATCTGGCAAGGACAAACTGTGCCAGCACAAAAAATATCTCCCATCGTGTTCTAGAAGTTGCAGAGATGTCTGCCAAGTGTTTGGCAGGAAGAAAAGAAAAGTTGTCCAAAACAGCTTCCAATCGAATGTTCATGTGATTGGAAAAGTCAGGAGAGTGCAAAAGTACTGTTTTCTATCAGTTGGCAAGCTGCGCACACAATCCCAGTGTTGTACAGCTTGCTTCTTCACCTTCCCGAAGCTTCCGCTCTCCCCGGCTCCCGGAGTCGAAGAAGCGGCTTCTTCACGCAAAGACGATTGTGCCGCTCACAGTGCTCTCCTTAGTGCGGCTTCTGCCCAAAGACGCCCGGGAGCGGCTCTTAGCTCCGGTGAGCATCCTACCTTCGTCTTTAGCGTCTCTTCTCATCTACATCTCAGCAAAAAGCTTTTCCTCAACATCTGGCAATGAGAAACTGTGCCAGCACAGAAAACATCTCCCATCGTGTTCTAGAAGTTGCAGAGATGTCTGCCAAGTGTTTGGCAGGAAGAAAAGAAAAGTTGTCCAAAACAGCTTCCAATCGAATGTTCATGTGATTGGAAAAGTCAGGAGAGTGCAAAAGTACTGTTTTCTATCAGTTGGCAAGCTGCGCACACAATCCCAGTGTTGTACAGCTTGCTTCTTCACCTTCCCGAAGCTGCCGCTCTCCCCGGATCCCGGAGTCGAAGAAGCGGCTTCTTCGCGCAAAGACGATTGTGCCGCTCACAGTGCTCTCCTTAGCACGGGTTCTGCCCAAAGACGCCCGGGAGCGGCTCTTAGCTCCGGTGAGCATCCTACCTTCGTGTTTAGCGTCTCTTCTCATCTACATCTCAGCAAAAAGCTTTTCCTCAACATCTGGCAAGGAGAAACAGTTCCAGCACAGAAAACATCTCCCATCGTGTTCTAGAAGTTGCAGAGATGTCTGCCAAGTGTTTGGCAGGAAGAAAAGAAAAGTTGTCCACAACAGCTTCCAATCGAATGTTCATGTGATTGGAAAAGTCAGGAGAGTGCAAAAGTACTGTTTTCTATCAGTTGGCAAGGTGCGCACACAATCCCAGTGTTGTACAGCTTGCTTCTTCACCTTCCCGAAGCTGCCGCTCTCCCCGGATCCCGGAGTCGAAGAAGCGGCTTCTTCACGCAAAGACGATTGTGCCGCTCACAGTGCTCTCCTTAGCGCGGCTTCTGCCCAAAGATGCCCGTGAGCAGCTCTTAGCTCCGGTGAGCATCCTACCTTCGTCTTTAGCGTCTCTTCTCATCTACATCTCAGCAAAAAGCTTTTCCATTAAATCTTGCAAGGAGAAACTGTGCCAGCACAGAAAACATCTCCCATCGTGTTCTAGACGTTGCAGAGATGTCTGCCAAGTGTTTGGCAGGAAGAAAAGAAAAGTTGCCCACACCAGCTTCCAATCGAATGTTCATGTGATTGGAAAAGTCAGGAGAGTGCAAAAGTACTGTTTTCTATCAGTTGGCAAGCTGCGCACGCAATCCCAGTGTTGTACAGCTTGCTTCTTCACCTTCCCGAAGCTGCCGCTCTCTCCGGCTCCCGGAGCCGAAGAAGCGGCTTCTTCGCGCAAAGACGATTGTGCCGCTCACAGTGCTCTCCTTAGCGCGGCTTCTGCCCAAAGACGCCCGGGAGTGGCTCTTAGCTCCGGAGAGAATCCTACCTTCGTCTTTAGCGTCTTTTGTAGTCTACATCTTAGCAAAACGCTTTGCCAGTATGTCTGGCTAGGAGAAACTGTGCCAGCACAGAAAACATCTCCCATCGTGTTCTAGAAGTTGCAGAGATGTCTGCCAAGTGTTTGACAGGAAGAAAAGAAAAGTTGTCCAAAACAGCTTCCAATCGAATGTTCATGTGATTGGAAAAGTCAGGAGAGTGCAAAAGTACTGTTTTCTATCAGTTGGCAAGCTGCGCACACAATCCCAGTGTTGTACAGCTTGCTTCTTCACCTTCCCGAAGCTGCCGCTCTCTCCGGCTCCCGGAGTCGAAGAAGCGGCTTCTTCACGCAAAGACGATTGTGCTGCTCACAGTGCTCTCCTTAGTGCAGCTTCTGCCCAAAGACGCCCGGGAGCGGCTCTTAGCTCCGGTGAGCATCCTACCTTTGTCTTTAGCGTCTCTTCTCATCTACATCTCAGCAAAAAGCTTTTCCTCAACATCTGGCAAGGAGAAACTGTGCCAGCACAAAAAATATCTCCCATCGTGTTCTAGAAGTTGCAGAGATGTCTGCCAAGTGTTTGGCAGGAAGAAAAGAAAAGTTGTCCAAAACAGCTTCCAATCGAATGTTCATGAGATTGGAAAAGTCAGGAGAGTGCAAAAGTACTGTTTTCTATCAGTTGGCAAGGTGCGCACACAATCCCAGTGTTGTACAGCTTGCTTCTTCACATTCCCGAAGCTGCCGCTCTCCCCGGCTCCCGGAGTCGAAGAAGCGGCTTCTTCGCGCAAGGACGATTGTGCCGCTCACAGTGCTCTCCTTAGCGCGGCTTCTGCCCAAAGACGCCCGGGAGCGGCTTATGGCTCTGAAGAGCATCCTACCTTCGTCTTTAGCGTCTCTTCTAATCTACATCTCAGCAAAAAGCTTTTCCACTACATCTGGCAAGGAGAAACTGTGCCAGCACAGAAAACATCTCCCATCGTGTTCTAGAAGTTGCAGAGATGTCTGCCAAGTGTTTGGCAGGAAGAAAAGAAAAGTTGTCCACAACAGCTTCCAATCGAATGTTCATGTGATTGGAAAAGTCAGGAGAGTGCAGAAGTACTGTTTTCTATCAGTTGGCAAGCTGCGCACACAATCCCAGTGTTGTACAGCTTGCTTCTTCACCTTCCCGAAGCTGCCGCTCTCCCCGGATCCCGGAGTCGAAGAAGCGGCTTCTTCGCGCAAAGACGATTGTGCCGCTCACAGTGCTCTCCTTACTGCGGCTTCTGCCCAAAGACGCCCGGGAGCGGCTCTTAGCTCTGAAGAGCATCCTACCTTCGTCTTTAGCGTCTCTTCTTATCTACATCTCAGCAAAAAGCTTTTCCACTACATCTGGCAAGGACAAACTGTGCCAGCACAAAAAATATCTCCCATCGTGTTCTAGAAGTTGCAGAGATGTCTGCCAAGTGTTTGGCAGGAAGAAAAGAAAAGTTGTCCAAAACAGCTTCCAATCGAATGTTCATGTGATTGGAAAAGTCAGGAGAGTGCAAAAGTACTGTTTTCTATCAGTTGGCAAGCTGCGCACACAATCCCAGTGTTGTACAGCTTGCTTCTTCACCTTCCCGAAGCTTCCGCTCTCTCCGGCTCCCGGAGTCGAAGAAGCGGCTTCTTCACGCAAAGACGATTGTGCCGCTCACAGTGCTCTCCTTAGTGCGGCTTCTGCCCAAAGACGCCCGGGAGCGGCTCTTAGCTCCGGTGAGCATCCTACCTTCGTCTTTAGCGTCTCTTCTCATCTACATCTCAGCAAAAAGCTTTTCCTCAACATCTGGCAAGGAGAAACTGTGCCAGCACAGAAAACATCTCCCATCGTGTTCTAGAAGTTGCAGAGATGTCTGCCAAGTGTTTGGCAGGAAGAAAAGAAAAGTTGTCCAAAACAGCTTCCAATCGAATGTTCATGTGATTGGAAAAGTCAGGAGAGTGCAAAAGTACTGTTTTCTATCAGTTGGCAAGCTGCGCACACAATCCCAGTGTTGTACAGCTTGCTTCTTCACCTTCCCGAAGCTGCCGCTCTCCCCGGATCCCGGAGTCGAAGAAGCGGCTTCTTCGCGCAAAGACGATTCTGCCGCTCACAGTGCTCTCCTTAGCACGGTTTCTGCCCAAAGACGCCCGGGAGCGGCTCTTAGCTCCGGTGAGCATCCTACCTTCGTGTTTAGCGTCTCTTCTCATCTACATCTCAGCAAAAAGCTTTTCCTCAACATCTGGCAAGGAGAAACAGTTCCAGCACAGAAAACATCTCCCATCGTGTTCTAGAAGTTGCAGAGATGTCTGCCAAGTGTTTGGCAGGAAGAAAAGAAAAGTTGTCCACAACAGCTTCCAATCGAATGTTCATGTGATTGGAAAAGTCAGGAGAGTGCAAAAGTACTGTTTTCTATCAGTTGGCAAGGTGCGCACACAATCCCAGTGTTGTACAGCTTGCTTCTTCACCTTCCCGAAGCTGCCGCTCTCCCCGGTTCCCGGAGTCGAAGAAGCGGCTTCTTCACGCAAAGACGATTGTGCCGCTCACAGTGCTCTCCTTAGCGCGGCTTCTGCCCAAAGATGCCCGTGAGCAGCTCTTAGCTCCGGTGAGCATCCTACCTTCGTCTTTAGCGTCTCTTCTCATCTACATCTCAGCAAAAAGCTTTTCCATTAAATCTTGCAAGGAGAAACTGTGCCAGCACAGAAAACATCTCCCATCGTGTTCTAGACGTTGCAGAGATGTCTGCCAAGTGTTTGGCAGGAAGAAAAGAAAAGTTGCCCACACCAGCTTCCAATCGAATGTTCATGTGATTGGAAAAGTCAGGAGAGTGCAAAAGTACTGTTTTCTATCAGTTGGCAAGCTGCGCACGCAATCCCAGTGTTGTACAGCTTGCTTCTTCACCTTCCCGAAGCTGCCGCTCTCCCCGGATCCCGGAGTCGAAGAAGCGGCTTCTTCGCGCAAAGACGATTGTGCCGCTCACAGTGCTCTCCTTAGCGCGGCTTCTGCCCAAAGACGCCCGGGAGTGGCTCTTAGCTCCGGAGAGCATCCTACCTTCGTCATTAGCGTCTCTTCTCATCTACATCTCAGCAAAAAGCTTTTCCACTACATCTGGCAAGGAGAAACTGTGCCAGCACAGAAAACATCTCCCATCGTGTTCTAGAAGTTGCAGAGATGTCTGCCAAGTGTTTGGCAGGAAGAAAAGAAAAGTTGTCCAAAACAGCTTCCAATCGAATGTTCATGTGATTGGAAAAGTCAGGAGAGTGCAAAAGTACTGTTTTCTATCAGTTGGCAAGCTGCGCACACAATCCCAGTGTTGTACAGCTTGCTTCTTCACCTTCCCGAAGCTGCCGCTCTCCCCGGATCCCGGAGTCGAAGAAGCGGCTTCTTCGCGCAAAGACGATTGTGCCGCTCACAGTGCTCTCCTTACTGCGGCTTCTGCCCAAAGACGCCCGGGAGCGGCTCTTAGCTCTGAAGAGCATCCTACCTTCGTCTTTAGCGTCTCTTCTTATCTACATCTCAGCAAAAAGCTTTTCCACTACATCTGGCAAGGACAAACTGTGCCAGCACAAAAAATATCTCCCATCGTGTTCTAGAAGTTGCAGAGATGTCTGCCAAGTGTTTGGCAGGAAGAAAAGAAAAGTTGTCCAAAACAGCTTCCAATCGAATGTTCATGTGATTGGAAAAGTCAGGAGAGTGCAAAAGTACTGTTTTCTATCAGTTGGCAAGCTGCGCACACAATCCCAGTGTTGTACAGCTGGCTTCTTCACCTTCCCGAAGCTTCCGCTCTCTCCGGCTCCCGGAGTCGAAGAAGCGGCTTCTTCACGCAAAGACGATTGTGCCGCTCACAGTGCTCTCCTTAGTGCGGCTTCTGCCCAAAGACGCCCGGGAGCGGCTCTTAGCTCCGGTGAGCATCCTACCTTCGTCTTTAGCGTCTCTTCTCATCTACATCTCAGCAAAAAGCTTTTCCACCACATCTGGCAAGGAGAAACTGTGCCAGCACAGAAAACATCTCCCATCGTGTTCTAGAAGTTGCAGAGATGTCTGCCAAGTGTTTGGCAGGAAGAAAAGAAAAGTTGTCCAAAACAGCTTCCAATCGAATGTTCATGTGATTGGAAAAGTCAGGAGAGTGCAAAAGTACTGTTTTCTATCAGTTGGCAAGCTGCGCACACAATCCCAGTGTTGTACAGCTTGCTTCTTCACCTTCCCGAAGCTGCCTGTCTCCCCGGATCCCGGAGCCGAAGAAGCGGCTTCTTCACGCAAAGACGATTGTGCCGCTCACAGTGCTCTCCTTAGTGCGGCTTCTGCCCAAAGACGCCCGGGAGCGGCTCTTAGCTCCGGTGAGCATCCTACCTTTGTCTTTAGCGTCTCTTCTCATCTACATCTCAGCAAAAAGCTTTTCCTCAACATCTGGCAAGGAGAAACTGTGCCAGCACAAAAAATATCTCCCATCGTGTTCTAGAAGTTGCAGAGATGTCTGCCAAGTGTTTGGCAGGAAGAAAAGTAAAGTTGTCCAAAACAGCTTCCAATCGAATGTTCATGTGATTGGAAAAGTCAGGAGAGTGCAAAAGTACTGTTTTCTATCAGTTGGCAAGGTGCGCACACAATCCCAGTGTTGTACAGCTTGCTTCTTCACATTCCCGAAGCTGCCGCTCTCCCCGGCTCCCGGTGTCGAAGAAGCGGCTTCTTCGCGCAAGGACGATTGTGCCGCTCACAGTGCTCTCCTTAGCGCGGCTTCTGCCCAAAGACGCCCGGGAGCGTCTTATGGCTCTTAAGAGCATCCTACCTTCGTCTTTAGCGTCTCTTCTAATCTACATCTCAGCAAAAAGCTTTTCCACTACATCTGGCAAGGAGAAACTGTGCCAGCACAGAAAACATCTCCCATCGTGTTCTAGAAGTTGCAGAGATGTCTGCCAAGTGTTTGGCAGGAAGAAAAGAAAAGTTGTCCACAACAGCTTCCAATCGAATGTTCATGTGATTGGAAAAGTCAGGAGAGTGCAAAAGTACTGTTTTCTATCAGTTGGCAAGCTGCGCACACAATCCCAGTGTTGTACAGCTTGCTTCTTCACCTTCCCGAAGCTGCCGCTCTCCCCGGATCCCGGAGTCGAAGAAGCGGCTTCTTCGCGCAAAGACGATTGTGCCGCTCACAGTGCTCTCCTTACTGCGGCTTCTGCCCAAAGACGCCCGGGAGCGGCTCTTAGCTCTGAAGAGCATCCTACCTTCGTCTTTAGCGTCTCTTCTTATCTACATCTCAGCAAAAAGCTTTTCCACTACATCTGGCAAGGACAAACTGTGCCAGCACAAAAAATATCTCCCATCGTGTTCTAGAAGTTGCAGAGATGTCTGCCAAGTGTTTGGCAGGAAGAAAAGAAAAGTTGTCCAAAACAGCTTCCAATCGAATGTTCATGTGATTGGAAAAGTCAGGAGAGTGCAAAAGTACTGTTTTCTATCTGTTGGCAAGCTGCGCACACACTCCCAGTGTTGTACAGCTTGCTTCTTCACCTTCCCGAAGCTGCCACTCTCTCCGGCTCACGGAGCCGAAGAAGCGGCTTCTTCGCGCAAAGACGATTGTGCCGCTCACAGTGCTCTCCTTAGTGCGGCTTCTGCCCAAAGACGCCCGGGAGCAGCTCTTAGCTCCGGTGAGCATCCTACCTTCGTCATTAGCGTCTCTTCTCATCTACATCTCAGCAAAAAGCTTTTCCACTACATCTGGCAAGGAGAAACTGTGCCAGCACAGAAAACATCTCCCATCGTGTTCTAGAAGTTGCAGAGATGTCTGCCAAGTGTTTGGCAGGAAGAAAAGAAAAGTTGTCCACAACAGCTTCCAATCGAATGTTCATGTGATTGGAAAAGTCAGGAGAGTGCAAAAGTACTGTTTTCTATCAGTTGGCAAGCTGCGCACACAATCCCAGTGTTGTACAGCTTGCTTCTTCACCTTCCCGAAGCTGCCGCTCTCCCCGGATCCCGGAGCCGAAGAAGCGGCTTCTTCACGCAAAGACGATTGTGCTGCTCACAGTGCTCTCCTTAGTGCGGCTTCTGCCCAAAGACGCCCGGGAGCGGCTCTTAGCTCCGGTGAGCATCCTACCTTTGTCTTTAGCGTCTCTTCTCATCTACATCTCAGCAAAAAGCTTTTCCTCAACATCTGGCAAGGAGAAACTGTGCCAGCACAAAAAATATCTCCCATCGTGTTCTAGAAGTTGCAGAGATGTCTGCCAAGTGTTTGGCAGGAAGAAAAGAAAAGTTGTCCAAAACAGCTTCCAATCGAATGTTCATGTGATTGGAAAAGTCAGGAGAGTGCAAAAGTACTGTTTTCTATCAGTTGGCAAGCTGCGCACACAATCCCAGTGTTGTACAGCTTGCTTCTTCACATTCCCGAAGCTGCCGCTCTCCCCGGCTCCCGGTGTCGAAGAAGCGGCTTCTTCGCGCAAGGACGATTGTGCCGCTCACAGTGCTCTCCTTAGCGCGGCTTCTGCCCAAAGACGCCCGGGAGCGGCTTATGGCTCTTAAGAGCATCCTACCTTCGTCTTTAGCGTCTCTTCTAATCTACATCTCAGCAAAAAGCTTTTCCACTACATCTGGCAAGGAGAAACTGTGCCAGCACAGAAAACATCTCCCATCGTGTTCTAGAAGTTGCAGAGATGTCTGCCAAGTGTTTGGCAGGAAGAAAAGAAAAGTTGTCCACAACAGCTTCCAATCGAATGTTCATGTGATTGGAAAAGTCAGGAGAGTGCAAAAGTACTGTTTTCTATCAGTTGGCAAGCTGCGCACACAATCCCAGTGTTGTACAGCTTGCTTCTTCACCTTCCCGAAGCTGCCGCTCTCCCCGGATCCCGGAGTCGAAGAAGCGGCTTCTTCGCGCAAAGACGATTGTGCCGCTCACAGTGCTCTCCTTACTGCGGCTTCTGCCCAAAGACGCCCGGGAGCGGCTCTTAGCTCTGAAGAGCATCCTACCTTCGTCTTTAGCGTCTCTTCTTATCTACATCTCAGCAAAAAGCTTTTCCACTACATCTGGCAAGGACAAACTGTGCCAGCACAAAAAATATCTCCCATCGTGTTCTAGAAGTTGCAGAGATGTCTGCCAAGTGTTTGGCAGGAAGAAAAGAAAAGTTGTCCAAAACAGCTTCCAATCGAATGTTCATGTGATTGGAAAAGTCAGGAGAGTGCAAAAGTACTGTTTTCTATCTGTTGGCAAGCTGCGCACACACTCCCAGTGTTGTACAGCTTGCTTCTTCACCTTCCCGAAGCTGCCACTCTCTCCGGCTCACGGAGCCGAAGAAGCGGCTTCTTCGCGCAAAGACGATTGTGCCGCTCACAGTGCTCTCCTTACTGCGGCTTCTGCCCAAAGAGGCCCGGGAGCAGCTCTTAGCTCCGGTGAGCATCCTACCTTCGTCATTAGCGTCTCTTCTCATCTACATCTCAGCAAAAAGCTTTTCCACTACATCTGGCAAGGAGAAACTGTGCCAGCACAGAAAACATCTCCCATCGTGTTCTAGAAGTTGCAGAGATGTCTGCCAAGTGTTTGGCAGGAAGAAAAGAAAAGTTGTCCACACCAGCTTCCAATCGAATGTTCATGTGATTGGAAAAGTCAGGAGAGTGCAAAAGTACTGTTTTCTATCAGTTGGCAAGCTGCGCACGCAATCCCAGTGTTGTACAGCTTGCTTCTTCACCTTCCCGAAGCTGCCGCTCTCCCCGGATCCCGGAGTCGAAGAAGCGGCTTCTTCGCGCAAAGACGATTGTGCCGCTCACAGTGCTCTCCTTACTGCGGCTTCTGCCCAAAGACGCCCGGGAGTGGCTCTTAGCTCCGGAGAGCATCCTACCTTCGTCATTAGCGTCTCTTCTCATCTACATCTCAGCAAAAAGCTTTTCCACTACATCTGGCAAGGAGAAACTGTGCCAGCACAGAAAACATCTCCCATCGTGTTCTAGAAGTTGCAGAGATGTCTGCCAAGTGTTTGGCAGGAAGAAAAGAAAAGTTGTCCAAAACAGCTTCCAATCGAATGTTCATGTGATTGGAAAAGTCAGGAGAGTGCAAAAGTACTGTTTTCTATCAGTTGGCAAGCTGCGCACACAATCCCAGTGTTGTACAGCTTGCTTCTTCACCTTCCCGAAGCTGCCGCTCTCCCCGGATCCCGGAGTCGAAGAAGCGGCTTCTTCGCGCAAAGACGATTGTGCCGCTCACAGTGCTCTCCTTACTGCGGCTTCTGCCCAAAGACGCCCGGGAGCGGCTCTTAGCTCTGAAGAGCATCCTACCTTCGTCTTTAGCGTCTCTTCTTATCTACATCTCAGCAAAAAGCTTTTCCACTACATCTGGCAAGGACAAACTGTGCCAGCACAAAAAATATCTCCCATCGTGTTCTAGAAGTTGCAGAGATGTCTGCCAAGTGTTTGGCAGGAAGAAAAGAAAAGTTGTCCAAAACAGCTTCCAATCGAATGTTCATGTGATTGGAAAAGTCAGGAGAGTGCAAAAGTACTGTTTTCTATCAGTTGGCAAGCTGCGCACACAATCCCAGTGTTGTACAGCTGGCTTCTTCACCTTCCCGAAGCTTCCGCTCTCTCCGGCTCCCGGAGTCGAAGAAGCGGCTTCTTCACGCAAAGACGATTGTGCCGCTCACAGCGCTCTCCTTAGTGCGGCTTCTGCCCAAAGACGCCCGGGAGCGGCTCTTAGCTCCGGTGAGCATCCTACCTTCGTCTTTAGCGTCTCTTCTCATCTACATCTCAGCAAAAAGCTTTTCCACTACATCTGGCAAGGAGAAACTGTGCCAGCACAGAAAACATCTCCCATCGTGTTCTAGAAGTTGCAGAGATGTCTGCCAAGTGTTTGGCAGGAAGAAAAGAAAAGTTGTCCAAAACAGCTTCCAATCGAATGTTCATGTGATTGGAAAAGTCAGGAGAGTGCAAAAGTACTGTTTTCTATCAGTTGGCAAGCTGCGCACACAATCCCAGTGTTGTACAGCTTGCTTCTTCACCTTCCCGAAGCTGCCGCTCTCCCCGGATCCCGGAGCCGAAGAAGCGGCTTCTTCACGCAAAGACGATTGTGCTGCTCACAGTGCTCTCCTTAGTGCGGCTTCTGCCCAAAGACGCCCGGGAGCGGCTCTTAGCTCCGGTGAGCATCCTACCTTTGTCTTTAGCGTCTCTTCTCATCTACATCTCAGCAAAAAGCTTTTCCACTACATCTGGCAAGGACAAACTGTGCCAGCAGAAAAAATATCTCCCATCGTGTTCTAGAAGTTGCAGAGATGTCTGCCAAGTGTTTGGCAGGAAGAAAAGAAAAGTTGTCCAAAACAGCTTCCAATCGAATGTTCATGTGATTGGAAAAGTCAGGAGAGTGCAAAAGTACTGTTTTCTATCAGTTGGCAAGCTGCGCACACAATCCCAGTGTTGTACAGCTTGCTTCTTCACCTTCCCGAAGCTTCCGCTCTCTCCGGCTCCCGGAGTCGAAGAAGCGGCTTCTTCACGCAAAGACGATTGTGCCGCTCACAGTGCTCTCCTTAGTGCGGCTTCTGCCCAAAGACGCCCGGGAGCGGCTCTTAGCTCCGGTGAGCATCCTACCTTCGTCTTTAGCGTCTCTTCTCATCTACATCTCAGCAAAAAGCTTTTCCTCAACATCTGGCAAGGAGAAACTGTGCCAGCACAGAAAACATCTCCCATCGTGTTCTAGAAGTTGCAGAGATGTCTGCCAAGTGTTTGGCAGGAAGAAAAGAAAAGTTGTCCAAAACAGCTTCCAATCGAATGTTCATGTGATTGGAAAAGTCAGGAGAGTGCAAAAGTACTGTTTTCTATCAGTTGGCAAGCTGCGCACACAATCCCAGTGTTGTACAGCTTGCTTCTTCACCTTCCCGAAGCTGCCGCTCTCCCCGGATCCCGGAGTCGAAGAAGCGGCTTCTTCACGCAAAGACGATTGTGCTGCTCACAGTGCTCTCCTTAGTGCGACTTCTGCCCAAAGACGCCCGGGAGCGGCTCTTAGCTCCGGTGAGCATCCTACCTTTGTCTTTAGCGTCTCTTCTCATCTACATCTCAGCAAAAAGCTTTTCCTCAACATCTGGCAAGGAGAAACTGTGCCAGCACAAAAAATATCTCCCATCGTGTTCTAGAAGTTGCAGAGATGTCTGCCAAGTGTTTGGCAGGAAGAAAAGAAAAGTTGTCCAAAACAGCTTCCAATCGAATGTTCATGTGATTGGAAAAGTCAGGAGAGTGCAAAAGTACTGTTTTCTATCACTTGGCAAGCTGCGCACACAATCCCAGTGTTGTACAGCTTGCTTCTTCACATTCCCGAAGCTGCCGCTCTCCCCGGCTCCCGGAGTCGAAGAAGCGGCTTCTTCGCGCAAGGACGATTGTGCCGCTCACAGTGCTCTCCTTAGCGCGGCTTCTGCCCAAAGACGCCCGGGAGCGGCTTATGGCTCTGAAGAGCATCCTACCTTCGTCTTTAGCGTCTCTTCTAATCTACATCTCAGCAAAAAGCTTTTCCACTACATCTGGCAAGGAGAAACTGTGCCAGCACAGAAAACATCTCCCATCGTGTTCTAGAAGTTGCAGAGATGTCTGCCAAGTGTTTGGCAGGAAGAAAAGAAAAGTTGTCCACAACAGCTTCCAATCGAATGTTCATGTGATTGGAAAAGTCAGGAGAGTGCAAAAGTACTGTTTTCTATCAGTTGGCAAGCTGCGCACACAATCCCAGTGTTGTACAGCTTGCTTCTTCACCTTCCCGAAGCTGCCGCTCTCCCCGGATCCCGGAGTCGAAGAAGCGGCTTCTTCGCGCAAAGACGATTGTGCCGCTCACAGTGCTCTCCTTACTGCGGCTTCTGCCCAAAGACGCCCGGGAGCGGCTCTTAGCTCTGAAGAGCATCCTACCTTCGTCTTTAGCGTCTCTTCTTATCTACATCTCAGCAAAAAGCTTTTCCACTACATCTGGCAAGGACAAACTGTGCCAGCACAAAAAATATCTCCCATCGTGTTCTAGAAGTTGCAGAGATGTCTGCCAAGTGTTTGGCAGGAAGAAAAGAAAAGTTGTCCAAAACAGCTTCCAATCGAATGTTCATGTGATTGGAAAAGTCAGGAGAGTGCAAAAGTACTGTTTTCTATCAGTTGGCAAGCTGCGCACACAATCCCAGTGTTGTACAGCTTGCTTCTTCACCTTCCCGAAGCTTCCGCTCTCTCCGGCTCCCGGAGTCGAAGAAGCGGCTTCTTCACGCAAAGACGATTGTGCCGCTCACAGTGCTCTCCTTAGTGCGGCTTCTGCCCAAAGACGCCCGGGAGCGGCTCTTAGATCCGGTGAGCATCCTACCTTCGTCTTTAGCGTCTCTTCTCATCTACATCTCAGCAAAAAGCTTTTCCTCAACATCTGGCAAGGAGAAACTGTGCCAGCACAGAAAACATCTCCCATCGTGTTCTAGAAGTTGCAGAGATGTCTGCCAAGTGTTTGGCAGGAAGAAAAGAAAAGTTGTCCAAAACAGCTTCCAATCGAATGTTCATGTGATTGGAAAAGTCAGGAGAGTGCAAAAGTACTGTTTTCTATCAGTTGGCAAGCTGCGCACACAATCCCAGTGTTGTACAGCTTGCTTCTTCACCTTCCCGAAGCTGCCGCTCTCCCCGGATCCCGGAGCCGAAGAAGCGGCTTCTTCGCGCAAAGACGATTCTGCCGCTCACAGTGCTCTCCTTAGCACGGGTTCTGCCCAAAGACGCCCGGGAGCGGCTCTTAGCTCCGGTGAGCATCCTACCTTCGTGTTTAGCGTCTCTTCTCATCTACATCTCAGCAAAAAGCTTTTCCATTAAATCTTGCAAGGAGAAACTGTGCCAGCACAGAAAACATCCCCCATCGTGTTCTAGACGTTGCAGAGATGTCTGCCAAGTGTTTGGCAGGAAGAAAAGAAAAGTTGCCCACACCAGCTTCCAATCGAATGTTCATGTGATTGGAAAAGTCAGGAGAGTGCAAAAGTACTGTTTTCTATCAGTTGGCAAGCTGCGCACGCAATCCCAGTGTTGTACAGCTTGCTTCTTCACCTTCCCGAAGCTGCCGCTCTCTCCTGCTCCCGGAGCCGAAGAAGCGGCTTCTTTGCGCAAAGACGATTGTGCCGCTCACAGTGCTCTCCTTAGCGCGGCTTCTGCCCAAAGACGCCCGGGAGTGGCTCTTAGCTCCGGAGAGCATCCTACCTTCGTCTTTAGCGTCTTTTGTAGTCTACATCTTAGCAAAACGCTTTGCCAGTATGTCTGGCTAGGAGAAACTGTGCCAGCACAGAAAACATCTCCCATCGTGTTCTAGAAGTTGCAGAGATGTCTGCCAAGTGTTTGACAGGAAGAAAAGAAAAGTTGTCCAAAACAGCTTCCAATCGAATGTTCATGTGATTGGAAAAGTCAGGAGAGTGCAAAAGTACTGTTTTCTATCAGTTGGCAAGCTGCGCACACAATCCCAGTGTTGTAGAGCTTGCTTCTTCACCTTCCCGAAGCTGCCGCTCTCTCCGGCTCCCGGAGTCGAAGAAGCGGCTTCTTCACGCAAAGACGATTGTGCTGCTCACAGTGCTCTCCTTAGTGCAGCTTCTGCCCAAAGACGCCCGGGAGCGGCTCTTAGCTCCGGTGAGCATCCTACCTTTGTCTTTAGCGTCTCTTCTCATCTACATCTCAGCAAAAAGCTTTTCCTCAACATCTGGCAAGGAGAAACTGTGCCAGCACAAAAAATATCTCCCATCGTGTTCTAGAAGTTGCAGAGATGTCTGCCAAGTGTTTGGCAGGAAGAAAAGAAAAGTTGTCCAAAACAGCTTCCAATCGAATGTTCATGAGATTGGAAAAGTCAGGAGAGTGCAAAAGTACTGTTTTCTATCAGTTGGCAAGGTGCGCACACAATCCCAGTGTTGTACAGCTTGCTTCTTCACATTCCCGAAGCTGCCGCTCTCCCCGTCTCCCGGAGTCGAAGAAGCGGCTTCTTCGCGCAAGGACGATTGTGCCGCTCACAGTGCTCTCCTTAGCGCGGCTTCTGCCCAAAGACGCCCGGGAGCGGCTTATGGCTCTGAAGAGCATCCTACCTTCGTCTTTAGCGTCTCTTCTAATCTACATCTCAGCAAAAAGCTTTTCCACTACATCTGGCAAGGAGAAACTGTGCCAGCACAGAAAACATCTCCCATCGTGTTCTAGAAGTTGCAGAGATGTCTGCCAAGTGTTTGGCAGGAAGAAAAGAAAAGTTGTCCACAACAGCTTCCAATCGAATGTTCATGTGATTGGAAAAGTCAGGAGAGTGCAAAAGTACTGTTTTCTATCAGTTGGCAAGCTGCGCACACAATCCCAGTGTTGTACAGCTTGCTTCTTCACCTTCCCGAAGCTGCCGCTCTCCCCGGATCCCGGAGTCGAAGAAGCGGCTTCTTCGCGCAAAGACGATTGTGCCGCTCACAGTGCTCTCCTTAGCACGGGTTCTGCCCAAAGACGCCCGGGAGCGGCTCTTAGCTCCGGTGACCATCCTACCTTCGTGTTTAGCGTCTCTTCTCATCTACATCTCAGCAAAAAGCTTTTCCTCAACATCTGGCAAGGAGAAACAGTTCCAGCACAGAAAACATCTCCCATCGTGTTCTAGAAGTTGCAGAGATGTCTGCCAAGTGTTTGGCAGGAAGAAAAGAAAAGTTGTCCACAACAGCTTCCAATCGAATGTTCATGTGATTGGAAAAGTCAGGAGAGTGCAAAAGTACTGTTTTCTATCAGTTGGCAAGGTGCGCACACAATCCCAGTGTTGTACAGATTGCTTCTTCACCTTCCCGAAGCTGCCGCTCTCCCCGGATCCCGGAGTCGAAGAAGCGGCTTCTTCACGCAAAGACGATTGTGCCGCTCACAGTGCTCTCCTTAGCGCGGCTTCTGCCCAAAGATGCCCGTGAGCAGCTCTTAGCTCCGGTGAGCATCCTACCTTCGTCTTTAGCGTCTCTTCTCATCTACATCTCAGCAAAAAGCTTTTCCATTAAATCTTGCAAGGAGAAACTGTGCCAGCACAGAAAACATCTCCCATCGTGTTCTAGACGTTGCAGAGATGTCTGCCAAGTGTTCGGAAGGAAGAAAAGAAAAGTTGTCCACACCAGCTTCCAATCGAATGTTCATGTGATTGGAAAAGTCAGGAGAGTGCAAAAGTACTGTTTTCTATCAGTTGGCAAGCTGCGCACGCAATCCCAGTGTTGTACAGCTTGCTTCTTCACCTTCCCGAAGCTGCCGCTCTCTCCGGCTCCCGGAGCCGAAGAAGCGGCTTCTTCGCGAAAAGACGATTGTGCCGCTCACAGTGCTCTCCTTGGCACGGCTTCTGCCCAAAGACGCCCGGGAGCAGCTCTTAGCTCCGGAGAGCATCCTACCTTCGTCTTTAGCGTCTTTTGTAGTCTACATCATAGCAAAACGCTTTCCCACTATGTCTGGCAAGGAGAAACTGTGCCAGCACAGAAAACATCTCCCATCGTGTTCTAGAAGTTGCAGAGATGTCTGCCAAGTGTTTGGCAGGAAGAAGAGAAAAGTTGTCCAAAACAGCTTCCAATCCAATATTCATGTGATTGGAAAAGTCAGGAGAGTGCAAAAGTACTGTTTTCTATCAGTTGGCAAGGTGCGCACACAATCCCAGTGTTGTACAGCTTGCTTCTTCACCTTCCCGAAGCTGCCGCTCTCCCCGGATCCCGGAGCCGAAGAAGCGGCTTCTTCGCGCAAAGACGATTGTGCCGCTCACAGTGCTCTCCTTAGCGCGGCTTCTGCCCAAAGACGCCCGGGAGCGGCTCTTAGCTCTGGAGAGCATCCTACCTTCGTCTTTAGCGTCTTTTGTAGTCTACATCTTAGCAAAACACTTTTCCACTATGTCTGGCTAGGAAAAACTGTGCCAGCACAGAAAACATCTCCCATCGTGTTCTAGAAGTTGCAGAGATGTCTGCCAAGTGTTTGGCAGGAAGAAAAGAAAAGTTGTCCAAAACAGCTTCCAATCGAATGTTCATGTGATTGGAAAAGTCAGGAGAGTGCAAAAGTACTGTTTTCTATCAGTTGGCAAGCTGCGCACACAATCCCAGTGTTGTACAGCTTGCTTCTTCACCTTCCCGAAGCTGCCTGTCTCCCCGGATCCCGGAGCCGAAGAAGCGGCTTCTTCGCGCAAAGACGATTGTGCCGCTCACAGTGCTCTCCTCAGCGCGGCTTCTGCCCAAAAACGCCCGGGAGTGACTCTTAGCTCAGGAGAGCATCCTACCTTCATCTTTAGCGTCTTGTGTAGTCAACATCTTAGCAAAACGCTTTCCCACTATGTCTGGCTAGGAGAAACTGTGCCAGCACAGAAAACATCTCCCATCGTGTTCTAGAAGTTGCAGAGATGTCTGCCAAGTGTTTTGCAGGAAGAAGAGAAAAGTTGTCCAAAACAGCTTCCAATCGAATGTTCATGTGATTGGAAAAGTCAGGAGAGTGCAAAAGTACTTTTTTCGATCAGTTGGCAAGCTGCACACACAATCCCAGTGTTGTACAGCTTGCTTCTTCACCTTCCCGAAGCTGCCGCTCTCCCCAGATCCCGGAGCCGAAGAAGCGACTTCTTCGCGCAAAGACGATTGTGCCGCTCACAGTGCTCTCCTTAGCGCGGCTTCTGCCCAAAGACGCCCGGGAGCGGCTCTTAGCTCTGGAGAGCATCCTACCTTCGTCTTTAGCGCCTTTTGTAGTCTACATCTTAGCAAAACGCTTTGTCAGTATTTCTGGCTAGGAGAAACAGTTCCAGCACAGAAAACATCTCCCATCGTGTTCTAGAAGTTGCAGAGATGTCTGCCAAGTGTTTGGCAGGAAGAAAAGAAAAGTTGTCCACAACAGCTTCCAATCGAATGTTCATGTGATTGGAAAAGTCAGGAGAGTGCAAAAGTACTGTTTTCTATCAGTTGGCAAGCTGCGCACACAATCCCAGTGTTGTACAGCTTGCTTCTTCACCTTCCCGAAGCTGCCGCTCTCCCCAGATCCCGGAGCCGAAGAAGCGACTTCTTCGCGCAAAGACGATTGTGCCGCTCACAGTGCTCTCCTTAGCGCGGCTTCTGCCCAAAGACGCCCGGGAGCGGCTCTTTGCTCCGGAGAGCATCCTACCTTCGTGTTTGGCGTCTTTTGTAGTCTACATCTTAGCAAAACGCTTTCCCACTATGTCTGGCTAGGAAAAACTGTGCCAGCACAGAAAACATCTCCCATCGTGTTCTAGACGTTGCAGAGATGTCTGCCAAGTGTTTGGCAGGAAGAAAAGAAAAGTTGTCCACAACAGCTTCCAATCGAATGTTCATGTGATTGGAAAAGTCAGGAGAGTGCAAAAGTACTGTTTTCTATCAGTTGGCAAGCTGCGCACACAATCCCAGTGTTGTACAGCTTGCTTCTTCACCTTCCCGAAGCTGCCGCTCTCTCCGGGTCCCGGAGCCGAAGAAGCGGCTTCTTCGCGAAAAGACGATTGTGCCGCTCACAGTGCTCTCCTTAGCGCGGCTTCTGCCCAAAGACGCCCGGGAGTGGCTCTTAGCTCCGGAGAGCATCCTACCTTCGTCTTTAGCGTCTTTTGTAGTCTACATCTTAGCAAAACGCTTTGCCAGTATGTCTGGCTAGGAGAAACAGTGCCAGCACAGAAAACATCTCCCATCGTGTTCTAGAAGTTGCAGAGATGTCTGCCAAGTGTTTGACAGGAAGAAAAGAAAAGTTGTCCAAAACAGCTTCCAATCGAATGTTCATGTGATTGGAAAAGTCAGGAGAGTGCAAAAGTACTGTTTTCTATCAGTTGGCAAGCTGCGCACACAATCCCAGTGTTGTAGAGCTTGCTTCTTCACCTTCCCGAAGCTGCCGCTCTCTCCGGCTCCCGGAGTCAAAGAAGCGGCTTCTTCACGCAAAGACGATTGTGCTGCTCACAGTGCTCTCCTTAGTGCAGCTTCTGCCCAAAGACGCCCGGGAGCGGCTCTTAGCTCCGGTGAGCATCCTACCTTTGTCTTTAGCGTCTCTTCTCATCTACATCTCAGCAAAAAGCTTTTCCTCAACATCTGGCAAGGAGAAACTGTGCCAGCACAAAAAATATCTCCCATCGTGTTCTAGAAGTTGCAGAGATGTCTGCCAAGTGTTTGGCAGGAAGAAAAGAAAAGTTGTCCAAAACAGCTTCCAATCGAATGTTCATGAGATTGGAAAAGTCAGGAGAGTGCAAAAGTACTGTTTTCTATCAGTTGGCAAGCTGCGCACACAATCCCAGTGTTGTACAGCTTGCTTCTTCACATTCCCGAAGCTGCCGCTCTCCCCGTCTCCCGGAGTCGAAGAAGCGGCTTCTTCGCGCAAGGACGATTGTGCCGCTCACAGTGCTCTCCTTAGCGCGGCTTCTGCCCAAAGACGCCCGGGAGCGGCTTATGGCTCTGAAGAGCATCCTACCTTCGTCTTTAGCGTCTCTTCTAATCTACATCTCAGCAAAAAGCTTTTCCACTACATCTGGCAAGGAGAAACTGTGCCAGCACAGAAAACATCTCCCATCGTGTTCTAGAAGTTGCAGAGATGTCTGCCAAGTGTTTGGCAGGAAGAAAAGAAAAGTTGTCCAAAACAGCTTCCAATCGAATGTTCATGTGATTGGAAAAGTCAGGAGAGTGCAAAAGTACTGTTTTCTATCAGTTGGCAAGCTGCGCACACAATCCCAGTGTTGTACAGCTTGCTTCTTCACCTTCCCGAAGCTGCCGCTCTCCCCGGATCCCGGAGTCGAAGAAGCGGCTTCTTCGCGCAAAGACGATTGTGCCGCTCACAGTGCTCTCCTTAGCACGGGTTCTGCCCAAAGACGCCCGGGAGCGGCTCTTAGCTCCGGTGACCATCCTACCTTCGTGTTTAGCGTCTCTTCTCATCTACATCTCAGCAAAAAGCTTTTCCTCAACATCTGGCAAGGAGAAACAGTTCCAGCACAGAAAACATCTCCCATCGTGTTCTAGAAGTTGCAGAGATGTCTGCCAAGTGTTTGGCAGGAAGAAAAGAAAAGTTGTCCACAACAGCTTCCAATCGAATGTTCATGTGATTGGAAAAGTCAGGAGAGTGCAAAAGTACTGTTTTCTATCAGTTGGCAAGGTGCGCACACAATCCCAGTGTTGTACAGCTTGCTTCTTCACCTTCCCGAAGCTGCCGCTCTCCCCGGATCCCGGAGTCGAAGAAGCGGCTTCTTCACGCAAAGACGATTGTGCCGCTCACAGTGCTCTCCTTAGCGCGGCTTCTGCCCAAAGATGCCCGTGAGCAGCTCTTAGCTCCGGTGAGCATCCTACCTTCGTCTTTAGCGTCTCTTCTCATCTACATCTCAGCAAAAAGCTTTTCCATTAAATCTTGCAAGGAGAAACTGTGCCAGCACAGAAAACATCTCCCATCGTGTTCTAGACGTTGCAGAGATGTCTGCCAAGTGTTCGGCAGGAAGAAAAGAAAAGTTGTCCACACCAGCTTCCAATCGAATGTTCATGTGATTGGAAAAGTCAGGAGAGTGCAAAAGTACTGTTTTCTATCAGTTGGCAAGCTGCGCACACAATCCCCGTGTTGTACAGCTTGCTTCTTCACCTTCCCGAAGCTGCCGCTCTCTCCGGCTCCCGGAGCCGAAGAAGCGGCTTCTTCGCGAAAAGACGATTGTGCCGCTCACAGTGCTCTCCTTGGCACGACTTCTGCCCAAAGACGCCCGGGAGCAGCTCTTAGCTCCGGAGAGCATCCTACCTTTGTCTTTAGCGTCTTTTGTAGTCTACATCATAGCAAAACGCTTTCCCACTATGTCTGGCAAGGAGAAACTGTGCCAGCACAGAAAACATCTCCCATCGTGTTCTAGAAGTTGCAGAGATGTCTGCCAAGTGTTTGACAGGAAGAAAAGAAAAGTTGTCCAAAACAGCTTCCAATCGAATGTTCATGTGATTGGAAAAGTCAGGAGAGTGCAAAAGTACTGTTTTCTATCAGTTGGCAAGCTGCGCACACAATCCCAGTGTTGTAGAGCTTGCTTCTTCACCTTCCCGAAGCTGCCGCTCTCTCCGGCTCCCGGAGTCAAAGAAGCGGCTTCTTCACGCAAAGACGATTGTGCTGCTCACAGTGCTCTCCTTAGTGCAGCTTCTGCCCAAAGACGCCCGGGAGCGGCTCTTAGCTCCGGTGAGCATCCTACCTTTGTCTTTAGCGTCTCTTCTCATCTACATCTCAGCAAAAAGCTTTTCCTCAACATCTGGCAAGGAGAAACTGTGCCAGCACAAAAAATATCTCCCATCGTGTTCTAGAAGTTGCAGAGATGTCTGCCAAGTGTTTGGCAGGAAGAAAAGAAAAGTTGTCCAAAACAGCTTCCAATCGAATGTTCATGAGATTGGAAAAGTCAGGAGAGTGCAAAAGTACTGTTTTCTATCAGTTGGCAAGCTGCGCACACAATCCCAGTGTTGTACAGCTTGCTTCTTCACATTCCCGAAGCTGCCGCTCTCCCCGTCTCCCGGAGTCGAAGAAGCGGCTTCTTCGCGCAAGGACGATTGTGCCGCTCACAGTGCTCTCCTTAGCGCAGCTTCTGCCCAAAGACGCCCGGGAGCGGCTTATGGCTCTGAAGAGCATCCTACCTTCGTCTTTAGCGTCTCTTCTAATCTACATCTCAGCAAAAAGCTTTTCCACTACATCTGGCAAGGAGAAACTGTGCCAGCACAGAAAACATCTCCCATCGTGTTCTAGAAGTTGCAGAGATGTCTGCCAAGTGTTTGGCAGGAAGAAAAGAAAAGTTGTCCAAAACAGCTTCCAATCGAATGTTCATGTGATTGGAAAAGTCAGGAGAGTGCAAAAGTACTGTTTTCTATCAGTTGGCAAGCTGCGCACACAATCCCAGTGTTGTACAGCTTGCTTCTTCACCTTCCCGAAGCTGCCGCTCTCCCCGGATCCCGGAGTCGAAGAAGCGGCTTCTTCGCGCAAAGACGATTGTGCCGCTCACAGTGCTCTCCTTAGCACGGGTTCTGCCCAAAGACGCCCGGGAGCGGCTCTTAGCTCCGGTGACCATCCTACCTTCGTGTTTAGCGTCTCTTCTCATCTACATCTCAGCAAAAAGCTTTTCCTCAACATCTGGCAAGGAGAAACAGTTCCAGCACAGAAAACATCTCCCATCGTGTTCTAGAAGTTGCAGAGATGTCTGCCAAGTGTTTGGCAGGAAGAAAAGAAAAGTTGTCCACAACAGCTTCCAATCGAATGTTCATGTGATTGGAAAAGTCAGGAGAGTGCAAAAGTACTGTTTTCTATCAGTTGGCAAGGTGCGCACACAATCCCAGTGTTGTACAGCTTGCTTCTTCACCTTCCCGAAGCTGCCGCTCTCCCCGGATCCCGGAGTCGAAGAAGCGGCTTCTTCACGCAAAGACGATTGTGCCGCTCACAGTGCTCTCCTTAGCGCGGCTTCTGCCCAAAGATGCCCGTGAGCAGCTCTTAGCTCCGGTGAGCATCCTACCTTCGTCTTTAGCGTCTCTTCTCATCTACATCTCAGCAAAAAGCTTTTCCATTAAATCTTGCAAGGAGAAACTGTGCCAGCACAGAAAACATCTCCCATCGTGTTCTAGACGTTGCAGAGATGTCTGCCAAGTGTTCGGCAGGAAGAAAAGAAAAGTTGTCCACACCAGCTTCCAATCGAATGTTCATGTGATTGGAAAAGTCAGGAGAGTGCAAAAGTACTGTTTTCTATCAGTTGGCAAGCTGCGCACACAATCCCAGTGTTGTACAGCTTGCTTCTTCACCTTCCCGAAGCTGCCGCTCTCTCCGGCTCCCGGAGCCGAAGAAGCGGCTTCTTCGCGAAAAGACGATTGTGCCGCTCACAGTGCTCTCCTTGGCACGGCTTCTGCCCAAAGACGCCCGGGAGCAGCTCTTAGCTCCGGAGAGCATCCTACCTTCGTGTTTAGCGTCTCTTCTCATCTACATCTCAGCAAAAAGCTTTTCCTCAACATCTGGCAAGGAGAAACAGTTCCAGCACAGAAAACATCTCCCATCGTGTTCTAGAAGTTGCAGAGATGTCTGCCAAGTGTTTGGCAGGAAGAAAAGAAAAGTTGTCCACAACAGCTTCCAATCGAATGTTCATGTGATTGGAAAAGTCAGGAGAGTGCAAAAGTACTGTTTTCTATCAGTTGGCAAGGTGCGCACACAATCCCAGTGTTGTACAGCTTGCTTCTTCACCTTCCCGAAGCTGCCGCTCTCCCCGGATCCCGGAGTCGAAGAAGCGGCTTCTTCACGCAAAGACGATTGTGCCGCTCACAGTGCTCTCCTTAGCGCGGCTTCTGCCCAAAGATGCCCGTGAGCAGCTCTTAGCTCCGGTGAGCATCCTACCTTCGTCTTTAGCGTCTCTTCTCATCTACATCTCAGCAAAAAGCTTTTCCATTAAATCTTGCAAGGAGAAACTGTGCCAGCACAGAAAACATCTCCCATCGTGTTCTAGACGTTGCAGAGATGTCTGCCAAGTGTTCGGCAGGAAGAAAAGAAAAGTTGTCCACACCAGCTTCCAATCGAACGTTCATGTGATTGGAAAAGTCAGGAGAGTGCAAAAGTACTGTTTTCTATCAGTTGGCAAGCTGCGCACACAATCCCAGTGTTGTACAGCTTGCTTCTTCACCTTCCCGAAGCTGCCGCTCTCTCCGGCTCCCGGAGCCGAAGAAGCGGCTTCTTCGCGAAAAGACGATTGTGCCGCTCACAGTGCTCTCCTTGGCACGGCTTCTGCCCAAAGACGCCCGGGAGCAGCTCTTAGCTCCGGAGAGCATCCTACCTTTGTCTTTAGCGTCTTTTGTAGTCTACATCATAGCAAAACGCTTTCCCACTATGTCTGGCAAGGAGAAACTGTGCCAGCACAGAAAACATCTCCCATCGTGTTCTAGAAGTTGCAGAGATGTCTGCCAAGTGTTTGGCAGGAAGAAGAGAAAAGTTGTCCAAAACAGCTTCCAATCCAATATTCATGTGATTGGAAAAGTCAGGAGAGTGCAAAAGTACTGTTTTCTATCAGTTGGCAAGGTGCGCACACAATCCCAGTGTTGTACAGCTTGCTTCTTCACCTTCCCGAAGCTGCCGCTCTCCCCGGATCCCGGAGCCGAAGAAGCGGCTTCTTCGCGCAAAGACGATTGTGCCGCTCACAGTGCTCTCCTTAGCGCGGCTTCTGCCCAAAGACGCCCGGGAGCGGCTCTTAGCTCTGGAGAGCATCCTACCTTCGTCTTTAGCGTCTTTTGTAGTCTACATCTTAGCAAAACACTTTTCCACTATGTCTGGCTAGGAAAAACTGTGCCAGCACAGAAAACATCTCCCATCGTGTTCTAGAAGTTGCAGAGATGTCTGCCAAGTGTTTGGCAGGAAGAAAAGAAAAGTTGTCCAAAACAGCTTCCAATCGAATGTTCATGTGATTGGAAAAGTCAGGAGAGTGCAAAAGTACTGTTTTCTATCAGTTGGCAAGCTGCGCACACAATCCCAGTGTTGTACAGCTTGCTTCTTCACCTTCCCGAAGCTGCCTGTCTCCCCGGATCCCGGAGCCGAAGAAGCGGCTTCTTCGCGCAAAGACGATTGTGCCGCTCACAGTGCTCTCCTCAGCGCGGCTTCTGCCCAAAAACGCCCGGGAGTGACTCTTAGCTCAGGAGAGCATCCTACCTTCATCTTTAGCGTCTTGTGTAGTCAACATCTTAGCAAAACGCTTTCCCACTATGTCTGGCTAGGAGAAACTGTGCCAGCACAGAAAACATCTCCCATCGTGTTCTAGAAGTTGCAGAGATGTCTGCCAAGTGTTTTGCAGGAAGAAGAGAAAAGTTGTCCAAAACAGCTTCCAATCGAATGTTCATGTGATTGGAAAAGTCAGGAGAGTGCAAAAGTACTTTTTTCGATCAGTTGGCAAGCTGCACACACAATCCCAGTGTTGTACAGCTTGCTTCTTCACCTTCCCGAAGCTGCCGCTCTCCCCAGATCCCGGAGCCGAAGAAGCGACTTCTTCGCGCAAAGACGATTGTGCCGCTCACAGTGCTCTCCTTAGCGCGGCTTCTGCCCAAAGACGCCCGGGAGCGGCTCTTAGCTCTGGAGAGCATCCTACCTTCGTCTTTAGCGCCTTTTGTAGTCTACATCTTAGCAAAACGCTTTGTCAGTATTTCTGGATAGGAGAAACAGTTCCAGCACAGAAAACATCTCCCATCGTGTTCTAGAAGTTGCAGAGATGTCTGCCAAGTGTTTGGCAGGAAGAAAAGAAAAGTTGTCCACAACAGCTTCCAATCGAATGTTCATGTGATTGGAAAAGTCAGGAGAGTGCAAAAGTACTGTTTTCTATCAGTTGGCAAGCTGCGCACACAATCCCAGTGTTGTACAGCTTGCTTCTTCACCTTCCCGAAGCTGCCGCTCTCCCCAGATCCCGGAGCCGAAGAAGCGACTTCTTCGCGCAAAGACGATTGTGCCGCTCACAGTGCTCTCCTTAGCGCGGCTTCTGCCCAAAGACGCCCGGGAGCGGCTCTTTGCTCCGGAGAGCATCCTACCTTCGTGTTTGGCGTCTTTTGTAGTCTACATCTTAGCAAAACGCTTTCCCACTATGTCTGGCTAGGAAAAACTGTGCCAGCACAGAAAACATCTCCCATCGTGTTCTAGACGTTGCAGAGATGTCTGCCAAGTGTTTGGCAGGAAGAAAAGAAAAGTTGTCCACAACAGCTTCCAATCGAATGTTCATGTGATTGGAAAAGTCAGGAGAGTGCAAAAGTACTGTTTTCTATCAGTTGGCAAGCTGCGCACACAATCCCAGTGTTGTACAGCTTGCTTCTTCACCTTCCCGAAGCTGCCGCTCTCTCCGGGTCCCGGAGCCGAAGAAGCGGCTTCTTCGCGAAAAGACGATTGTGCCGCTCACAGTGCTCTCCTTAGCGCGGCTTCTGCCCAAAGACGCCCGGGAGTGGCTCTTAGCTCCGGAGAGCATCCTACCTTCGTCTTTAGCATCTTTTGTAGTCTACATCTTAGCAAAACGCTTTGCCAGTATGTCTGGCTAGGAGAAACTGTGCCAGCAAAGAAAACATCTCCCATCGTGTTTTAGAAGTTGCAGAGATGTCTGCCAAGTGTTTGGCAGGAAGAAAAGAAATGTTGTCCAAAACAGCTTCCAATCGAATGTTCATGTGATTGGAAAAGTCAGGAGAGTGCAAAAGTACTGTTTAATATCAGTTGGCAAGCTGCGCACACAATCCCAGTGTTGTACAGCTTGCTTCTTCACCTTCCCGAAGCTGCCGCTCTCCCCGGCTCCCGGAGCCGAAGAAGCGGCTTCTTCGCGCAAAGACGATTGTGTCGCTCACAGTGCTCTCCTTAGCGCGGCTTCTGCCCAAAGACGCCCGGGAGCGGCTCTTAGCTCCGGAGAGCATCCTACCTTCGTCTTTAGCGCCTTAAGCAGTCTACATCTTAGCAAAACGCTTTGCCAGTATGTCTGGCTAGGAGAAACTGTGCCAGCACAGAAAACATCTCCCATCGTGTTCTAGAAGTTGCAGAGATGTCTGCTAAGTGTTTGACAGGAAGAAAAGAAAAGTTGTCCAAAACAGCTTCCAATCGAATGTTCATGTGATTGGAAAAGTCAGGAGAGTGCAAAAGTACTGTTTTCTATCAGTTGGCAAGCTGCGCACACAATCCCAGTGTTGTACAGCTTGCTTCTTCACCTTCCCGAAGCTGCCGCTCTCTCCGGCTCCCGGAGCCGAAGAAGCGGCTTCTTCGCGCAAAGACCATTGTGCCGCTCACAGTGCTCTCCTTAGCGCGGCTTCTGCCCAGAGACGCCCGGGAGCGGCTCTTAGCTCCGGAGAGCATCCTACCTTCGTCTTTAGCGCCTTTTGTATTCTACATCTTAGCAAATAGATTTTCCACTACATCTGGCAAGGAGAAAATGTGCCAGCACAGAAAACATCTCCCATCGTGTTCTAGAAGCTGCAGAGATGT
Source organism: Melospiza georgiana (assembly GCF_028018845.1). Classification (NCBI taxonomy): domain Eukaryota; kingdom Metazoa; phylum Chordata; class Aves; order Passeriformes; family Passerellidae; genus Melospiza; species Melospiza georgiana. Next base: position 27,844,111 of record NC_080464.1, on the reverse strand, counting down.
CTGCCAAGTGTTTGACAGGAAGAAAAGAAAAGTTGTCCAAAACAGCTTCCAATCGAATGTTCATGTGATTGGAAAATTCAGGAGAGTGCAAAAGTACTGTTTTCTATCAGTTGGCAAGGTGCGCACACAATCCCAGTGTTGTACAGCTTGCTTCTTCACCTTCCCGAAGCTGCCTGTCTCCCCGGATCCCGGAGCCGAAGAAGCGGCTTCTTCGCGCAAAGACGATTGTGCCGCTCACAGTGCTCTCCTCAGCGCGGCTTCTGCCCAAAGACGCCCGGGAGTGACTCTTAGCTCCAGAGAGCATCCTACCTTCATCTTTAGCGTCTTGTGTAGTCAACATCTTAGCAAAACGCTTTCCCACTATGTCTGGCAAGGAAAAACTGTGCCAGCACAGAAAACATCTCCCATCGTGTTCTAGAAGTTGCAGAGATGTCTGCCAAGTGTTTTGCAGGAAGAAGAGAAAAGTTGTCCAAAACAGCTTCCAATCGAATGTTCATGTGATTGGAAATGTCAGGAGAGTGCAAAAGTACTGTTTTCTATCAGTTGGCAAGCTGCGCACACAATCCCAGTGTTGTACAGCTTGCTTCTTCACCTTCCCGAAGCTGCCGCTCTCTCCGGCTCCCGGAGCCGAAGAAGCGGCTTCTTCGCGCAAAGACCATTGTGCCGCTCACAGTGCTCTCCTTACTGCGGCTTCTACCCAAAGACGCCCGGGAGCGGCTCTTAGCTCTGGAGAGCATCCTACCTTCGTCTTTAGCGTCTCTTCTCATCTACATCTCAGCAAAAAGCTTTTCCACAACACCTGGCAAGGAGAAACTGTGCCAGCACAAAAAACATCTCCCATCGTGTTCTAGAAGTTGCAGAGATGTCTGCCAAGTGTTTGGCAGGAAGAAAAGAAAAGTTGTCCAAAACAGCTTCCAATCGAATGTTCATGTGATTGGAAAAGTCAGGAGAGTGCAAAAGTACTGTTTTCTATCAGTTGGCAAGCTGCGCACACAATCCCAGTGTTGTACAGCTTGCTTCTTCACCTTCCCGAAGCTGCCTGTCTCCCCGGATCCCGGAGCCGAAGAAGCGGCTTCTTCGCGCAAAGACGATTGTGCCGCTCACAGTGCTCTCCTCAGCGCGGCTTCTGCCCAAAGACGCCCGGGAGTGACTCTTAGCTCCAGAGAGCATCCTACCTTCATCTTTAGCGTCTTGTGTAGTCAACATCTTAGCAAAACGCTTTCCCACTATGTCTGGCTAGGAGAAACTGTGCCAGCACAGAAAACATCTCCCATCGTGTTCTAGAAGTTGCAGAGATGTCTGCCAAGTGTTTTGCAGGAAGAAGAGAAAAGTTGTCCAAAACAACTTCCAATCGAATGTTCATGTGATTGGAAAAGTCAGGAGAGTGCAAAAGTACTGTTTTCTATCAGTTGGCAAGCTGCGCACACAATCCCAGTGTTGTACAGCTTGCTTCTTCACCTTCCCGAAGCTGCCGCTCTCCCCAGATCCCGGAGCCGAAGAAGCGACTTCTACACGCAAAGACGATTGTGCCGCTCACAGTGCTCTCCTTAGCGCGGCTTCTGCCCAAAGACGCCCGGGAGCGGCTCTTAGCTCTGGAGAGCATCCTACCTTCGTCTTTAGCGCCTTTTGTGGTCTACATCTTAGGAAAACGCTTTGCCAGTATTTCTAGCTAGGAGAAACAGTTCCAGCACAGAAAACATCTCCCATCGTGTTCTAGAAGTTGCAGAGATGTCTGCCAAGTGTTTGGCAGGAAGAAAAGAAAAGTTGTCCAAAACAGCTTCCAATCGAATGTTCATGTGATTGGAAAAGTCAGGAGAGTGCAAAAGTACTGTTTTCTATCAGTTGGCAAGCTGCGCACACAACCACAGTGTTGTACAGCTTGCTTCTTCACCTTCCCAACGCTGCCGCTCTCCCCAGATCCCGGAGCCGAAGAAGCGACTTCTTCGCGCAAAGACGATTGCGCCGCTCACAGTGCTCTCCTTAGCGCGGCTTCTGCCCAAAGACGCCCGGGAGCGGCTCTTTGCTCCGGAGAGCATCCTACCTTCGTGTTTAGCGTCTTTTGTAGTCTACATCTTAGCAAAACGCTTTCCCACTATGTCTGGCTAGGAGAAACTGTGCCAGCACAGAAAACATCTCCCATCGTGTTCTAGAAGTTGCAGAGATGTCTGCCAAGTGTTTGGCAGGAAGAAAAGAAAAGTTGTCCAAAACAGCTTCCAATCGAATGTTCATGTGATTGGAAAAGTCAGGAGAGTGCAAAAGTACTGTTTTCTATCAGTTGGCAAGGTGCGCACACAATCCCAGTGTTGTACAGCTTGCTTCTTCACCTTCCCGAAGCTGCCGCTCTCCCCAGATCCCGGAGCCGAAGAAGCGACTTCTTCGTGCAAAGACGATTGTGCCGCTCACAGTGCTCTCCTTAGCGCAGCTTCTGCCCAAAGACGCCCAGGAGCGGCTCTTAGCTCTGGAGAGCATCCTACCTTCGTCTTTAGCGCCTTTTGTAGTCTACATCTTAGGAAAACGCTTTGCCAGTATTTCTGGCTAGGAGAAACAGTTCCAGCACAGAAAACATCTCCCATCGTGTTCTAGAAGTTGCAGAGATGTCTGCCAAGTGTTTGGCAGGAAGAAAAGAAAAGTTGTCCACAACAGCTTCCAATCGAATGTTCATGTGATTGGAAAAGTCAGGAGAGTGCAAAAGTACTGTTTTCTATCAGTTGGCAAGCTGCGCACACAACCCCAGTGTTGTACAGCTTGCTTCTTCACCTTCCCAAAGCTGCCGCTCTCCCCAGATCCCGGAGCCGAAGAAGCGACTTCTTCGCGCAAAGACGATTGCGCCGCTCACAGTGCTCTCCTTAGCGCGGCTTCTGCCCAAAGACGCCCGGGAGCGGCTCTTAGCTCCGGAGAGCATCCTACCTTCGTCTTTTGCGTCTTTTGTAGTCTACATCTTAGCAAAACGCTTTCCCACTATGTCTGGCTAGGAAAAACTGTGCCAGCACAGAAAACATCTCCCATCGTGTTCTAGAAGTTGCAGAGATGTCTGCCAAGTGTTTGGCAGGAAGAAAAGAAAAGTTGTCCAAAACAGCTTCCAATCGAATGTTCATGTGATTGGAAAAGTCAGGAGAGTGCAAAAGTACTGTTTTCTATCAGTTGGCAAGCTGCGCACACAATCCCAGTGTTGTACAGCTTGCTTCTTCACCTTCCCGAAGCTGCCTGTCTCCCCGGCTCCCGGAGCCGAAGAAGCGGCTTCTTCGCGCAAAGACGATTGTGCCGCTCACAGTGCTCTCCTTAGCGCGGCTTCTGCCCAAAGACGCCCGGGAGCGGCTCTTAGCTCTGGAGAGCATCCTAACTTCGTCTTTAGCGTCTCTTCTCATCTACATCTCAGCAAAAAGCTTTTCCACTACATCTGGCAAGGAGAAACTGTGCCAGCACAGAAAACATCTCCCATCGTGTTCTAGAAGTTGCAGAGATGTCTGCCAAGTGTTTGGCAGGAAGAAGAGAAAAGTTGTCCAAAACAGCTTCCAATCGAATGTTCATGTGATTGGAAAATCAGGAGAGTGCAAAAGTACTGTTTTCTATCAGTTGGCAAGCTGCGCACACAATCCCAGTGTTGTACAGCTTGCTTCTTCACCTTCCCGAAGCTGCCTGTCTCCCCGGCTCCCGGAGCCGAAGAAGCGGCTTCTTCGCGCAAAGACGATTGTGCCGCTCACAGTGCTCTCCTTAGAGCGGCTTCTGCCCAAAGTCGCCCGGGAGCGGCTCTTAGCTCTGGAGAGCATCCTACCTTCGTCTTTTGCGTCTTTTGTAGTCTACATCTTAGCAAATAGATTTTCCACTATGTCTGGCTAGGAGAAACTGTGCCAGCACAGAAAACATCTCCCATCGTGTTCTAGAAGTTGCAGAGATGTCTGCCAAGTGTTTGACAGGAAGAAAAGAAAAGTTGTCCAAAACAGCTTCCAATCGAATGTTCATGTGATTGGAAAAGTCAGGAGAGTGCAAAAGTACTGTTTTCTATCAGTTGGCAAGCTGTGCACACAATCCCAGTGTTTTAGAGCTTGCTTCTTCACCTTCCCGAAGCTGCCGCTCTCTCCGGCTCCCGGAGCCGAAGAAGCGGCTTCTTCGCGCAAAGACCATTGTGCCGCTCACAGTGCTCTCCTTAGCGCGGCTTCTGCCCAGAGACGCCCGGATGCAGCTCTTAGCTCCGGAGAGCATCCTACCTTCATCTTTAGGGCCTTTTGTAGTCTACATCTTAGCAAATAGATTTTCCACTACATCTGGCAAGGAGAAACTGTGCCAGCACAGAAAACATCTCCCATCGTGTTCTAGAAGCTGCAGAGATGTCTGCCAAGTGTTTGACAGGAAGAAAAGAAAAGTTGTCCAAAACAGCTTCCAATCGAATGTTCATGTGATTGGAAAATTCAGGAGAGTGCAAAAGTACTGTTTTCTATCAGTTGGCAAGGTGCGCACACAATCCCAGTGTTGTACAGATTGCTTCTTCACCTTCCCGAAGCTGCCGCTGTCCCCGGCTCCCGGAGCCGAAGAAGCGGCTTCTTCGCGCAAAGACGATTGTGCCGCTCACAGTGCTCTCCTTACTGCGGCTTCTACCCAAAGACGCCCGGGAGCGGCTCTTAGTTCTGGAGAGCATCCTACCTTCGTCTTTAGCGTCTCTTCTCATCTACATCTCAGCAAAAAGCTTTTCCACAACACCTGGCAAGGAGAAACTGTGCCAGCACAAAAAACATCTCCCATCGTGTTCTAGAAGTTGCAGAGATGTCTGCCAAGTGTTTGGCAGGAAGAAAAGAAAAGTTGTCCAAAACAGCTTCCAATCGAATGTTCATGTGATTGGAAAAGTCAGGAGAGTGCAAAAGTACTGTTTTCTATCAGTTGGCAAGCTGCGCACACAATCCCAGTGTTGTACAGCTTGCTTCTTCACCTTCCCGAAGCTGCCTGTCTCCCCGGATCCCGGAGCCGAAGAAGCGGCTTCTTCGCGCAAAGACGATTGTGCCGCTCACAGTGCTCTCCTCAGCGCGGCTTCTGACCAAAGACGCCCGGGAGTGACTCTTAGCTCCAGAGAGCATCCTACCTTCATCTTTAGCGTCTTGTGTAGTCAACATCTTAGCAAAACGCTTTCCCACTATGTCTGGCTAGGAGAAACTGTGCCAGCACAGAAAACATCTCCCATCGTGTTCTAGAAGTTGCAGAGATGTCTGCCAAGTGTTTGGCAGGAAGAAAAGAAAAGTTGTCCACAACAGCATCCAATCGAATGTTCATGTGATTGGAAAAGTCAGGAGAGTGCAGAAGTACTGTTTTCTATCAGTTGGCAAGCTGCGCACACAATCCCAGTGTTGTACAGCTTGCTTCTTCACCTTCCCGAAGCGGCCGCTCTCCCCGGCTCCCGGAGCCGAAGAAGCGGCTTCTTCACGCAAAGACGATTGTGCCGCTCACAGTGCTCTCCTTAGCGCGGCTTCTGCCCAAAGTCGCCCGGGAGCGGCTCTTAGCTCCGGAGAGCATCCTACCTTCGTCTTTTGCGTCTTTTGTAGTCTACATCTTAGCAAAACGCTTTCCCACTATGTCTGGCTAGGAAAAACTGTGCCAGCACAGAAAACATCTCCCATCGTGTTCTAGAAGTTACAGAGATGTCTGCCAAGTGTTCGGCAGGAAGAAAAGAAAAGTTGTCCACACCAGCTTCCAATCGAATGTTCATGTGATTGGAAAAGTCAGGAGAGTGCAAAAGTACTGTTTAATATCAGTTGGCAAGCTGCGCACGCAATCCCAGTGTTGTACAGCTTGCTTCTTCACCTTCCCGAAGCTGCCGCTCTCTCCGGCTCCCGGAGCCGAAGAAGCGGCTTCTTCGCGCAAAGACGATTGTGCCGCTCACAGTGCTCTCCTTAGCGCGGCTTCTGCCCAAAGACGCCCGGGAGCGGCTCTTAGCTCTGGAGAGCATCCTACCTTCGTCTTTAGCGCCTTTTGTGGTCTACATCTTAGGAAAACGCTTTGCCAGTATTTCTGGCTAGGAGAAACAGTTCCAGCACAGAAAACATCTCCCATCGTGTTCTAGAAGTTGCAGAGATGTCTGCCAAGTGTTTGGCAGGAAGAAAAGAAAAGTTGTCCACAACAGCTTCCAATCGAATGTTCATGTGATTGGAAAAGTCAGGAGAGTGCAAAAGTACTGTTTTCTATCAGTTGGCAAGCTGCGCACACAACCACAGTGTTGTACAGCTTGCTTCTTCACCTTCCCAACGCTGCCGCTCTCCCCAGATCCCGGAGCCGAAGAAGCGACTTCTTCGCGCAAAGACGATTGCGCCGCTCACAGTGCTCTCCTTAGCGCGGCTTCTGCCCAAAGACGCCCGGGAGCGGCTCTTTGCTCCGGAGAGCATCCTACCTTCGTGTTTAGCGTCTTTTGTAGTCTACATCTTAGCAAAACGCTTTCCCACTATGTCTGGCTAGGAGAAACTGTGCCAGCACAGAAAACATCTCCCATCGTGTTCTAGAAGTTGCAGAGATGTCTGCCAAGTGTTTGGCAGGAAGAAAAGAAAAGTTGTCCAAAACAGCTTCCAATCGAATGTTCATGTGATTGGAAAAGTCAGGAGAGTGCAAAAGTACTGTTTTCTATCAGTTGGCAAGGTGCGCACACAATCCCAGTGTTGTACAGCTTGCTTCTTCACCTTCCCGAAGCTGCCGCTCTCCCCAGATCCCGGAGCCGAAGAAGCGACTTCTTCGTGCAAAGACGATTGTGCCGCTCACAGTGCTCTCCTTAGCGCAGCTTCTGCCCAAAGACGCCCAGGAGCGGCTCTTAGCTCTGGAGAGCATCCTACCTTCGTCTTTAGCGCCTTTTGTAGTCTACATCTTAGGAAAACGCTTTGCCAGTATTTCTGGCTAGGAGAAACAGTTCCAGCACAGAAAACATCTCCCATCGTGTTCTAGAAGTTGCAGAGATGTCTGCCAAGTGTTTGGCAGGAAGAAAAGAAAAGTTGTCCACAACAGCTTCCAATCGAATGTTCATGTGATTGGAAAAGTCAGGAGAGTGCAAAAGTACTGTTTTCTATCAGTTGGCAAGCTGCGCACACAATTCCAGTGTTGTACAGCTTGCTTCTTCACCTTCCCGAAGCTGCCGGTCTCCCCGGCTCCCGGAGAAGCCGAAGCGGCTTCTTTGCGCAAAGACGATTGTGCCGCTCACAGTGCTCTCCTTACTGCGGCTTCTGCCCAAAGACGCCCGGGAGCGGATCTTAGCTCCGGAGAGCATCCTACCTTCGTCTTTAGCGTCTTTTGTAGTCTACATCATAGCAAAACGCTTTCCCACTATGTCTGGCAAGGAGAAACTGTGCCAGCACAGAAAACATCTCCCATCGTGTTCTAGAAGTTGCAGAGATGTCTGCCAAGTGTTTGGCAGGAAGAAAAGCTGTCCAAAACAGCTTCCAATCGAATGTTCATGTGATTGGAAAAGTCAGGAGAGTGCAAAAGTACTGTTTTCTATCAGTTGGCAAGCTGCGCACACAATCCCAGTGTTGTACAGCTTGCTTCTTCACCTTCCCGAAGCTGCCGCTCTCCCCGGATTCCGGAGCCGAAGAAGCGGCTTCTTCGCGCAAAGACGATTGTGCCGCTCACAGTGCTCTCCTTAGCGCGGCTTCTGCCCAAAGACGCCCGGGAGCGGCTCTTAGCTCTGGAGAGCATCCTACCTTCGTCTTTAGCGTCTTTTGTAGTCTACATCTTAGCAAATAGATATTCCACTATGTCTGGCTAGGAAAAACTGTGCCAGCACAGAAAACATCTCCCATCGTGTTCTAGAAGTTGCAGAGATGTCTGCCAAGTGTTTGGCAGGAAGAAAAGAAAAGTTGTCCAAAACAGCTTCCAATCGAATGTTCATGTGATTAGAAAAGTCAGGAGAGTGCAAAAGTACTGTTTTCTATCAGTTGGCAAGCTGCGCACACAATCCCAGTGTTGTACAGCTTGCTTCTTCACCTTCCCGAAGCTGCCGCTCTCCCCGGCTCCCGGAGCCGAAGAAGCGGCTTCTTCGCGCAAAGACGATTGTGCCGCTCACAGTGCTCTCCTTAGCGCGGCTTCTGCCCAAAGACGCCCGGGAGCGGCTCTTAGATCCGGAGAGCATCCTACCTTCGTCTTTAGCGCCTTTTGTAGTCTACATCTTAGCAAAACGCTTTGCCAGTATGTCTGGCTAGGAGAAACTGTGCCAGCACAGAAAACATCTCCCATCGTGTTCTAGAAGTTGCAGAGATGTCTGCCAAGTGTTTGGCAGGAAGAAAAGCTGTCCAAAACAGCTTCCAATCGAATGTTCATGTGATTGGAAAAGTCAGGAGAGTGCAAAAGTACTGTTTTCTATCAGTTGGCAAGCTGCGCACACAATCCCAGTGTTGTACAGATTGCTTCTTCACCTTCCCGAAGCTGCCGCTCTCTCCGGCTCCCGGAGCCGAAGAAGCGGCTTCTTCGCGCAAAGACGATTGTGTCGCTCACAGTGCTCTCCTTAGCGCGGCTTCTGCCCAAAGACGCCCGGGAGCGGCTCTTAGCTCCGGAGAGCATCCTACCTTCGTCTTTCGCGTCTTTTGTAGTCTACATCTTAGCAAAACGCTTTCCCAGTATGTCTGGCTAGGAGAAACTGTGCCAGCACAGAAAACATCTCCCATCGTGTTCTAGAAGTTGCAGAGATGTCTGCCAAGTGTTTGACAGGAAGAAAAGAAAAGTTGTCCAAAACAGCTTCCAATCGAATGTTCATGTGATTGGAAAAGTCAGGAGAGTGCAAAAGTACTGTTTTCTATCAGTTGGCAAGCTGCGCACACAATCCCAGTGTTGTACAGCTTGCTTCTTCACCTTCCCGAAGCTGCCGCTCTCTCCGGCTCCCGGAGCCGAAGAAGCGGCTTCTTCGCGCAAAGACCATTGTGCCGCTCACAGTGCTCTCCTTAGCGCGGCTTCAGCCCAGAGACGCCCGGATGCAGCTCTTAGCTCCGGAGAGCATCCTACCTTCGTCTTTAGCGCCTTTTGTAGTCTACATCTTAGCAAATAGATTTTCCACTACATCTGGCAAGGAGAAACTGTGCCAGCACAGAAAACATCTCCCATCGTGTTCTAGAAGTTGCAGAGATGTCTGCCAAGTGTTTGGCAGGAAGAAGAGAAAAGTTGTCCAAAACAGCTTCCAATCCAATATTCATGTGATTGGAAAAGTCAGGAGAGTGCAAAAGTACTGTTTTCTATCAGTTGGCAAGGTGCGCACACAATCCCAGTGTTGTACAGCTTGCTTCTTAACCTTCCCGAAGCTGCCGCTCTCCCCGGATCCCGGAGCCGAAGAAGCGGCTTCTTCGCGCAAAGACGATTGTGCCGCTCACAGTGCTCTCCTTAGCGCGGCTTCTGCCCAAAGACGCCCGGGAGCGGCTCTTAGCTCTGGAGAGCATCCTACCTTCGTCTTTAGCGCCTTTTGTAGTCTACATCTTAGCAAAACGCTTTGCCAGTATGTCTGGCTAGGAGAAACTGTGCCAGCACAGAAAACATCTCCCATCGTGTTCTAGAAGTTGCAGAGATGTCTGCCAAGTGTTTGACAGGAAGAAAAGAAAAGTTGTCCAAAACAGCTTCCAATCGAATGTTCATGTGATTGGAAAAGTCAGGAGAGTGCAAAAGTACTGTTTTCTATCAGTTGGCAAGCTGCGCACACAATCCCAGTGTTGTACAGCTTGCTTCTTCACCTTCCCGAAGCTGCCTGTCTCCCCGGATCTAGGAGCCGAAGAAGCGGCTTCTTCGCGCAAAGACGATTGTGCCGCTCACAGTGCTCTCCTAAGCGCGGCTTCTGCCCAAAGACGCCCGGGAGTGACTCTTAGCTCCGGAGAGCATCCTACCTTCATCTTTAGCGTCTTGTGTAGTCAACATCTTAGCAAAACGCTTTCCCACTATGTCTGGCTAGGAGAAACTGTGCCAGCACAGAAAACATCTCCCATCGTGTTCTAGAAGTTGCAGAGATGTCTGCCAAGTGTTTTGCAGGAAGAAAAGAAAAGTTGTCCAAAACAGCTTCCAATCGAATGTTCATGTGATTGGAAAAGTCAGGAGAGTGCAAAAGTACTGTTTTCTATCAGTTGGCAAGCTGCACACACAATCCCAGTGTTGTACAGCTTGCTTCTTCACCTTCCCGAAGCTGCCGCTCTCCCCAGATCCCGGAGCCGAAGAAGCGACTTCTTCGCGCAAAGACGATTGTGCCGCTCACAGTGCTCTCCTTAGCGCTGCTTCTGCCCAAAGACGCCCAGGAGCGGCTCTTAGCTCTTGAGAGCATCCTACCTTCGTCTTTAGCGTCTTTTGTAGTCTACATCTTAGCAAAACGCTTTGCCAGTATGTCTGGCTAGGAGAAACTGTGCCAGCACAGAAAACATCTCCCATCGTGTTTTAGAAGTTGCAGAGATGTCTGCCAAGTGTTTGACAGGAAGAAAAGAAATGTTGTCCAAAACAGCTTCCAATCGAATGTTCATGTGATTGGAAAATTCAGGAGAGTGCAAAAGTACTGTTTAATATCAGTTGGCAAGCTGCGCACACAATCCCAGTGTTGTACAGCTTGCTTCTTCACCTTCCCGAAGCTGCCGCTCTCTCCGGATCCCGGATCCGAAGAAGCGGCTTCTTCGCGCAAAGACGATTGTGTCGCTCACAGTGCTCTCCTTAGCGCGGCTTCTGCCCAAAGACGCCCGGGAGCGGCTCTTAGCTCCGGAGAGCATCCTACCTTCGTCTTTAGCGTCTTTTGTAGTCTACATCTTAGCAAAACGCTTTCCCAGTATGTCTGGCTAGGAGAAACTTTGCCAGCACAGAAAACATCTCCCATCGTGTTCTAGAAGTTGCAGAGATGTCTGCCAAGTGTTTGACAGGAAGAAAAGAAAAGTTGTCCAAAACAGCTTCCAATCGAATGTTCATGTGATTGGAAAAGTCAGGAGAGTGCAAAAGTACTGTTTTCTATCAGTTGGCAAGCTGCGCACACAATCCCAGTGTTGTACAGCTTGCTTCTTCACCTTCCCGAAGCTGCCGCTCTCTCCGGCTCCCGGAGCCGAAGAAGCGGCTTCTTCGCGCAAAGACCATTGTGCCGCTCACAGTGCTCTCCTTAGCGCGGCTTCTGCCCAAAGACGCCCGGGAGCGGCTCTTAGATCCGGAGAGCATCCTACCTTCGTCTTTAGCGCCTTTTGTAGTCTACATCTTAGCAAAACGCTTTGCCAGTATGTCTGGCTAGGAGAAACTGTGCCAGCACAGAAAACATCTCCCATCGTGTTCTAGAAGTTGCAGAGATGTCTGCCAAGTGTTTGGCAGGAAGAAAAGCTGTCCAAAACAGCTTCCAATCGAATGTTCATGTGATTGGAAAAGTCAGGAGAGTGCAAAAGTACTGTTTTCTATCAGTTGGCAAGCTGCGCACACAATCCCAGTGTTGTACAGATTGCTTCTTCACCTTCCCGAAGCTGCCGCTCTCTCCGGATCCCGGATCCGAAGAAGCGGCTTCTTCACGCAAAGACGATTGTGCCGCTCACAGTGCTCTCCTTAGCGCGGCTTCTGCCCAAAGACGCCCGGGAGCGGCTCTTAGCTCTGGAGAGCATCCTACCTTCGTCTTTAGCGCCTTTTGTAGTCTACATCTTAGCAAAACGCTTTGCCAGTATGTCTGGCTAGGAGAAACGGTTCCAGCACAGAAAACATCTCCCATCGTGTTCTAGAAGTTGCAGAGATGTCTGCCAAGTGTTTGACAGGAAGAAAAGAAATGTTGTCCAAAACAGCTTCCAATCGAATGTTCATGTGATTGGAAAATTCAGGAGAGTGCAAAAGTACTGTTTAATATCAGTTGGCAAGCTGCGCACACAATCCCAGTGTTGTACAGCTTGCTTCTTCACCTTCCCGAAGCTGCCGCTCTCTCCGGATCCCGGATCCGAAAGAGCGGCTTCTTCGCGCAAAGACGATTGTGTCGCTCACAGTGCTCTCCTTAGCGCGGCTTCTGCCCAAAGACGCCCGGGAGCGGCTCTTAGCTCCGGAGAGCATCCTACCTTCGTCTTTAGCGTCTTTTGTAGTCTACATCTTAGCAAAACGCTTTGCCAGTATGTCTGGCTAGGAGAAACTGTGCCAGCACAGAAAACATCTCCCATCGTGTTCTAGAAGTTGCAGAGATGTCTGCCAAGTGTTTGACAGGAAGAAAAGAAAAGTTGTCCAAAACAGCTTCCAATCGAATGTTCATGTGATTGGAAAAGTCAGGAGAGTGCAAAAGTACTGTTTTCTATCAGTTGGCAAGCTGCGCACACAATCCCAGTGTTGTACAGCTTGCTTCTTCACCTTCCCGAAGCTGCCGCTCTCTCCGGCTCCCGGAGCCGAAGAAGCGGCTTCTTCGCGCAAAGACCATTGTGCCGCTCACAGTGCTCTCCTTAGCGCGGCTTCAGCCCAGAGACGCCCGGATGCAGCTCTTAGCTCCGGAGAGCATCCTACCTTCGTCTTTAGCGCCTTTTGTAGTCTACATCTTAGCAAATAGATTTTCCACTACATCTGGCAAGGAGAAACTGTGCCAGCACAGAAAACATCTCCCATCGTGTTCTAGAAGTTGCAGAGATGTCTGCCAAGTGTTTGGCAGAAAGAAAAGAAAAGTTGTCCAAAACAGCTTCCAATCGAATGTTCATGTGATTGGAAAAGTCAGGAGAGTGCAAAAGTACTGTTTTCTATCAGTTGGCAAGCTGCGCACACAATCCCAGTGTTGTACAGCTTGCTTCTTCATTTTCCCGAAGCTGCCGCTCTCTCCGGCTCCCGGAGCCGAAGAAGCGGCTTCTTCGCGCAAAGACGATTGTGCCGCTCACAGTGCTCTCCTTGGCACGGCTTCTGCCCAAAGACGCCCGGGGGCAGCTCTTAGCTCCGGAGAGCATCCTACCTTCGTCTTTAGCGTCTTTTGTAGTCTACATCATAGCAAAACGCTTTCCCACTATGTCTGGCAAGGAGAAACTGTGCCAGCACCGAAAACATCTCCCATCGTGTTCTAGAAGTTGCAGAGATGTCTGCCAAGTGTTTGGCAGGAAGAAAAGAAAAGTTGTCCAAAACAGCTTCCAATCGAATTTTCATGTGATTGGAAAAGTCAGGAGAGTGCAAAAGTACTGTTTTCTATCAGTTGGCAAGGTGCGCACACAATCCCAGTGTTGTACAGCTTGCTTCTTCACCTTTCCGAAGCTGCCGCTCTCCCCGGCTCCCGGAGCCGAAGAAGCGGCTTCTTCGCGCAAAGACGATTGTGCTGCTCACAGTGCTCTCCTTAGCGCGGCTTCTGCCCAAAGACGCCCGGGAGCGGCTCTTAGCTCTGGAGAGCATCCTACCTTCGTCTTTAGCGTCTCTTCTCATCTACATCTCAGCAAAAAGCTTTTCCACTACATCTGGCTAGGAAAAACTGTGCCAGCACAGAAAACATCTCCCATCGTGTTCTAGAAGTTGCAGAGATGTCTGCCAAGTGTTTGGCAGGAAGAAAAGAAAAGTTGTCCAAAACAGCTTCCAATCGAATGTTCATGTGATTGGAAAAGTCAGGAGAGTGCAAAAGTACTGTTTTCTATCAGTTGGCAAGCTGCGCACACAATTCCAGTGTTGTACAGCTTGCTTCTTCACCTTCCCGAAGCTGCCGGTCTCCCCGGCTCCCGGAGAAGCCGAAGCGGCTTCTTCGCGCAAAGACGATTGTGCCGCTCACAGTGCTCTCCTTACTGCGGCTTCTGCCCAAAGACGCCCGGGAGCGGATCTTAGCTCCGGAGAGCATCCTACCTTCGTCTTTAGCGTCTTTTGTAGTCTACATCATAGCAAAACGCTTTCCCACTATGTCTGGCAAGGAGAAACTGTGCCAGCACAGAAAACATCTCCCATCGTGTTCTAGAAGTTGCAGAGATGTCTGCCAAGTGTTTGGCAGGAAGAAAAGCTGTCCAAAACAGCTTCCAATCGAATGTTCATGTGATTGGAAAAGTCAGGAGAGTGCAAAAGTACTGTTTTCTATCAGTTGGCAAGCTGCGCACACAATCCCAGTGTTGTACAGCTTGCTTCTTCACCTTCCCGAAGCTGCCGCTCTCTCCGGCTCCCGGAGCCGAAGAAGCGGCTTCTTCGCGCAAAGACGATTGTGCCGCTCACAGTGCTCTCCTTAGCGCGGCTTCTGCCCAAAGACGCCCGGGAGCGGCTCTTAGATCCGGAGAGCATCCTACCTTCGTCTTTAGCGCCTTTTGTAGTCTACATCTTAGCAAAACACTTTGCCAGTATGTCTGGCTAGGAGAAACTGTGCCAGCACAGAAAACATCTCCCATCGTGTTCTAGAAGTTGCAGAGATGTCTGCCAAGTGTTTGGCAGGAAGAAAAGGTGTCCAAAACAGCTTCCAATCGAATGTTCATGTGATTGGAAAAGTCAGGAGAGTGCAAAAGTACTGTTTTCTATCAGTTGGCAAGCTGCGCACACAATCCCAGTGTTGTACAGATTGCTTCTTCACCTTCCCGAAGCTGCCGCTCTCTCCGGATCCCGGATCCGAAGAAGCGGCTTCTTCACGCAAAGACGATTGTGCCGCTCACAGTGCTCTCCTTAGCGCGGCTTCTGCCCAAAGACGCCCGGGAGCGGCTCTTAGCTCTGGAGAGCATCCTACCTTCGTCTTTAGCGCCTTTTGTAGCCTACATCTTAGCAAAACGCTTTGCCAGTATGTCTGGCTAGGAGAAACGGTTCCAGCACAGAAAACATCTCCCATCGTGTTTTAGAAGTTGCAGAGATGTCTGCCAAGTGTTTGACAGGAAGAAAAGAAATGTTGTCCAAAACAGCTTCCAATCGAATGTTCATGTGATTGGAAAATTCAGGAGAGTGCAAAAGTACTGTTTAATATCAGTTGGCAAGCTGCGCACACAATCCCAGTGTTGTACAGCTTGCTTCTTCACCTTCCCGAAGCTGCCGCTCTCTCCGGATCCCGGATCCGAAAGAGCGGCTTCTTCGCGCAAAGACGATTGTGTCGCTCACAGTGCTCTCCTTAGCGCGGCTTCTGCCCAAAGACGCCCGGGAGCGGCTCTTAGCTCCGGAGAGCATCCTACCTTCGTCTTTAGCGTCTTTTCTTATCTACATCTTAGCAAATAGATATTCCAATATGTCTGGCTAGGAAAAACTGTGCCAGCACAGAAAACATCTCCCATCGTGTTCTAGAAGTTGCAGAGATGTCTGCCAAGTGTTTGGCAGGAAGAAAAGAAAAGTTGTCCAAAACAGCTTCCAATCGAATGTTCATGTGATTGGAAAAGTCAGGAGAGTGCAAAAGTACTGTTTTCTATCAGTTGGCGAGCTGCGCACACAATCCCAGTGTTGTACAGCTTGCTTCTTCACCTTCCCGAAGCTGCCGCTCTCCCCGGCTCCCGGAGCCGAAGAAGCGGCTTCTTCGCGCAAAGACGATTGTGCCGCTCACAGTGCTCTCCTTAGCGCGGCTTCTGCCCAAAGACGCCCGGGAGCGGCTCTTAGATCCGGAGAGCATCCTACCTTCGTCTTTAGCGCCTTTTGTAGTCTACATCTTAGCAAAACGCTTTGCCAGTATGTCTGGCTAGGAGAAACTGTGCCAGCACAGAAAACATCTCCCATCGTGTTCTAGAAGTTGCAGAGATGTCTGCCAAGTGTTTGGCAGGAAGAAAAGCTGTCCAAAACAGCTTCCAATCGAATGTTCATGTGATTGGAAAAGTCAGGAGAGTGCAAAAGTACTGTTTTCTATCAGTTGGCAAGCTGCGCACACAATCCCAGTGTTGTACAGATTGCTTCTTCACCTTCCCGAAGCTGCCGCTCTCTCCGGCTCCCGGAGCCGAAGAAGCGGCTTCTTCGCGCAAAGACGATTGTGTCACTCACAGTGCTCTCCTTAGCGCGGCTTCAGCCCAAAGACGCCCGGGAGCGGCTCTTAGCTCCGGAGAGCATCCTACCTTCGTCTTTAGCGTCTTTTGTAGTCTACATCTTAGCAAAACGCTTTCCCAGTATGTCTGGCTAGGAGAAACTGTGCCAGCACAGAAAACATCTCCCATCGTGTTCTAGAAGTTGCAGAGATGTCTGCCAAGTGTTTGACAGGAAGAAAAGTAAAGTTGTCCAAAACAGCTTCCAATCGAATGTTCATGTGATTGGAAAAGTCAGGAGAGTGCAAAAGTACTGTTTTCTATCAGTTGGCAAGCTGCGCACACAATCCCAGTGTTGTACAGCTTGCTTCTTCACCTTCCCGAAGCTGCCGCTCTCTCCGGCTCCCGGAGCCGAAGAAGCGGCTTCTTCGCGCAAAGACCATTGTGCCGCTCACAGTGCTCTCCTTAGCGCGGCTTCAGCCCAGAGACGCCCGGATGCAGCTCTTAGCTCCGGAGAGCATCCTACCTTCGTCTTTAGCGCCTTTTGTAGTCTACATCTTAGCAAATAGATTTTCCACTACATCTGGCAAGGAGAAACTGTGCCAGCACAGAAAACATCTCCCATCGTGTTCTAGAAGTTGCAGAGATGTCTGCCAAGTGTTTGGCAGGAAGAAGAGAAAAGTTGTCCAAAACAGCTTCCAATCCAATATTCATGTGATTGGAAAAGTCAGGAGAGTGCAAAAGTACTGTTTTCTATCAGTTGGCAAGGTGCGCACACAATCCCAGTGTTGTACAGCTTGCTTCTTAACCTTCCCGAAGCTGCCGCTCTCCCCGGATCCCGGAGCCGAAGAAGCGGCTTCTTCGCGCAAAGACGATTGTGCCGCTCACAGTGCTCTCCTTAGCGCGGCTTCTGCCCAAAGACGCCCGGGAGCGGCTCTTAGCTCTGGAGAGCATCCTACCTTCGTCTTTAGCGCCTTTTGTAGTCTACATCTTAGCAAAACGCTTTGCCAGTATGTCTGGCTAGGAGAAACTGTGCCAGCACAGAAAACATCTCCCATCGTGTTCTAGAAGTTGCAGAGATGTCTGCCAAGTGTTTTGCAGGAAGAAGAGAAAAGTTGTGCAAAACAGCTTCCAATCGAATGTTCATGTGATTGGAAAAGTCAGGAGAGTGCAAAAGTACTGTTTTCTATCAGTTGGCAAGCTGCACACACAATCCCAGTGTTGTACAGCTTGCTTCTTCACCTTCCCGAAGCTGCCGCTCTCCCCAGATCCCGGAGCCGAAGAAGCGACTTCTTCGCGCAAAGACGATTGTGCCGCTCACAGTGCTCTCCTTAGCGCGACTTCTGCCCAAAGACGCCCGGGAGCGGCTCTTAGCTCTGGAGAGCATCCTACCTTCGTCTTTAGCGTCTTTTGTAGTCTACATCTTAGCAAAACGCTTTGCCAGTATGTCTGGCTAGGAGAAACTGTGCCAGCACAGAAAACATCTCCCATCGTGTTCTAGAAGTTGCAGAGATGTCTGCTAAGTGTTTGACAGGAAGAAAAGAAATGTTGTCCAAAACAGCTTCCAATCGAATGTTCATGTGATTGGAAAATTCAGGAGAGTGCAAAAGTACTGTTTAATATCAGTTGGCAAGCTGCGCACACAATCCCAGTGTTGTACAGCTTGCTTCTTCACCTTCCCGAAGCTGCCGCTCTCTCCGGATCCCGGATCCGAAGAAGCGGCTTCTTCGCGCAAAGACGATTGTGTCGCTCACAGTGCTCTCCTTAGCGCGGCTTCTGCCCAAAGACGCCCGGGAGCGGCTCTTAGCTCCGGAGAGCATCCTACCTTCGTCTTTAGCGTCTTTTGTAGTCTACATCTTAGCAAAACGCTTTCCCAGTATGTCTGGCTAGGAGAAACTGTGCCAGCACAGAAAACATCTCCCATCGTGTTCTAGAAGTTGCAGAGATGTCTGCCAAGTGTTTGACAGGAAGAAAAGAAAAGTTGTCCAAAACAGCTTCCAATCGAATGTTCATGTGATTGGAAAAGTCAGGAGAGTGCAAAAGTACTGTTTTCTATCAGTTGGCAAGCTGCGCACACAATCCCAGTGTTGTACAGCTTGCTTCTTCACCTTCCCGAAGCTGCCGCTCTCTCCGGCTCCCGGAGCCGAAGAAGCGGCTTCTTCGCGCAAAGACCATTGTGCCGCTCACAGTGCTCTCCTTAGCGCGGCTTCTGCCCAAAGACGCCCGGGAGCGGCTCTTAGATCCGGAGAGCATCCTACCTTCGTCTTTAGCGCCTTTTGTAGTCTACATCTTAGCAAAACGCTTTGCCAGTATGTCTGGCTAGGAGAAACTGTGCCAGCACAGAAAACATCTCCCATCGTGTTCTAGAAGTTGCAGAGATGTCTGCCAAGTGTTTGGCAGGAAGAAAAGCTGTCCAAAACAGCTTCCAATCGAATGTTCATGTGATTGGAAAAGTCAGGAGAGTGCAAAAGTACTGTTTTCTATCAGTTGGCAAGCTGCGCACACAATCCCAGTGTTGTACAGATTGCTTCTTCACCTTCCCGAAGCTGCCGCTCTCTCCGGCTCCCGGAGCCGAAGAAGCGGCTTCTTCGCGCAAAGATGATTGTGCCGCTCACAGTGCTCTCCTTAGCGCGGCTTCTGCCCAAAGACGCCCGGGAGCGGCTCTTAGATCTGGAGAGCATCCTACCTTCCTCTTTAGCGCCTTTTGTAGTCTACATCTTAGCAAAACGCTTTGCCAGTATGTCTGGCTAGGAGAAACTGTGCCAGCACAGAAAACATCTCCCATCGTGTTCTAGAAGTTGCAGAGATGTCTGCCAAGTGTTTGGCAGGAAGAAGAGAAAAGTTGTCCAAAACAGCTTCCAATCCAATATTCATGTGATTGGAAAAGTCAGGAGAGTGCAAAAGTACTGTTTTCTATCAGTTGGCAAGCTGCGCACACAATCCCAGTGTTGTACAGCTTGCTTCTTCACCTTCCCGAAGCTGCCTGTCTCCCCGGATCTAGGAGCCGAAGAAGCGGCTTCTTCGCGCAAAGACGATTGTGCCGCTCACAGTGCTCTCCTTAGCGCGGCTTCTGCCCAAAGACGCCCGGGAGTGACTCTTAGCTCCGGAGAGCATCCTACCTTCATCTTTAGCGTCTTGTGTAGTCAACATCTTAGCAAAACGCTTTCCCACTATGTCTGGCTAGGAGAAACTGTGCCAGCACAGAAAACATCTCCCATCGTGTTCTAGAAGTTGCAGAGATGTCTGCCAAGTGTTTTGCAGGAAGAAGAGAAAAGTTGTCCAAAACAGCTTCCAATCGAATGTTCATGTGATTGGAAAAGTCAGGAGAGTGCAAAAGTACTGTTTTCTATCAGTTGGCAAGCTGCACACACAATCCCAGTGTTGTACAGCTTGCTTCTTCACCTTCCCGAAGCTGCCGCTCTCCCCAGATCCCGGAGCCGAAGAAGCGACTTCTTCGCGCAAAGACGATTGTGTCGCTCACAGTGCTCTCCTTAGCGCGGCTTCTGCCCAAAGACGCCCGGGAGCGGCTCTTAGCTCCGGAGAGCATCCTACCTTCGTCTTTAGCGTCTTTTGTAGTCTACATCTTAGCAAAACGCTTTCCCAGTATGTCTGGCTAGGAGAAACTGTGCCAGCACAGAAAACATCTCCCATCGTGTTCTAGAAGTTGCAGAGATGTCTGCCAAGTGTTTGACAGGAAGAAAAGAAAAGTTGTCCAAAACAGCTTCCAATCGAATGTTCATGTGATTGGAAAAGTCAGGAGAGTGCAAAAGTACTGTTTTCTATCAGTTGGCAAGCTGCGCACACAATCCCAGTGTTGTACAGCTTGCTTCTTCACCTTCCCGAAGCTGCCGCTCTCTCCGGCTCCCGGAGCCGAAGAAGCGGCTTCTTCGCGCAAAGACCATTGTGCCGCTCACAGTGCTCTCCTTAGCGCGGCTTCAGCCCAGAGACGCCCGGATGCAGCTCTTAGCTCCGGAGAGCATCCTACCTTCGTCTTTAGCGCCTTTTGTAGTCTACATCTTAGCAAATAGATTTTCCACTACATCTGGCAAGGAGAAACTGTGCCAGCACAGAAAACATCTCCCATCGTGTTCTAGAAGTTGCAGAGATGTCTGCCAAGTGTTTGGCAGGAAGAAGAGAAAAGTTGTCCAAAACAGCTTCCAATCGAATGTTCATGTGATTGGAAAAGTCAGGAGAGTGCAAAAGTACTGTTTTCTATCAGTTGGCAAGCTGCGCACACAATCCCAGTGTTGTACAGCTTGCTTCTTCATTTTCCCGAAGCTGCCGCTCTCTCCGGCTCCCGGAGCCGAAGAAGCGGCTTCTTCGCGCAAAGACGATTGTGCCGCTCACAGTGCTCTCCTTACTGCGGCTTCTGCCCAAAGACGCTCGGGGGCAGCTCTTAGCTCCGGAGAGCATCCTACCTTCGTCTTTAGCGTCTTTTGTAGTCTACATCATAGCAAAACGCTTTCCCACTATGTCTGGCAAGGAGAAACTGTGCCAGCACAGAAAACATCTCCCATCGTGTTCTAGAAGTTGCAGAGATGTCTGCCAAGTGTTTGGCAGGAAGAAGAGAAAAGTTGTCCAAAACAGCTTCCAATCCAATATTCATGTGATTGGAAAAGTCAGGAGAGTGCAAAAGTACTGTTTTCTATCAGTTGGCAAGGTGCGCACACAATCCCAGTGTTGTACAGCTTGCTTCTTAACCTTCCCGAAGCTGCCGCTCTCCCCGGATCCGGGAGCCGAAGAAGCGGCTTCTTCGCGCAAAGACGTATGTGCCGCTCACAGTGCTCTCCTTAGCGCGGCTTCTGCCCAAAGACGCCCGGGAGCGGCTCTTAGCTCTGGAGAGCATCCTACCTTCGTTTTTAGCGCCTTTTGTAGTTTTCATCTTAGCAAAACGCTTTCCCAGTATGTCTGGCTAGGAGAAACTGTGCCAGCACAGAAAACATCTCCCATCGTGTTCTAGAAGTTGCAGAGATGTCTGCCAAGTGTTTGGCAGGAAGAAGAGAAAAGTTGTCCAAAACAGCTTCCAATCCAATATTCATGTGATTGGAAAAGTCAGGAGAGTGCAAAAGTACTGTTTTCTATCAGTTGGCAAGGTGCGCACACAATCCCAGTGTTGTACAGCTTGCTTCTTCACCTTCCCGAAGCTGCCTGTCTCCCCGGATCTAGGAGCCGAAGAAGCGGCTTCTTCGCGCAAAGACGATTGTGCCGCTCACAGTGCTCTCCTTAGCGCGGCTTCTGCCCAAAGACGCCCGGGAGTGACTCTTAGCTCCGGAGAGCATCCTACCTTCATCTTTAGCGTCTTGTGTAGTCAACATCTTAGCAAAACGCTTTCCCACTATGTCTGGCTAGGAGAAACTGTGCCAGCACAGAAAACATCTCCCATCGTGTTCTAGACGTTGCAGAGATGTCTGCCAAGTGTTTTGCAGGAAGAAGAGAAAAGTTGTCCAAAACAGCTTCCAATCGAATGTTCATGTGATTGGAAAAGTCAGGAGAGTGAAAAAGTACTGTTTTCTATCAGTTGGCAAGCTGCACACACAATCCCAGTGTTGTACAGCTTGCTTCTTCACCTTCCCGAAGCTGCCGCTCTCCCCAGATCCCGGAGCCGAAGAAGCGACTTCTTCGCGCAAAGACGATTGTGCCGCTCACAGTGCTCTCCTTAGCGCGGCTTCTGCCCAAAGACGCCCGGGAGCGGCTCTTAGCTCTGGAGAGCATCCTACCTTCGTCTTTAGCGTCTTTTGTAGTCTACATCTTAGCAAAACGCTTTGCCAGTATGTCTGGCTAGGAGAAACTGTGCCAGCACAGAAAACATCTCCCATCATGTTTTAGAAGTTGCAGAGATGTCTGCCAAGTGTTTGACAGGAAGAAAAGAAATGTTGTCCAAAACAGCTTCCAATCGAATGTTCATGTGATTGGAAAATTCAGGAGAGTGCAAAAGTACTGTTTAATATCAGTTGGCAAGCTGCGCACACAATCCCAGTGTTGTACAGCTTGCTTCTTCACCTTCCCGAAGCTGCCGCTCTCTCCGGATCCCGGATCCGAAGAAGCGGCTTCTTCGCGCAAAGACGATTGTGTCGCTCACAGTGCTCTCCTTAGCGCGGCTTCTGCCCAAAGACGCCCGGGAGCGGCTCTTAGCTCCGGAGAGCATCCTACCTTCGTCTTTAGCGTCTTTTGTAGTCTACATCTTAGCAAAACGCTTTGCCAGTATGTCTGGCTAGGAGAAACTGTGCCAGCACAGAAAACATCTCCCATCGTGTTCTAGAAGTTGCAGAGATGTCTGCCAAGTGTTTGGCAGGAAGAAAAGCTGTCCAAAACAGCTTCCAATCGAATGTTCATGTGATTGGAAAAGTCAGGAGAGTGCAAAAGTACTGTTTTCTATCAGTTGGCAAGCTGCGCACACAATCCCAGTGTTGTACAGATTGCTTCTTCACCTTCCCGAAGCTGCCGCTCTCTCCGGCTCCCGGAGCCGAAGAAGCGGCTTCTTCGCGCAAAGACGATTGTGTCGCTCACAGTGCTCTCCTTAGCGCGGCTTCTGCCCAAAGACGCCCGGGAGCGGCTCTTAGCTCCGGAGAGCATCCTACCTTCGTCTTTAGCGTCTTTTGTAGTCTACATCTTAGCAAAACGCTTTCCCAGTATGTCTGGCTAGGAGAAACTGTGCCAGCACAGAAAACATCTCCCATCGTGTTCTAGAAGTTGCAGAGATGTCTGCCAAGTGTTTGACAGGAAGAAAAGAAAAGTTGTCCAAAACAGCTTCCAATCGAATGTTCATGTGATTGGAAAAGTCAGGAGAGTGCAAAAGTACTGTTTTCTATCAGTTGGCAAGCTGCGCACACAATCCCAATGTTGTACAGCTTGCTTCTTCACCTTCCCGAAGCTGCCGCTCTCTCCGGCTCCCGGAGCCGAAGAAGCGGCTTCTTCGCGCAAAGACCATTGTGCCGCTCACAGTGCTCTCCTTAGCGCAGCTTCAGCCCAGAGACGCCCGGATGCAGCTCTTAGCTCCGGAGAGCATCCTACCTTCGTCTTTAGCGCCTTTTGTAGTCTACATCTTAGCAAATAGATTTTCCACTACATCTGGCAAGGAGAAACTGTGCCAGCACAGAAAACATCTCCCATCGTGTTCTAGAAGTTGCAGAGATGTCTGCCAAGTGTTTGGCAGGAAGAAGAGAAAAGTTGTCCAAAACAGCTTCCAATCCAATATTCATGTGATTGGAAAAGTCAGGAGAGTGCAAAAGTACTGTTTTCTATCAGTTGGCAAGGTGCGCACACAATCCCAGTGTTGTACAGCTTGCTTCTTAACCTTCCCGAAGCTGCCGCTCTCCCCGGATCCCGGAGCCGAAGAAGCGGCTTCTTCGCGCAAAGACGATTGTGCCGCTCACAGTGCTCTCCTTAGCGCGGCTTCTGCCCAAAGACGCCCGGGAGCGGCTCTTAGCTCTGGAGAGCATCCTACCTTCGTCTTTAGCGCCTTTTGTAGTCTACATCTTAGCAAAACGCTTTGCCAGTATGTCTGGCTAGGAGAAACTGTGCCAGCACAGAAAACATCTCCCATCGTGTTCTAGAAGTTGCAGAGATGTCTGCCAAGTGTTTGGCAGGAAGAAAAGAAAAGTTGTCCAAAACAGCTTCCAATCGAATGTTCATGTGATTGGAAAAGTCAGGAGAGTGCAAAAGTACTGTTTTCTATCAGTTGGCAAGCTGCGCACACAATCCCAGTGTTGTACAGCTTGCTTCTTCACCTTCCCGAAGCTGCCTGTCTCCCCGGATCTAGGAGCCGAAGAAGCGGCTTCTTCGCGCAAAGACGATTGTGCCGCTCACAGTGCTCTCCTAAGCGCGGCTTCTGCCCAAAGACGCCCGGGAGTGACTCTTAGCTCCGGAGAGCATCCTACCTTCATCTTTAGCGTCTTGTGTAGTCAACATCTTAGCAAAACGCTTTCCCACTATGTCTGGCTAGGAGAAACTGTGCCAGCACAGAAAACATCTCCCATCGTGTTCTAGAAGTTGCAGAGATGTCTGCCAAGTGTTTTGCAGGAAGAAGAGAAAAGTTGTCCAAAACAGCTTCCAATCGAATGTTCATGTGATTGGAAAAGTCAGGAGAGTGCAAAAGTACTGTTTTCTATCAGTTGGCAAGCTGCACACACAATCCCAGTGTTGTACAGCTTGCTTCTTCACCTTCCCGAAGCTGCCGCTCTCCCCAGATCCCGGAGCCGAAGAAGCGACTTCTTCGCGCAAAGACGATTGTGCCGCTCACAGTGCTCTCCTTAGCGCGGCTTCTGCCCAAAGACGCCCGGGAGCGGCTCTTAGCTCTGGAGAGCATCCTACCTTCGTCTTTAGCGTCTTTTGTAGTCTACATCTTAGCAAAACGCTTTGCCAGTATGTCTGGCTAGGAGAAACTGTGCCAGCACAGAAAACATCTCCCATCGTGTTTTAGAAGTTGCAGAGATGTCTGCCAAGTGTTTGACAGGAAGAAAAGAAATGTTGTCCAAAACAGCTTCCAATCGAATGTTCATGTGATTGGAAAATTCAGGAGAGTGCAAAAGTACTGTTTAATATCAGTTGGCAAGCTGCGCACACAATCCCAGTGTTGTACAGCTTGCTTCTTCACCTTCCCGAAGCTGCCGCTCTCTCCGGATCCCGGATCCGAAGAAGCGGCTTCTTCGCGCAAAGACGATTGTGTCGCTCACAGTGCTCTCCTTAGCGCGGCTTCTGCCCAAAGACGCCCGGGAGCGGCTCTTAGCTCCGGAGAGCATCCTACCTTCGTCTTTAGCGTCTTTTGTAGTCTACATCTTAGCAAAACGCTTTCCCAGTATGTCTGGCTAGGAGAAACTGTGCCAGCACAGAAAACATCTCCCATCGTGTTCTAGAAGTTGCAGAGATGTCTGCCAAGTGTTTGGCAGGAAGAAAAGAAAAGTTGTCCAAAACAGCTTCCAATCGAATGTTCATGTGATTGGAAAAGTCAGGAGAGTGCAAAAGTACTGTTTTCTATCAGTTGGCAAGCTGCGCACACAATCCCAGTGTTGTACAGCTTGCTTCTTCACCTTCCCGAAGCTGCCGCTCTCTCCGGCTCCCGGAGCCGAAGAAGCGGCTTCTTCGCGCAAAGACCATTGTGCCGCTCACAGTGCTCTCCTTAGCGCGGCTTCTGCCCAAAGACGCCCGGGAGCGGCTCTTAGATCCGGAGAGCATCCTACCTTCGTCTTTAGCGCCTTTTGTAGTCTACATCTTAGCAAAACGCTTTGCCAGTATGTCTGGCTAGGAGAAACTGTGCCAGCACAGAAAACATCTCCCATCGTGTTCTAGAAGTTGCAGAGATGTCTGCCAAGTGTTTGGCAGGAAGAAAAGCTGTCCAAAACAGCTTCCAATCGAATGTTCATGTGATTGGAAAAGTCAGGAGAGTGCAAAAGTACTGTTTTCTATCAGTTGGCAAGCTGCGCACACAATCCCAGTGTTGTACAGATTGCTTCTTCACCTTCCCGAAGCTGCCGCTCTCTCCGGATCCCGGATCCGAAGAAGCGGCTTCTTCACGCAAAGACGATTGTGCCGCTCACAGTGCTCTCCTTAGCGCGGCTTCTGCCCAAAGACGCCCGGGAGCGGCTCTTAGCTCTGGAGAGCATCCTACCTTCGTCTTTAGCGCCTTTTGTAGTCTACATCTTAGCAAAACGCTTTGCCAGTATGTCTGGCTAGGAGAAACGGTTCCAGCACAGAAAACATCTCCCATCGTGTTTTAGAAGTTGCAGAGATGTCTGCCAAGTGTTTGACAGGAAGAAAAGAAATGTTGTCCAAAACAGCTTCCAATCGAATGTTCATGTGATTGGAAAATTCAGGAGAGTGCAAAAGTACTGTTTAATATCAGTTGGCAAGCTGCGCACACAATCCCAGTGTTGTACAGATTGCTTCTTCACCTTCCCGAAGCTGCCGCTCTCTCCGGCTCCCGGAGCCGAAGAAGCGGCTTCTTCGCGCAAAGACGATTGTGTCGCTCACAGTGCTCTCCTTAGCGCGGCTTCTGCCCAAAGACGCCCGGGAGCGGCTCTTAGATCCGGAGAGCATCCTACCTTCGTCTTTAGCGCCTTTTGTAGTCTACATCTTAGCAAAACGCTTTGCCAGTATGTCTGGCTAGGAGAAACTGTGCCAGCACAGAAAACATCTCCCATCGTGTTCTAGAAGTTGAAGAGATGTCTGCCAAGTGTTTGGCAGGAAGAAAAGAAATGTTGTCCAAAACAGCTTCCAATCGAATGTTCATGTGATTGGAAAATTCAGGAGAGTGCAAAAGTACTGTTTTATATCAGTTGGCAAGCTGTGCACACAATCCCAGTGTTGTAGAGCTTGCTTCTTCACCTTCCCGAAGCTGTCGCTCTCTCCGGCTCCCGGAGCCGAAGAAGCGGCTTCTTCGCGCAAAGACCATTGTGCCGCTCACAGTGCTCTCCTTAGCGCGGCTTCTGCCCAGAGACGCCCGGATGCAGCTCTTAGCTCCGGAGAGCATCCTACCTTCGTCTTTAGGGCCTTTTGTAGTCTACATCTTAGCAAATAGATTTTCCACTACATCTGGCAAGGAGAAACTGTGCCAGCACAGAAAACATCTCCCATCGTGTTCTAGAAGTTGCAGAGATGTCTGCCAAGTGTTTGGCAGGAAGAAAAGCTGTCCAAAACAGCTTCCAATCGAATGTTCATGTGATTGGAAAAGTCAGGAGAGTGCAAAAGTACTGTTTTCTATCAGTTGGCAAGCTGCGCACACAATCCCAGTGTTGTACAGCTTGCTTCTTCACCTTCCCGAAGCTGCCGCTCTCCCCGGATTCCGGAGCCGAAGAAGCGGCTTCTTCGCGCAAAGACGATTGTGCCGCTCACAGTGCTCTCCTTAGCGCGGCTTCTGCCCAAAGACGCCCGGGAGCGGCTCTTAGCTCTGGAGAGCATCCTACCTTCGTCTTTAGCGTCTTTTGTAGTCTACATCTTAGCAAATAGATATTCCACTATGTCTGGCTAGGAAAAACTGTGCCAGCACAGAAAACATCTCCCATCGTGTTCTAGAAGTTGCAGAGATGTCTGCCAAGTGTTTGGCAGGAAGAAAAGAAAAGTTGTCCAAAACAGCTTCCAATCGAATGTTCATGTGATTGGAAAAGTCAGGAGAGTGCAAAAGTACTGTTTTCTATCAGTTGGCAAGCTGCGCACACAATCCCAGTGTTGTACAGCTTGCTTCTTCACCTTCCCGAAGCTGCCGCTCTCCCCGGCTCCCGGAGCCGAAGAAGCGGCTTCTTCGCGCAAAGACGATTGTGCCGCTCACAGTGCTCTCCTTAGCGCGGCTTCTGCCCAAAGACGCCCGGGAGCGGCTCTTAGATCCGGAGAGCATCCTACCTTCGTCTTTAGCGCCTTTTGTAGTCTACATCTTAGCAAAACGCTTTGCCAGTATGTCTGGCTAGGAGAAACTGTGCCAGCACAGAAAACATCTCCCATCGTGTTCTAGAAGTTGCAGAGATGTCTGCCAAGTGTTTGGCAGGAAGAAAAGCTGTCCAAAACAGCTTCCAATCGAATGTTCATGTGATTGGAAAAGTCAGGAGAGTGCAAAAGTACTGTTTTCTATCAGTTGGCAAGCTGCGCACACAATCCCAGTGTTGTACAGATTGCTTCTTCACCTTCCCGAAGCTGCCGCTCTCTCCGGCTCCCGGAGCCGAAGAAGCGGCTTCTTCGCGCAAAGACGATTGTGTCGCTCACAGTGCTCTCCTTAGCGCGGCTTCTGCCCAAAGACGCCCGGGAGCGGCTCTTAGCTCCGGAGAGCATCCTACCTTCGTCTTTAGCGTCTTTTGTAGTCTACATCTTAGCAAAACGCTTTCCCAGTATGTCTGGCTAGGAGAAACTGTGCCAGCACAGAAAACATCTCCCATCGTGTTCTAGAAGTTGCAGAGATGTCTGCCAAGTGTTTGACAGGAAGAAAAGAAAAGTTGTCCAAAACAGCTTCCAATCGAATGTTCATGTGATTGGAAAAGTCAGGAGAGTGCAAAAGTACTGTTTTCTATCAGTTGGCAAGCTGCGCACACAATCCCAATGTTGTACAGCTTGCTTCTTCACCTTCCCGAAGCTGCCGCTCTCTCCGGCTCCCGGAGCCGAAGAAGCGGCTTCTTCGCGCAAAGACCATTGTGCCGCTCACAGTGCTCTCCTTAGCGCGGCTTCAGCCCAGAGACGCCCGGATGCAGCTCTTAGCTCCGGAGAGCATCCTACCTTCGTCTTTAGCGCCTTTTGTAGTCTACATCTTAGCAAATAGATTTTCCACTACATCTGGCAAGGAGAAACTGTGCCAGCACAGAAAACATCTCCCATCGTGTTCTAGAAGTTGCAGAGATGTCTGCCAAGTGTTTGGCAGGAAGAAGAGAAAAGTTGTCCAAAACAGCTTCCAATCCAATATTCATGTGATTGGAAAAGTCAGGAGAGTGCAAAAGTACTGTTTTCTATCAGTTGGCAAGGTGCGCACACAATCCCAGTGTTGTACAGCTTGCTTCTTAACCTTCCCGAAGCTGCCGCTCTCCCCGGATCCCGGAGCCGAAGAAGCGGCTTCTTCGCGCAAAGACGATTGTGCCGCTCACAGTGCTCTCCTTAGCGCGGCTTCTGCCCAAAGACGCCCGGGAGCGGCTCTTAGCTCTGGAGAGCATCCTACCTTCGTCTTTAGCGCCTTTTGTAGTCTACATCTTAGCAAAACGCTTTGCCAGTATGTCTGGCTAGGAGAAACTGTGCCAGCACAGAAAACATCTCCCATCCTTTTCTAGAAGTTGCAGAGATGTCTGCCAAGTGTTTGGCAGGAAGAAAAGAAAAGTTGTCCAAAACAGCTTCCAATCGAATGTTCATGTGATTGGAAAAGTCAGGAGAGTGCAAAAGTACTGTTTTCTATCAGTTGGCAAGCTGCGCACACAATCCCAGTGTTGTACAGCTTGCTTCTTCACCTTCCCGAAGCTGCCTGTCTCCCCGGATCTAGGAGCCGAAGAAGCGGCTTCTTCGCGCAAAGACGATTGTGCCGCTCACAGTGCTCTCCTTAGCGCGGCTTCTGCCCAAAGACGCCCGGGAGTGACTCTTAGCTCCGGAGAGCATCCTACCTTCATCTTTAGCGTCTTGTGTAGTCAACATCTTAGCAAAACGCTTTCCCACTATGTCTGGCTAGGAGAAACTGTGCCAGCACAGAAAACATCTCCCATCGTGTTCTAGAAGTTGCAGAGATGTCTGCCAAGTGTTTTGCAGGAAGAAGAGAAAAGTTGTCCAAAACAGCTTCCAATCGAATGTTCATGTGATTGGAAAAGTCAGGAGAGTGCAAAAGTACTGTTTTCTATCAGTTGGCAAGCTGCACACACAATCCCAGTGTTGTACAGCTTGCTTCTTCACCTTCCCGAAGCTGCCGCTCTCCCCAGATCCCGGAGCCGAAGAAGCGACTTCTTCGCGCAAAGACGATTGTGCCGCTCACAGTGCTCTCCTTAGCGCGGCTTCTGCCCAAAGACGCCCGGGAGCGGCTCTTAGCTCTGGAGAGCATCCTACCTTCGTCTTTAGCGTCTTTTGTAGTCTACATCTTAGCAAAACGCTTTGCCAGTATGTCTGGCTAGGAGAAACTGTGCCAGCACAGAAAACATCTCCCATCGTGTTTTAGAAGTTGCAGAGATGTCTGCCAAGTGTTTGACAGGAAGAAAAGAAATGTTGTCCAAAACAGCTTCCAATCGAATGTTCATGTGATTGGAAAATTCAGGAGAGTGCAAAAGTACTGTTTAATATCAGTTGGCAAGCTGCGCACACAATCCCAGTGTTGTACAGCTTGCTTCTTCACCTTCCCGAAGCTGCCGCTCTCTCCGGATCCCGGATCCGAAGAAGCGGCTTCTTCGCGCAAAGACGATTGTGTCGCTCACAGTGCTCTCCTTAGCGCGGCTTCTGCCCAAAGACGCCCGGGAGCGGCTCTTAGCTCCGGAGAGCATCCTACCTTCGTCTTTAGCGTCTTTTGTAGTCTACATCTTAGCAAAACGCTTTCCCAGTATGTCTGGCTAGGAGAAACTGTGCCAGCACAGAAAACATCTCCCATCGTGTTCTAGAAGTTGCAGAGATGTCTGCCAAGTGTTTGGCAGGAAGAAAAGAAAAGTTGTCCAAAACAGCTTCCAATCGAATGTTCATGTGATTGGAAAAGTCAGGAGAGTGCAAAAGTACTGTTTTCTATCAGTTGGCAAGCTGCGCACACAATCCCAGTGTTGTACAGCTTGCTTCTTCACCTTCCCGAAGCTGCCGCTCTCTCCGGCTCCCGGAGCCGAAGAAGCGGCTTCTTCGCGCAAAGACCATTGTGCCGCTCACAGTGCTCTCCTTAGCGCGGCTTCTGCCCAAAGACGCCCGGTTGCGGCTCTTAGATCCGGAGAGCATCCTACCTTCGTCTTTAGCGCCTTTTGTAGTCTACATCTTAGCAAAACGCTTTGCCAGTATGTCTGGCTAGGAGAAACTGTGCCAGCACAGAAAACATCTCCCATCGTGTTCTAGAAGTTGCAGAGATGTCTGCCAAGTGTTTGGCAGGAAGAAAAGCTGTCCAAAACAGCTTCCAATCGAATGTTCATGTGATTGGAAAAGTCAGGAGAGTGCAAAAGTACTGTTTTCTATCAGTTGGCAAGCTGCGCACACAATCCCAGTGTTGTACAGATTGCTTCTTCACCTTCCCGAAGCTGCCGCTCTCTCCGGATCCCGGATCCGAAGAAGCGGCTTCTTCACGCAAAGACGATTGTGCCGCGCACAGTGCTCTCCTTAGCGCGGCTTCTGCCCAAAGACGCCCGGGAGCGGCTCTTAGCTCTGGAGAGCATCCTACCTTCGTCTTTAGCGCCTTTTGTAGTCTACATCTTAGCAAAACGCTTTGCCAGTATGTCTGGCTAGGAGAAACGGTTCCAGCACAGAAAACATCTCCCATCGTGTTTTAGAAGTTGCAGAGATGTCTGCCAAGTGTTTGACAGGAAGAAAAGAAATGTTGTCCAAAACAGCTTCCAATCGAATGTTCATGTGATTGGAAAATTCAGGAGAGTGCAAAAGTACTGTTTAATATCAGTTGGCAAGCTGCGCACACAATCCCAGTGTTGTACAGCTTGCTTCTTCACCTTCCCGAAGCTGCCGCTCTCTCCGGCTCCCGGAGCCGAAGAAGCGGCTTCTTCGCGCAAAGACGATTGTGTCGCTCACAGTGCTCTCCTTAGCGCGGCTTCTGCCCAAAGACGCCCGGGAGCGGCTCTTAGCTCCGGAGAGCATCCTACCTTCGTCTTTAGCGTCTTTTGTAGTCTACATCTTAGCAAAACGCTTTCCCAGTATGTCTGGCTAGGAGAAACTGTGCCAGCACAGAAAACATCTCCCATCGTGTTCTAGAAGTTGCAGAGATGTCTGCCAAGTGTTTGACAGGAAGAAAAGAAAAGTTGTCCAAAACAGCTTCCAATCGAATGTTCATGTGATTGGAAAAGTCAGGAGAGTGCAAAAGTACTGTTTTCTATCAGTTGGCAAGCTGCGCACACAATCCCAGTGTTGTACAGCTTGCTTCTTCACCTTCCCGAAGCTGCCGCTCTCTCCGGCTCCCGGAGCCGAAGAAGCGGCTTCTTCGCGCAAAGACGATTGTGCCGCTCACAGTGCTCTCCTTAGCGCGGCTTCAGCCCAGAGACGCCCGGATGCAGCTCTTAGCTCCGGAGAGCATCCTACCTTCGTCTTTAGCGCCTTTTGTAGTCTACATCTTAGCAAATAGATTTTCCACTACATCTGGCAAGGAGAAACTGTGCCAGCACAGAAAACATCTCCCATCGTGTTCTAGAAGTTGCAGAGATGTCTGCCAAGTGTTTGGCAGGAAGAAGAGAAAAGTTGTCCAAAACAGCTTCCAATCCAATATTCATGTGATTGGAAAAGTCAGGAGAGTGCAAAAGTACTGTTTTCTATCAGTTGGCAAGGTGCGCACACAATCCCAGTGTTGTACAGCTTGCTTCTTAACCTTCCCGAAGCTGCCGCTCTCCCCGGATCCCGGAGCCGAAGAAGCGGCTTCTTCGCGCAAAGACGATTGTGCCGCTCACAGTGCTCTCCTAAGCGCGGCTTCTGCCCAAAGACGCCCGGGAGTGACTCTTAGCTCCGGAGAGCATCCTACCTTCATCTTTAGCGTCTTGTGTAGTCAACATCTTAGCAAAACGCTTTCCCACTATGTCTGGCTAGGAGAAACTGTGCCAGCACAGAAAACATCTCCCATCGTGTTCTAGAAGTTGCAGAGATGTCTGCCAAGTGTTTTGCAGGAAGAAGAGAAAAGTTGTCCAAAACAGCTTCCAATCGAATGTTCATGTGATTGGAAAAGTCAGGAGAGTGCAAAAGTACTGTTTTCTATCAGTTGGCAAGCTGCACACACAATCCCAGTGTTGTACAGCTTGCTTCTTCACCTTCCCGAAGCTGCCGCTCTCCCCAGATCCCGGAGCCGAAGAAGCGACTTCTTCGCGCAAAGACGATTGTGCCGCTCACAGTGCTCTCCTTAGCGCGGCTTCTGCCCAAAGACGCCCGGGAGCGGCTCTTAGCTCTGGAGAGCATCCTACCTTCGTCTTTAGCGTCTTTTGTAGTCTACATCTTAGCAAAACGCTTTGCCAGTATGTCTGGCTAGGAGAAACTGTGCCAGCACAGAAAACATCTCCCATCGTGTTTTAGAAGTTGCAGAGATGTCTGCCAAGTGTTTGACAGGAAGAAAAGAAATGTTGTCCAAAACAGCTTCCAATCGAATGTTCATGTGATTGGAAAATTCAGGAGAGTGCAAAAGTACTGTTTAATATCAGTTGGCAAGCTGCGCACACAATCCCAGTGTTGTACAGCTTGCTTCTTCACCTTCCCGAAGCTGCCGCTCTCTCCGGATCCCGGATCCGAAGAAGCGGCTTCTTCGCGCAAAGACGATTGTGTCGCTCACAGTGCTCTCCTTAGCGCGGCTTCTGCCCAAAGACGCCCGGGAGCGGCTCTTAGCTCCGGAGAGCATCCTACCTTCGTCTTTAGCGTCTTTTGTAGTCTACATCTTAGCAAAACGCTTTCCCAGTATGTCTGGCTAGGAGAAACTGTGCCAGCACAGAAAACATCTCCCATCGTGTTCTAGAAGTTGCAGAGATGTCTGCCAAGTGTTTGACAGGAAGAAAAGAAAAGTTGTCCAAAACAGCTTCCAATCGAATGTTCATGTGATTGGAAAAGTCAGGAGAGTGCAAAACTACTGTTTTCTATCAGTTGGCAAGCTGCGCACACAATCCCAGTGTTGTACAGCTTGCTTCTTCACCTTCCCGAAGCTGCCGCTCTCTCCGGCTCCCGGAGCCGAAGAAGCGGCTTCTTCGCGCAAAGACCATTGTGCCGCTCACAGTGCTCTCCTTAGCGCGGCTTCTGCCCAAAGACGCCCGGGAGCGGCTCTTAGATCCGGAGAGCATCCTACCTTCGTCTTTAGCGCCTTTTGTAGTCTACATCTTAGCAAAACGCTTTGCCAGTATGTCTGGCTAGGAGAAACTGTGCCAGCACAGAAAACATCTCCCATCGTGTTCTAGAAGTTGCAGAGATGTCTGCCAAGTGTTTGGCAGGAAGAAAAGCTGTCCAAAACAGCTTCCAATCGAATGTTCATGTGATTGGAAAAGTCAGGAGAGTGCAAAAGTACTGTTTTCTATCAGTTGGCAAGCTGCGCACACAATCCCAGTGTTGTACAGATTGCTTCTTCACCTTCCCGAAGCTGCCGCTCTCTCCGGATCCCGGATCCGAAGAAGCGGCTTCTTCACGCAAAGACGATTGTGCCGCTCACAGTGCTCTCCTTAGCGCGGCTTCTGCCCAAAGACGCCCGGGAGCGGCTCTTAGCTCTGGAGAGCATCCTACCTTCGTCTTTAGCGCCTTTTGTAGTCTACATCTTAGCAAAACGCTTTGCCAGTATGTCTGGCTAGGAGAAACGGTTCCAGCACAGAAAACATCTCCCATCGTGTTTTAGAAGTTGCAGAGATGTCTGCCAAGTGTTTGACAGGAAGAAAAGAAATGTTGTCCAAAACAGCTTCCAATCGAATGTTCATGTGATTGGAAAATTCAGGAGAGTGCAAAAGTACTGTTTAATATCAGTTGGCAAGCTGCGCACACAATCCCAGTGTTGTACAGCTTGCTTCTTCACCTTCCCGAAGCTGCCGCTCTCTCCGGATCCCGGATCCGAAAGAGCGGCTTCTTCGCGCAAAGACGATTGTGTCGCTCACAGTGCTCTCCTTAGCGCGGCTTCTGCCCAAAGACGCCCGGGAGCGGCTCTTAGCTCCGGAGAGCATCCTACCTTCGTCTTTAGCGTCTTTTGTAGTCTACATCTTAGCAAAACGCTTTCCCAGTATGTCTGGCTAGGAGAAACTGTGCCAGCACAGAAAACATCTCCCATCGTGTTCTAGAAGTTGCAGAGATGTCTGCCAAGTGTTTGACAGGAAGAAAAGAAAAGTTGTCCAAAACAGCTTCCAATCGAATGTTCATGTGATTGGAAAAGTCAGGAGAGTGCAAAAGTACTGTTTTCTATCAGTTGGCAAGCTGCGCACACAATCCCAGTGTTGTACAGCTTGCTTCTTCACCTTCCCGAAGCTGCCGCTCTCTCCGGCTCCCGGAGCCGAAGAAGCGGCTTCTTCGCGCAAAGACCATTGTGCCGCTCACAGTGCTCTCCTTAGCGCGGCTTCAGCCCAGAGACGCCCGGATGCAGCTCTTAGCTCCGGAGAGCATCCTACCTTCGTCTTTAGCGCCTTTTGTAGTCTACATCTTAGCAAATAGATTTTCCACTACATCTGGCAAGGAGAAACTGTGCCAGCACAGAAAACATCTCCCATCGTGTTCTAGAAGTTGCAGAGATGTCTGCCAAGTGTTTGGCAGGAAGAAGAGAAAAGTTGTCCAAAACAGCTTCCAATCCAATATTCATGTGATTGGAAAAGTCAGGAGAGTGCAAAAGTACTGTTTTCTATCAGTTGGCAAGGTGCGCACACAATCCCAGTGTTGTACAGCTTGCTTCTTAACCTTCCCGAAGCTGCCGCTCTCCCCGGATCCCGGAGCCGAAGAAGCGGCTTCTTCGCGCAAAGACGATTGTGCCGCTCACAGTGCTCTCCTTAGCGCGGCTTCTGCCCAAAGACGCCCGGGAGCGGCTCTTAGCTCTGGAGAGCATCCTACCTTCGTCTTTAGCGCCTTTTGTAGTCTACATCTTAGCAAAACGCTTTGCCAGTATGTCTGGCTAGGAGAAACTGTGCCAGCACAGAAAACATCTCCCATCGTGTTCTAGAAGTTGCAGAGATGTCTGCCAAGTGTTTGGCAGGAAGAAAAGAAAAGTTGTCCAAAACAGCTTCCAATCGAATGTTCATGTGATTGGAAAAGTCAGGAGAGTGCAAAAGTACTGTTTTCTATCAGTTGGCAAGGTGCGCACACAATCCCAGTGTTGTACAGCTTGCTTCTTCACCTTCCCGAAGCTGCCTGTCTCCCCGGATCTAGGAGCCGAAGAAGCGGCTTCTTCGCGCAAAGACGATTGTGCCGCTCACAGTGCTCTCCTAAGCGCGGCTTCTGCCCAAAGACGCCCGGGAGTGACTCTTAGCTCCGGAGAGCATCCTACCTTCATCTTTAGCGTCTTGTGTAGTCAACATCTTAGCAAAACGCTTTCCCACTATGTCTGGCTAGGAGAAACTGTGCCAGCACAGAAAACATCTCCCATCGTGTTCTAGAAGTTGCAGAGATGTCTGCCAAGTGTTTTGCAGGAAGAAGAGAAAAGTTGTCCAAAACAGCTTCCAATCGAATGTTCATGTGATTGGAAAAGTCAGGAGAGTGCAAAAGTACTGTTTTCTATCAGTTGGCAAGCTGCACACACAATCCCAGTGTTGTACAGCTTGCTTCTTCACCTTCCCGAAGCTGCCGCTCTCCCCAGATCCCGGAGCCGAAGAAGCGACTTCTTCGCGCAAAGACGATTGTGCCGCTCACAGTGCTCTCCTTAGCGCGGCTTCTGCCCAAAGACGCCCGGGAGCGGCTCTTAGCTCTGGAGAGCATCCTACCTTCGTCTTTAGCGTCTTTTGTAGTCTACATCTTAGCAAAACGCTTTGCCAGTATGTCTGGCTAGGAGAAACTGTGCCAGCACAGAAAACATCTCCCATCGTGTTTTAGAAGTTGCAGAGATGTCTGCCAAGTGTTTGACAGGAAGAAAAGAAATGTTGTCCAAAACAGCTTCCAATCGAATGTTCATGTGATTGGAAAATTCAGGAGAGTGCAAAAGTACTGTTTAATATCAGTTGGCAAGCTGCGCACACAATCCCAGTGTTGTACAGCTTGCTTCTTCACCTTCCCGAAGCTGCCGCTCTCTCCGGATCCCGGATCCGAAGAAGCGGCTTCTTCGCGCAAAGACGATTGTGTCGCTCACAGTGCTCTCCTTAGCGCGGCTTCTGCCCAAAGACGCCCGGGAGCGGCTCTTAGCTCCGGAGAGCATCCTACCTTCGTCTTTAGCGTCTTTTGTAGTCTACATCTTAGCAAAACGCTTTCCCAGTATGTCTGGCTAGGAGAAACTGTGCCAGCACAGAAAACATCTCCCATCGTGTTCTAGAAGTTGCAGAGATGTCTGCCAAGTGTTTGACAGGAAGAAAAGAAAAGTTGTCCAAAACAGCTTCCAATCGAATGTTCATGTGATTGGAAAAGTCAGGAGAGTGCAAAACTACTGTTTTCTATCAGTTGGCAAGCTGCGCACACAATCCCAGTGTTGTACAGCTTGCTTCTTCACCTTCCCGAAGCTGCCGCTCTCTCCGGCTCCCGGAGCCGAAGAAGCGGCTTCTTCGCGCAAAGACCATTGTGCCGCTCACAGTGCTCTCCTTAGCGCGGCTTCTGCCCAAAGACGCCCGGGAGCGGCTCTTAGATCCGGAGAGCATCCTACCTTCGTCTTTAGCGCCTTTTGTAGTCTACATCTTAGCAAAACGCTTTGCCAGTATGTCTGGCTAGGAGAAACTGTGCCAGCACAGAAAACATCTCCCATCGTGTTCTAGAAGTTGCAGAGATGTCTGCCAAGTGTTTGGCAGGAAGAAAAGCTGTCCAAAACAGCTTCCAATCGAATGTTCATGTGATTGGAAAAGTCAGGAGAGTGCAAAAGTACTGTTTTCTATCAGTTGGCAAGCTGCGCACACAATCCCAGTGTTGTACAGATTGCTTCTTCACCTTCCCGAAGCTGCCGCTCTCTCCGGATCCCGGATCCGAAGAAGCGGCTTCTTCACGCAAAGACGATTGTGCCGCTCACAGTGCTCTCCTTAGCGCGGCTTCTGCCCAAAGACGCCCGGGAGCGGCTCTTAGCTCTGGAGAGCATCCTACCTTCGTCTTTAGCGCCTTTTGTAGTCTACATCTTAGCAAAACGCTTTGCCAGTATGTCTGGCTAGGAGAAACGGTTCCAGCACAGAAAACATCTCCCATCGTGTTTTAGAAGTTGCAGAGATGTCTGCCAAGTGTTTGACAGGAAGAAAAGAAATGTTGTCCAAAACAGCTTCCAATCGAATGTTCATGTGATTGGAAAATTCAGGAGAGTGCAAAAGTACTGTTTAATATCAGTTGGCAAGCTGCGCACACAATCCCAGTGTTGTACAGCTTGCTTCTTCACCTTCCCGAAGCTGCCGCTCTCTCCGGATCCCGGATCCGAAAGAGCGGCTTCTTCGCGCAAAGACGATTGTGTCGCTCACAGTGCTCTCCTTAGCGCGGCTTCTGCCCAAAGACGCCCGGTAGCGGCTCTTAGCTCCGGAGAGTATCCTACCTTCGTCTTTAGCGTCTTTTGTAGTCTACATCTTAGCAAAATGCTTTGCCAGTATGTCTGGCTAGGAGAAACTGTGCCAGCACAGAAAACATCTCCCATCGTGTTCTAGAAGTTGCAGAGATGTCTGCCAAGTGTTTGACAGGAAGAAAAGAAAAGTTGTCCAAAACAGCTTCCAATCGAATGTTCATGTGATTGGAAAAGTCAGGAGAGTGCAAAAGTACTGTTTTCTATCAGTTGGCAAGCTGCGCACACAATCCCAGTGTTGTACAGCTTGCTTCTTCACCTTCCCGAAGCTGCCGCTCTCTCCGGCTCCCGGAGCCGAAGAAGCGGCTTCTTCGCGCAAAGACCATTGTGCCGCTCACAGTGCTCTCCTTAGCGCAGCTTCAGCCCAGAGACGCCCGGATGCAGCTCTTAGCTCCGGAGAGCATCCTACCTTCGCCTTTAGCGCCTTTTGTAGTCTACATCTTAGCAAATAGATTTTCCACTACATCTGGCAAGGAGAAACTGTGCCAGCACAGAAAACATCTCCCATCGTGTTCTAGAAGTTGCAGAGATGTCTGCCAAGTGTTTGGCAGGAAGAAAAGAAAAGTTGTCCAAAACAGCTTCCAATCGAATGTTCATGTGATTGGAAAAGTCAGGAGAGTGCAAAAGTACTGTTTTCTATCAGTTGGCAAGCTGCGCACACAATCCCAGTGTTGTACAGCTTGCTTCTTCATTTTCCCGAAGCTGCCGCTCTCTCCGGCTCCCGGAGCCGAAGAAGCGGCTTCTTCGCGCAAAGACGATTGTGCCGCTCACAGTGCTCTCCTTGGCACGGCTTCTGCCCAAAGACGCCCGGGGGCAGCTCTTAGCTCCGGAGAGCATCCTACCTTCGTCTTTAGCGTCTTTTGTAGTCTACATCATAGCAAAACGCTTTCCCACTATGTCTGGCAAGGAGAAACTGTGCCAGCACAGAAAACATCTCCCATCGTGTTCTAGAAGTTGCAGAGATGTCTGCCAAGTGTTTGGCAGGAAGAAAAGAAAAGTTGTCCAAAACAGCTTCCAATCGAATTTTCATGTGATTGGAAAAGTCAGGAGAGTGCAAAAGTACTGTTTTCTATCAGTTGGCAAGGTGCGCACACAATCCCAGTGTTGTACAGCTTGCTTCTTCACCTTTCCGAAGCTGCCGCTCTCCCCGGCTCCCGGAGCCGAAGAAGCGGCTTCTTCGCGCAAAGACGATTGTGCTGCTCACAGTGCTCTCCTTAGCGCGGCTTCTGCCCAAAGACGCCCGGGAGCGGCTCTTAGCTCTGGAGAGCATCCTACCTTCGTCTTTAGCGTCTCTTCTCATCTACATCTCAGCAAAAAGCTTTTCCACTACATCTGGCTAGGAAAAACTGTGCCAGCACAGAAAACATCTCCCATCGTGTTCTAGAAGTTGCAGAGATGTCTGCCAAGTGTTTGGCAGGAAGAAAAGAAAAGTTGTCCAAAACAGCTTCCAATCGAATGTTCATGTGATTGGAAAAGTCAGGAGAGTGCAAAAGTACTGTTTTCTATCAGTTGGCAAGCTGCGCACACAATTCCAGTGTTGTACAGCTTGCTTCTTCACCTTCCCGAAGCTGCCGGTCTCCCCGGCTCCCGGAGAAGCCGAAGCGGCTTCTTCGCGCAAAGACGATTGTGCCGCTCACAGTGCTCTCCTTACTGCGGCTTCTGCCCAAAGACGCCCGGGAGCGGATCTTAGCTCCGGAGAGCATCCTACCTTCGTCTTTAGCGTCTTTTGTAGTCTACATCATAGCAAAACGCTTTGCCAGTATGTCTGGCTAGGAGAAACTGTGCCAGCACAGAAAACATCTCCCATCGTGTTCTAGAAGTTGCAGAGATGTCTGCCAAGTGTTTGGCAGGAAGAAAAGCTGTCCAAAACAGCTTCCAATCGAATGTTCATGTGATTGGAAAAGTCAGGAGAGTGCAAAAGTACTGTTTTCTATCAGTTGGCAAGCTGCGCACACAATCCCAGTGTTGTACAGCTTGCTTCTTCACCTTCCCAAAGCTGCCGCTCTCTCCGGCTCCCGGAGCCGAAGAAGCGGCTTCTTCGCGCAAAGACCATTGTGCCGCTCACAGTGCTCTCCTTAGCGCGGCTTCTGCCCAAAGACGCCCGGGAGCGGCTCTTAGATCCGGAGAGCATCCTACCTTCGTCTTTAGCTCCTTTTGTAGTCTACATCTTAGCAAAACGCTTTGCCAGTATGTCTGGCTAGGAGAAACTGTGCCAGCACAGAAAACATCTCCCATCGTGTTCTAGAAGTTGCAGAGATGTCTGCCAAGTGTTTGGCAGGAAGAAAAGCTGTCCAAAACAGCTTCCAATCGAATGTTCATGTGATTGGAAAAGTCAGGAGAGTGCAAAAGTACTGTTTTCTATCAGTTGGCAAGCTGCGCACACAATCCCAGTGTTGTACAGATTGCTTCTTCACCTTCCCGAAGCTGCCGCTCTCTCCGGATCCCGGATCCGAAGAAGCGGCTTCTTCACGCAAAGACGATTGTGCCGCTCACAGTGCTCTCCTTAGCGCGGCTTCTGCCCAAAGACGCCCGGGAGCAGCTCTTAGCTCTGGAGAGCATCCTACCTTCGTCTTTAGCGCCTTTTGTAGTCTACATCTTAGCAAAACGCTTTGCCAGTATGTCTGGCTAGGAGAAACTGTGCCAGCACAGAAAACATCTCCCATCGTGTTTTAGAAGTTGCAGAGATGTCTGCCAAGTGTTTGACAGGAAGAAAAGAAATGTTGTCCAAAACAGCTTCCAATCGAATGTTCATGTGATTGGAAAAGTCAGGAGAGTGCAAAAGTACTGTTTTCTATCAGTTGGCAAGCTGCGCACACAATCCCAGTGTTGTACAGCTTGCTTCTTCACCTTCCCGAAGCTGCCGCTCTCCCCGGCTCCCGGAGCCGAAGAAGCGGCTTCTTCGCGCAAAGACGATTGTGCCGCTCACAGTGCTCTCCTTAGCGCGGCTTCTGCCCAAAGACGCCCGGGAGCGGCTCTTAGATCCGGAGAGCATCCTACCTTCGTCTTTAGCGCCTTTTGTAGTCTACATCTTAGCAAAACGCTTTGCCAGTATGTCTGGCTAGGAGAAACTGTGCCAGCACAGAAAACATCTCCCATCGTGTTCTAGAAGTTGCAGAGATGTCTGCCAAGTGTTTGGCAGGAAGAAAAGCTGTCCAAAACAGCTTCCAATCGAATGTTCATGTGATTGGAAAAGTCAGGAGAGTGCAAAAGTACTGTTTTCTATCAGTTGGCAAGCTGCGCACACAATCCCAGTGTTGTACAGATTGCTTCTTCACCTTCCCGAAGCTGCCGCTCTCTCCGGCTCCCGGAGCCGAAGAAGCGGCTTCTTCGCGCAAAGACGATTGTGTCACTCACAGTGCTCTCCTTAGCGCGGCTTCAGCCCAAAGACGCCCGGGAGCGGCTCTTAGCTCCGGAGAGCATCCTACCTTCGTCTTTAGCGTCTTTTGTAGTCTACATCTTAGCAAAACGCTTTCCCAGTATGTCTGGCTAGGAGAAACTGTGCCAGCACAGAAAACATCTCCCATCGTGTTCTAGAAGTTGCAGAGATGTCTGCCAAGTGTTTGACAGGAAGAAAAGTAAAGTTGTCCAAAACAGCTTCCAATCGAATGTTCATGTGATTGGAAAAGTCAGGAGAGTGCAAAAGTACTGTTTTCTATCAGTTGGCAAGCTGCGCACACAATCCCAGTGTTGTACAGCTTGCTTCTTCACCTTCCCGAAGCTGCCGCTCTCTCCGGCTCCCGGAGCCGAAGAAGCGGCTTCTTCGCGCAAAGACCATTGTGCCGCTCACAGTGCTCTCCTTAGCGCGGCTTCAGCCCAGAGACGCCCGGATGCAGCTCTTAGCTCCGGAGAGCATCCTACCTTCGTCTTTAGCGCCTTTTGTAGTCTACATCTTAGCAAATAGATTTTCCACTACATCTGGCAAGGAGAAACTGTGCCAGCACAGAAAACATCTCCCATCGTGTTCTAGAAGTTGCAGAGATGTCTGCCAAGTGTTTGGCAGGAAGAAGAGAAAAGTTGTCCAAAACAGCTTCCAATCCAATATTCATGTGATTGGAAAAGTCAGGAGAGTGCAAAAGTACTGTTTTCTATCAGTTGGCAAGGTGCGCACACAATCCCAGTGTTGTACAGCTTGCTTCTTAACCTTCCCGAAGCTGCCGCTCTCCCCGGATCCCGGAGCCGAAGAAGCGGCTTCTTCGCGCAAAGACGATTGTGCCGCTCACAGTGCTCTCCTTAGCGCGGCTTCTGCCCAAAGACGCCCGGGAGCGGCTCTTAGCTCTGGAGAGCATCCTACCTTCGTCTTTAGCGCCTTTTGTAGTCTACATCTTAGCAAAACGCTTTGCCAGTATGTCTGGCTAGGAGAAACTGTGCCAGCACAGAAAACATCTCCCATCGTGTTCTAGAAGTTGCAGAGATGTCTGCCAAGTGTTTTGCAGGAAGAAGAGAAAAGTTTTCCAAAACAGCTTCCAATCGAATGTTCATGTGATTGGAAAAGTCAGGAGAGTGCAAAAGTACTGTTTTCTATCAGTTGGCAAGCTGCACACACAATCCCAGTGTTGTACAGCTTGCTTCTTCACCTTCCCGAAGCTGCCGCTCTCCCCAGATCCCGGAGCCGAAGAAGCGACTTCTTCGCGCAAAGACGATTGTGCCGCTCACAGTGCTCTCCTTAGCGCGGCTTCTGCCCAAAGACGCCCGGGAGCGGCTCTTAGCTCTGGAGAGCATCCTACCTTCGTCTTTAGCGTCTTTTGTAGTCTACATCTTAGCAAAACGCTTTGCCAGTATGTCTGGCTAGGAGAAACTGTGCCAGCACAGAAAACATCTCCCATCGTGTTTTAGAAGTTGCAGAGATGTCTGCCAAGTGTTTGACAGGAAGAAAAGAAATGTTGTCCAAAACAGCTTCCAATCGAATGTTCATGTGATTGGAAAATTCAGGAGAGTGCAAAAGTACTGTTTAATATCAGTTGGCAAGCTGCGCACACAATCCCAGTGTTGTACAGCTTGCTTCTTCACCTTCCCGAAGCTGCCGCTCTCTCCGGATCCCGGATCCGAAGAAGCGGCTTCTTCGCGCAAAGACGATTGTGTCGCTCACAGTGCTCTCCTTAGCGCGGCTTCTGCCCAAAGACGCCCGGGAGCGGCTCTTAGCTCCGGAGAGCATCCTACCTTCGTCTTTAGCGTCTTTTGTAGTCTACATCTTAGCAAAACGCTTTCCCAGTATGTCTGGCTAGGAGAAACTGTGCCAGCACAGAAAACATCTCCCATCGTGTTCTAGAAGTTGCAGAGATGTCTGCCAAGTGTTTGACAGGAAGAAAAGTTGTCCAAAACAGCTTCCAATCGAATGTTCATGTGATTGGAAAAGTCAGGAGAGTGCAAAAGTACTGTTTTCTATCAGTTGGCAAGCTGCGCACACAATCCCAGTGTTGTACAGCTTGCTTCTTCACCTTCCCGAAGCTGCCGCTCTCTCCGGCTCCCGGAGCCGAAGAAGCGGCTTCTTCGCGCAAAGACCATTGTGCCGCTCACAGTGCTCTCCTTAGCGCGGCTTCTGCCCAAAGACGCCCGGGAGCGGCTCTTAGATCCGGAGAGCATCCTACCTTCGTCTTTAGCGCCTTTTGTAGTCTACATCTTAGCAAAACGCTTTGCCAGTATGTCTGGCTAGGAGAAACTGTGCCAGCACAGAAAACATCTCCCATCGTGTTCTAGAAGTTGCAGAGATGTCTGCCAAGTGTTTGGCAGGAAGAAAAGCTGTCCAAAACAGCTTCCAATCGAATGTTCATGTGATTGGAAAAGTCAGGAGAGTGCAAAAGTACTGTTTTCTATCAGTTGGCAAGCTGCGCACACAATCCCAGTGTTGTACAGATTGCTTCTTCACCTTCCCGAAGCTGCCGCTCTCTCCGGCTCCCGGAGCCGAAGAAGCGGCTTCTTCGCGCAAAGATGATTGTGCCGCTCACAGTGCTCTCCTTAGCGCGGCTTCTGCCCAAAGACGCCCGGGAGCGGCTCTTAGATCTGGAGAGCATCCTACCTTCGTCTTTAGCGCCTTTTGTAGTCTACATCTTAGCAAAACGCTTTGCCAGTATGTCTGGCTAGGAGAAACTGTGCCAGCACAGAAAACATCTCCCATCGTGTTCTAGAAGTTGCAGAGATGTCTGCCAAGTGTTTGGCAGGAAGAAGAGAAAAGTTGTCCAAAACAGCTTCCAATCCAATATTCATGTGATTGGAAAAGTCAGGAGAGTGCAAAAGTACTGTTTTCTATCAGTTGGCAAGCTGCGCACACAATCCCAGTGTTGTACAGCTTGCTTCTTCACCTTCCCGAAGCTGCCGCTCTCCCCGGATCTAGGAGCCGAAGAAGCGGCTTCTTCGCGCAAAGACGATTGTGCCGCTCACAGTGCTCTCCTTAGCGCGGCTTCTGCCCAAAGACGCCCTTGAGTGACTCTTAGCTCCGGAGAGCATCCTACCTTCATCTTTAGCGTCTTGTGTAGTCAAAATCTTAGCAAAACGCTTTCCCACTATGTCTGGCTAGGAGAAACTGTGCCAGCACAGAAAACATCTCCCATCGTGTTCTAGAAGTTGCAGAGATGTCTGCCAAGTGTTTTGCAGGAAGAAGAGAAAAGTTGTCCAAAACAGCTTCCAATCGAATGTTCATGTGATTGGAAAAGTCAGGAGAGTGCAAAAGTACTGTTTTCTATCAGTTGGCAAGCTGCACACACAATCCCAGTGTTGTACAGCTTACTTCTTCACCTTCCCGAAGCTGCCGCTCTCCCCAGATCCCGGAGCCGAAGAAGCGACTTCTTCGCGCAAAGACGATTGTGTCGCTCACAGTGCTCTCCTTAGCGCGGCTTCTGCCCAAAGACGCCCGGGAGCGGCTCTTAGCTCCGGAGAGCATCCTACCTTCGTCTTTAGCGTCTTTTGTAGTCTACATCTTAGCAAAACGCTTTCCCAGTATGTCTGGCTAGGAGAAACTGTGCCAGCACAGAAAACATCTCCCATCGTGTTCTAGAAGTTGCAGAGATGTCTGCCAAGTGTTTGACAGGAAGAAAAGAAAAGTTGTCCAAAACAGCTTCCAATCGAATGTTCATGTGATTGGAAAAGTCAGGAGAGTGCAAAAGTACTGTTTTCTATCAGTTGGCGAGCTGCGCACACAATCCCAGTGTTGTACAGCTTGCTTCTTCACCTTCCCGAAGCTGCCGCTCTCTCCGGCTCCCGGAGCCGAAGAAGCGGCTTCTTCGCGCAAAGACCATTGTGCCGCTCACAGTGCTCTCCTTAGCGCGGCTTCAGCCCAGAGACGCCCGGATGCAGCTCTTAGCTCCGGAGAGCATCCTACCTTCGTCTTTAGCGCCTTTTGTAGTCTACATCTTAGCAAATAGATTTTCCACTACATCTGGCAAGGAGAAA
The DNA here is from genome assembly GCF_028018845.1 of Melospiza georgiana. Lineage (NCBI taxonomy): Eukaryota > Metazoa > Chordata > Aves > Passeriformes > Passerellidae > Melospiza > Melospiza georgiana. The sequence goes on along the minus strand of NC_080464.1, from coordinate 27,799,228 downwards.
CTGTGCCAGCACAGAAAACATCTCCCATCGTGTTCTAGAAGTTGCAGAGATGTCTGCCAAGTGTTTGGCAGGAAGAAAAGAAAAGTTGTCCAAAACAGCTTCCAATCGAATGTTCATGTGATTGGAAAAGTCAGGAGAGTGCAAAAGTACTGTTTTCTATCAGTTGGCAAGCTGCGCACACAATCCCAGTGTTGTACAGCTTGCTTCTTCATTTTCCCGAAGCTGCCGCTCTCTCCAGCTCCCGGAGCCGAAGAAGCGGCTTCTTCGCGCAAAGACGATTGTGCCGCTCACAGTGCTCTCCTTGGCACGGCTTCTGCCCAAAGACGCCCGGGGGCAGCTCTTAGCTCCGGAGAGCATCCTACCTTCGTCTTTAGCGTCTTTTGTAGTCTACATCATAGCAAAACGCTTTCCCACTATGTCTGGCAAGGAGAAACTGTGCCAGCACAGAAAACATCTCCCATCGTGTTCTAGAAGTTGCAGAGATGTCTGCCAAGTGTTTGGCAGGAAGAAGAGAAAAGTTGTCCAAAACAGCTTCCAATCCAATATTCATGTGATTGGAAAAGTCAGGAGAGTGCAAAAGTACTGTTTTCTATCAGTTGGCAAGGTGCGCACACAATCCCAGTGTTGTACAGCTTGCTTCTTAACCTTCCCGAAGCTGCCGCTCTCCCCGGATCCGGGAGCCGAAGAAGCGGCTTCTTCGCGCAAAGACGATTGTGCCGCTCACAGTGCTCTCCTTAGCGCGGCTTCTGCCCAAAGACGCCCGGGAGCGGCTCTTAGCTCTGGAGAGCATCCTACCTTCGTTTTTAGCGCCTTTTGTAGTTTTCATCTTAGCAAAACGCTTTGCCAGTATGTCTGGCTAGGAGAAACTGTGCCAGCACAGAAAACATCTCCCATCGTGTTCTAGAAGTTGCAGAGATGTCTGCCAAGTGTTTGGCAGGAAGAAGAGAAAAGTTGTCCAAAACAGCTTCCAATCCAATATTCATGTGATTGGAAAAGTCAGGAGAGTGCAAAAGTACTGTTTTCTATCAGTTGGCAAGGTGCGCACACAATCCCAGTGTTGTACAGCTTGCTTCTTCACCTTCCCGAAGCTGCCTGTCTCCCCGGATCTAGGAGCCGAAGAAGCGGCTTCTTCGCGCAAAGACGATTGTGCCGCTCACAGTGCTCTCCTTAGCGCGGCTTCTGCCCAAAGACGCCCGGGAGTGACTCTTAGCTCCGGAGAGCATCCTACCTTCATCTTTAGCGTCTTGTGTAGTCAACATCTTAGCAAAACGCTTTCCCACTATGTCTGGCTAGGAGAAACTGTGCCAGCACAGAAAACATCTCCCATCGTGTTCTAGACGTTGCAGAGATGTCTGCCAAGTGTTTTGCAGGAAGAAGAGAAAAGTTGTCCAAAACAGCTTCCAATCGAATGTTCATGTGATTGGAAAAGTCAGGAGAGTGCAAAAGTACTGTTTTCTATCAGTTGGCAAGCTGCAAACACAATCCCAGTGTTGTACAGCTTGCTTCTTCACCTTCCCGAAGCTGCCGCTCTCCCCAGATCCCGGAGCCGAAGAAGCGACTTCTTCGCGCAAAGACGATTGTGCCGCTCACAGTGCTCTCCTTAGCGCGGCTTCTGCCCAAAGACGCCCGGGAGCGGCTCTTAGCTCTGGAGAGCATCCTACCTTCGTCTTTAGCGTCTTTTGTAGTCTACATCTTAGCAAAACGCTTTGCCAGTATGTCTGGCTAGGAGAAACTGTGCCAGCACAGAAAACATCTCCCATCGTGTTTTAGAAGTTGCAGAGATGTCTGCCAAGTGTTTGACAGGAAGAAAAGAAATGTTGTCCAAAACAGCTTCCAATCGAATGTTCATGTGATTGGAAAATTCAGGAGAGTGCAAAAGTACTGTTTAATATCAGTTGGCAAGCTGCGCACACAATCCCAGTGTTGTACAGCTTGCTTCTTCACCTTCCCGAAGCTGCCGCTCTCTCCGGATCCCGGATCCGAAGAAGCGGCTTCTTCGCGCAAAGACGATTGTGTCGCTCACAGTGCTCTCCTTAGCGCGGCTTCTGCCCAAAGACGCCCGGGAGCGGCTCTTAGCTCCGGAGAGCATCCTACCTTCGTCTTTAGCGTCTTTTGTAGTCTACATCTTAGCAAAACGCTTTCCCAGTATGTCTGGCTAGGAGAAACTGTGCCAGCACAGAAAACATCTCCCATCGTGTTCTAGAAGTTGCAGAGATGTCTGCCAAGTGTTTGGCAGGAAGAAGAGAAAAGTTGTCCAAAACAGCTTCCAATCCAATATTCATGTGATTGGAAAAGTCAGGAGAGTGCAAAAGTACTGTTTTCTATCAGTTGGCAAGGTGCGCACACAATCCCAGTGTTGTACAGCTTGCTTCTTAACCTTCCCGAAGCTGCCGCTCTCCCCGGATCCGGGAGCCGAAGAAGCGGCTTCTTCGCGCAAAGACGATTGTGCCGCTCACAGTGCTCTCCTTAGCGCGGCTTCTGCCCAAAGACGCCCGGGAGCGGCTCTTAGCTCTGGAGAGCATCCTACCTTCGTTTTTAGCGCCTTTTGTAGTTTTCATCTTAGCAAAACGCTTTGCCAGTATGTCTGGCTAGGAGAAACTGTGCCAGCACAGAAAACATCTCCCATCGTGTTCTAGAAGTTGCAGAGATGTCTGCCAAGTGTTTGGCAGGAAGAAGAGAAAAGTTGTCCAAAACAGCTTCCAATCCAATATTCATGTGATTGGAAAAGTCAGGAGAGTGCAAAAGTACAGTTTTCTATCAGTTGGCAAGGTGCGAACACAATCCCAGTGTTGTACAGCTTGCTTCTTAACCTTCCCGAAGCTGCCGCTCTCCCCGGCTCTCGGAGCCGAAGAAGCGGCTTCTTCGCGCAAAGACGATTGTGCCGCTCACAGTGCTCTCCTTAGCGCGGCTTCTGCCCAAAGACGCCCGGGAGCGGCTCTTAGCTCTGGAGAGCATCCTACCTTCGTCTTTAGCGTCTTTTGTAGTCTACATCTTAGCAAAACGCTTTCCCAGTATGTCTGGCTAGGAGAAACTGTGCCAGCACAGAAAACATCTCCCATCGTGTTCTAGAAGTTGCAGAGATGTCTGCCAAGTGTTTGGCAGGAAGAAAAGAAAAGTTGTCCAAAACAGCTTCCAATCGAATGTTCATGTGATTGGAAAAGTCAGGAGAGTGCAAAAGTACTGTTTTCTATCAGTTGGCAAGCTGCGCACACAATCCCAGTGTTGTACAGCTTGCTTCTTCATTTTCCCGAAGCTGCCGCTCTCTCCGGCTCCCGGAGCCGAAGAAGCGGCTTCTTCGCGCAAAGACGATTGTGCCGCTCACAGTGCTCTCCTTAGCACGGCTTCTGCCCAAAGACGCCCGGGGGCAGCTCTTAGCTCAGGAGAGCATCCTACCTTCGTCTTTAGCGTCTTTTGTAGTCTACATCATAGCAAAACGCTTTCCCACTATGTCTGGCAAGGAGAAACTGTGCCAGCACAGAAAACATCTCCCATCGTGTTCTAGAAGTTGCAGAGATGTCTGCCAAGTGTTTGGCAGGAAGAAGAGAAAAGTTGTCGAAAACAGCTTCCAATCCAATATTCACGTGATTGGAAAAGTCAGGAGAGTGCAAAAGTACTGTTTTCTATCAGTTGGCAAGGTGCGCACACAATCCCAGTGTTGTACAGCTTGCTTCTTAACCTTCCCGAAGCTGCCGCTCTCCCCGGATCCCGGAGCCGAAGAAGCGGCTTCTTCGCGCAAAGACGATTGTGCCGCTCACAGTGCTCTCCTTAGCGCGGCTTCTGCCCAAAGACGCCCGGGAGCGGCTCTTAGCTCTGGAGAGCATCCTACCTTCGTCTTTAGCGTCTTTTGTAGTCTACATCTTAGCAAAAAACTTTTCCACTATGTCTGGCTAGGAAAAACTGTGCCAGCACAGAAAACATCTCCCATCGTGTTCTAGAAGTTGCAGAGATGTCTGCCAAGTGTTTGGCAGGAAGAAAAGAAAAGTTGTCCAAAACAGCTTCCAATCGAATGTTCATGTGATTGGAAAAGTCAGGAGAGTGCAAAAATACTGTTTTCTATCAGTTGGCAAGCTGCGCACACAATCCCAGTGTTGTACAGCTTGCTTCTTCACCTTCCCGAAGCTGCCTGTCTCCCCGGATCCCGGAGCCGAAGAAGCGGCTTCTTCGCGCAAAGACGATTGTGCCGCTCACAGTGCTCTCCTCAGCGCGGCTTCTGCCCAAAGACGCCCGGTAGTGACTCTTAGCTCCGGAGAGCATCCTACCTTCATCTTTAGCGTCTTGTGTAGTCAACATCTTAGCAAAACGCTTTCCCACTATGTCTGTCTAGGAGAAACTGTGCCAGCACAGAAAACATCTCCCATCGTGTTCTAGACGTTGCAGAGATGTCTGCCAAGTGTTTTGCAGGAAGAAGAGAAAAGTTGTCCAAAACAGCTTCCAATCGAATGTTCATGTGATTGGAAAAGTCAGGAGAGTGCAAAAGTACTGTTTTCTATCAGTTGGCAAGCTGCACACACAATCCCAGTGTTGTACAGCTTGCTTCTTCACCTTCCCGAAGCTGCCGCTCTCCCCAGATCCCGGAGCCGAAGAAGCGACTTCTTCGCGCAAAGACGATTGTGCCGCTCACAGTGCTCTCCTTAGCGCGGCTTCTGCCCAAAGACGCCCGGGAGCGGCTCTTAGCTCTGGAGAGCATCCTACCTTCGTCTTTAGCGTCTTTTGTAGTCTACATCTTAGCAAAACGCTTTGCCAGTATGTCTGGCTAGGAGAAACTGTGCCAGCACAGAAAACATCTCCCATCGTGTTTTAGAAGTTGCAGAGATGTCTGCCAAGTGTTTGACAGGAAGAAAAGAAATGTTGTCCAAAACAGCTTCCAATCGAATGTTCATGTGATTGGAAAATTCAGGAGAGTGCAAAAGTACTGTTTAATATCAGTTGGCAAGCTGCGCACACAATCCCAGTGTTGTACAGCTTGCTTCTTCACCTTCCCGAAGCTGCCGCTCTCTCCGGATCCCGGATCCGAAGAAGCGGCTTCTTCGCGCAAAGACGATTGTGTCGCTCACAGTGCTCTCCTTAGCGCGGCTTCTGCCCAAAGACGCCCGGGAGCGGCTCTTAGCTCCGGAGAGCATCCTACCTTCGTCTTTAGCGTCTTTTGTAGTCTACATCTTAGCAAAACGCTTTCCCAGTATGTCTGGCTAGGAGAAACTGTGCCAGCACAGAAAACATCTCCCATCGTGTTCTAGAAGTTGCAGAGATGTCTGCCAAGTGTTTGACAGGAAGAAAAGAAAAGTTGTCCAAAACAGCTTCCAATCGAATGTTCATGTGATTGGAAAAGTCAGGAGAGTGCAAAAGTACTGTTTTCTATCAGTTGGCAAGCTGCGCACACAATCCCAGTGTTGTACAGCTTGCTTCTTCACCTTTCCGAAGCTGCCGCTCTCTCCGGCTCCCGGAGCCGAAGAAGCGGCTTCTTCGCGCAAAGACGATTGTGCCGCTCACAGTGCTCTCCTTGGCACGGCTTCTGCCCAAAGACGCCCGGGGGCAGCTCTTAGCTCCGGAGAGCATCCTACCTTCGTCTTTAGCGTCTTTTGTAGTCTACATCATAGCAAAACGCTTTCCCACTATGTCTGGCAAGGAGAAACTGTGCCAGCACAGAAAACATCTCCCATCGTGTTCAAGAGGTTGCAGAGATGTCTGCCAAGTGTTTGGCAGGAAGAAGAGAAAAGTTGTCCAAAACAGCTTCCAATCCAATATTCATGTGATTGGAAAAGTCAGGAGAGTGCAAAAGTACTGTTTTCTATCAGTTGGCAAGGTGCGCACACAATCCCAGTGTTGTACAGCTTGCTTCTTAACCTTCCCGAAGCTGCCGCTCTCCCCGGATCTGGGAGCCGAAGAAGCGGCTTCTTCGCGCAAAGACGATTGTGCCGCTCACAGTGCTCTCCTTAGCGCGGCTTCTGCCCAAAGACGCCCGGGAGCGGCTCTTAGCTCTGGAGAGCATCCTACCTTCGTTTTTAGCGCCTTTTGTAGTCTACATCTTAGCAAAACGCTTTGCCAGTATGTCTGGCTAGGAGAAACTGTGCCAGCACAGAAAACATCTCCCATCGTGTTCTAGAAGTTGCAGAGATGTCTGCCAAGTGTTTGGCAGGAAGAAGAGAAAAGTTGTCCAAAACAGCTTCCAATCCAATATTCATGTGATTGGAAAAGTCAGGAGAGTGCAAAAGTACAGTTTTCTATCAGTTGGCAAGGTGCGCACACAATCCCAGTGTTGTACAGCTTGCTTCTTAACCTTCCCGAAGCTGCCGCTCTCCCCGGCTCTCGGAGCCGAAGAAGCGGCTTCTTCGCGCAAAGACGATTGTGCCGCTCACAGTGCTCTCCTTAGCGCGGCTTCTGCCCAAAGACGCCCGGGAGCGGCTCTTAGCTCTGGAGAGCATCCTACCTTCGTCTTTAGCGTCTTTTGTAGTCTACATCTTAGCAAAACGCTTTCCCAGTATTTCTGGCTAGGAGAAACAGTTCCAGCACAGAAAACATCTCCCATCGTGTTCTAGAAGTTGCAGAGATGTCTGCCAAGTGTTTGGCAGGAAGAAAAGAAAAGTTGTCCAAAACAGCTTCCAATCGAATGTTCATGTGATTGGAAAAGTCAGGAGAGTGCAAAAGTACTGTTTTCTATCAGTTGGCAAGCTGCGCACACAATCCCAGTGTTGTACAGCTTGCTTCTTCACCTTCCCGAAGCCGCCGCTCTCCCCGGCTCCCGGATCCGAAGAAGCGGCTTCTTCGCGCAAAGACGATTGTGCCGCTCACAGTGCTCTCCTTAGCGCGGCTTCTGCCCAAAGACGCCCGGGAGCGGCTCTTAGCTCTGGAGAGCATCCTACCTTCGTCTTTAGCGTCTCTTCTCATCTACATCTCAGCAAAAAGCTTTTCCACTACATCTGGCAAGGAGAAACTGTGCCAGCACAGAAAACATCTCCCATCGTGTTCTAGAAGTTGCAGAGATGTCTGCCAAGTGTTTGGCAGGGAGAAAAGAAAAGTTGTCCAAAACAGCTTCCAATCGAATGTTCATGTGATTGGAAAAGTCAGGAGAGTGCCAAAGTACTGTTTTCTATCAGTTGGCAAGCTGCACACACAATTCCAGTGTTGTACAGCTTGCTTCTTCACCTTCCCGAAGCTGCCGGTCTCCCCGGCTCCCGGAGAAGAAGAAGCGGCTTCTTCGCGCAAAGACGATTGTGCCGCTCACAGTGCTCTCCTTAGTGCGGCTTCTGCCCAAAGACGCCCGGGAGCGGATCTTAGCTCTGGAGAGCATCCTACCTTCGTCTTTAGCACCTCTTCTCATCTACATCTCAGCAAATAGATTTTCCACTACATCTGGCAAGGAGAAACTGTGCCAGCACAAAAAACATCTCCCATCGTGTTCTAGAAGTTGCAGAGATGTCTGCCAAGTGTTTGGCAGGAAGAAAAGAAAAGTTGTCCAAAACAGCTTCCAATCGAATGTTCATGTGATTGGAAAAGTCAGGAGAGTGCAAAAGTACTGTTTTCTATCAGTTGGCAAGCTGCGCACACAATCCCAGTGTTGTACAGCTTGCTTCTTCACCTTCCCGAAGCTGCCGGTCTCCCCGGCTCCGGGAGCCGAAGAAGCGTCTTCTTCGCGCAAGGACGATTGTGCTGCTCACAGTGCTCTCCTTAGCGCGGCTTCTGCCCAAAGACTCCCGGGAGCGGCTCTTAGCTCCGGAGAGCATCCTGCCTTCGTCTTTAGCGTCTCTTCTCATCTACATCTCAGCAAAAAGCTTTTGGACTACATCTGGCAAGGAGAAACTGTGCCAGCACAGAAAACATCTCCCATCGTGTTCTAGAAGTTGCAGAGATGTCTGCCAAGTGTTTGGCAGGAAGAAAAGAAAAGTTGTCCAAAACAGCTTCCAATCGAATGTTCATGTGATTGGAAAAGTCAGGAGAGTGCCAAAGTACTGTTTTCTATCAGTTGGCAAGCTGCACACACAATTCCAGTGTTGTACAGCTTGCTTCTTCACCTTCCCGAAGCTGCCGGTCTCCCCGGCTCCCGGAGAAGAAGAAGCGGCTTCTTCGCGCAAAGACGATTGTGCCGCTCACAGTGCTCTCCTTAGTGCGGCTTCTGCCCAAAGACGCCCGGGAGCGGATCTTAGCTCTGGAGAGCATCCTACCTTCGTCTTTAGCACCTCTTCTCATCTACATCTCAGCAAATAGATTTTCCACTACATCTGGCAAGGAGAAACTGTGCCAGCACAAAAAACATCCCCCATCGTGTTCTAGAAGTTGCAGAGATGTCTGCCAAGTGTTTGGCAGGAAGAAAAGTTGTCCAAAACAGCTTCCAATCGAATGTTCATGTGATTGGAAAAGTCAGGAGAGTGCAAAAGTACTGTTTTCTATCAGTTGGCAAGCTGCGCACACAATCCCAGTGTTGTACAGCTTGCTTCTTCACCTTCCCGAAGCTGCCGCTCTCCCCGGCTCCGGGAGCCGAAGAAGCGTCTTCTTCGCGCAAGGACGATTGTGCTGCTCACAGTGCTCTCCTTAGCGCGGCTTCTGCCCAAAGACTCCCGGGAGCGGCTCTTAGCTCCGGAGAGCATCCTGCCTTCGTCTTTAGCGTCTCTTCTCATCTACATCTCAGCAAAAAGCTTTTGGACGACATCTGGCAAGGAGAAACTGTGCCAGCACAGAAAACATCTCCCATCATCTTCTAGAAGTTGCAGAGATGTCTGCCAAGTGTTTGGCAGGAAGAAAAGAAAAGTTGTCCAAAACAGCTTCCAATCGAATGTTCATGTGATTGGAAAAGTCAAGAGAGTGCAAAAGTACTGTTTTCTATCAGTTGGCAAGGTGCGCACACAATCCCAGTGTTGTACAGCTTGCTTCTTCACCTTCCCGAAGCTGCCGGTCTCCCCGGCTCCCGGAGCCGAAGAAGCGGCTTCTTCGCGTAAAGACGATTGTGCCGCTCACAGTGCTCTCCTTAGCGCGGCTTCTGCCCAAAGAGGCCCGGGAGCGGCTCTTAGCTCTGGAGAGCATCCTACCTTCGTCTTTCGCGTCTCTTCTCATCTACATCTCAGCAAAAAGCTTTTCCACTACATCTGGCAAGGAGAAACTGTGCCAGCACAGAAAACATCTCCCATCGTGTTCTAGAAGTTGCAGAGATGTCTGCCAAGTGTTTGGCAGGAAGAAAAGAAAAGTTGTCCAAAACAGCTTCCAATCGAATGTTCATGTGATTGGAAAAGTCAGGAGAGTGCAAAAGTACTGTTTTCTATCAGTTGGCAAGGTGCGCACACAATCCCAGTGTTGTACAGCTTGCTTCTTCACCTTCCCGAAGCTGCCGCTCTCCCCAGATCCCGGAGCCGAAAAAGTGGCTTCTTCGCGCAAAGACGATTGTGCCGCTCACAGTGCTCTCCTTAGCGCGGCTTCTGCCCAAAGACGCCCGGGAGCAGCTGTTAGCTCCGGAGAGCATCCTACCTTCGTCTTTAACGTCTTTTGTAGTCTACATCTTTGCAAAACGCTTTCCCAGTATGTCTGGCTAGGAGTAACTGTGCCAGCACAGAAAACATCTCCCATCGTGTTCTAGAAGTTGCAGAGATGTCTGCCAAGTGTTTGGCAGGAAGAAAAGAAAAGTTGTCCAAAACAGCTTCCAATCGAATGTTCATGTGATTGGAAAAGTCAGGAGAGTGCAAAAGTACTGTTTTCTATCAGTTGGCAAGGTGTGCACACAATCCCAGTGTTGTACAGCTTGCTTCTTCACCTTCCCGAAGCTGCCGCTCTCCCCGGCTCCCGGAGCCGAAGAAGCGGCTTCTTCGCGCAAAGACGATTGTGCCGCTCACAGTGCTCTCCTTAGCGTGGCTTCTGCCCAAAAGCGCCCGGGAGCGGCTCTTAGCTCCGGAGAGCATCCTACCTTCGTCTTTAGCGCCTTTTGTAGTCTACATCTTAGCAAAACGCTTTGCCAGTATGTCTGGCTAGGAGAAACTGTGCCAGCACAGAAAACATCTCCCATCGTGTTCTAGAAGTTGCAGAGATGTTTGCCAAGTGTTTGGCAGGAAGAAGAGAAAAGTTGTCCAAAACAGCTTCCAATCGAACGTTCATGTGATTGGAAAAGTCAGGAGAGTGCAAAAGTACTGTTTTCTATCAGTTGGCAAGCTGCGCACACAATCCCAGTGTTGTACAGCTTGCTTCTTCACCTTCCCGAAGCTGCCTGTCTCCCCGGATCTGGGAGCCGAAGAAGCGGCTTCTTCGCGCAAAGACGATTGTGCCGCTCACAGTGCTCTCCTCAGCGCGGCTTCTGCCCAAAGACGCCCGGGAGTGACTCTTAGCTCCGGAGAGCATCCTACCTTCATCTTTAGCGTCTTGTGTAGTCAACATCTTAGCAAAACGCTTTCCCACTATGTCTGGCTAGGAGAAACTGTGCCAGCACAGAAAACATCTCCCATCGTGTTCTAGAAGTTGCAGAGATGTCTGCCAAGTGTTTTGCAGGAAGAAGAGAAAAGTTGTCCAAAACAGCTTCCAATCGAATGTTCATGTGATTGGAAAAGTCAGGAGAGTGCAAAAGTACTGTTTTCTACCAGTTGGCAAGCTGCACACACAATCCCAGTGTTGTACAGCTTGCTTCTTCACCTTCCCGAAGCTGACGCTCTCCCCAGATCCCGGAGCCGAAGAAGCGACTTCTTCGCGCAAAGACGATTGTGCCGCTCACAGTGCTCTCCTTAGCGCGGCTTCTGCCCAAAGACGCCCGGGAGCGGCTCTTAGCTCTGGAGAGCATCCTACCTTCGTCTTTAGCGTCTTTTGTAGTCTACATCTTAGCAAAACGCTTTGCCAGTATGTCTGGCTAGGAGAAACTGTGCCAGCACAGAAAACATCTCCCATCGTGTTTTAGAAGTTGCAGAGATGTCTGCCAAGTGTTTGACAGGAAGAAAAGAAATGTTGTCCAAAACAGCTTCCAATCGAATGTTCATGTGATTGGAAAATTCAGGAGAGTGCAAAAGTACTGTTTTCTATCAGTTGGCAAGCTGCACACACAATCCCAGTGTTGTACAGCTTGCTTCTTCACCTTCCCGAAGCTGCCGCTCTCTCCGGATCCCGGATCCGAAGAAGCGGCTTCTTCGCGCAAAGACGATTGTGTCGCTCACAGTGCTCTCCTTAGCGCGGCTTCTGCCCAAAGACGCCCGGGAGCGGCTCTTAGCTCCGGACAGCATCCTACCTTCGTCTTTAGCGTCTTTTGTAGTCTACATCTTAGCAAAACGCTTTCCCAGTATGTCTGGCTAGGAGAAACTGTGCCAGCACAGAAAACATCTCCCATCGTGTTCTAGAAGTTGCAGAGATGTCTGCCAAGTGTTTGACAGGAAGAAAAGAAAAGTTGTCCAAAACAGCTTCCAATCGAATGTTCATGTGATTGGAAAAGTCAAGAGAGTGCAAAAGTACTGTTTTCTATCAGTTGGCAAGGTGTGCACACAATCCCAGTGTTGTACAGCTTGCTTCTTCACCTTCCCGAAGCTGCCGCTCTCCCCGGCTCCCGGAGCCGAAAAAGTGGCTTCTTCGCGCAAAGACGATTGTGCCGCTCACAGTGCTCTCCTTAGCGCGGCTTCTGCCCAAAGACGCCCGGGAGCAGCTGTTAGCTCCGGAGAGCATCCTACCTTCGTCTTTAGCGTCTTTTGTAGTCTACATCTTTGCACAACGCTTTCCCAGTATGTCTGGCTAGGAGTAACTGTGCCAGCACAGAAAACATCTCCCATCGTGTTCTAGAAGTTGCAGAGATGTCTGCCAAGTGTTTGGCAGGAAGAAAAGAAAAGTTGTCCAAAACAGCTTCCAATCGAATGTTCATGTGATTGGAAAAGTCAGGAGAGTGCAAAAGTACTGTTTTCTATCAGTTGGCAAGGTGTGCACACAATCCCAGTGTTGTACAGCTTGCTTCTTCACCTTCCCGAAGCTGCCGCTCTCCCCGGCTCCCGGAGCCGAAGAAGCGGCTTCTTCGCGCAAAGACGATTGTGCCGCTCACAGTGCTCTCCTTAGCGTGGCTTCTGCCCAAAAGCGCCCGGGAGCGGCTCTTAGCTCCGGAGAGCATCCTACCTTCGTCTTTAGCGTCTTTTGTAGTCTACATCTTAGCAAAACGCTTTCCCAGTATGTCTGGCTAGGAGAAACTGTGCCAGCACAGAAAACATCTCCCATCGTGTTCTAGAAGTTGCAGAGATGTCTGCCAAGTGTTTGACAGGAAGAAAAGAAAAGTTGTCCAAAACAGCTTCCAATCGAATGTTCATGTGATTGGAAAAGTCAGGAGAGTGCAAAAGTACTGTTTTCTATCAGTTGGCAAGCTGCGCACAAAATCCCAGTGTTGTACAGCTTGCTTCTTCACCTTCCCGAAGCTGCCGCTCTCTCCGGCTCCCGGAGCCGAAGAAGCGGCTTCTTCGCGCAAAGACCATTGTGCCGCTCACAGTGCTCTCCTTAGCGCGGCTTCAGCCCAGAGACGCCCGGAAGCAGCTCTTAGCTCCGGAGAGCATCCTACCTTCGTCTTTAGCGCCTTTTGTAGTCTACATCTTAGCAAATAGATTTTCCACTACATCTGGCAAGGAGAAACTGTGCCAGCACAGAAAACATCTCCCATCGTGTTCTAGAAGTTGCAGAGATGTCTGCCAAGTGTTTGGCAGGAAGAAAAGAAAAGTTGTCCAAAACAGCTTCCAATCGAATGTTCATGTGATTGGAAAAGTCAGGAGAGTGCAAAAGTACTGTTTTCTATCAGTTGGCAAGCTGCGCACACAATCCCAGTGTTGTGCAGCTTGCTTCTTCATTTTCCCGAAGCTGCCGCTCTCTCCGGCTCCCGGAGCCGAAGAAGCAGCTTCTTCGCGCAAAGACGATTGTGCCGCTCACAGTGCTCTCCTTGGCACGGCTTCTGCCCAAAGACGCCCGGGGGCAGCTCTTAGCTCCGGAGAGCATCCTACCTTCGTCTTTAGCGTCTTTTGTAGTCTACATCATAGCAAAACGCTTTCCCACTATGTCTGGCAAGGAGAAACTGTGCCAGCACAGAAAACATCTCCCATCGTGTTCTAGAAGTTGCAGAGATGTCTGCCAAGTGTTTGGCAGGAAGAAGAGAAAAGTTGTCCAAAACAGCTTCCAATCCAATATTCATGTGATTGGAAAAGTCAGGAGAGTGCAAAAGTACTGTTTTCTATCAGTTGGCAAGGTGCGCACACAATCCCAGTGTTGTACAGCTTGCTTCTTAACCTTCCCGAAGCTGCCGCTCTCCCCGGATCCCAGAGCCGAAGAAGCGGCTTCTTCGCGCAAAGACGATTGTGCCGCTCACAGTGCTCTCCTTAGCGCGGCTTCTGCCCAAAGACGCCCGGGAGCGGCTCTTAGCTCTGGAGAGCATCCTACCTTCGTCTTTAGCGCCTTTTGTAGTCTACATCTTAGCAAAAAACTTTTCCACTATGTCTGGCTAGGAAAAACTGTGCCAGCACAGAAAACATCTCCCATCGTGTTCTAGAAGTTGCAGAGATGTCTGCCAAGTGTTTGGCAGGAAGAAAAGAAAGGTTGTCCAAAACAGCTTCCAATCGAATGTTCATGTGATTGGAAAAGTCAGGAGAGTGCAAAAATACTGTTTTCTATCAGTTGGCAAGCTGCGCACACAATCCCAGTGTTGTACAGCTTGCTTCTTCACCTTCCCGAAGCTGCCGCTCTCCCCAGATCCTGGAGCCGAAGAAGCGACTTCTTCGCGCAAAGACGATTGTGCCGCTCACAGTGCTCTCCTTAGCGCGGCTTCTGCCCAAAGACGCCCGGGAGCGGCTCTTTGCTCCGGAGAGCATCCTACCTTCGTGTTTAGCGTCTTTTGTAGTCTACATCTTAGCAAAACGCTTTCCCACTATGTCTGGCTAGGAAAAACTGTGCCAGCACAGAAAACATCTCCCATCGTGTTCTAGAAGTTGCAGAGATGTCTGCCAAGTGTTTGGCAGGAAGAAAAGAAAAGTTGTCCAAAACAGCTTCCAATCGAATGTTCATGTGATTGGAAAAGTCAGGAGAGTGCAAAAGTACTGTTTTCTATCAGTTGGCAAGGTGCGCACACAATCCCAGTGTTGTACAGCTTGCTTCTTCACCTTCCCGAAGCGGCCGCTCTCCCCGGCTCCCGGAGCCGAAGAAGCGGCTTCTTCACGCAAAGACGATTGTGCCGCTCACAGTGCTCTCCTTAGCGCGGCTTCTGCCCAAAGTCGCCCGGGAGCGGCTCTTAGCTCCGGAGAGCATCCTACCTTCGTCTTTAGCGCCTTTTGTAGTCTACATCTTAGCAAAACGCTTTGCCAGTATGTCTGGCTAGGAGAAACGGTTCCAGCACAGAAAACATCTCCCATCGTGTTCTAGAAGTTGCAGAGATGTCTGCCAAGTGTTTGGCAGGAAGAAAAGTTGTCCACAACAGCTTCCAATCGAATGTTCATGTGATTGGAAAAGTCAGGAGAGTGCAAAAGTACTGTTTTCTATCAGTTGGCAAGGTGCGCACACAATCCCAGTGTTGTACAGCTTGCTTCTTCACCTTCCCGAAGCTGCCGCTCTCCCCAGATCCCGGAGCCGAAGAAGCGACTTCTTCGCGCAAAGACCATTGTGCCGCTCACGGTGCTCTCCTTAGCGCGGCTTCTGCCCAAAGACGCCCGGGAGCGGCTCTTTGCTCCGGAGAGCATCCTACCTTCGTGTTTAGCGTCTTTTGTAGTCTACATCTTAGCAAAACGCTTTCCCACTTTTTCTGGCTAGGAAAAACTGTGCCAGCACAGAAAACATCTCCCATCGTGTTCTAGAAGTTGCAGAGATGTCTGCCAAGTGTTTGGCAGGAAGAAAAGAAAAGTTGTCCAAAACAGCTTCCAATCGAATTTTCATGTGATTGGAAAAGTCAGGAGAGTGCAAAAGTACTGTTTTCTATCAGTTGGCAAGGTGCGCACACAATCCCAGTGTTGTACAGCTTGCTTCTTCACCTTTCCGAAGCTGCCGCTCTCCCCGGCTCCCGGAGCCGAAGAAGCGGCTTCTTCGCGCAAAGACGATTGTGCTGCTCACAGTGCTCTCCTTAGCGCGGCTTCTGCCCAAAGACGCCCGGGAGCGGCTCTTAGCTCTGGAGAGCATCCTACCTTCGTCTTTAGCGTCTCTTCTCATCTACATCTCAGCAAAAAGCTTTTCCACTACATCTGGCAAGGAGAAACTGTGCCAGCACAGAAAACATCTCCCATCGTGTTCTAGAAGTTGCAGAGATGTCTGCCAAGTGTTTGGCAGGAAGAAAAGAAAAGTTGTCCAAAACAGCTTCCAATCGAATGTTCATGTGATTGGAAAAGTCAGGAGAGTGCAAAAGTACTGTTTTCTATCAGTTGGCAAGCTGCGCACACAATCCCAGTGTTGTACAGCTTGCTTCTTCACCTTTCCGAAGCTGCCGCTCTCTCCGGCTCCCGGAGCCGAAGAAGCGGCTTCTTCGCACAAAGACGATTGTGCCGCTCACAGTGCTCTCCTTGGCACGGCTTCTGCCCAAAGACGCCCGGGAGCAGCTTTTAGCTCCGGAGAGCATCCTACCTTCGTCTTTAGCGTCTTTTGTAGTCTACATCATAGCAAAACGATTTCCCACTATGTCTGGCAAGGAGAAACTGTGCCAGCACAGAAAACATCTCCCATCGTGTTCTAGAAGTTGCAGAGATGTCTGCCAAGTGTTTGGCAGGAAGAAAAGAAAAGTTGTCCAAAACAGCTTCCAATCGAATGTTCATGTGATTGGAAAAGTCAGGAGAGTGCAAAAGTACTGTTTTCTATCAGTTGGCAAGCTGCGCACACAATCCCAGTGTTGTACAGCTTGCTTCTTCACCTTCCCGAAGCTGCCGCTCTCCCCGGATCCCGGAGCCGAAGAAGCGGCTTCTTCGCGCAAAGACGATTGTGCCGCTCACAGTGCTCTCCTTAGCGCGGCTTCTGCCCAAAGACGCCCGGGAGCGGCTCTTAGCTCTGGAGAGCATCCTACCTTCGTCTTTAGCGTCTTTTGTAGTCTACATCTTAGCAAATAGATATTCCACTATGTCTGGCTAGGAAAAACTGTGCCAGCACAGAAAACATCTCCCATCGTGTTCTAGAAGTTGCAGAGATGTCTGCCAAGTGTTTGGCAGGAAGAAAAGAAAAGTTGTCCAAAACAGCTTCCAATCGAATGTTCATGTGATTGGAAAAGTCAGGAGAGTGCAAAAGTACTGTTTTCTATCAGTTGGCACGCTGCGCACACAATCCCAGTGTTGTACAGCTTGCTTCTTCACCTTCCCGAAGCTGCCGCTCTCCCCGGCTCCCGGAGCCGAAGAAGCGGCTTCTTCGCGCAAAGACGATTGTGCCGCTCACAGTGCTCTCCTTAGCGCGGCTTCTGCCCAAAGATGCCCGGGAGCGGCTCTTAGATCCGGAGAGCATCCTACCTTCGTCTTTAGCGCCTTTTGTAGTCTACATCTTAGCAAAACGCTTTGCCAGTATGTCTGGCTAGGAGAAACTGTGCCAGCACAGAAAGCATCTCCCATCGTGTTCTAGAAGTTGCAGAGATGTCTGCCAAGTGTTTGGCAGGAAGAAAAGCTGTCCAAAACAGCTTCCAATCGAATGTTCATGTGATTGGAAAAGTCAGGAGAGTGCAAAAGTACTGTTTTCTATCAGTTGGCAAGCTGCGCACACAATCCCAGTGTTGTACAGCTTGCTTCTTCACCTTCCCGAAGCTGCCGCTCTCTCCGGCTCCCGGAGCCGAAGAAGCGGCTTCTTCGCGCAAAGATGATTGTGCCGCTCACAGTGCTCTCCTTAGCGCGGCTTCTGCCCAAAGACGCCCGGGAGCGGCTCTTAGATCTGGAGAGCATCCTACCTTCGTCTTTAGCGCCTTTTGTAGTCTACATCTTAGCAAAACGCTTTGCCAGTATGTCTGGCTAGGAGAAACTGTGCCAGCACAGAAAACATCTCCCATCGTGTTCTAGAAGTTGCAGAGATGTCTGCCAAGTGTTTGGCAGGAAGAAGAGAAAAGTTGTCCAAAACAGCTTCCAATCC
Source organism: Melospiza georgiana (assembly GCF_028018845.1). Lineage (NCBI taxonomy): Eukaryota > Metazoa > Chordata > Aves > Passeriformes > Passerellidae > Melospiza > Melospiza georgiana. Next base: position 27,782,248 of record NC_080464.1, on the reverse strand, counting down.
AATATTCATGTGATTGGAAAAGTCAGGAGAGTGCAAAAGTACTGTTTTCTATCAGTTGGCAAGCTGCGCACACAATCCCAGTGTTGTACAGCTTGCTTCTTCACCTTCCCGAAGCTGCCGCTCTCCCCGGCTCCCTGAGCCGAAGAAGCGGCTTCTTCGCGCAAAGACGATTGTGCCGCTCACAATGCTCTCCTTAGCGCGGCTTCTGCCCAAAGACGCCCGGGAGCGGCTCTTAGCTCTGGAGAGCATCCTACCTTCGTCTTTAGCGTCTTTTGTAGTCTACATCTTAGCAAAACGCTTTCCCAGTATGTCTGGCTAGGAGAAACTGTGCCAGCACAGAAAACATCTCCCATCGTGTTCTAGAAGTTGCAGAGATGTCTGCCAAGTGTTTGGCAGGAAGAAAAGAAAAGTTGTCCAAAACAGCTTCCAATCGAATGTTCATGTGATTGGAAAAGTCAGGAGAGTGCAAAAGTACTGTTTTCTATCAGTTGGCAAGCTGCGCACACAATCCCAGTGTTGTACAGCTTGCTTCTTCACCTTCCCGAAGCTGCCTGTCTCCCCGGATCTAGGAGCCGAAGAAGCGGCTTCTTCGCGCAAAGACGATTGTGCCGCTCACAGTGCTCTCCTTAGCGCGGCTTCTGCCCAAAGACGCCCGGGAGTGACTCTTAGCTCCGGAGAGCATCCTACCTTCATCTTTAGCGTCTTGTGTGGTCAACATCTTAGCAAAACGCTTTCCCACTATGTCTGGCTAGGAGAAACTGTGCCAGCACAGAAAACATCTCCCATCGTGTTCTAGAAGTTGCAGAGATGTCTGCCAAGTGTTTTGCAGGAAGAAGAGAAAAGTTGTCCAAAACAGCTTCCAATCGAATGTTCATGTGATTGGAAAAGTCAGGAGAGTGCAAAAGTACTGTTTTCTATCAGTTGGCAAGCTGCACACGCAATCCCAGTGTTGTACAGCTTGCTTCTTCACCTTCCCGAAGCTGCCGCTCTCCCCAGATCCTGGAGCCGAAGAAGCGACTTCTTCGCGCAAAGACGATTGTGCCGCTCACAGTGCTCTCCTTGGCACGACTTCTGCCCAAAGACGCCCGGGAGCGGCTCTTAGCTCTGGAGAGCATCCTACCTTCGTCTTTAGCGTCTTTTGTAGTCTACATCTTAGCAAAACGCTTTGCCAGTATGTCTGGCTAGGAGAAACTGTGCCAGCACAGAAAACATCTCCCATCGTGTTCTAGAAGTTGCAGAGATGTCTGCCAAGTGTTTGACAGGAAGAAAAGAAAAGTTGTCCAAAACAGCTTCCAATCGAATGTTCATGTGATTGGAAAATTCAGGAGAGTGCAAAAGTACTGTTTAATATCAGTTGGCAAGCTGCGCACACAATCCCAGTGTTGTACAGCTTGCTTCTTCACCTTCCCGAAGCTGCCGCTCTCTCCGGATCCCGGATCCGAAGAAGCGGCCTCTTCGCGCAAAGACGATTGTGTCGCTCACAGTGCTCTCCTTAGCGCGGCTTCTGCCCAAAGACGCCCGGAAGCAGCTCTTAGCTCCGGTGAGCATCCTACCTTCGTCTTTAGCGCCTTTTGTAGTCTACATCCTAGCAAATAGATTTTCCACTACATCTGGCAAGGAGAAACTGTGCCAGCACAGAAAACATCTCCCATCGTGTTCTAGAAGTTGCAGAGATGTCTGCCAAGTGTTTGGCAGGAAGAAAAGAAAAGTTGTCCAAAACAGCTTCCAATCGAATGTTCATGTGATTGGAAAAGTCAGGAGAGTGCAAAAGTACTGTTTTCTATCAGTTGGCAAGGTGCGCACACAATCCCAGTGTTGTACAGCTTGCTTCTTCATTTTCCCGAAGCTGCCGCTCTCTCCGGCTCCCGGAGCCGAAGAAGCGGCTTCTTCACGCAAAGACGATTGTGCCGCTCACAGTGCTCTCCTTGGCACGGCTTCTGCCCAAAGACGCCCGGGGGCAGCTCTTAGCTCCGGAGAGCATCCTACCTTCGTCTTTAGCGTCTCTTCTCATCTACATCTCAGCAAAAAGCTTTTCCACTACATCTGGCAAGGAGAAACTGTGCCAGCACAGAAAACATCTCCCATCGTGTTCTAGAAGTTGCAGAGATGTCTGCCAAGTGTTTGACAGGAAGAAAAGAAATGTTGTCCAAAACAGCTTCCAATCGAATGTTCATGTGATTGGAAAATTCAGGAGAGTGCAAAAGTACTGTTTAATATCAGTTGGCAAGCTGCGCACACAATCCCAGTGTTGTACAGCTTGCTTCTTCACCTTCCCGAAGCTGCCGCTCTCTCCGGATCCCGGATCCGAAGAAGCGGCTTCTTCGCGCAAAGACGATTGTGTCGCTCACAGTGCTCTCCTTAGCGCGGCTTCTGCCCAAAGACGCCCGGAAGCAGCTCTTAGCTCCGGTGAGCATCCTACCTTCGTCTTTAGCGCCTTTTGTAGTCTACATCTTAGCAAATAGATTTTCCACTACATCTGGCAAGGAGAAACTGTGCCAGCACAGAAAACATCTCCCATCGTGTTCTAGAAGTTGCAGAGATGTCTGCCAAGTGTTTGGCAGGAAGAAAAGAAAAGTTGTCCAAAACAGCTTCCAATCGAATGTTCATGTGATTGGAAAAGTCAGGAGAGTGCAAAAGTACTGTTTTCTATCAGTTGGCAAGCTGCGCACACAATCCCAGTGTTGTACAGCTTGCTTCTTCATTTTCCCAAAGCTGCCGCTCTCTCCGGCTCCCGGAGCCGAAGAAGCGGCTTCTTCACGCAAAGACGATTGTGCCGCTCACAGTGCTCTCCTTGGCACGGCTTCTGCCCAAAGACGCCCGGGGGCAGCTCTTAGCTCCGGAGAGCATCCTACCTTCGTCTTTAGCGTCTCTTCTCATCTACATCTCAGCAAAAAGCTTTTCCACTTCATCTGGCAAGGAGAAACTGTGCCAGCACAGAAAACATCTCCCATCGTGTTCTAGAAGTTGCAGAGATGTCTGCCAAGTGTTTGGCAGGAAGAAAAGAAAAGTTGTCCAAAACAGCTTCCAATCGAATGTTCATGTGATTGGAAAAGTCAGGAGAGTGCAAAAGTACTGTTTTCTATCAGTTGGCAAGCTGCGCACACAATTCCAGTGTTGTACAGCTTGCTTCTTCACCTTCCCGAAGCTGCCGGTCTCCCCGGCTCCCGGAGAAGCCGAAGCGGCTTCTTCGCGCAAAGACGATTGTGCCGCTCACAGTGCTCTCCTTACTGCGGCTTCTGCCCAAAGACGCCCGGGAGCGGATCTTAGCTCTGGAGAGCATCCTACCTTCGTCTTTACCACCTCTTCTCATCTACGTCTCAGCAAAAAGCTTTTCCACTACATCTGGCAAGGAGAAACTGTGCCAGCACAAAAAACATCTCCCATCGTGTTCTATAAGTTGCAGAGATGTCTGCCAAGTGTTTGGCAGGAAGAAAAGAAAAGTTGTCCAAAACAGCTTCCAATCGAATGTTCATGTGATTGGAAAAGTCAGGAGAGTGCAAAAGTACTGTTTTCTATCAGTTGGCAAGCTGCGCACACAATTCCAGTGTTGTACAGCTTGCTTCTTCACCTTCCCGAAGCTGCCGCTCTCTCCGGCTCCCGGAGCCGAAAAAGTGGCTTCTTCACGCAAAGACGATTGTGCCGCTCACAGTGCTCTCCTTAGCGCGGCTTCTGCCCAAAGACGCCCGGGAGCGGCTGTTAGCTCCGGAGAGCATCCTACCTTCGTCTTTCGCGTCTTTTGTAGTCTACATCTTTGCACAACGCTTTCCCAGTATGTCTGGCTAGGAGTAACTGTGCCAGAACAGAAAACATCTCCCATCGTGTTCTAGAAGTTGCAGAGATGTCTGCCAAGTGTTTGGCAGGAAGAAAAGAAAAGTTGTCCAAAACAGCTTCCAATCGAATGTTCATGTGATTGGAAAAGTCAGGAGAGTGCAAAAGTACTGTTTTCTATCAGTTGGCAAGGTGTGCACACAATCCCAGTGTTGTAGAGCTTGCTTCTTCACCTTCCCGAAGCTGCCGCTCTCCCCGGCTCCCGGAGCCGAAGAAGCGGCTTCTTCGCGCAAAGACGATTGTGCCGCTCACAGTGCTCTCCTTAGCGTGGCTTCTGCCCAAAGACGCCCGGGAGCGGCTCTTAGCTCCGGAGAGCATCCTACCTTCGTCTTTAGCGCCTTTTGTAGTCTACATCTTAGCAAAACGCTTTGCCAGTATGTCTGGCTAGGAGAAACTGTGCCAGCACAGAAAACATCTCCCATCGTGTTCTAGAAGTTGCAGAGATGTCTGCCAAGTGTTTGGCAGGAAGAAAAGCTGTCCAAAACAGCTTCCAATCGAATGTTCATGTGATTGGAAAAGTCAGGAGAGTGCAAAAGTACTGTTTTCTATCAGTTGGCAAGCTGCACACACAATTCCAGTGTTGTACAGCTTGCTTCTTCACCTTCCCGAAGCTGCCAGTCTCCCCGGCTCCCGGAGAAGAAGAAGCGGCTTCTTCGCGCAAAGACGATTGTGCCGCTCACAGTGCTCTCCTTAGTGCGGCTTCTGCCCAAAGACGCCCAAGAGCGGATCTTAGCTCTGGAGAGCATCCTACCTTCGTCTTTAGCATCTCTTCTCATCTACATCTCAGCAAAAAGCTTTTCCACTACATCTGGCAAGGAGAAACTGTGCCAGCACAAAAAACATCTCCCATCGTGTTCTAGAAGTTGCAGAGATGTCTGCCAAGTGTTTGGCAGGAAGAAAAGAAATGTTGTCCAAAACAGCTTCCAATCGAATGTTCATGTGATTGGAAAAGTCAGGAGAGTGCAAAAGTACTGTTTTCTATCAGTTGGCAAGGTGCGCACACAATCCCAGTGTTGTACAGCTTGCTTCTTCACCTTCCCGAAGCTGCCGCTCTCCCCAGATCCCGGAGCCGAAGAAGCGACTTCTTCGCGCAAAGACGATTGTGCCGCTCACAGTGCTCTCCTTAGCGCGGCTTCTGCCCAAAGACGCCCGGGAGCGGCTCTTTGCTCCGGAGAGCATCCTACCTTCGTGTTTAGCGTCTTTTGTAGTCTACATTTTAGCAAAACGATTTCCCACTATGTCTGGCTAGGAAAAACGGTGCCAGCACAGAAAACATCTCCCATCGTGTTCTAGAAGTTGCAGAGATGTCTGCCAAGTGTTTGACAGGAAGAAAAGGAATGTTGTCCAAAACAGCTTCCAATCGAATGTTCATGTGATTGGAAAAGTCAGGAGAGTGCAAAAGTACTGTTTTCTATCAGTTGGCAAGCTGCGCACACAATCCCAGTGTTGTACAGCTTGCTTCTTCACCTTCCCGAAGCTGCCGGTCTCCCCGGCTCCCGGAGCCGAAGAAGCGGCTTCTTCGCGTAAAGACGATTGTGCCGCTCACAGTGCTCTCCTTAGAGCGGCTTCTGCCCAAAGACACCCGGGAGCGGCTCTTAGCTCTGGAGAGCATTCTACCTTCGTCTTTCGCGTCTCTTCTCATCTACATCTCAGCAAAAAGCTTTTCCACTACATCTGGCAAGGAGAAACTGTGCCAGCACAGAAAACATCTCCCATCGTGTTCAAGAAGTTGCAGAGATGTCTGCCAAGTGTTTGGCAGGAAGAAAAGAAAAGTTGTCCACAACAGCTTCCAATCGAATGTTCATGTGATTGGAAAAGTCAGGAGAGTGCAAAAGTACTGTTTTCTATCAGTTGGCAAGCTGCGCACACAATCCCAGTGTTGTACAGCTTGCTTCTTCACCTTCCCGAAGCTGCCGCTCTCCCCGGATCCCGGAGCCGAAGAAGCGGCTTCTTCGCTCAAAGACGATTGTGCCGCTCACAGTGCTCTCCTTAGCGCGGCTTCTGCCCAAAGACGCCCGGGAGCGGCTCTTAGCTCTGGAGAGCATCCTACCTTCGTCTTTTGCGCCTTTTGTAGTCTACATCTTAGCAAAACTCTTTGCCAGAATTTCTGGCTAGGAGAAACGGTTCCAGCACAGAAAACATCTCCCATCGTGTTCTAGAAGTTGCAGAGATGTCTGCCAAGTGTTTGGCAGGAAGAAAAGAAAAGTTGTCCACAACAGCTTCCAATCGAATGTTCATGTGATTGGAAAAGTCAGGAGAGTGCAAAAGTACTGTTTTCTATCAGTTGGCAAGGTGCGCACACAATCCCAGTGTTGTACAGCTTGCTTCTTCACCTTCCCGAAGCTGCCGGTCTCCCCGGCTCCCGGAGCCGAAGAAGCGGCTTCTTCGCGCAAAGACGATTGTGCCGCTCACAGTGCTCTCCTTAGCGCGGCTTCTGCCCAAAGACGCCCGGGAGCGGCTCTTTGCTCCGGAGAGCATCCTACCTTCGTGTTTAGCGTCTTTTGTAGTCTGCATCTTAGCAAAACGCTTTCCCACTATGTCTGGCTAGGAAAAACTGTGCCAGCACAGAAAACATCTCCCATCGTGTTCTAGAAGTTGCAGAGATGTCTGCCAAGTGTTTGGCAGGAAGAAAAGAAAAGTTGTCCAAAACAGCTTCCAATCGAATGTTCATGTGATTGGAAAAGTCAGGAGAGTGCAAAAGTACTGTTTTCTATCAGTTGGCAAGCTGCGCACACAATCCCAGTGTTGTACAGCTTGCTTCTTCACCTTCCCGAAGCTGCCGCCCCTTCCGGCTCCCGGAGCCGAAGAAGCGGCTTCTTCGCGCAAAGACGATTGTGCCGCTCACAGTGCTCTCCTTAGCGCGGCTTCTGCCCAAAGTCGCCCGGGAGCGGCTCTTAGCTCCGGAGAGCATCCTACCTTCGTCTTTAGCGCCTTTTGTAGTCTACATCTTAGCAAAACGCTTTCCCACTATGTCTGGCTAGGAAAAACTGTGCCAGCACAGAAAACATCTCCCATCGTGTTCTAGAAGTTGCAGAGATGTCTGCCAAGTGTTTGGCAGGAAGAAAAGAAAAGTTGTCCAAAACAGCTTCCAATCGAATGTTCATGTGATTGGAAAAGTCAGGAGAGTGCAAAAGTACTGTTTTCTATCAGTTGGCAAGCTGCGCACACAATCCCAGTGTTGTACAGCTTGCTTCTTCACCTTCCCGAAGCTGCCGCTCTCCCCAGATCCCGGAGCCGAAGAAGCGACTTCTTCGCGCAAAGACGATTGTGCCGCTCACAGTGCTCTCCTTAGCGCGGCTTCTGCCCAAAGACGCCCGGGAGCGGCTCTTTGCTCCGGAGAGCATCCTACCTTCGTGTTTAGCGTCTTTTGTAGTCTACATTTTAGCAAAACGATTTCCCACTATGTCTGGCTAGGAAAAACGGTGCCAGCACAGAAAACATCTCCCATCGTGTTCTAGAAGTTGCAGAGATGTCTGCCAAGTGTTTGACAGGAAGAAAAGGAATGTTGTCCAAAACAGCTTCCAATCGAATGTTCATGTGATTGGAAAAGTCAGGAGAGTGCAAAAGTACTGTTTTCTATCAGTTGGCAAGCTGCGCACACAATCCCAGTGTTGTACAGCTTGCTTCTTCACCTTCCCGAAGCTGCCGGTCTCCCCGGCTCCCGGAGCCGAAGAAGCGGCTTCTTCGCGTAAAGACGATTGTGCCGCTCACAGTGCTCTCCTTAGAGCGGCTTCTGCGCAAAGACACCCGGGAGCGGCTCTTAGCTCTGGAGAGCATTCTACCTTCGTCTTTCGCGTCTCTTCTCATCTACATCTCAGCAAAAAGCTTTTCCACTACATCTGGCAAGGAGAAACTGTGCCAGCACAGAAAACATCTCCCATCGTGTTCAAGAAGTTGCAGAGATGTCTGCCAAGTGTTTGGCAGGAAGAAAAGAAAAGTTGTCCACAACAGCTTCCAATCGAATGTTCATGTGATTGGAAAAGTCAGGAGAGTGCAAAAGTACTGTTTTCTATCAGTTGGCAAGCTGCGCACACAATCCCAGTGTTGTACAGCTTGCTTCTTCACCTTCCCGAAGCTGCCGCTCTCCCCGGATCCCGGAGCCGAAGAAGCGGCTTCTTCGCTCAAAGACGATTGTGCCGCTCACAGTGCTCTCCTTAGCGCGGCTTCTGCCCAAAGACGCCCGGGAGCGGCTCTTAGCTCTGGAGAGCATCCTACCTTCGTCTTTTGCGCCTTTTGTAGTCTACATCTTAGCAAAACTCTTTGCCAGAATTTCTGGCTAGGAGAAACGGTTCCAGCACAGAAAACATCTCCCATCGTGTTCTAGAAGTTGCAGAGATGTCTGCCAAGTGTTTGGCAGGAAGAAAAGAAAAGTTGTCCACAACAGCTTCCAATCGAATGTTCATGTGATTGGAAAAGTCAGGAGAGTGCAAAAGTACTGTTTTCTATCAGTTGGCAAGGTGCGCACACAATCCCAGTGTTGTACAGCTTGCTTCTTCACCTTCCCGAAGCTGCCGGTCTCCCCGGCTCCCGGAGCCGAAGAAGCGGCTTCTTCGCGCAAAGACGATTGTGCCGCTCACAGTGCTCTCCTTAGCGCGGCTTCTGCCCAAAGACGCCCGGGAGCGGCTCTTTGCTCCGGAGAGCATCCTACCTTCGTGTTTAGCGTCTTTTGTAGTCTGCATCTTAGCAAAACGCTTTCCCACTATGTCTGGCTAGGAAAAACTGTGCCAGCACAGAAAACATCTCCCATCGTGTTCTAGAAGTTGCAGAGATGTCTGCCAAGTGCTTGGCAGGAAGAAAAGAAAAGTTGTCCAAAACAGCTTCCAATCGAATGTTCATGTGATTGGAAAAGTCAGGAGAGTGCAAAAGTACTGTTTTCTATCAGTTGGCAAGCTGCGCACACAATCCCAGTGTTGTACAGCTTGCTTCTTCACCTTCCCGAAGCTGCCGCCCCTTCCGGCTCCCGGAGCCGAAGAAGCGGCTTCTTCGCGCAAAGACGATTGTGCCGCTCACAGTGCTCTCCTTAGCGCGGCTTCTGCCCAAAGTCGCCCGGGAGCGGCTCTTAGCTCCGGAGAGCATCCTACCTTCGTCTTTAGCGCCTTTTGTAGTCTACATCTTAGCAAAACGCTTTCCCACTATGTCTGGCTAGGAAAAACTGTGCCAGCACAGAAAACATCTCCCATCGTGTTCTAGAAGTTGCAGAGATGTCTGCCAAGTGTTTGGCAGGAAGAAAAGAAAAGTTGTCCAAAACAGCTTCCAATCGAATGTTCATGTGATTGGAAAAGTCAGGAGAGTGCAAAAGTACTGTTTTCTATCAGTTGGCAAGCTGCGCACACAATCCCAGTGTTGTACAGATTGCTTCTTCACCTTCCCGAAGCTGCCGCTCTCCCCGGCTCCCGGAGCCGAAGAAGCGGCTTCTTCGCGCAAAGACGATTGTGCCGCTCACAGTGCTCTCCTTAGCGCGGCTTCTGCCCAAAGACGCCCGGGAGCGGCTCTTAGCTCTGGAGAGCATCCTACCTTCGTCTTTAGCGTCTCTTCTCATCTACATCTCAGCAAAAAGCTTTTCCACTATGTCTGGCAAGGAAAAACTGTGCCAGCACAGAAAACATCTCCCATCGTGTTCTAGAAGTTGCAGAGATGTCTGCCAAGTGTTTGACAGGAAGAAGAGAAAAGTTGTCCAAAACAGCTTCCAATCGACTGTTCATGTGATTGGAAAAGTCAGGAGAGTGCAAAAGTACTGTTTTCTATCAGTTGGCAAGCTGCGCACACAATCCCAGTGTTGTACAGCTTGCTTCTTCACCATCCCGAAGCTGCCGCTCTCCCCGGCTCCCGGAGCCGAAAAGTGGCTTCTTCACGCAAAGACGATTGTGCCGCTCACAGTGCTCTCCTTAGCGCGGCTTCTGCCCAAAGACGCCCGGGAGCGGCTCTTAGCTCTGGAGAGCTTCCTACCTTCGTCTTTAGCGCCTTTTGTAGTCTACATCTTAGCAAAACGCTTTCCCAGTATGTCTGGCTAGGAGAAACGGTTCCAGCACAGAAAACATCTCCCATCGTGTTCTAGAAGTTGCAGAGATGTCTGCCAAGTGTTTGGCAGGAAGAAAAGAAAAGTTGTCCACAACAGCTTCCAATCGAATGTTCATGTGATTGGAAAAGTCAGGAGAGTGCAAAAGTACTGTTTTCTATCAGTTGGCAAGGTGCGCACACAATCCCAGTGTTGTACAGCTTGCTTCTTCACCTTCCCGAAGCTGCCGCTCTCCCCGGCTCCCGGAGCCGAAGAAGCGGCTTCTTCGCGCAAAGACGATTGTGCCGCTCACAGTGCTCTCCTTAGCGCGGCTTCTGCCCAAAGTCGCCCGGGAGCGGCTCTTAGCTCCGGAGAGCATCCTACCTTCGTCTTTTGCGTCTTTTGTAGTCTACAACTTAGCAAAACGCTTTCCCACTATGACTGGCTAGGAAAAACTGTGCCAGCACAGAAAACATCTCCCATCGTGTTCTAGAAGTTGCAGAGATGTCTGCCAAGTGTTTGGCAGGAAGAAGAGAAAAGTTGTCCAAAACAGCTTCCAATCGAATGTTCATGTGATTGGAAAAGTCAGGAGAGTGCAAAAGTACTGTTTTCTATCAGTTGGCAAGCTGCACACACAATTCCAGTGTTGTACAGCTTGCTTCTTCACCTTCCCGAAGCTGCCGGTCTCCCCGGCTCCCGGAGAAGAAGAAGCGGCTTCTTCGCGCAAAGACGATTGTGCCGCTCACAGTGCTCTCCTTAGTGCGGCTTCTGCCCAAAGACGCCCGGGAGCGGATCTTAGCTCTGGAGAGCATCCTACCTTCGTCTTTAGCGTCTCTTCTCATCTACATCTCAGCAAAATTAGAGACAATGTTACAAGAAAAAGGTCACTCTGAAATTTCAAAAACTGAGCTTAAAAACTTACTTATCTGGGTTAAAGCGAATACGCAAGATTTAAATCTGCAGTCTGCTTTTTCTTTTCATTTTTGGGATCAGATAAACTGGAGAATCTATAATCTAGTCTCTCTCAAAAAAGATGAAAGCTTAAGAGAACTTGTGCCGGTTTGTAGTGCGCTATTGTAGTGCTTTTTTAAACAAAGTGATAAAAATAAGATCAACTTGGACTCAGAAAACAGAGCTTCTGGTTCTCTCTCACGAAATTCCAGTAAACCAGAGACTGTGTGTGTATCGGAGAATGTTACAAGTGTTGTTGCAAATGCTGAAAGTATTGCTTTGAACTCTGTTGAACAAAATCTTTCTTCTCTCTCTCTGGGAAAAAATGAGACTCTTTCGGACTTTTCTTCGCGTTGTTCTGTTAATGTAAAAATATGTGACTCTTGTAAGGGGGATGGAACAAAGTGTGTAAAAGATGGAAATGAAAAAGTGACTGTACTTCCTAAAATTGTTTGTGCAGGGACACTGAAACCTGAATTGGATTCTGTTGGGCCTGGGGTGGAGGCTGAGGTGGCTGCTTCCACTCGGGAACTCTTTTTCAGTTAAGCAAAACCATGGTTGTTCTGGTGTTTGTCAATCTATAGATACAGAGAAAGAAAAATTGGCTTTAAGGGTGGAGTCCTTTGAAAGGAAGAGATGGAAGAAACTCGCGACTGTGTTGTTGCTGAAATTCAAAAAGCTGGACTTGAAATCTCTGCAATGAAAATTCAACAAGTTTCACCTTAGAAGTACCTGGGATGGAAGATGACTGAGACGACAAGAACACCACAAAAAATTCAGATCCGAACCAGAGTCAACAACCTACAAGAGTTACAACAACTTCTAGGAGAAATCAACTGGGTCAGACCGATGTTGGGAATCACCAATGATGAACTGAGTCCGCTCTTCCATTTGCTGAGAGGAAGTTGCGACATCACTTCGCCAAGAACTTTAACCCCTGAAGCTCGTGCTGCTCTCGACAAAGTCACAGAAGCTCTTCAAACAAGACAAGCTCATCGCTGCGTTCCTGAAAATCCTTTCTTTCTTGCAATCTTAGGAGAGAAGAAGCAGCTTTGTGGTCTCATTTTCCAGTGGGATTCCACAGAGCAAGATCCTTTGTTAATAATGGAATGGGATTTTCCTCCCTACAGGTTTTCAAAGACCATTTGCTCAGTTTTAGAAATGATTGCATACATTATAATTAAGGCTAGAACCAGATTGTTAACTTTGGCAGGTCAAGAATTTTCAGTTATCTATTTGCCATTGAAAAATGATTATTTCAATTGGGCAATGCAAAATTCTGATGATTTACAATATGCATTCTTAGGTTTTCCAGGTGTTTGTTCCATACACTATCCAGCTCACAAACTACTGCAAGCAAAATTGAGTTTCAGAGAAAAACCTAAATTTAGTGAAGAACCTTTACATGCTGTGACTCTCTTCACTGATGGCTCTGGTAAAAGCCACAGGTCCGTTGTGACTTGGTTTAATCAAAAGACTAATGTTTGGGAATCTGATATTCAAACAGTAGAGGGATCCCCTCAAATTGTTGAGCCTGCTGCAGTAGTTTGAGCTTTTCAGCTGTTTCCTCACCCTTTTAATTTGGTCACAGATTCTGCTTATGTTGCTAATGTAGTCAGGAGAATAGAAGGTTCCATTTTAAAGGATGTTAGTAATGAAACTTTACATCGTTGGCTTTCATGTCTTTTTATAACTTTGCAATATAGAACTAATCCATATTTTGTTTCTCACATTAGGGCGCATTCTTCACTTCCTGGATTTTTAGTGGAAGGAAATGCAAGAGCGGACAAGCTGACAATGGTCATTTCTAACACATTGCCAAATAGTTTTGAACAAGCAAAATTGAGTCGTGCCTTTTTCCACCAAAATGCACAAGCACTCATGCAAATGTTCCAAATCACTTAAAGTCAAGCTAAAGCTATCATTCATACTTGCCCTGACTGTCAATTGGTACAACCTCCTGTTTCTACAGGAGCAATCAACCCCCGAGGCTTACAAAGCCTACAGTTGTGGCAAACAGATGTTACTAAATAGCCTTCTTTTGGTAAATTTAAAAATATTCATGTTTCCATAGACACGTTCTCTGGTGCAGTTTTTGCTTCCCTTCACACAAGTGATACTGGCAGCCATGCCTGTCATCATTTCCTGCAAGCTTTTGCTTCATTGGGTATACCCCAAGAAGTAAAAACTGACAATGGCCCCGCATACATATCTCAAAAATTGGCCACATTTTTAAATGAATGGGGTGTTCGACACATTTTTGGTATTCCCCACTCTCCCACAAGCCAAGCAATCATTGAAAGAACACATCAAACCTTAAAACGCATATTAGATCAACAGAGAGGGGGAACGGAAATCACCCCACAGATGAGACTGAGTAAGGCTTTGTATGTTTTTAATTTTCTAAATAGTAAAAGTACAGAACCAGATCCACCAATCTTTAGACACTTTTCAAATAGCACACAGGCAAAACTGAAAGAACATCCTCCTCTTCTAATTAGAAACCCTGACTCTGGACAGATGGAAGGTCCGTTTCAATTAATAACGTGGGGCAAAGGGTATGCTTCTATTTCCACAGGTGCTGGAAGAATTAAGTGGGTTCCTGCCAAAAACGTCAAACCGTATCGCACTTCAGAACCTGTTGTCGAGCCTAGAACTGAGGAAGCGAGTACGCAGACGTAGACCGAATGGAAGGATCCCGGGTCTCGCCTGACGCCTCTTGTGCCTGACGTTCATTGTGCATCGGTGGAACCCGTGAACTCTGATTTTGTGCCAATTTTTATTTATGAGTATACGAATGAAATGCTGAATGTTTGTTTAACAAAGCTAATTTTTGGCTGAAAATTTAGGTTCTTGTTTTGGTTTAGAAAGAATTCTGCCAAAACTTAGTTCTTGAAAGAGATGGGGCAGAATCAAATGGTATACTTGTTTTGCTTGATTTTAATTGTTTTTTGTCGTGCAGATTTGCCTGAGGATCAACCGAAGACGAATGTTTGGGTGACCTTAGCCAAGGCTGCCGGATCGGATACTATATGTCTGTCTAATTCGGAACCAGAAAAGCCTTTCTCAACCTGTTTGGTTGGTGTGCCAGTGAAAGAGTTTCCTTTGGTCAGAAAAGAATCCAATGGTAAACCAGGTGGAATTGACAATGGAAACAGTCCTTCCTTCAATTGGAACATTTGTTCCAAGAAACTTCTCAGGGCAGCAAATGTTTCAAACAGTTGGGATGTGTTTCTACAGACGGACCAATCTCCACGGCAATTGCCAAAAGGGTATTGGATCATTTGCGGAGACAGAGGTTGGCAAGGCATTCCAGCCCACCTTGAAGGTGGCCCTTGCAGCATTGGTATGCTTACCATAATTGCCCCCACTGCCAAAGCAGTGATGAAAAAGAAACAAAGGAAAACGAGAGCTGTTCCTCATTATGATGAGAACTGTCAGAGTGATTTTATGCCTTGGAATGCCGCCAGAAGGGTTTCAGCAGGTATATTTCTACCCCAATTGGCTTCAGCTATGGCATTGAGACAATTAGATCGAGTTGGATGTTGGCTGAGCAAACAAGCTAATGCCACATCCTCCGCAATCAGTGATATGTTGACCAATGTTGATAGTATTAGACATGCTACTCTTCAAAACAGAGCAGCCATTGATTTTCTCTTACTGGCACAAGGACATGGTTGTGAGGAATTGGAAGGTTTGTGTTGTATGAATTTGTCTGATCATTCTGAATCCATTCACAAAAGCATTCAAAAATTAAAGGATCTGACAGCCCAAATTAAAGAAGATGGAGGTTCCTGGTTGGATGATTTGTATCAAAATTGCAGTTTTGCACCTTGGCTAAGGCAACTTTGCAAGATAGGTCTTTACATATTAGGTGTTCTAATACTGATATTGATAGTGGTACCTTGTATACTCTGTTGTGTTCGGCGAATGATGAACAAAACAGTCCGAGAAGTTTTTGTCATTCAAGCAGGAGAATTAGGAAGTAGAAGCACAGAGAGTGTACGAAATCTCACGAAAGCAGTAGATGAGGGTATTGACATGAACGAAGGTTTTGAATTAAGGCCTTGGAATCGACCAGAGTTTTTTGAACGATGCCTTGTGACTGTTGCCAAACATATCTCTTTCAGGGATTGGGTCTTCACAGCATTAAGTTGCTGTGCCGTAATATAGCGATGCTTCAGTTTAGTGAAAATAGGTCTTCAGCAGATAATAAGCAGAAATTTTGCAATAGAGCTATGAAACGCAAATAGCAAGCGACAAGAAAATGAAAGCTTCTGGGTCAAACAGTGAGGGGGAAATGTTGGAATCCATAAGGTTAGAGGATTTTTAAGAAATGGTTACAAAGAAGTATGTAGGCCTTAGACTGGAGTTTTGTTAGCATTGCAGAAAATTTCCCATGCAAGCAGAAAAAGTTTTCCATGCAAGCAGAAAAGTTTTCCCAAGCAGTAGACGTGACAAATAACAATAGGCTTCTGTAGAATTGGCTTTAGGATGGCAACAAGGTTATTTAATGTATATCTTTAGAAGGTTAGCATGAATAGAACTCTGTTCTTTGTCTCTTATCAACTAGTCTTTGTTTTAGCTACGATTACCTATGTTTTATAAGATTGGATAGAATGCTTGTCAATATGTGTTTTCTGTGTCTGATTGGCTGAATTCTAGTCTGAGATGATTTTATGTATTGCTGTATGAGCCCTGTTGAAGGAGACATTTTTTGGTGTGGATCAGTGAGCTGTCATGTCTCCATTTTGTATTTTGAGACTGATGTGTTGGAAATAAAAGCAAAAATCTCTTCACTGGTCTGGTTACCATGTTATCCATATTTGGATATTTTGCCGCGGCCTAGTGGGTTCCTTTTTTAAGGCGTGGGTTCCTGACACCATTGGACTTATACCTGTCCCGTCCCCCGCATATTGCTGCCCCGTGTGAGGACGTAGAATAGAAGAAAAACAAAGAAAAATCGTGGAAGCACCAGCCGCGGAGACCCAAGTGTTAACAAGGAGGACACTGTATCATCTCTCCCGCCGAAACCAAGAAAATTGTAAGTAACTTATCTCGGGAGAGCGCTTGGGTGACGTTGGGAGGAAAAATAGAGAAAAAGAAAATTATTAAAAGAGCACAAAAATGGGAACGAATTTATCAGAAGTTGAATGGGATGTTTTTCATCAATTAGAGACAATGTTACAAGAAAAAGGTCACTCTGAAATTTCAAAAACTGAGCTTAAAAACTTACTTATCTGGGTTAAAGCGAATACGCAAGATTTAAATCTGCAGTCTGCTTTTTCTTTTCATTTTTGGGATCAGATAAACTGGAGAATCTATAATCTAGTCTCTCTCAAAAAAGATGAAAGCTTAAGAGAACTTGTGCCGGTTTGTAGTGCGCTGTTGTAGTGCTTTTTTAAACAAAGTGATAAAAATAAGATCAACTTGGACTCAGAAAACAGAGCTTCTGGTTCTCTCTCACGAAATTCCAGTAAACCAGAGACTGTGTGTGTATCGGAGAATGTTACAAGTGTTGTTGCAAATGCTGAAAGTATTGCTTTGAACTCTGTTGAACAAAATCTTTCTTCTCTCTCTCTGGGAAAAAATGAGACTCTTTCGGACTTTTCTTCGCGTTGTTCTGTTAATGTAAAAATATGTGACTCTTGTAAGGGGGATGGAACAAAGTGTGTAAAAGATGGAAATGAAAAAGTGACTGTACTTCCTAAAATTGTTTGTGCAGGGACACTGAAACCTGAATTGGATTCTGTTGGGCCTGGGGTGGAGGCTGAGGTGGCTGCTTCCACTCGGGAAATTGTGGTTCCAGGGAACTCTTTTTCAGTTAAGCAAAACCATGGTTGTTCTGGTGTTTGTCAATCTATAGATACAGAGAAAGAAAAATTGGCTTTAAGGGTGGAGTCCTTTGAAAGGAAGAGATGGAAGAAACTCGCGACTGTGTTGTTGCTGAAATTCAAAAAGCTGGACTTGAAATCTCTGCAACGAAAATTCAACAAGTTTCACCTTAGAAGTACCTGGGATGGAAGATGACTGAGACGACAAGAACACCACAAAAAATTCAGATCCGAACCAGAGTCAACAACCTACAAGAGTTACAACAACTTCTAGGAGAAATCAACTGGGTCAGACCGATGTTGGGAATCACCAATGATGAACTGAGTCCGCTCTTCCATTTGCTGAGAGGAAGTTGCGACATCACTTCGCCAAGAACTTTAACCCCTGAAGCTCGTGCTGCTCTCGACAAAGTCACAGAAGCTCTTCAAAAAAGACAAGCTCATCGCTGCGTTCCTGAAAATCCTTTCTTTCTTGCAATCTTAGGAGAGAAGAAGCAGCTTTGTGGTCTCATTTTCCAGTGGGATTCCACAGAGCAAGATCCTTTGTTAATAATGGAATGGGATTTTCCTCCCTACAGGTTTTCAAAGACCATTTGCTCAGTTTTAGAAATGATTGCATACATTATAATTAAGGCTAGAACCAGATTGTTAACTTTGGCAGGTCAAGAATTTTCAGTTATCTATTTGCCATTGAAAAATGATTATTTCAATTGGGCAATGCAAAATTCTGATGATTTACAATATGCATTCTTAGGTTTTCCAGGTGTTTGTTCCATACACTATCCAGCTCACAAACTACTGCAAGCAAAATTGAGTTTCAGAGAAAAACCTAAATTTAGTGAAGAACCTTTACATGCTGTGACTCTCTTCACTGATGGCTCTGGTAAAAGCCACAAGTCTGTTGTGACTTGGTTTAATCAAAAGACTAATGTTTGGGAATCTGATATTCAAACAGTAGAGGGATCCCCTCAAATTGTTGAGCCTGCTGCAGTAGTTTGAGCTTTTCAGCTGTTTCCTCACCCTTTTAATTTGGTCACAGATTCTGCTTATGTTGCTAATGTAGTCAGGAGAATAGAAGGTTCCATTTTAAAGGATGTTAGTAATGAAACTTTATATCGTTGGCTTTCATGTCTTTTTATAACTTTGCAATATAGAACTAATCCATATTTTGTTTCTCACATTAGGGCGCATTCTTCACTTCCTGGATTTTTAGTGGAAGGAAATGCAAGAGCGGACAAGCTGACAATGGTCATTTCTAACACATTGCCAAATAGTTTTGAACAAGCAAAATTGAGTCGTGCCTTTTTCCACCAAAATGCACAAGCACTCATGCAAATGTTCCAAATCACTTAAAGTCAAGCTAAAGCTATCATTCATACTTGCCCTGACTGTCAATTGGTACAACCT
Source organism: Melospiza georgiana (assembly GCF_028018845.1). Taxonomy (NCBI): domain Eukaryota; kingdom Metazoa; phylum Chordata; class Aves; order Passeriformes; family Passerellidae; genus Melospiza; species Melospiza georgiana. The sequence goes on along the minus strand of NC_080464.1, from coordinate 27,764,233 downwards.
CCTGTTTCTACAGGAGCAATCAACCCCCGAGGCTTACAAAGCCTACAGTTGTGGCAAACAGATGTTACTAAATAGCCTTCTTTTGGTAAATTTAAAAATATTCATGTTTCCATAGACACGTTCTCTGGTGCAATTTTTGCTTCCCTTCACACAAGTGATACTGGCAGCCATGCCTGTCATCATTTCCTGCAAGCTTTTGCTTCATTGGGTATACCCCAAGAAGTAAAAACTGACAATGGCCCCGCATACATATCTCAAAAATTGGCCACATTTTTAAATGAATGGGGTGTTCGACACATTTTTGGTATTCCCCACTCTCCCACAAGCCAAGCAATCATTGAAAGAACACATCAAACCTTAAAACGCATATTAGATCAACAGAGAGGGGGAACGGAAATCACCCCACAGATGAGACTGAGTAAGGCTTTGTATGTTTTTAATTTTCTAAATAGTAAAAGTACAGAACCAGATCCACCAATCTTTAGACACTTTTCAAATAGCACACAGGCAAAACTGAAAGAACATCCTCCTCTTCTAATTAGAAACCCTGACTCTGGACAGATGGAAGGTCCGTTTCAATTAATAACGTGGGGCAAAGGGTATGCTTCTATTTCCACAGGTGCTGGAAGAATTAAGTGGGTTCCCGCCAAAAACGTCAAACCGTATCGCACTTCAGAACCTGTTGTCGAGCCTAGAACTGAGGAAGCGAGTACGCAGACGTAGACCGAATGGAAGGATCCCGGGTCTCGCCTGACGCCTCTTGTGCCTGACGTTCATTGTGCATCGGTGGAACCCGTGAACTCTGATTTTGTGCCAATTTTTATTTATGAGTATACGAATGAAATGCTGAATGTTTGTTTAACAAAGCTAATTTTTGGCTGAAAATTTAGGTTCTTGTTTTGGTTTAGAAAGAATTCTGCCAAAACTTAGTTCTTGAAAGAGATGGGGCAGAATCAAATGGTATACTTGTTTTGCTTGATTTTAATTGTTTTTTGTCGTGCAGATTTGCCTGAGGATCAACCGAAGACGAATGTTTGGGTGACCTTAGCCAAGGCTGCCGGATCGGATACTATATGTCTGTCTAATTCGGAACCAGAAAAGCCTTTCTCAACCTGTTTGGTTGGTGTGCCAGTGAAAGAGTTTCCTTTGGTCAGAAAAGAATCCAATGGTAAACCAGGTGGAATTGACAATGGAAACAGTCCTTCCTTCAATTGGAACATTTGTTCCAAGAAACTTCTCAGGGCAGCAAATGTTTCAAACAGTTGGGATGTGTTTCTACAGACGGACCAATCTCCACGGCAATTGCCAAAAGGGTATTGGATCATTTGCGGAGACAGAGGTTGGCAAGGCATTCCAGCCCACCTTGAAGGTGGCCCTTGCAGCATTGGTATGCTTACCATAATTGCCCCCACTGCCAAAGCAGTGATGAAAAAGAAACAAAGGAAAACGAGAGCTGTTCCTCATTATGATGAGAACTGTCAGAGTGATTTTATGCCTTGGAATGCCGCCAGAAGGGTTTCAGCAGGTATATTTCTACCCCAATTGGCTTCAGCTGTGGCATTGAGACAATTAGATCGAGTTGGATGTTGGCTGAGCAAACAAGCTAATGCCACATCCTCCGCAATCAGTGATATGTTGACCAATGTTGATAGTATTAGACATGCTACTCTTCAAAACAGAGCAGCCATTGATTTTCTCTTACTGGCACAAGGACATGGTTGTGAGGAATTGGAAGGTTTGTGTTGTATGAATTTGTCTGATCATTCTGAATCCATTCACAAAAGCATTCAAAAATTAAAGGATCTGACAGCCCAAATTAAAGAAGATGGAGGTTCCTGGTTGGATGATTTGTATCAAAATTGCAGTTTTGCACCTTGGCTAAGGCAACTTTGCAAGATAGGTCTTTACATATTAGGTGTTCTAATACTGATATTGATAGTGGTACCTTGTATACTCTGTTGTGTTCGGCGAATGATGAACAAAACAGTCCGAGAAGTTTTTGTCATTCAAGCAGGAGAATTAGGAAGTAGAAGCACAGAGAGTGTACGAAATCTCACGAAAGCAGTAGATGAGGGTATTGACATGAACGAAGGTTTTGAATTAAGGCCTTGGAATCGACCAGAGTTTTTTGAACGATGCCTTGTGACTGTTGCCAAACATATCTCTTTCAGGGATTGGGTCTTCACAGCATTAAGTTGCTGTGCCGTAATATAGCAATGCTTCAGTTTAGTGAAAATAGGTCTTCAGCAGATAATAAGCAGAAATTTTGCAATAGAGCTATGAAACGCAAATAGCAAGCGACAAGAAAATGAAAGCTTCTGGGTCAAACAGTGAGGGGGAAATGTTGGAATCCATAAGGTTAGAGGATTTTTAAGAAATGGTTACAAAGAAGTATGTAGGCCTTAGACTGGAGTTTTGTTAGCATTGCAGAAAAGTTTCCCATGCAAGCAGAAAAAGTTTTCCATGCAAGCAGAAAAGTTTCCCAAGCAGTAGACGTGACAAATAACAATAGGCTTCTGTAGAATTGGCTTTAGGATGGCAACAAGGTTATTTAATGTATATCTTTAGAAGGTTAGCATGAATAGAACTCTGTTCTTTGTCTCTTATCAACTAGTCTTTGTTTTAGCTACGATTACCTATGTTTTATAAGATTGGATAGAATGCTTGTCAAGATGTGTTTTCTGTGTCTGATTGGCTGAATTCTAGTCTGAGATGATTTTATGTATTGCTGTATGAGCCCTGTTGAAGGAGACATTTTTTGGTGTGGATCAGTGAGCTGTCATGTCTCCATTTTGTATTTTGAGACTGATGTGCTGGAAATAAAAGCAAAAATCTCTTCACTGGTCTGGTTACCATGTTATCCATATTTGGATATTTTGCCGCGGCCTAGTGGGTTCCTTTTTTAAGGCGTGGGTTCCTGACACCATTGGACTTATACCTGTCCCGTCCCCCGCATATTGCTGCCCCGTGTGAGGACGTAGAATAGAAGAAAAACAAAGAAAAATCGTGGAAGCACCAGCCGCGGAGACCCAAGTGTTAACAAGGAGGACACTGTATCATCTCTCCCGCCGAAACCAAGAAAATTGTAAGTAACTTATCTCGGGAGAGCGCTTGGGTGATGTTGGGAGGAAAAATAGAGAAAAAGAAAATTATTAAAAGAGCACAAAAATGGGAACGAATTTATCAGAAGTTGAATGGGATGTTTTTCATCAATTAGAGACAATGTTACAAGAAAAAGGTCACTCTGAAATTTCAAAAACTGAGCTTAAAAACTTACTTATCTGGGTTAAAGCGAATACGCAAGATTTAAATCTGCAGTCTGCTTTTTCTTTTCATTTTTGGGATCAGATAAACTGGAGAATCTATAATCTAGTCTCTCTCAAAAAAGATGAAAGCTTAAGAGAACTTGTGCCGGTTTGTAGTGCGCTGTTGTAGTGCTTTTTTAAACAAAGTGATAAAAATAAGATCAACTTGGACTCAGAAAACAGAGCTTCTGGTTCTCTCTCACGAAATTCCAGTAAACCAGAGACTGTGTGTGTATCGGAGAATGTTACAAGTGTTGTTGCAAATGCTGAAAGTATTGCTTTGAACTCTGTTGAACAAAATCTTTCTTCTCTCTCTCTGGGAAAAAATGAGACTCTTTCGGACTTTTCTTCGCGTTGTTCTGTTAATGTAAAAATATGTGACTCTTGTAAGGGGGATGGAACAAAGTGTGTAAAAGATGGAAATGAAAAAGTGACTGTACTTCCTAAAATTGTTTGTGCAGGGACACTGAAACCTGAATTGGATTCTGTTGGGCCTGGGGTGGAGGCTGAGGTGGCTGCTTTCACTCGGGAAATTGTGGTTCCAGGGAACTCTTTTTCAGTTAAGCAAAACCATGGTTGTTCTGGTGTTTGTCAATCTATAGATACAGAGAAAGAAAAATTGGCTTTAAGGGTGGAGTCCTTTGAAAGGAAGAGATGGAAGAAACTCGCGACTGTGTTGTTGCTGAAATTCAAAAAGCTGGACTTGAAATCTCTGCAACGAAAATTCAACAAGTTTCACCTTAGAAGTACCTGGGATGGAAGATGACTGAGACGACAAGAACACCACAAAAAATTCAGATCCGAACCAGAGTCAACAACCTACAAGAGTTACAACAACTTCTAGGAGAAATCAACTGGGTCAGACCGATGTTGGGAATCACCAATGATGAACTGAGTCTGCTCTTCCATTTGCTGAGAGGAAGTTGCGACATCACTTCGCCAAGAACTTTAACCCCTGAAGCTCGTGCTGCTCTCGACAAAGTCACAGAAGCTCTTCAAAAAAGACAAGCTCATCGCTGCGTTCCTGAAAATCCTTTCTTTCTTGCAATCTTAGGAGAGAAGAAGCAGCTTTGTGGTCTCATTTTCCAGTGGGATTCCACAGAACAAGATCCTTTGTTAATAATGGAATGGGATTTTCCTCCCTACAGGTTTTCAAAGACCATTTGCTCAGTTTTAGAAATGATTGCATACATTATAATTAAGGCTAGAACCAGATTGTTAACTTTGGCAGGTCAAGAATTTTCAGTTATCTATTTGCCATTGAAAAATGATTATTTCAATTGGGCAATGCAAAATTCTGATGATTTACAATATGCATTCTTAGGTTTTCCAGGTGTTTGTTCCATACACTATCCAGCTCACAAACTACTGCAAGCAAAATTGAGTTTCAGAGAAAAACCTAAATTTAGTGAAGAACCTTTACATGCTGTGACTCTCTTCACTGATGGCTCTGGTAAAAGCCACAAGTCCGTTGTGACTTGGTTTAATCAAAAGACTAATGTTTGGGAATCTGATATTCAAACAGTAGAGGGATCCCCTCAAATTGTTGAGCCTGCTGCAGTAGTTTGAGCTTTTCAGCTGTTTCCTCACCCTTTTAATTTGGTCACAGATTCTGCTTATGTTGCTAATGTAGTCAGGAGAATAGAAGGTTCCATTTTAAAGGATGTTAGTAATGAAACTTTATATCGTTGGCTTTCATGTCTTTTTATAACTTTGCAATATAGAACTAATCCATATTTTGTTTCTCACATTAGGGCGCATTCTTCACTTCCTGGATTTTTAGTGGAAGGAAATGCAAGAGCGGACAAGCTGACAATGGTCATTTCTAACACATTGCCAAATAGTTTTGAACAAGCAAAATTGAGTCGTGCCTTTTTCCACCAAAATGCACAAGCACTCATGCAAATGTTCCAAATCACTTAAAGTCAAGCTAAAGCTATCATTCATACTTGCCCTGACTGTCAATTGGTACAACCTCCTGTTTCTACAGGAGCAATCAACCCCCGAGGCTTACAAAGCCTACAGTTGTGGCAAACAGATGTTACTAAATAGCCTTCTTTTGGTAAATTTAAAAATATTCATGTTTCCATAGACACGTTCTCTGGTGCAGTTTTTGCTTCCCTTCACACAAGTGATACTGGCAGCCATGCCTGTCATCATTTCCTGCAAGCTTTTGCTTCATTGGGTATACCCCAAGAAGTAAAAACTGACAATGGCCCTGCATACATATCTCAAAAATTGGCCACATTTTTAAATGAATGGGGTGTTCGACACATTTTTGGTATTCCCCACTCTCCCACAAGCCAAGCAATCATTGAAAGAACACATCAAACCTTAAAACGCATATTAGATCAACAGAGAGGGGGAACGGAAATCACCCCACAGATGAGACTGAGTAAGGCTTTGTATGTTTTTAATTTTCTAAATAGTAAAAGTACAGAACCAGATCCACCAATCTTTAGACACTTTTCAAATAGCACACAGGCAAAACTGAAAGAACATCCTCCTCTTCTAATTAGAAACCCTGACTCTGGACAGATGGAAGGTCCGTTTCAATTAATAACGTGGGGCAAAGGGTATGCTTCTATTTCCACAGGTGCTGGAAGAATTAAGTGGGTTCCCGCCAAAAACGTCAAACCGTATCGCACTTCAGAACCTGTTGTCGAGCCTAGAACTGAGGAAGCGAGTACGCAGACGTAGACCGAATGGAAGGATCCCGGGTCTCGCCTGACGCCTCTTGTGCCTGACGTTCATTGTGCATCGGTGGAACCCGTGAACTCTGATTTTGTGCCAATTTTTATTTATGAGTATACGAATGAAATGCTGAATGTTTGTTTAACAAAGCTAATTTTTGGCTGAAAATTTAGGTTCTTGTTTTGGTTTAGAAAGAATTCTGCCAAAACTTAGTTCTTGAAAGAGATGGGGCAGAATCAAATGGTATACTTGTTTTGCTTGATTTTAATTGTTTTTTGTCGTGCAGATTTGCCTGAGGATCAACCGAAGACGAATGTTTGGGTGACCTTAGCCAAGGCTGCCGGATCGGATACTATATGTCTGTCTAATTCGGAACCAGAAAAGCCTTTCTCAACCTGTTTGGTTGGTGTGCCAGTGAAAGAGTTTCCTTTGGTCAGAAAAGAATCCAATGGTAAACCAGGTGGAATTGACAATGGAAACAGTCCTTCCTTCAATTGGAACATTTGTTCCAAGAAACTTCTCAGGGCAGCAAATGTTTCAAACAGTTGGGATGTGTTTCTACAGACGGACCAATCTCCACGGCAATTGCCAAAAGGGTATTGGATCATTTGCGGAGACAGAGGTTGGCAAGGCATTCCAGCCCACCTTGAAGGTGGCCCTTGCAGCATTGGTATGCTTACCATAATTGCCCCCACTGCCAAAGCAGTGATGAAAAAGAAACAAAGGAAAACAAGAGCTGTTCCTCATTATGATGAGAACTGTCAGAGTGATTTTATGCCTTGGAATGCCGCCAGAAGGGTTTCAGCAGGTATATTTCTACCCCAATTGGCTTCAGCTGTGGCATTGAGACAATTAGATCGAGTTGGATGTTGGCTGAGCAAACAAGCTAATGCCACATCCTCCGCAATCAGTGATATGTTGACCAATGTTGATAGTATTAGACATGCTACTCTTCAAAACAGAGCAGCCATTGATTTTCTCTTACTGGCACAAGGACATGGTTGTGAGGAATTGGAAGGTTTGTGTTGTATGAATTTGTCTGATCATTCTGAATCCATTCACAAAAGCATTCAAAAATTAAAGGATCTGACAGCCCAAATTAAAGAAGATGGAGGTTCCTGGTTGGATGATTTGTATCAAAATTGCAGTTTTGCACCTTGGCTAAGGCAACTTTGCAAGATAGGTCTTTACATATTAGGTGTTCTAATACTGATATTGATAGTGGCACCTTGTATACTCCGTTGGCTTCGGCGAATGATGAACAAAACAGTCCGAGAAGTTTTTGTCATTCAAGCAGGAGAATTAGGAAGTAGAAGCACAGAGAGTGTACGAAATCTCACGAAAGCAGTAGATGAGGGTATTGACATGAACGAAGGTTTTGAATTAAGGCCTTGGAATCGACCAGAGTTTTTTGAACGATGCCTTGTGACTGTTGCCAAACATATCTCTTTCAGGGATTGGGTCTTCACAGCATTAAGTTGCTGTGCCGTAATATAGCGATGCTTCAGTTTAGTGAAAATAGGTCTTCAGCAGATAATAAGCAGAAATTTTGCAATAGAGCTATGAAACGCAAATAGCAAGCGACAAGAAAATGAAAGCTTCTGGGTCAAACAGAGAGGGGGAAATGTTGGAATCCATAAGGTTAGAGGATTTTTAAGAAATGGTTAAAAAGAAGTATGTAGGCCTTAGACTGGAGTTTTGTTAGCATTGCAGAAAAGTTTCCCATGCAAGCAGAAAAAGTTTTCCATGCAAGCAGAAAAGTTTCCCAAGCAGTAGACGTGACAAATAACAATAGGCTTCTGTAGAATTGGCTTTAGGATGGCAACAAGGTTATTTAATGTATATCTTTAGAAGGTTAGCATGAATAGAACTCTGTTCTTTGTCTCTTATCAACTAGTCTTTGTTTTAGCTACGATTACCTATGTTTTATAAGATTGGATAGAATGCTTGTCAAGATGTGTTTTCTGTGTCTGATTGGCTGAATTCTAGTCTGAGATGATTTTATGTATTGCTGTATGAGCCCTGTTGAAGGAGACATTTTTTGGTGTGGATCAGTGAGCTGTCATGTCTCCATTTTGTATTTTGAGACTGATGTGCTGGAAATAAAAGCAAAAATCTCTTCACTGGTCTGGTTACCATGTTATCCATATTTGGATATTTTGCCGCGGCCTAGTGGGTTCCTTTTTTAAGGCGTGGGTTCCTGACACCATTGGACTTATACCTGTCCCGTCCCCCGCATATTGCTGCCCCGTGTGAGGACGTAGAATAGAAGAAAAACAAAGAAAAATCGTGGAAGCACCAGCCGCGGAGACCCAAGTGTTAACAAGGAGGACACTGTATCATCTCTCCCGCCGAAACCAAGAAAATTGTAAGTAACTTATCTCGGGAGAGCGCTTGGGTGATGTTGGGAGGAAAAATAGAGAAAAAGAAAATTATTAAAAGAGCACAAAAATGGGAACGAATTTATCAGAAGTTGAATGGGATGTTTTTCATCAATTAGAGACAATGTTACAAGAAAAAGGTCACTCTGAAATTTCAAAAACTGAGCTTAAAAACTTACTTATCTGGGTTAAAGCGAATACGCAAGATTTAAATCTGCAGTCTGCTTTTTCTTTTCATTTTTGGGATCAGATAAACTGGAGAATCTATAATCTAGTCTCTCTCAAAAAAGATGAAAGCTTAAGAGAACTTGTGCCGGTTTGTAGTGCGCTGTTGTAGTGCTTTTTTAAACAAAGTGATAAAAATAAGATCAACTTGGACTCAGAAAACAGAGCTTCTGGTTCTCTCTCACGAAATTCCAGTAAACCAGAGACTGTGTGTGTATCGGAGAATGTTACAAGTGTTGTTGCAAATGCTGAAAGTATTGCTTTGAACTCTGTTGAACAAAATCTTTCTTCTCTCTCTCTGGGAAAAAATGAGACTCTTTCGGACTTTTCTTCGCGTTGTTCTGTTAATGTAAAAATATGTGACTCTTGTAAGGGGGATGGAACAAAGTGTGTAAAAGATGGAAATGAAAAAGTGACTGTACTTCCTAAAATTGTTTGTGCAGGGACACTGAAACCTGAATTGGATTCTGTTGGGCCTGGGGTGGAGGCTGAGGTGGCTGCTTTCACTCGGGAAATTGTGGTTCCAGGGAACTCTTTTTCAGTTAAGCAAAACCATGGTTGTTCTGGTGTTTGTCAATCTATAGATACAGAGAAAGAAAAATTGGCTTTAAGGGTGGAGTCCTTTGAAAGGAAGAGATGGAAGAAACTCGCGACTGTGTTGTTGCTGAAATTCAAAAAGCTGGACTTGAAATCTCTGCAACGAAAATTCAACAAGTTTCACCTTAGAAGTACCTGGGATGGAAGATGACTGAGACGACAAGAACACCACAAAAAATTCAGATCCGAACCAGAGTCAACAACCTACAAGAGTTACAACAACTTCTAGGAGAAATCAACTGGGTCAGACCGATGTTGGGAATCACCAATGATGAACTGAGTCCGCTCTTCCATTTGCTGAGAGGAAGTTGCGACATCACTTCGCCAAGAACTTTAACCCCTGAAGCTCGTGCTGCTCTCGACAAAGTCACAGAAGCTCTTCAAAAAAGACAAGCTCATCGCTGCGTTCCTGAAAATCCTTTCTTTCTTGCAATCTTAGGAGAGAAGAAGCAGCTTTGTGGTCTCATTTTCCAGTGGGATTCCACAGAACAAGATCCTTTGTTAATAATGGAATGGGATTTTCCTCCCTACAGGTTTTCAAAGACCATTTGCTCAGTTTTAGAAATGATTGCATACATTATAATTAAGGCTAGAACCAGATTGTTAACTTTGGCAGGTCAAGAATTTTCAGTTATCTATTTGCCATTGAAAAATGATTATTTCAATTGGGCAATGCAAAATTCTGATGATTTACAATATGCATTCTTAGGTTTTCCAGGTGTTTGTTCCATACACTATCCAGCTCACAAACTACTGCAAGCAAAATTGAGTTTCAGAGAAAAACCTAAATTTAGTGAAGAACCTTTACATGCTGTGACTCTCTTCACTGATGGCTCTGGTAAAAGCCACAAGTCCGTTGTGACTTGGTTTAATCAAAAGACTAATGTTTGGGAATCTGATATTCAAACAGTAGAGGGATCCCCTCAAATTGTTGAGCCTGCTGCAGTAGTTTGAGCTTTTCAGCTGTTTCCTCACCCTTTTAATTTGGTCACAGATTCTGCTTATGTTGCTAATGTAGTCAGGAGAATAGAAGGTTCCATTTTAAAGGATGTTAGTAATGAAACTTTACATCGTTGGCTTTCATGTCTTTTTATAACTTTGCAATATAGAACTAATCCATATTTTGTTTCTCACATTAGGGCGCATTCTTCACTTCCTGGATTTTTAGTGGAAGGAAATGCAAGAGCGGACAAGCTGACAATGGTCATTTCTAACACATTGCCAAATAGTTTTGAACAAGCAAAATTGAGTCGTGCCTTTTTCCACCAAAATGCACAAGCACTCATGCAAATGTTCCAAATCACTTAAAGTCAAGCTAAAGCTATCATTCATACTTGCCCTGACTGTCAATTGGTACAACCTCCTGTTTCTACAGGAGCAATCAACCCCCGAGGCTTACAAAGCCTACAGTTGTGGCAAACAGATGTTACTAAATAGCCTTCTTTTGGTAAATTTAAAAATATTCATGTTTCCATAGACACGTTCTCTGGTGCAGTTTTTGCTTCCCTTCACACAAGTGATACTGGCAGCCATGCCTGTCATCATTTCCTGCAAGCTTTTGCTTCATTGGGTATACCCCAAGAAGTAAAAACTGACAATGGCCCTGCATACATATCTCAAAAATTGGCCACATTTTTAAATGAATGGGGTGTTCGACACATTTTTGGTATTCCCCACTCTCCCACAAGCCAAGCAATCATTGAAAGAACACATCAAACCTTAAAACGCATATTAGATCAACAGAGAGGGGGAACGGAAATCACCCCACAGATGAGACTGAGTAAGGCTTTGTATGTTTTTAATTTTCTAAATAGTAAAAGTACAGAACCAGATCCACCAATCTTTAGACACTTTTCAAATAGCACACAGGCAAAACTGAAAGAACATCCTCCTCTTCTAATTAGAAACCCTGACTCTGGACAGATGGAAGGTCCGTTTCAATTAATAACGTGGGGCAAAGGGTATGCTTCTATTTCCACAGGTGCTGGAAGAATTAAGTGGGTTCCCGCCAAAAACGTCAAACCGTATCGCACTTCAGAACCTGTTGTCGAGCCTAGAACTGAGGAAGCGAGTACGCAGACGTAGACCGAATGGAAGGATCCCGGGTCTCGCCTGACGCCTCTTGTGCCTGACGTTCATTGTGCATCGGTGGAACCCGTGAACTCTGATTTTGTGCCAATTTTTATTTATGAGTATACGAATCAAATGCTGAATGTTTGTTTAACAAAGCTAATTTTTGGCTGAAAATTTAGGTTCTTGTTTTGGTTTAGAAAGAATTCTGCCAAAACTTAGTTCTTGAAAGAGATGGGGCAGAATCAAATGGTATACTTGTTTTGCTTGATTTTAATTGTTTTTTGTCGTGCAGATTTGCCTGAGGATCAACCGAAGACGAATGTTTGGGTGACCTTAGCCAAGGCTGCCGGATCGGATACTATATGTCTGTCTAATTCGGAACCAGAAAAGCCTTTCTCAACCTGTTTGGTTGGTGTGCCAGTGAAAGAGTTTCCTTTGGTCAGAAAAGAATCCAATGGTAAACCAGGTGGAATTGACAATGGAAACAGTCCTTCCTTCAATTGGAACATTTGTTCCAAGAAACTTCTCAGGGCAGCAAATGTTTCAAACAGTTGGGATGTGTTTCTACAGACGGACCAATCTCCACGGCAATTGCCAAAAGGGTATTGGATCATTTGCGGAGACAGAGGTTGGCAAGGCATTCCAGCCCACCTTGAAGGTGGCCCTTGCAGCATTGGTATGCTTACCATAATTGCCCCCACTGCCAAAGCAGTGATGAAAAAGAAACAAAGGAAAACAAGAGCTGTTCCTCATTATGATGAGAACTGTCAGAGTGATTTTATGCCTTGGAATGCCGCCAGAAGGGTTTCAGCAGGTATATTTCTACCCCAATTGGCTTCAGCTGTGGCATTGAGACAATTAGATCGAGTTGGATGTTGGCTGAGCAAACAAGCTAATGCCACATCCTCCGCAATCAGTGATATGTTGACCAATGTTGATAGTATTAGACATGCTACTCTTCAAAACAGAGCAGCCATTGATTTTCTCTTACTGGCACAAGGACATGGTTGTGAGGAATTGGAAGGTTTGTGTTGTATGAATTTGTCTGATCATTCTGAATCCATTCACAAAAGCATTCAAAAATTAAAGGATCTGACAGCCCAAATTAAAGAAGATGGAGGTTCCTGGTTGGATGATTTGTATCAAAATTGCAGTTTTGCACCTTGGCTAAGGCAACTTTGCAAGATAGGTCTTTACATATTAGGTGTTCTAATACTGATATTGATAGTGGCACCTTGTATACTCCGTTGGCTTCGGCGAATGATGAACAAAACAGTCCGAGAAGTTTTTGCCATTCAAGCAGGAGAATTAGGAAGTAGAAGCACAGAGAGTGTACGAAATCTCACGAAAGCAGTAGATGAGGGTATTGACATGAACGAAGGTTTTGAATTAAGGCCTTGGAATCGACCAGAGTTTTTTGAACGATGCCTTGTGACTGTTGCCAAACATATCTCTTTCAGGGATTGGGTCTTCACAGCATTAAGTTGCTGTGCCGTAATATAGCGATGCTTCAGTTTAGTGAAAATAGGTCTTCAGCAGATAATAAGCAGAAATTTTGCAATAGAGCTATGAAACGCAAATAGCAAGCGACAAGAAAATGAAAGCTTCTGGGTCAAACAGAGAGGGGGAAATGTTGGAATCCATAAGGTTAGAGGATTTTTAAGAAATGGTTAAAAAGAAGTATGTAGGCCTTAGACTGGAGTTTTGTTAGCATTGCAGAAAAGTTTCCCATGCAAGCAGAAAAAGTTTTCCATGCAAGCAGAAAAGTTTCCCAAGCAGTAGACGTGACAAATAACAATAGGCTTCTGTAGAATTGGCTTTAGGATGGCAACAAGGTTATTTAATGTGTATCTTTAGAAGGTTAGCATGAATAGAACTCTGTTCTTTGTCTCTTATCAACTAGTCTTTGTTTTAGCTACGATTACCTATGTTTTATAAGATTGGATAGAATGCTTGTCAATATGTGTTTTCTGTGTCTGATTGGCTGAATTCTAGTCTGAGATGATTTTATGTATTGCTGTATGAGCCCTGTTGAAGGAGACATTTTTTGGTGTGGATCAGTGAGCTGTCATGTCTCCATTTTGTATTTTGAGACTGATGTGCTGGAAATAAAAGCAAAAATCTCTTCACTGGTCTGGTTACCATGTTATCCATATTTGGATATTTTGCCGCGGCCTAGTGGGTTCCTTTTTTAAGGCGTGGGTTCCTGACACCATTGGACTTATACCTGTCCCGTCCCTCGCATATTGCTGCCCCGTGTGAGGACGTAGAATAGAAGAAAAACAAAGAAAAATCGTGGAAGCACCAGCCGCGGAGACCCAAGTGTTAACAAGGAGGACACTGTATCATCTCTCCCGCCGAAACCAAGAAAATTGTAAGTAACTTATCTCGGGAGAGCGCTTGGGTGACGTTGGGAGGAAAAATAGAGAAAAAGAAAATTATTAAAAGAGCACAAAAATGGGAACGAATTTATCAGAAGTTGAATGCGATGTTTTTCATCAATTAGAGACAATGTTACAAGAAAAAGGTCACTCTGAAATTTCAAAAACTGAGCTTAAAAACTTACTTATCTGGGTTAAAGCGAATACGCAAGATTTAAATCTGCAGTCTGCTTTTTCTTTTCATTTTTGGGATCAGATAAACTGGAGAATCTATAATCTAGTCTCTCTCAAAAAAGATGAAAGCTTAAGAGAACTTGTGCCGGTTTGTAGTGCGCTGTTGTAGTGCTTTTTTAAACAAAGTGATAAAAATAAGATCAACTTGGACTCAGAAAACAGAGCTTCTGGTTCTCTCTCACGAAATTCCAGTAAACCAGAGACTGTGTGTGTATCGGAGAATGTTACAAGTGTTGTTGCAAATGCTGAAAGTATTGCTTTGAACTCTGTTGAACAAAATCTTTCTTCTCTCTCTCTGGGAAAAAATGAGACTCTTTCGGACTTTTCTTCGCGTTGTTCTGTTAATGTAAAAATATGTGACTCTTGTAAGGGGGATGGAACAAAGTGTGTAAAAGATGGAAATGAAAAAGTGACTGTACTTCCTAAAATTGTTTGTGCGGGGACACTGAAACCTGAATTGGATTCTGTTGGGCCTGGGGTGGAGGCTGAGGTGGCTGCTTCCACTCGGGAAATTGTGGTTCCAGGGAACTCTTTTTCAGTTAAGCAAAACCATGGTTGTTCTGGTGTTTGTCAATCTATAGATACAGAGAAAGAAAAATTGGCTTTAAGGGTGGAGTCCTTTGAAAGGAAGAGATGGAAGAAACTCGCGACTGTGTTGTTGCTGAAATTCAAAAAGCTGGACTTGAAATCTCTGCAACGAAAATTCAACAAGTTTCACCTTAGAAGTACCTGGGATGGAAGATGACTGAGACGACAAGAACACCACAAAAAATTCAGATCCGAACCAGAGTCAACAACCTACAAGAGTTACAACAACTTCTAGGAGAAATCAACTGGGTCAGACCGATGTTGGGAATCACCAATGATGAACTGAGTCCGCTCTTCCATTTGCTGAGAGGAAGTTGCGACATCACTTCGCCAAGAACTTTAACCCCTGAAGCTCGTGCTGCTCTCGACAAAGTCACAGAAGCTCTTCAAAAAAAACAAGCTCATCGCTGCGTTCCTGAAAATCCTTTCTTTCTTGCAATCTTAGGAGAGAAGAAGCAGCTTTGTGGTCTCATTTTCCAGTGGGATTCCACAGAGCAAGATCCTTTGTTAATAATGGAATGGGATTTTCCTCCCTACAGGTTTTCAAAGACCATTTGCTCAGTTTTAGAAATGATTGCATACATTATAATTAAGGCTAGAACCAGATTGTTAACTTTGGCAGGTCAAGAATTTTCAGTTATCTATTTGCCATTGAAAAATGATTATTTCAATTGGGCAATGCAAAATTCTGATGATTTACAATATGCATTCTTAGGTTTTCCAGGTGTTTGTTCCATACACTATCCAGCTCACAAACTACTGCAAGCAAAATTGAGTTTCAGAGAAAAACCTAAATTGAGTGAAGAACCTTTACATGCTGTGACTCTCTTCACTGATGGCTCTGGTAAAAGCCACAAGTCCGTTGTGACTTGGTTTAATCAAAAGACTAATGTTTGGGAATCTGATATTCAAACAGTAGAGGGATCCCCTCAAATTGTTGAGCCTGCTGCAGTAGTTTGAGCTTTTCAGCTGTTTCCTCACCCTTTTAATTTGGTCACAGATTCTGCTTATGTTGCTAATATAGTCAGGAGAATAGAAGGTTCCATTTTAAAGGATGTTAGTAATGAAACTTTACATCGTTGGCTTTCATGTCTTTTTATAACTTTGCAATATAGAACTAATCCACATTTTGTTTCTCACATTAGGGCGCATTCTTCACTTCCTGGATTTTTAGTGGAAGGAAATGCAAGAGCGGACAAGCTGACAATGGTCATTTCTAACACATTGCCAAATAGTTTTGAACAAGCAAAATTGAGTCGTGCCTTTTTCCACCAAAATGCACAAGCACTCATGCAAATGTTCCAAATCACTTAAAGTCAAGCTAAAGCTATCATTCATACTTGCCCTGACTGTCAATTGGTACAACCTCCTGTTTCTACAGGAGCAATCAACCCCCGAGGCTTACAAAGCCTACAGTTGTGGCAAACAGATGTTACTAAATAGCCTTCTTTTGGTAAATTTAAAAATATTCATGTTTCCATAGACACGTTCTCTGGTGCAGTTTTTGCTTCCCTTCACACAAGTGATACTGGCAGCCATGCCTGTCATCATTTCCTGCAAGCTTTTGCTTCATTGGGTATACCCCAAGAAGTAAAAACTGACAATGGCCCTGCATACATATCTCAAAAATTGGCCACATTTTTAAATGAATGGGGTGTTCGACACATTTTTGGTATTCCCCACTCTCCCACAAGCCAAGCAATCATTGAAAGAACACATCAAACCTTAAAACGCATATTAGATCAACAGAGAGGGGGAACGGAAATCACCCCACAGATGAGACTGAGTAAGGCTTTGTATGTTTTTAATTTTCTAAATAGTAAAAGTACAGAACCAGATCCACCAATCTTTAGACACTTTTCAAATAGCACACAGGCAAAACTGAAAGAACATCCTCCTCTTCTAATTAGAAACCCTGACTCTGGACAGATGGAAGGTCCGTTTCAATTAATAACGTGGGGCAAAGGGTATGCTTCTATTTCCACAGGTGCTGGAAGAATTAAGTGGGTTCCTGCCAAAAACGTCAAACCGTATCGCACTTCAGAACCTGTTGTCGAGCCTAGAACTGAGGAAGCGAGTACGCAGACGTAGACCGAATGGAAGGATCCCGGGTCTCGCCTGACGCCTCTTGTGCCTGACGTTCATTGTGCATCGGTGGAACCCGTGAACTCTGATTTTGTGCCAATTTTTATTTATGAGTATACGAATGAAATGCTGAATGTTTGTTTAACAAAGCTAATTTTTGGCTGAAAATTTAGGTTCTTGTTTTGGTTTAGAAAGAATTCTGCCAAAACTTAGTTCTTGAAAGAGATGGGGCAGAATCAAATGGTATACTTGTTTTGCTTGATTTTAATTGTTTTTTGTCGTGCAGATTTGCCTGAGGATCAACCGAAGACGAATGTTTGGGTGACCTTAGCCAAGGCTGCCGGATCGGATACTATATGTCTGTCTAATTCGGAACCAGAAAAGCCTTTCTCAACCTGTTTGGTTGGTGTGCCAGTGAAAGAGTTTCCTTTGGTCAGAAAAGAATCCAATGGTAAACCAGGTGGAATTGACAATGGAAACAGTCCTTCCTTCAATTGGAACATTTGTTCCAAGAAACTTCTCAGGGCAGCAAATGTTTCAAACAGTTGGGATGTGTTTCTGGAGACGGACCAATCTCCACGGCAATTGCCAAAAGGGTATTGGATCATTTGCGGAGACAGAGGTTGGCAAGGCATTCCAGCCCACCTTGAAGGTGGCCCTTGCAGCATTGGTATGCTTACCATAATTGCCCCCACTGCCAAAGCAGTGATGAAAAAGAAACAAAGGAAAACGAGAGCTGTTCCTCATTATGATGAGAACTGTCAGAGTGATTTTATGCCTTGGAATGCCGCCAGAAGGGTTTCAGCAGGTATATTTCTACCCCAATTGGCTTCAGCTGTGGCATTGAGACAATTAGATCGAGTTGGATGTTGGCTGAGCAAACAAGCTAATGCCACATCCTCGGCAATCAGTGATATGTTGACCAATGTTGATAGTATTAGACATGCTACTCTTCAAAACAGAGCAGCCATTGATTTTCTCTTACTGGCACAAGGACATGGTTGTGAGGAATTGGAAGGTTTGTGTTGTATGAATTTGTCTGATCATTCTGAATCCATTCACAAAAGCATTCAAAAATTAAAGGATCTGACAGCCCAAATTAAAGAAGACGGAGGTTCCTGGTTGGATGATTTGTATCAAAATTGCAGTTTTGCACCTTGGCTAAGGCAACTTTGCAAGATAGGTCTTGACATATTAGGTGTTCTAATACTGATATTGATAGTGGTACCTTGTATACTCTGTTGTGTTCGGCGAATGATGAACAAAACAGTCCGAGAAGTTTTTGTCATTCAAGCAGGAGAATTAGGAAGTAGAAGCACAGAGAGTGTACGAAATCTCACGAAAGCAGTAGATGAGGGTATTGACATGAACGAAGGTTTTGAATTAAGGCCTTGGAATCGACCAGAGTTTTTTGAACGATGCCTTGTGACTGTTGCCAAACATATCTCTTTCAGGGATTGGGTCTTCACAGCATTAAGTTGCTGTGCCGTAATATAGCAATGCTTCAGTTTAGTGAAAATAGGTCTTCAGCAGATAATGAGCAGAAATTTTGCAATAGAGCTATGAAACGCAAATAGCAAGCGACAAGAAAATGAAAGCTTCTGGGTCAAACAGAGAGGGGGAAATGTTGGAATCCATAAGGTTAGAGGATTTTTAAGAAATGGTTAAAAAGAAGTATGTAGGCCTTAGACTGGAGTTTTGTTAGCATTGCAGAAAAGTTTCCCATGCAAGCAGAAAAAGTTTTCCATGCAAGCAGAAAAGTTTCCCAAGCAGTAGACGTGACAAATAACAATAGGCTTCTGTAGAATTGGCTTTAGGATGGCAACAAGGTTATTTAATGTATATCTTTAGAAGGTTAGCATGAATAGAACTCTGTTCTTTGTCTCTTATCAACTAGTCTTTGTTTTAGCTACGATTACCTATGTTTTATAAGATTGGATAGAATGCTTGTCAATATGTGTTTTCTGTGTCTGATTGGCTGAATTCTAGTCTGAGATGATTTTATGTATTGCTGTATGAGCCCTGTTGAAGGAGACATTTTTTGGTGTGGATCAGTGAGCTGTCATGTCTCCATTTTGTATTTTGAGACTGATGTGCTGGAAATAAAAGCAAAAATCTCTTCACTGGTCTGGTTACCATGTTATCCATATTTGGATATTTTGCCGCGGCCTAGTGGGTTCCTTTTTTAAGGCGTGGGTTCCTGACACCATTGGACTTATACCTGTCCCGTCCCCCGCATATTGCTGCCCCGTGTGAGGACGTAGAATAGAAGAAAAACAAAGAAAAATCGTGGAAGCACCAGCCGCGGAGACCCAAGTGTTAACAAGGAGGACACTGTATCATCTCTCCCGCCGAAACCAAGAAAATTGTAAGTAGCTTATCTCGGGAGAGCGCTTGGGTGACGTTGGGAGGAAAAATAGAGAAAAAGAAAATTATTAAAAGAGCACAAAAATGGGAACGAATTTATCAGAAGTTGAATGGGATGTTTTTCATCAATTAGAGACAATGTTACAAGAAAAAGGTCACTCTGAAATTTCAAAAACTGAGCTTAAAAACTTACTTATCTGGGTTAAAGCGAATACGCAAGATTTAAATCTGCAGTCTGCTTTTTCTTTTCATTTTTGGGATCAGATAAACTGGAGAATCTATAATCTAGTCTCTCTCAAAAAAGATGAAAGCTTAAGAGAACTTGTGCCGGTTTGTAGTGCGCTATTGTAGTGCTTTTTTAAACAAAGTGATAAAAATAAGATCAACTTGGACTCAGAAAACAGAGCTTCTGGTTCTCTCTCACGAAATTCCAGTAAACCAGAGACTGTGTGTGTATCGGAGAATGTTACAAGTGTTGTTGCAAATGCTGAAAGTATTGCTTTGAACTCTGTTGAACAAAATCTTTCTTCTCTCTCTCTGGGAAAAAATGAGACTCTTTCGGACTTTTCTTCGCGTTGTTCTGTTAATGTAAAAATATGTGACTCTTGTAAGGGGGATGGAACAAAGTGTGTAAAAGATGGAAATGAAAAAGTGACTGTACTTCCTAAAATTGTTTGTGCGGGGACACTGAAACCTGAATTGGATTCTGTTGGGCCTGGGGTGGAGGCTGAGGTGGCTGCTTCCACTCGGGAAATTGTGGTTCCAGGGAACTCTTTTTCAGTTAAGCAAAACCATGGTTGTTCTGGTGTTTGTCAATCTATAGATACAGAGAAAGAAAAATTGGCTTTAAGGGTGGAGTCCTTTGAAAGGAAGAGATGGAAGAAAGTCGCGACTGTGTTGTTGCTGAAATTCAAAAAGCTGGACTTGAAATCTCTGCAACGAAAATTCAACAAGTTTCACCTTAGAAGTACCTGGGATGGAAGATGACTGAGACGACAAGAACACCACAAAAAATTCAGATCCGAACCAGAGTCAACAACCTACAAGAGTTACAACAACTTCTAGGAGAAATCAACTGGGTCAGACCGATGTTGGGAATCACCAATGATGAACTGAGTCCGCTCTTCCATTTGCTGAGAGGAAGTTGCGACATCACTTCGCCAAGAACTTTAACCCCTGAAGCTCGTGCTGCTCTCGACAAAGTCACAGAAGCTCTTCAAAAAAAAAGACAAGCTCATCGCTGCGTTCCTGAAAATCCTTTCTTTCTTGCAATCTTAGGAGAGAAGAAGCAGCTTTGTGGTCTCATTTTCCAGTGGGATTCCACAGAGCAAGATCCTTTGTTAATAATGGAATGGGATTTTCCTCCCTACAGGTTTTCAAAGACCATTTGCTCAGTTTTAGAAATGATTGCATACATTATAATTAAGGCTAGAACCAGATTGTTAACTTTGGCAGGTCAAGAATTTTCAGTTATCTATTTGCCATTGAAAAATGATTATTTCAATTGGGCAATGCAAAATTCTGATGATTTACAATATGCATTCTTAGGTTTTCCAGGTGTTTGTTCCATACACTATCCAGCTCACAAACTACTGCAAGCAAAATTGAGTTTCAGAGAAAAACCTAAATTGAGTGAAGAACCTTTACATGCTGTGACTCTCTTCACTGATGGCTCTGGTAAAAGCCACAGGTCCGTTGTGACTTGGTTTAATCAAAAGACTAATGTTTGGGAATCTGATATTCAAACAGTAGAGGGATCCCCTCAAATTGTTGAGCCTGCTGCAGTAGTTTGAGCTTTTCAGCTGTTTCCTCACCCTTTTAATTTGGTCACAGATTCTGCTTATGTTGCTAATGTAGTCAGGAGAATAGAAGGTTCCATTTTAAAGGATGTTAGTAATGAAACTTTACATCGTTGGCTTTCATGTCTTTTTATAACTTTGCAATATAGAACTAATCCATATTTTGTTTCTCACATTAGGGCGCATTCTTCACTTCCTGGATTTTTAGTGGAAGGAAATGCAAGAGCGGACAAGCTGACAATGGTCATTTCTAACACATTGCCAAATAGTTTTGAACAAGCAAAATTGAGTCGTGCCTTTTTCCACCAAAATGCACAAGCACTCATGCAAATGTTCCAAATCACTTAAAGTCAAGCTAAAGCTATCATTCATACTTGCCCTGACTGTCAATTGGTACAACCTCCTGTTTCTACAGGAGCAATCAACCCCCGAGGCTTACAAAGCCTACAGTTGTGGCAAACAGATGTTACTAAATAGCCTTCTTTTGGTAAATTTAAAAATATTCATGTTTCCATAGACACGTTCTCTGGTGCAGTTTTTGCTTCCCTTCACACAAGTGATACTGGCAGCCATGCCTGTCATCATTTCCTGCAAGCTTTTGCTTCATTGGGTATACCCCAAGAAGTAAAAACTGACAATGGCCCCGCATACATATCTCAAAAATTGGCCACATTTTTAAATGAATGGGGTGTTCGACACATTTTTGGTATTCCCCACTCTCCCACAAGCCAAGCAATCATTGAAAGAACACATCAAACCTTAAAACGCATATTAGATCAACAGAGAGGGGGAACGGAAATCACCCCACAGATGAGACTGAGTAAGGCTTTGTATGTTTTTAATTTTCTAAATAGTAAAAGTACAGAACCAGATCCACCAATCTTTAGACACTTTTCAAATAGCACACAGGCAAAACTGAAAGAACATCCTCCTCTTCTAATTAGAAACCCTGACTCTGGACAGATGGAAGGTCCGTTTCAATTAATAACGTGGGGCAAAGGGTATGCTTCTATTTCCACAGGTGCTGGAAGAATTAAGTGGGTTCCCGCCAAAAACGTCAAACCGTATCGCACTTCAGAACCTGTTGTCGAGCCTAGAACTGAGGAAGCGAGTACGCAGACGTAGACCGAATGGAAGGATCCCGGGTCTCGCCTGACGCCTCTTGTGCCTGACGTTCATTGTGCATCGGTGGAACCCGTGAACTCTGATTTTGTGCCAATTTTTATTTATGAGTATACGAATGAAATGCTGAATGTTTGTTTAACAAAGCTAATTTTTGGCTGAAAATTTAGGTTCTTGTTTTGGTTTAGAAAGAATTCTGCCAAAACTTAGTTCTTGAAAGAGATGGGGCAGAATCAAATGGTATACTTGTTTTGCTTGATTTCTATTGTTTTTTGTCGTGCAGATTTGCCTGAGGATCAACCGAAGACGAATGTTTGGGTGACCTTAGCCAAGGCTGCCGGATCGGATACTATATGTCTGTCTAATTCGGAACCAGAAAAGCCTTTCTCAACCTGTTTGGTTGGTGTGCCAGTGAAAGAATTTCCTTTGGTCAGAAAAGAATCCAATGGTAAACCAGGTGGAATTGACAATGGAAACAGTCCTTCCTTCAATTGGAACATTTGTTCCAAGAAACTTCTCAGGGCAGCAAATGTTTCAAACAGTTGGGATGTGTTTCTGGAGACGGACCAATCTCCACGGCAATTGCCAAAAGGGTATTGGATCATTTGCGGAGACAGAGGTTGGCAAGGCATTCCAGCCCACCTTGAAGGTGGCCCTTGCAGCATTGGTATGCTTACCATAATTGCCCCCACTGCCAAAGCAGTGATGAAAAAGAAACAAAGGAAAACAAGAGCTGTTCCTCATTATGATGAGAACTGTCAGAGTGATTTTATGCCTTGGAATGCCGCCAGAAGGGTTTCAGCAGGTATATTTCTACCCCAATTGGCTTCAGCTGTGGCATTGAGACAATTAGATCGAGTTGGATGTTGGCTGAGCAAACAAGCTAATGCCACATCCTCCGCAATCAGTGATATGTTGACCGATGTTGATAGTATTAGACATGCTACTCTTCAAAACAGAGCAGCCATTGATTTTCTCTTACTGGCACAAGGACATGGTTGTGAGGAATTGGAAGGTTTGTGTTGTATGAATTTGTCTGATCATTCTGAATCCATTCACAAAAGCATTCAAAAATTAAAGGATCTGACAGCCCAAATTAAAGAAGACGGAGGTTCCTGGTTGGATGATTTGTATCAAAATTGCAGTTTTGCACCTTGGCTAAGGCAACTTTGCAAGATAGGTCTTGACATATTAGGTGTTCTAATACTGATATTGATAGTGGTACCTTGTATACTCTGTTGTGTTCGGCGAATGATGAACAAAACAGTCCGAGAAGTTTTTGTCATTCAAGCAGGAGAATTAGGAAGTAGAAGCACAGAGAGTGTACGAAATCTCACGAAAGCAGTAGATGAGGGTATTGACATGAACGAAGGTTTTGAATTAAGGCCTTGGAATCGACCAGAGTTTTTTGAACGATGCCTTGTGACTGTTGCCAAACATATCTCTTTCAGGGATTGGGTCTTCACAGCATTAAGTTGCTGTGCCGTAATATAGCGATGCTTCAGTTTAGTGAAAATAGGTCTTCAGCAGATAATAAGCAGAAATTTTGCAATAGAGCTATGAAACGCAAATAGCAAGCGACAAGAAAATGAAAGCTTCTGGGTCAAACAGAGAGGGGGAAATGTTGGAATCCATAAGGTTAGAGGATTTTTAAGAAATGGTTAAAAAGAAGTATGTAGGCCTTAGACTGGAGTTTTGTTAGCATTGCAGAAAAGTTTCCCATGCAAGCAGAAAAAGTTTTCCATGCAAGCAGAAAAGTTTCCCAAGCAGTAGACGTGACAAATAACAATAGGCTTCTGTAGAATTGGCTTTAGGATGGCAACAAGGTTATTTAATGTATATCTTTAGAAGGTTAGCATGAATAGAACTCTGTTCTTTGTCTCTTATCAACTAGTCTTTGTTTTAGCTACGATTACCTATGTTTTATAAGATTGGATAGAATGCTTGTCAAGATGTGTTTTCTGTGTCTGATTGGCTGAATTCTAGTCTGAGATGATTTTATGTATTGCTGTATGAGCCCTGTTGAAGGAGACATTTTTTGGTGTGGATCAGTGAGCTGTCATGTCTCCATTTTGTATTTTGAGACTGATGTGCTGGAAATAAAAGCAAAAATCTCTTCACTGGTCTGGTTACCATGTTATCCATATTTGGATATTTTGCCGCGGCCTAGTGGGTTCCTTTTTTAAGGCGTGGGTTCCTGACACCATTGGACTTATACCTGTCCCGTCCCCCGCATATTGCTGCCCCGTGTGAGGACGTAGAATAGAAGAAAAACAAAGAAAAATCGTGGAAGCACCAGCCGCGGAGACCCAAGTGTTAACAAGGAGGACACTGTATCATCTCTCCCGCCGAAACCAAGAAAATTGTAAGTAGCTTATCTCGGGAGAGCGCTTGGGTGACGTTGGGAGGAAAAATAGAGAAAAAGAAAATTATTAAAAGAGCACAAAAATGGGAACGAATTTATCAGAAGTTGAATGGGATGTTTTTCATCAATTAGAGACAATGTTACAAGAAAAAGGTCACTCTGAAATTTCAAAAACTGAGCTTAAAAACTTACTTATCTGGGTTAAAGCGAATACGCAAGATTTAAATCTGCAGTC
This sequence comes from Melospiza georgiana, assembly GCF_028018845.1. Taxonomy (NCBI): domain Eukaryota; kingdom Metazoa; phylum Chordata; class Aves; order Passeriformes; family Passerellidae; genus Melospiza; species Melospiza georgiana. Next base: position 27,739,782 of record NC_080464.1, on the reverse strand, counting down.
TGCTTTTTCTTTTCATTTTTGGGATCAGATAAACTGGAGAATCTATAATCTAGTCTCTCTCAAAAAAGATGAAAGCTTAAGAGAACTTGTGCCGGTTTGTAGTGCGCTATTGTAGTGCTTTTTTAAACAAAGTGATAAAAATAAGATCAACTTGGACTCAGAAAACAGAGCTTCTGGTTCTCTCTCACGAAATTCCAGTAAACCAGAGACTGTGTGTGTATCGGAGAATGTTACAAGTGTTGTTGCAAATGCTGAAAGTATTGCTTTGAACTCTGTTGAACAAAATCTTTCTTCTCTCTCTCTGGGAAAAAATGAGACTCTTTCGGACTTTTCTTCGCGTTGTTCTGTTAATGTAAAAATATGTGACTCTTGTAAGGGGGATGGAACAAAGTGTGTAAAAGATGGAAATGAAAAAGTGACTGTACTTCCTAAAATTGTTTGTGCGGGGACACTGAAACCTGAATTGGATTCTGTTGGGCCTGGGGTGGAGGCTGAGGTGGCTGCTTCCACTCGGGAAATTGTGGTTCCAGGGAACTCTTTTTCAGTTAAGCAAAACCATGGTTGTTCTGGTGTTTGTCAATCTATAGATACAGAGAAAGAAAAATTGGCTTTAAGGGTGGAGTCCTTTGAAAGGAAGAGATGGAAGAAACTCGCGACTGTGTTGTTGCTGAAATTCAAAAAGCTGGACTTGAAATCTCTGCAACGAAAATTCAACAAGTTTCACCTTAGAAGTACCTGGGATGGAAGATGACTGAGACGACAAGAACACCACAAAAAATTCAGATCCGAACCAGAGTCAACAACCTACAAGAGTTACAACAACTTCTAGGAGAAATCAACTGGGTCAGACCGATGTTGGGAATCACCAATGATGAACTGAGTCCGCTCTTCCATTTGCTGAGAGGAAGTTGCGACATCACTTCGCCAAGAACTTTAACCCCTGAAGCTCGTGCTGCTCTCGACAAAGTCACAGAAGCTCTTCAAAAAAAACAAGCTCATCGCTGCGTTCCTGAAAATCCTTTCTTTCTTGCAATCTTAGGAGAGAAGAAGCAGCTTTGTGGTCTCATTTTCCAGTGGGATTCCACAGAGCAAGATCCTTTGTTAATAATGGAATGGGATTTTCCTCCCTACAGGTTTTCAAAGACCATTTGCTCAGTTTTAGAAATGATTGCATACATTATAATTAAGGCTAGAACCAGATTGTTAACTTTGGCAGGTCAAGAATTTTCAGTTATCTATTTGCCATTGAAAAATGATTATTTCAATTGGGCAATGCAAAATTCTGATGATTTACAATATGCATTCTTAGGTTTTCCAGGTGTTTGTTCCATACACTATCCAGCTCACAAACTACTGCAAGCAAAATTGAGTTTCAGAGAAAAACCTAAATTGAGTGAAGAACCTTTACATGCTGTGACTCTCTTCACTGATGGCTCTGGTAAAAGCCACAGGTCCGTTGTGACTTGGTTTAATCAAAAGACTAATGTTTGGGAATCTGATATTCAAACAGTAGAGGGATCCCCTCAAATTGTTGAGCCTGCTGCAGTAGTTTGAGCTTTTCAGCTGTTTCCTCACCCTTTTAATTTGGTCACAGATTCTGCTTATGTTGCTAATGTAGTCAGGAGAATAGAAGGTTCCATTTTAAAGGATGTTAGTAATGAAACTTTACATCGTTGGCTTTCATGTCTTTTTATAACTTTGCAATATAGAACTAATCCATATTTTGTTTCTCACATTAGGGCGCATTCTTCACTTCCTGGATTTTTAGTGGAAGGAAATGCAAGAGCGGACAAGCTGACAATGGTCATTTCTAACACATTGCCAAATAGTTTTGAACAAGCAAAATTGAGTCGTGCCTTTTTCCACCAAAATGCACAAGCACTCATGCAAATGTTCCAAATCACTTAAAGTCAAGCTAAAGCTATCATTCATACTTGCCCTGACTGTCAATTGGTACAACCTCCTGTTTCTACAGGAGCAATCAACCCCCGAGGCTTACAAAGCCTACAGTTGTGGCAAACAGATGTTACTAAATAGCCTTCTTTTGGTAAATTTAAAAATATTCATGTTTCCATAGACACGTTCTCTGGTGCAGTTTTTGCTTCCCTTCACACAAGTGATACTGGCAGCCATGCCTGTCATCATTTCCTGCAAGCTTTTGCTTCATTGGGTATACCCCAAGAAGTAAAAACTGACAATGGCCCCGCATACATATCTCAAAAATTGGCCACATTTTTAAATGAATGGGGTGTTCGACACATTTTTGGTATTCCCCACTCTCCCACAAGCCAAGCAATCATTGAAAGAACACATCAAACCTTAAAACGCATATTAGATCAACAGAGAGGGGGAACGGAAATCACCCCACAGATGAGACTGAGTAAGGCTTTGTATGTTTTTAATTTTCTAAATAGTAAAAGTACAGAACCAGATCCACCAATCTTTAGACACTTTTCAAATAGCACACAGGCAAAACTGAAAGAACATCCTCCTCTTCTAATTAGAAACCCTGACTCTGGACAGATGGAAGGTCCGTTTCAATTAATAACGTGGGGCAAAGGGTATGCTTCTATTTCCACAGGTGCTGGAAGAATTAAGTGGGTTCCTGCCAAAAACGTCAAACCGTATCGCACTTCAGCACCTGTTGTCGAGCCTAGAACTGAGGAAGCGAGTACGCAGACGTAGACCGAATGGAAGGATCCCGGGTCTCGCCTGACGCCTCTTGTGCCTGACGTTCATTGTGCATCGGTGGAACCCGTGAACTCTGATTTTGTGCCAATTTTTATTTATGAGTATACGAATGAAATGCTGAATGTTTGTTTAACAAAGCTAATTTTTGGCTGAAAATTTAGGTTCTTGTTTTGGTTTAGAAAGAATTCTGCCAAAACTTAGTTCTTGAAAGAGATGGGGCAGAATCAAATGGTATACTTGTTTTGCTTGATTTCAATTGTTTTTTGTCGTGCAGATTTGCCTGAGGATCAACCAAAGACGAATGTTTGGGTGACCTTAGCCAAGGCTGCCGGATCGGATACTATATGTCTGTCTAATTCGGAACCAGAAAAGCCTTTCTCAACCTGTTTGGTTGGTGTGCCAGTGAAAGAGTTTCCTTTGGTCAGAAAAGAATCCAATGGTAAACCAGGTGGAATTGACAATGGAAACAGTCCTTCCTTCAATTGGAACATTTGTTCCAAGAAACTTCTCAGGGCAGCAAATGTTTCAAACAGTTGGGATGTGTTTCTGGAGACGGACCAATCTCCACGGCAATTGCCAAAAGGGTATTGGATCATTTGCGGAGACAGAGGTTGGCAAGGCATTCCAGCCCACCTTGAAGGTGGCCCTTGCAGCATTGGTATGCTTACCATAATTGCCCCCACTGCCAAAGCAGTGATGAAAAAGAAACAAAGGAAAACAAGAGCTGTTCCTCATTATGATGAGAACTGTCAGAGTGATTTTATGCCTTGGAATGCCGCCAGAAGGGTTTCAGCAGGTATATTTCTACCCCAATTGGCTTCAGCTGTGGCATTGAGACAATTAGATCGAGTTGGATGTTGGCTGAGCAAACAAGCTAATGCCACATCCTCCGCAATCAGTGATATGTTGACCAATGTTGATAGTATTAGACATGCTACTCTTCAAAACAGAGCAGCCATTGATTTTCTCTTACTGGCACAAGGACATGGTTGTGAGGAATTGGAAGGTTTGTGTTGTATGAATTTGTCTGATCATTCTGAATCCATTCACAAAAGCATTCAAAAATTAAAGGATCTGACAGCCCAAATTAAAGAAGACGGAGGTTCCTGGTTGGATGATTTGTATCAAAATTGCAGTTTTGCACCTTGGCTAAGGCAACTTTGCAAGATAGGTCTTGACATATTAGGTGTTCTAATACTGATATTGATAGTGGTACCTTGTATACTCTGTTGTGTTCGGCGAATGATGAACAAAACAGTCCGAGAAGTTTTTGTCATTCAAGCAGGAGAATTAGGAAGTAGAAGCACAGAGAGTGTACGAAATCTCACGAAAGCAGTAGATGAGGGTATTGACATGAACGAAGGTTTTGAATTAAGGCCTTGGAATCGACCAGAGTTTTTTGAACGATGCCTTGTGACTGTTGCCAAACATATCTCTTTCAGGGATTGGGTCTTCACAGCATTAAGTTGCTGTGCCGTAATATAGCGATGCTTCAGTTTAGTGAAAATAGGTCTTCAGCAGATAATAAGCAGAAATTTTGCAATAGAGCTATGAAACGTAAATAGCAAGCGACAAGAAAATGAAAGCTTCTGGGTCAAACAGAGAGGGGGAAATGTTGGAATCCATAAGGTTAGAGGATTTTTAAGAAATGGTTAAAAAGAAGTATGTAGGCCTTAGACTGGAGTTTTGTTAGCATTGCAGAAAAGTTTCCCATGCAAGCAGAAAAAGTTTTCCATGCAAGCAGAAAAGTTTCCCAAGCAGTAGACGTGACAAATAACAATAGGCTTCTGTAGAATTTGCTTTAGGATGGCAACAAGGTTATTTAATGTATATCTTTAGAAGGTTAGCATGAATAGAACTCTGTTCTTTGTCTCTTATCAACTAGTCTTTGTTTTAGCTACGATTACCTATGTTTTATAAGATTGGATAGAATGCTTGTCAATATGTGTTTTCTGTGTCTGATTGGCTGAATTCTAGTCTGAGATGATTTTATGTATTGCTGTATGAGCCCTGTTGAAGGAGACATTTTTTGGTGTGGATCAGTGAGCTGTCATGTCTCCATTTTGTATTTTGAGACTGATGTGCTGGAAATAAAAGCAAAAATCTCTTCACTGGTCTGGTTACCATGTTATCCATATTTGGATATTTTGCCGCGGCCTAGTGGGTTCCTTTTTTAAGGCGTGGGTTCCTGACACCATTGGACTTATACCTGTCCCGTCCCCCGCATATTGCTGCCCCGTGTGAGGACGTAGAATAGAAGAAAAACAAAGAAAAATCGTGGAAGCACCAGCCGCGGAGACCCAAGTGTTAACAAGGAGGACACTGTATCATCTCTCCCGCCGAAACCAAGAAAATTGTAAGTAGCTTATCTCGGGAGAGCGCTTGGGTGACGTTGGGAGGAAAAATAGAGAAAAAGAAAATTATTAAAAGAGCACAAAAATGGGAACGAATTTATCAGAAGTTGAATGGGATGTTTTTCATCAATTAGAGACAATGTTACAAGAAAAAGGTCACTCTGAAATTTCAAAAACGGGGCTTAAAATCTTACTTATCTGGGTTAAAGCGAATACGCAAGATTTAAATCTGCAGTCTGCTTTTTCTTTTCATTTTTGGGATCAGATAAACTGGAGAATCTATAATCTAGTCTCTCTCAAAAAAGATGAAAGCTTAAGAGAACTTGTGCCGGTTTGTAGTGCGCTGTTGTAGTGCTTTTTTAAACAAAGTGATAAAAATAAGATCAACTTGGACTCAGAAAACAGAGCTTCTGGTTCTCTCTCACGAAATTCCAGTAAACCAGAGACTGTGTGTGTATCGGAGAATGTTACAAGTGTTGTTGCAAATGCTGAAAGTATTGCTTTGAACTCTGTTGAACAAAATCTTTCTTCTCTCTCTCTGGGAAAAAATGAGACTCTTTCGGACTTTTCTTCGCGTTGTTCTGTTAATGTAAAAATATGTGACTCTTGTAAGGGGGATGGAACAAAGTGTGTAAAAGATGGAAATGAAAAAGTGACTGTACTTCCTAAAATTGTTTGTGCGGGGACACTGAAACCTGAATTGGATTCTGTTGGGCCTGGGGTGGAGGCTGAGGTGGCTGCTTCCACTCGGGAAATTGTGGTTCCAGGGAACTCTTTTTCAGTTAAGCAAAACCATGGTTGTTCTGGTGTTTGTCAATCTATAGATACAGAGAAAGAAAAATTGGCTTTAAGGGTGGAGTCCTTTGAAAGAAAGAGATGGAAGAAACTCGCGACTGTGTTGTTGCTGAAATTCAAAAATCTGGACTTGAAATCTCTGCAACGAAAATTCAACAAGTTTCACCTTAGAAGTACCTGGGATGGAAGATGACTGAGACGACAAGAACACCACAAAAAATTCAGATCCGAACCAGAGTCAACAACCTACAAGAGTTACAACAACTTCTAGGAGAAATCAACTGGGTCAGACCGATGTTGGGAATCACCAATGATGAACTGAGTCCGCTCTTCCATTTGCTGAGAGGAAGTTGCGACATCACTTCGCCAAGAACTTTAACCCCTGAAGCTCGTGCTGCTCTCGACAAAGTCACAGAAGCTCTTCAAAAAAAAAGACAAGCTCATCGCTGCGTTCCTGAAAATCCTTTCTTTCTTGCAATCTTAGGAGAGAAGAAGCAGCTTTGTGGTCTCATTTTCCAGTGGGATTCCACAGAGCAAGATCCTTTGTTAATAATGGAATGGGATTTTCCTCCCTACAGGTTTTCAAAGACCATTTGCTCAGTTTTAGAAATGATTGCATACATTATAATTAAGGCTAGAACCAGATTGTTAACTTTGGCAGGTCAAGAATTTTCAGTTATCTATTTGCCATTGAAAAATGATTATTTCAATTGGGCAATGCAAAATTCTGATGATTTACAATATGCATTCTTAGGTTTTCCAGGTGTTTGTTCCATACACTATCCAGCTCACAAACTACTGCAAGCAAAATTGAGTTTCAGAGAAAAACCTAAATTTAGTGAAGAACCTTTACATGCTGTGACTCTCTTCACTGATGGCTCTGGTAAAAGCCACAGGTCCGTTGTGACTTGGTTTAATCAAAAGACTAATGTTTGGGAATCTGATATTCAAACAGTAGAGGGATCCCCTCAAATTGTTGAGCCTGCTGCAGTAGTTTGAGCTTTTCAGCTGTTTCCTCAGCCTTTTAATTTGGTCACAGATTCTGCTTATGTTGCTAATGTAGTGAGGAGAATAGAAGGTTCCATTTTAAAGGATGTTAGTAATGAAACTTTACATCGTTGGCTTTCATGTCTTTTTATAACTTTGCAATATAGAACTAATCCATATTTTGTTTCTCACATTAGGGCGCATTCTTCGCTTCTTGGATTTTTAGTGGAAGGAAATGCAAGAGCGGACAAGCTGACAATGGTCATTTCTAACACATTGCCAAATAGTTTTGAACAAGCAAAATTGAGTCGTGCCTTTTTCCACCAAAATGCACAAGCACTCATGCAAATGTTCCAAATCACTTAAAGTCAAGCTAAAGCTATCATTCATACTTGCCCTGACTGTCAATTGGTACAACCTCCTGTTTCTACAGGAGCAATCAACCCCCGAGGCTTACAAAGCCTACAGTTGTGGCAAACAGATGTTACTAAATAGCCTTCTTTTGGTAAATTTAAAAATATTCATGTTTCCATAGACACGTTCTCTGGTGCAGTTTTTGCTTCCCTTCACACAAGTGATACTGGCAGCCATGCCTGTCATCATTTCCTGCAAGCTTTTGCTTCATTGGGTATACCCCAAGAAGTAAAAACTGACAATGGCCCCGCATACATATCTCAAAAATTGGCCACATTTTTAAATGAATGGGGTGTTCGACACATTTTTGGTATTCCCCACTCTCCCACAAGCCAAGCAATCATTGAAAGAACACATCAAACCTTAAAACGCATATTAGATCAACAGAGAGGGGGAACGGAAATCACCCCACAGATGAGACTGAGTAAGGCTTTGTATGTTTTTAATTTTCTAAATAGTAAAAGTACAGAACCAGATCCACCAATCTTTAGACACTTTTCAAATAGCACACAGGCAAAACTGAAAGAACATCCTCCTCTTCTAATTAGAAACCCTGACTCTGGACAGATGGAAGGTCCGTTTCAATTAATAACGTGGGGCAAAGGGTATGCTTCTATTTCCACAGGTGCTGGAAGAATTAAGTGGGTTCCTGCCAAAAACGTCAAACCGTATCGCACTTCAGAACCTGTTGTCGAGCCTAGAACTGAGGAAGCGAGTACGCAGACGTAGACCGAATGGAAGGATCCCGGGTCTCGCCTGACGCCTCTTGTGCCTGACGTTCATTGTGCATCGGTGGAACCCGTGAACTCTGATTTTGTGCCAATTTTTATTTATGAGTATACGAATGAAATGCTGAATGTTTGTTTAACAAAGCTAATTTTTGGCTGAAAATTTAGGTTCTTGTTTTGGTTTAGAAAGAATTCTGCCAAAACTTAGTTCTTGAAAGAGATGGGGCAGAATCAAATGGTATACTTGTTTTGCTTGATTTTAATTGTTTTTTGTCGTGCAGATTTGCCTGAGGATCAACCGAAGACGAATGTTTGGGTGACCTTAGCCAAGGCTGCCGGATCGGATACTATATGTCTGTCTAATTCGGAACCAGAAAAGCCTTTCTCAACCTGTTTGGTTGGTGTGCCAGTGAAAGAGTTTCCTTTGGTCAGAAAAGAATCCAATGGTAAACCAGGTGGAATTGACAATGGAAACAGTCCTTCCTTCAATTGGAACATTTGTTCCAAGAAACTTCTCAGGGCAGCAAATGTTTCAAACAGTTGGGATGTGTTTCTGGAGACGGACCAATCTCCACGGCAATTGCCAAAAGGGTATTGGATCATTTGCGGAGACAGAGGTTGGCAAGGCATTCCAGCCCACCTTGAAGGTGGCCCTTGCAGCATTGGTATGCTTACCATAATTGCCCCCACTGCCAAAGCAGTGATGAAAAAGAAACAAAGGAAAACGAGAGCTGTTCCTCATTATGATGAGAACTGTCAGAGTGATTTTATGCCTTGGAATGCCGCCAGAAGGGTTTCAGCAGGTATATTTCTACCCCAATTGGCTTCAGCTGTGGCATTGAGACAATTAGATCGAGTTGGATGTTGGCTGAGCAAACAAGCTAATGCCACATCCTCCGCAATCAGTGATATGTTGACCAATGTTGATAGTATTAGACATGCTACTCTTCAAAACAGAGCAGCCATTGATTTTCTCTTACTGGCACAAGGACATGGTTGTGAGGAATTGGAAGGTTTGTGTTGTATGAATTTGTCTGATCATTCTGAGTCCATTCACAAAAGCATTCAAAAATTAAAGGATCTGACAGCCCAAATTAAAGAAGACGGAGGTTCCTGGTTGGATGATTTGTATCAAAATTGCAGTTTTGCACCTTGGCTAAGGCAACTTTGCAAGATAGGTCTTGACATATTAGGTGTTCTAATACTGATATTGATAGTGGTACCTTGTATACTCTGTTGTGTTCGGCGAATGATGAACAAAACAGTCCGAGAAGTTTTTGCCATTCAAGCAGGAGAATTAGGAAGTAGAAGCACAGAGAGTGTACGAAATCTCACGAAAGCAGTAGATGAGGGTATTGACATGAACGAAGGTTTTGAATTAAGGCCTTGGAATCGACCAGAGTTTTTTGAACGATGCCTTGTGACTGTTGCCAAACATATCTCTTTCAGGGATTGGGTCTTCACAGCACTAAGTTGCTGTGCCGTAATATAGCAATGCTTCAGTTTAGTGAAAATAGGTCTTCAGCAGATAATAAGCAGAAATTTTGCAATAGAGCTATGAAACGCAAATAGCAAGCGACAAGAAAATGAAAGCTTCTGGGTCAAACAGAGAGGGGGAAATGTTGGAATCCATAAGGTTAGAGGATTTTTAAGAAATGGTTAAAAAGAAGTATGTAGGCCTTAGACTGGAGTTTTGTTAGCATTGCAGAAAAGTTTCCCATGCAAGCAGAAAAAGTTTTCCATGCAAGCAGAAAAGTTTCCCAAGCAGTAGACGTGACAAATAACAATAGGCTTCTGTAGAATTGGCTTTAGGATGGAAACAAGGTTATTTAATGTGTATCTTTAGAAGGTTAGCATGAATAGAACTCTGTTCTTTGTCTCTTATCAACTAGTCTTTGTTTTAGCTACGATTACCTATGTTTTATAAGATTGGATAGAATGCTTGTCAAGATGTGTTTTCTGTGTCTGATTGGCTGAATTCTAGTCTGAGATGATTTTATGTATTGCTGTATGAGCCCTGTTGAAGGAGACATTTTTTGGTGTGGATCAGTGAGCTGTCATGTCTCCATTTTGTATTTTGAGACTGATGTGCTGGAAATAAAAGCAAAAATCTCTTCACTGGTCTGGTTACCATGTTATCCATATTTGGATATTTTGCCACGGCCTAGTGGGTTCCTTTTTTAAGGCGTGGGTTCCTGACACCATTGGACTTATACCTGTCCCGTCCCTCGCATATTGCTGCCCCGTGTGAGGACGTAGAATAGAAGAAAAACAAAGAAAAATCGTGGAAGCACCAGCCGCGGAGACCCAAGTGTTAACAAGGAGGACACTGTATCATCTCTCCCGCCGAAACCAAGAAAATTGTAAGTAGCTTATCTCGGGAGAGCGCTTGGGTGACGTTGGGAGGAAAAATAGAGAAAAAGAAAATTATTAAAAGAGCACAAAAATGGGAACGAATTTATCAGAAGTTGAATGGGATGTTTTTCATCAATTAGAGACAATGTTACAAGAAAAAGGTCACTCTGAAATTTCAAAAACTGAGCTTAAAAACTTACTTATCTGGGTTAAAGCGAATACGCAAGATTTAAATCTGCAGTCTGCTTTTTCTTTTCATTTTTGGGATCAGATAAACTGGAGAATCTATTATTGGAAAAAAAAAGCTCCCAATATTACCAGTAAGATTGTGCCTGGGCCAGTCTGACCCTCGCTGCTGGGCCAAAGGCAGCAACTGCGGTGTTTCACCGCAGAGATACCTCGGCTTGCTGGTGGTTGCAGCTGGGCACTGAACAAGTCCAGGCTTGTTAGGACCCCGTTTACCTCAAGAGGATAGCTTCAGGCGATGGTGAAGAGAAAAAGGAGAGGATTCTGCTGGAGGGTTTAATGTCCAGAGGTTTATTCCATGGTTACAGCGGTCTGAACGTGAGGAGCTGCTCCAACAGAACAAGGACCGCATGGTCTGATCACCTTTTTAAGCTCAGGGACAGGGGGAGGGGAGGTACAGGTGAGCCACCAACCAGGTGAGAGGGGCAGGGTCTCAGGGGAAGATGACACCCAGACAGGCCAATGACCCCTGGGCCTGAGTGGCATCCTTTGAACTTGACCAACCACACGACGCCTTGCTGGAACGTTTAGCCTGATTGACAGGACTCACTCAGCATGGGGGCAAGGGGGAAGGGATAGACGTATAGGCACACCTGGGAAAGTGACCTGGAAGGCCAAAATGGGACAATACAGCACACCACAACATCTCCCCCTAGTTTTGTTTAAAAAGAAGAGGACTGTGTTTGTGGTGCAGAATGATTGCTAAACCATGGTTGGTAAATCAGTTCTTCCTCTACAGGAGGGTCAGTGTTTTCTACTGAGGCTTCCAGGTCATCTATTGGAGCACTGAGGGCTTCCAAATGGTAGACTTCAGGAGGGGAAATGAGCTTGAAATTAACTTGAGCACCATGCGTTTGATTAGTCCAAAAACAATGCTATAAACTACAATAACTATAACTAAAATAAGCAGAACTAAAACACAGTTTTCAGAATAGATCCCAACCAGCCCGAGAGTCCCCAGCCTTTGAACAGTCCATTCAGCCAGTTGTCAGTTTCTCTGTTGATGTCTGAGAGCCGCTGTCAAGGTAGTCCATATGTGGTTTGGGCTGAGGAACTATGCAGGAGGTCACAGGTGGGATGATCACGAGTAGGACGAGAAGCAGGCTCGGTCTCGTGGCATCTCGAGGCTACACACGAACAGTGGGATCTAAACTGGTACAAAAACTTGAAACAAACATATATTATAAACTATTCCAGATAGGAGGCTTAAATGGAATTTCCTCCAGAGAACACGGGCGGCGTTTTCTTCTCCAGGCAGCATGAGCAACCTGGGGTGCTTCTGCAAATTTCTCTGAGACCTTGGGAACATAGGGCTTTACCCATTTGGAAGGAACCCACCTTAAACCAGAGGGGGTGGACACACAGGCATATCCACGTCCCCAAGTAACTAATTTGTAAGGTCCCACCATTTTCCAAGTCTCAGGGTCCTTTACTAAAACTGGAGGTTTTTCCTTAATTAACCTATGATTGCTCCCCCCAAAGTGGCGTAGGATGGGTGGATTTAGGCTTTCAAAAGAACAATTCAGAAAATTTATTGTGAATAGCGCCCTGGATAACCGGATGATGGGAGGTTCCACCTTCAGAACCTGTTGTTGCTGGTCCAGGACCCTTTTAAGATCCCGGTGAGTTCTTTCTACAATGGCTTGACCTGTAGGGGAGTAGGGGATGCCAGTTTTGTGCTCTACTCCCCATTGCTGCAGGAAGCTCCCGAATTCCTTGGATTTGTAAGCAGGCCCATTATCAGTTTTCAGCTCCTTGGGGATGCCCATGAAAGAAAAAGCCTGCAAGAGGTGCTTAGTAGCATCAATAGATGATTCTCCTGTGTGGGCAGAAGCATAGACCGCTCCAGAAAAGGTATCTACACTAACATGAACATATTTCTGCCGTCCAAAAGACTGTATGTTTGTTACATCTGTTTGCCACAGTTCACAACTGTTCAGTCCCCTTGGGTTTGCTCCCGTACTCACTGTAGGGAGTGCATGTTGTTGGCAATTTGGGCATGTGGCCACAATCGCTTTGGCCTGTTCTCGAGTGATGTTAAACTGACGAACCAGGCCAGGTGCATTTTGGTGGAAAAGCTGGTGGCTGATTTTTGCCTGTTCAAAAACATTTGGGAGAGTGGCCATCACTGCAGGTGCAGCAAGAGCATCTGCCCTTCTGTTGCCTTCAGCAATAAACCCTGGCAAGTCAGTGTGTGACCTGACGTGCGTCACATAAAATGGTTGCTCTCGGTGAGTGACTAACTTTACCAGCTTTGAGAGCAATTCGAAAAGTGCGATGTTAGACACATCTTGCAGTATTGCTTGATCTGCCCTGGATACTACTCTTGCCACATATGCAGAGTCTGTAATCAGATTAAATGGTTCTGAGAACCTTTCAAAGGCCCTAACAACCGCAGCCAATTCAGCAACCTGAGGTGAACCTTCCACCTCAGCAATGTCTGTCTCCCACTGCTGGGTTTGAGGATCCTTCCAAGTCATAACAGACTTGTGGGACCTCCCAGATGCATCTGTGAAGACAGTTAGAGCCCTTTTTAAAGGTCTCCTACTTAGAGCACTTCTCAGTTTTAAGGTAAATTGAACATCTTGTTCGAACAATTTGTGAGCGGGCCGCGCTACCGAAATTTGTCCTGAGTAGGAATCCAGAGCAAACTGCAACACTTCATTTTCTTGAAACAATTGTTCCAGTATTTTCACAGTATTTTGTCCTGATTTTAACTCAACTGGAATGTGAATGCACTTAAAATCACATCCTGCTAACTCCCTGATCCGGGTCCTTGCTTTCCGGATCAGTTCTGCTACCAGCTCCTGAGGCTTTGTCAGTCTCTTGGACCTTTTGTGACTGAGGAAAACCCATTCTATGATCAAGAGAGGGTCCCTCTGGTCCCGGTCCTTTTTTGGTGTGTTCTTTGCCTTAGGTGTTTGTTTTTCCTCCCACTGGAAAATAATTCCATGGAGGTGTGGCAACTTACCTAGGATGATAAATTTGAATGGCAGGTCAGGCCGGCATCGGTTGGCCTGTCTTGTGGACATTGCAATCTGAACCTTTTCTAGAGCTTTCCGTGCCTCTGGGGTAACAGACCTAGGAGCACCTGGGTCCTCTCCCCCTTTCAATAAATTGAAAAGAGGGGCAAGGTCTTCATTAGTCAGACCGAGCCATGGTCTTACCCAATTCAAAGACCCACACAACCTGTGGACATCCGCAAGGGTCTTGATCTTTGGATTGATTTCTAATTTTTGAGGAACAATGGTCCTATTTCCAATTTCTAAGCCCAAATACTTCCAAGGTGGCATCTTTTGAATTTTCTTTTCCTGGAGCTCGAACCCTGCAACAATCAATGCATCGATCGTTAGGTCAAGCGCATGCGTGAGTAAATCATCATTGGGGGCACACACAAGGATATCATCCATATAATGATAGATGATGGCCTTCTCTGCGGCTGCACGTACTGGGGAAAGCAGGGAAGACACATACCACTGGCAAATAGCTGGAGATACCTTTAATCCCTGAGGAAGAACGGTCCAATGGTACCTTTTCATAGGGGATTCCATATTAATAGAAGGGACTGAGAATGCAAAACGCGGTGCATCGTCAGGGTGCAAGGGGATTTGGAAAAAACAATCCTTAATATCAATAACAGCTAATTTCCAATCTTGGGGAAGCATTGTTGGGGATGGCATACCAGGTTGGGGAGAACCCATATCTTCAATTACATTATTAATTTGTCGGAGGTCGCAGAGGAGCCGCCATCTCTTTTTGTCAGCTTTATGGATGACAAACACTGGAGAGTTCCATGGGGACATGGTCTCCACAATGTGGCCCTTTTTTAGTTGCTCTTCCACTAGTTCCTCAAGCACCTTTATTTTTTGTTTACTGAGCGGCCACTGTTTCACCTGAACTGGTTTGTCTGTTATCCACTTCAGTTTTTGGGTGGGGCGCTGTTGTTCAATGGCTGCTGTACAAATATGCTGTGGAGAGTCTGGAATATCAATTGTGACACCCCACTGGGCCATTAAATCTCTCCCTAACAAAGGTTCCGAATAATCCAACACAAATGGACGGATATTAGCCAATTGTCCGTTTGGTCCCTCAAATTGAATAATGCTTTTGGATTGTCTTGCCAATTGCAGACCTCCTACTCCTTGAAGGTGACCGGCAACATTTTGCAAAGGCCAATGTGCTGGCCAGTCTTGTACTGGAATTACTGTGCAGTCTGCACCTGTGTCTACAAGCATCTCAATGCGTTTAGACTCCCCACCCCCACTGACATTACACCATAATTTGGGTTTGTCTTTTCCAATAACTTGGACCCGGGCGACTGTGGGCCCTTGTTTTTTGATATTTTCAGATAAAGATGGCACAGGGATAGCTTGTGCAACAATTTGTCCCTTGGGAAGAAACAGGGGTGGGTGGAAACAATGCAGGCCGAGAACGAATTGCTCAGGATCTGATGTTGTCATTCCCGGAGCAATTCTGATCTCTTGTGGTGTGTGTTTGGTGTCCCCAATGACGATGTACTTACAACGAATCCGGTTCCAAGTACCTTTCTGTTCAGGATTTACAGACACAAAATGCCAATCAGTGTCCTCCAGATGGAGTGACTCAGTCAGCTGCAACCTGTAAGGCTCATTGACAGAAGACGTGGTTAACACAGGATCACTTAAATCATACACAGTCTTTGAAGCACCTGCTTCACTTACACAATAATTAATATTATCGCGCGCTTGATTTGTTTTGCTACCCTTATTCCCTTGGCTTGCTCTTTTTGTGTCTATGCGCCTGGCAGGCCGGCGCTGGCTCTTTAGTTTTTTTGTTGTTGTTGACCCCCAGGGAGGGCTTGTAGTTCTCCTCCCCTGCCATTTCTAAATTCATCAAATTCCCTTTTCAGGGGGCACTGGTTACTCCAGTGCCCTAGGTTGTTACAAAGCAGGCATGGTTTTGTGGGCTCAGCCATTGCTGGTCTCCGCTGCTGCCCAGGGTACTGCTGTGATGAGGGGAAAGGCGCAGGGCTGGCAACGGCGACACGCTGAGGTGGTCTTGGCAGCAGCCTTGGTCTGGTGTCTTCAGCCACACTCATCAGAGGCACTTTCCTGTTACAGACTAGGAGCATATCTTTTAACGTAGGGGTAGGTTCGAGAGGAAGGCTGAGGATTGCCGCTTGACACTGATTATTTGCATTTGTAAACGCCATTTCTTCTAAAATTGCTTCCCTAGCATTCTCTTTTTTAACTTGTATTTCAATAGCTCTAGTTAACCTTTCTACAAATTTCAAAAAAGGCTCTGATGGTAGCTGTTTAATTTTACTATAGGGCTCAAAAGGCCCCTCAGGTTGCAGGGAAAAGAACGCTTTTTCAGCTGCTTCCTTTACTTTTTCGAGTGTTTCTGCAGGAATTGCAGTAGCTTGGATTGAGGGAGAAGACCATTGGCCCTCACCACAGAGGTGCTCAATGGTGATAGGGTTACCACTGTTGTCTTTGGCTGTGTTTGGATCAGCATGCAAGCCTGGGAGAGCATCTTTTAGCATTTGTTTCCATGCTATTTCCCATAATTTAAATTCCGTGGAGGTCATTAGACAGGAAAAAAGCTGTTTTAAATCATGTGGAATCACTACAGTCCTACTCAATTCAGAATTTAAAAGGCCACGGAAATATGGACTGTGTGGACCATATTCTTTATGAGACTTACAGATCTCTTTAATCAATTGCCGTCCAAAAGAACTCCAATTAGCAGTTGGAGCTGCTCCCCCCTGAGCTGCAGGCTGAAAGGTAACAGGAGCCAGTGACAACATGGGACTATGCATTGGGTCTGCTGTTCCCTGCTCTGTATCCCTTGAAACAGAAGCATTGGGATCACAGCTACAGGTTTGGGGGATGGCAGTGGGTGTGTCCCCACCTTGGGAACCCGGGGAGGGGGTGGGGACAGGGGGCCGGCAAGGGGCGGGGAAACCGTGGGAACAAGGGGCGGGGTCAGGGGGCAGGCAGGGGGCGGGGACACCTGGTGACATCACGTCAGCAGACACCCCCTGGGAGGAGTAGAGGGGCGGAGCTGAGGGTATTGCAGGAAAGGGAGGGGGAGGGGGGAAGGTGTCACGAGGAACAGGAGGAGAGGGGGATGGGGCTGGAGTTTCGGGATGCTTAAGAGGATTTTGGGAAGAAGAAGACCAGGTTTGGGAAGATGCCACGTGGCATCCACCATCTTGTGGACCCCCTAGGGGCTGGGGGCCATTTTGGGTAACACTACTCTCTGCAAAGCTAACACGTGCTGTGGGTTTCAGAGGATGGGACACAGGGGATTGGGAAAGATTCCACGCAGCCTGGCCAGGGCCTTGTGGATAGGGCAACTCAGGCATTTCAACAGAATTTGGGCGTCGACTTCCCAATGAGTTTGATCTGTTTAAAATACTAAGTTTTGGGGAAAGAGGTTTAGGGGTTTTAGAACTAGGAGAGGGAGAAACAGGGAGAGTAGAGGTACATGGCTTTACATTTGGCTTTTTCTCCATTTCCTTTTGTTTGAGCAATGCTGTACGAATTTGTAAACTCCAAAACACAAATTTAGCTGAGGGGGCATTGCCAGATTGTCCTAAGGTTATCAATTCATTCCCAACTTTATCCCAGAATTGAATATTGTGGATTTCTTCAGGGGAGATTTGTGGGAAGTGGAGGAAAAGCCATCTTATAAATTGTTTCAATTTTCCTTTAGAGAACTTAACATTACCACTGTCCAAAATGCTTACAATATTATAATACACTCCTTTTTGTACAATGCTGAGTTTCAAACCCATGTTAGATGTAAAAAGCAAAGTACTAAATCCTGCCTGACCAAAAACAAAGCCAAAATCAGCTACCGATTTCAAAAAAAAAACCACAGATGGAAAGGGATAACGAGCCGACAAAAGCTTCACAATGCAGCTGTATATACTGCTTTTAAAATTCCCGGGCAGCAGCAGCAGGGCACGCCCTGCCGAGCAAAGGCAGAAACAAAGCCTCCCCCGCCGTGGAATGCAGCCCCCCGCGGAGCAGAGAGAGCAGCCACGCCACGTGGCAA
Organism: Melospiza georgiana; assembly: GCF_028018845.1. Classification (NCBI taxonomy): domain Eukaryota; kingdom Metazoa; phylum Chordata; class Aves; order Passeriformes; family Passerellidae; genus Melospiza; species Melospiza georgiana. The sequence goes on along the minus strand of NC_080464.1, from coordinate 27,722,168 downwards.
GCCGAAACCGGGCCCCCCGCGCCGCGTGTGCAGAGAACCCCCCTTCCTCCACAGAGAGAGAGAAAGAGAGTCCCCCGCGGCAAGAGAGCTGAGAGACCCCCCTCCCCCGCACAGGGAGAGAGAGAGAGAGATCTCCCGACCACGTGGAGAGAGCCGAGCACGCTGCGCTGCAGAGCCTGGGGGAAGGGCAGAGAGCACTCCCACTCCGGCGCGAATTCCAAAAGACAGCAAAACACGCGGCAGAAAGCTAATAGCTAGAAATCAATGAATTCCCGTCTGTGGGGCTGCGCAGCCAAAAATGCAAATGCAAAAAGGAACAGAACTCACGGCAGAGTCTGTTTTTGAGCTCCTGCCCTACCGAGAGCAGAGATACTCACCCAAAATGGAAGCTGTAGCTGGCTGGGTACAGGCAGGTCTCTTCACCGGAACAGGACCTCTCTTGGGCGAGAGAGGCTCCCCTGTCCTCCCTCTGGAAAATCTGCTCACCAGAAAGGAGCTGGGCTTTCCAGAGGCGCCGAACAGTCCACGAAACTTCTTCTGGGAATATTCCCTAAGTCTCTAGCCGAGGGCGTTGCAACCAAAGCCCCTTTCAGCTGGATGCACGGCTGCCAGAAGCTTTTCCAAGGTGCTGCGGGTCCGTGTCAGGCTGCAGAGTCGCTTTGCCCACCCAGGGACGCCAAATATTGGAAAAAAAAAGCTCCCAATATTACCAGTAAGATTGTGCCTGGGCCAGTCTGACCCTCGCTGCTGGGCCAAAGGCAGCAACTGCGGTGTTTCACCGCAGAGATACCTCGGCTTGCTGGTGGTTGCAGCTGGGCACTGAACAAGTCCAGGCTTGTTAGGACCCCGTTTACCTCAAGAGGATAGCTTCAGGCGATGGTGAAGAGAAAAAGGAGAGGATTCTGCTGGAGGGTTTAATGTCCAGAGGTTTATTCCATGGTTACAGAGGTCTGAACGTGAGGAGCTGCTCCAACAGAACAAGGACCGCATGGTCTGATCACCTTTTTAAGCTCAGGGACAGGGGGAGGGGAGGTACAGGTGAGCCACCAACCAGGTGAGAGGGGCAGGGTCTCAGGGGAAGATGACACCCAGACAGGCCAATGACCCCTGGGCCTGAGTGGCATCCTTTGAACTTGACCAACCACACGACGCCTTGCTGGAACGTTTAGCCTGATTGACAGGACTCACTCAGCATGGGGGCAAGGGGGAAGGGATAGACGTATAGGCACACCTGGGAAAGTGACCTGGAAGGCCAAAATGGGACAATACAGCACACCACAACAATCTATAATCTAGTCTCTCTCAAAAAAGATGAAAGCTTAAGAGAACTTGTGCCGGTTTGTAGTGCGCTGTTGTAGTGCTTTTTTAAACAAAGTGATAAAAATAAGATCAACTTGGACTCAGAAAACAGAGCTTCTGGTTCTCTCTCACGAAATTCCAGTAAACCAGAGACTGTGTGTGTATCGGAGAATGTTACAAGTGTTGTTGCAAATGCTGAAAGTATTGCTTTGAACTCTGTTGAACAAAATCTTTCTTCTCTCTCTCTGGGAAAAAATGAGACTCTTTCGGACTTTTCTTCGCGTTGTTCTGTTAATGTAAAAATATGTGACTCTTGTAAGGGGGATGGAACAAAGTGTGTAAAAGATGGAAATGAAAAAGTGACTGTACTTCCTAAAATTGTTTGTGCAGGGACACTGAAACCTGAATTGGATTCTGTTGGGCCTGGGGTGGAGGCTGAGGTGGCTGCTTCCACTCGGGAAATTGTGGTTCCAGGGAACTCTTTTTCAGTTAAGCAAAACCATGGTTGTTCTGGTGTTTGTCAATCTATAGATACAGAGAAAGAAAAATTGGCTTTAAGGGTGGAGTCCTTTGAAAGGAAGAGATGGAAGAAACTCGCGACTGTGTTGTTGCTGAAATTCAAAAATCTGGACTTGAAATCTCTGCAACGAAAATTCAACAAGTTTCACCTTAGAAGTACCTGGGATGGAAGATGACTGAGACGACAAGAACACCACAAAAAATTCAGATCCGAACCAGAGTCAACAACCTACAAGAGTTACAACAACTTCTAGGAGAAATCAACTGGGTCAGACCGATGTTGGGAATCACCAATGATGAACTGAGTCCGCTCTTCCATTTGCTGAGAGGAAGTTGCGACATCACTTCGCCAAGAACTTTAACCCCTGAAGCTCGTGCTGCTCTCGACAAAGTCACAGAAGCTCTTCAAAAAAGACAAGCTCATCGCTGTGTTCCTGAAAATCCTTTCTTTCTTGCAATCTTAGGAGAGAAGAAGCAGCTTTGTGGTCTCATTTTCCAGTGGGATTCCACAGAGCAAGATCCTTTGTTAATAATGGAATGGGATTTTCCTCCCTACAGGTTTTCAAAGACCATTTGCTCAGTTTTAGAAATGATTGCATACATTATAATTAAGGCTAGAACCAGATTGTTAACTTTGGCAGGTCAAGAATTTTCAGTTATCTATTTGCCATTGAAAAATGATTATTTCAATTGGGCAATGCAAAATTCTGATGATTTACAATATGCATTCTTAGGTTTTCCAGGTGTTTGTTCCATACACTATCCAGCTCACAAACTACTGCAAGCAAAATTGAGTTTCAGAGAAAAACCTAAATTGAGTGAAGAACCTTTACATGCTGTGACTCTCTTCACTGATGGCTCTGGTAAAAGCCACAAGTCCGTTGTGACTTGGTTTAATCAAAAGACTAATGTTTGGGAATCTGATATTCAAACAGTAGAGGGATCCCCTCAAATTGTCGAGCCTGCTGCAGTAGTTTGAGCTTTTCAGCTCTTTCCTCAGCCTTTTAATTTGGTCACAGATTCTGCTTATGTTGCTAATGTAGTCAGGAGAATAGAAGGTTCCATTTTAAAGGATGTTAGTAATGAAACTTTACATCGTTGGCTTTCATGTCTTTTTATAACTTTGCAATATAGAACTAATCCACATTTTGTTTCTCACATTAGGGCGCATTCTTCACTTCCTGGATTTTTAGTGGAAGGAAATGCAAGAGCGGACAAGCTGACAATGGTCATTTCTAACACATTGCCAAATAGTTTTGAACAAGCAAAATTGAGTCGTGCCTTTTTCCACCAAAATGCACAAGCACTCATGCAAATGTTCCAAATCACTTAAAGTCAAGCTAAAGCTATCATTCATACTTGCCCTGACTGTCAATTGGTACAACCTCCTGTTTCTACAGGAGCAATCAACCCCCGAGGCTTACAAAGCCTACAGTTGTGGCAAACAGATGTTACTAAATAGCCTTCTTTTGGTAAATTTAAAAATATTCATGTTTCCATAGACACGTTCTCTGGTGCAGTTTTTGCTTCCCTTCACACAAGTGATACTGGCAGCCATGCCTGTCATCATTTCCTGCAAGCTTTTGCTTCATTGGGTATACCCCAAGAAGTAAAAACTGACAATGGCCCCGCATACATATCTCAAAAATTGGCCACATTTTTAAATGAATGGGGTGTTCGACACATTTTTGGTATTCCCCACTCTCCCACAAGCCAAGCAATCATTGAAAGAACACATCAAACCTTAAAACGCATATTAGATCAACAGAGAGGGGGAACGGAAATCACCCCACAGATGAGACTGAGTAAGGCTTTGTATGTTTTTAATTTTCTAAATAGTAAAAGTACAGAACCAGATCCACCAATCTTTAGACACTTTTCAAATAGCACACAGGCAAAACTGAAAGAACATCCTCCTCTTCTAATTAGAAACCCTGACTCTGGACAGATGGAAGGTCCGTTTCAATTAATAACGTGGGGCAAAGGGTATGCTTCTATTTCCACAGGTGCTGGAAGAATTAAGTGGGTTCCTGCCAAAAACGTCAAACCGTATCGCACTTCAGAACCTGTTGTCGAGCCTAGAACTGAGGAAGCGAGTACGCAGACGTAGACCGAATGGAAGGATCCCGGGTCTCGCCTGACGCCTCTTGTGCCTGACGTTCATTGTGCATCGGTGGAACCCGTGAACTCTGATTTTGTGCCAATTTTTATTTATGAGTATACGAATTAAATGCTGAATGTTTGTTTAACAAAGCTAATTTTTGGCTGAAAATTTAGGTTCTTGTTTTGGTTTAGAAAGAATTCTGCCAAAACTTAGTTCTTGAAAGAGATGGGGCAGAATCAAATGGTATACTTGTTTTGCTTGATTTTAATTGTTTTTTGTCGTGCAGATTTGCCTGAGGATCAACCGAAGACGAATGTTTGGGTGACCTTAGCCAAGGCTGCCGGATCGGATACTATATGTCTGTCTAATTCGGAACCAGAAAAGCCTTTCTCAACCTGTTTGGTTGGTGTGCCAGTGAAAGAGTTTCCTTTGGTCAGAAAAGAATCCAATGGTAAACCAGGTGGAATTGACAATGGAAACAGTCCTTCCTTCAATTGGAACATTTGTTCCAAGAAACTTCTCAGGGCAGCAAATGTTTCAAACAGTTGGGATGTGTTTCTACAGACGGACCAATCTCCACGGCAATTGCCAAAAGGGTATTGGATCATTTGCGGAGACAGAGGTTGGCAAGGCATTCCAGCCCACCTTGAAGGTGGCCCTTGCAGCATTGGTATGCTTACCATAATTGCCCCCACTGCCAAAGCAGTGATGAAAAAGAAACAAAGGAAAACGAGAGCTGTTCCTCATTATGATGAGAACTGTCAGAGTGATTTTATGCCTTGGAATGCTGCCAGAAGGGTTTCAGCAGGTATATTTCTACCCCAATTGGCTTCAGCTGTGGCATTGAGACAATTAGATCGAGTTGGATGTTGGCTGAGCAAACAAGCTAATGCCACATCCTCCGCAATCAGTGATATGTTGACCAATGTTGATAGTATTAGACATGCTACTCTTCAAAACAGAGCAGCCATTGATTTTCTCTTACTGGCACAAGGACATGGTTGTGAGGAATTGGAAGGTTTGTGTTGTATGAATTTGTCTGATCATTCTGAATCCATTCACAAAAGCATTCAAAAATTAAAGGATCTGACAGCCCAAATTAAAGAAGACGGAGGTTCCTGGTTGGATGATTTGTATCAAAATTGCAGTTTTGCACCTTGGCTAAGGCAACTTTGCAAGATAGGTCTTTACATATTAGGTGTTCTAATACTGATATTGATAGTGGTACCTTGTATACTCTGTTGTGTTCGGCGAATGATGAACAAAACAGTCCGAGAAGTTTTTGTCATTCAAGCAGGAGAATTAGGAAGTAGAAGCACAGAGAGTGTACGAAATCTCACGAAAGCAGTAGATGAGGGTATTGACATGAACGAAGGTTTTGAATTAAGGCCTTGGAATCGACCAGAGTTTTTTGAACGATGCCTTGTGACTGTTGCCAAACATATCTCTTTCAGGGATTGGGTCTTCACAGCATTAAGTTGCTGTGCCGTAATATAGCGATGCTTCAGTTTAGTGAAAATAGGTCTTCAGCAGATAATAAGCAGAAATTTTGCAATAGAGCTATGAAACGCAAATAGCAAGCGACAAGAAAATGAAAGCTTCTGGGTCAAACAGAGAGGGGGAAATGTTGGAATCCATAAGGTTAGAGGATTTTTAAGAAATGGTTAAAAAGAAGTATGTAGGCCTTAGACTGGAGTTTTGTTAGCATTGCAGAAAAGTTTCCCATGCAAGCAGAAAAAGTTTTCCATGCAAGCAGAAAAGTTTCCCAAGCAGTAGACGTGACAAATAACAATAGGCTTCTGTAGAATTGGCTTTAGGATGGCAACAAGGTTATTTAATGTATATCTTTAGAAGGTTAGCATGAATAGAACTCTGTTCTTTGTCTCTTATCAACTAGTCTTTGTTTTAGCTACGATTACCTATGTTTTATAAGATTGGATAGAATGCTTGTCAATATGTGTTTTCTGTGTCTGATTGGCTGAATTCTAGTCTGAGATGATTTTATGTATTGCTGTATGAGCCCTGTTGAAGGAGACATTTTTTGGTGTGGATCAGTGAGCTGTCATGTCTCCATTTTGTATTTTGAGACTGATGTGCTGGAAATAAAAGCAAAAATCTCTTCACTGGTCTGGTTACCATGTTATCCATATTTGGATATTTTGCCGCGGCCTAGTGGGTTCCTTTTTTAAGGCGTGGGTTCCTGACACCATTGGACTTATACCTGTCCCGTCCCCCGCATATTGCTGCCCCGTGTGAGGACGTAGAATAGAAGAAAAACAAAGAAAAATCGTGGAAGCACCAGCCGCGGAGACCCAAGTGTTAACAAGGAGGACACTGTATCATCTCTCCCGCCGAAACCAAGAAAATTGTAAGTAACTTATCTCGGGAGAGCGCTTGGGTGACGTTGGGAGGAAAAATAGAGAAAAAGAAAATTATTAAAAGAGCACAAAAATGGGAACGAATTTATCAGAAGTTGAATGGGATGTTTTTCATCAATTAGAGACAATGTTACAAGAAAAAGGTCACTCTGAAATTTCAAAAACTGAGCTTAAAAACTTACTTATCTGGGTTAGAGCGAATACGCAAGATTTAAATCTGCAGTCTGCTTTTTCTTTTAATTTTTGGGATCAGATAAACTGGAGAATCTATAATCTAGTCTCTCTCAAAAAAGATGAAAGCTTAAGAGAACTTGTGCTGGTTTGTAGTGCGCTGTTGTAGTGCTTTTTTAAACAAAGTGATAAAAATAAGATCAACTTGGACTCAGAAAACAGAGCTTCTGGTTCTCTCTCACGAAATTCCAGTAAACCAGAGACTGTGTGTGTATCGGAGAATGTTACAAGTGTTGTTGCAAATGCTGAAAGTATTGCTTTGAACTCTGTTGAACAAAATCTTTCTTCTCTCTCTCTGGGAAAAAATGAGACTCTTTCGGACTTTTCTTCGCGTTGTTCTGTTAATGTAAAAATATGTGACTCTTGTAAGGGGGATGGAACAAAGTGTGTAAAAGATGGAAATGAAAAAGTGACTGTACTTCCTAAAATTGTTTGTGCAGGGACACTGAAACCTGAATTGGATTCTGTTGGGCCTGGGGTGGAGGCTGAGGTGGCTGCTTCCACTCGGGAAATTGTGGTTCCAGGGAACTCTTTTTCAGTTAAGCAAAACCATGGTTGTTCTGGTGTTTGTCAATCTATAGATACAGAGAAAGAAAAATTGGCTTTAAGGGTGGAGTCCTTTGAAAGGAAGAGATGGAAGAAACTCGCGACTGTGTTGTTGCTGAAATTCAAAAAGCTGGACTTGAAATCTCTGCAACGAAAATTCAACAAGTTTCACCTTAGAAGTACCTGGGATGGAAGATGACTGAGACGACAAGAACACCACAAAAAATTCAGATCCGAACCAGAGTCAACAACCTACAAGAGTTACAACAACTTCTAGGAGAAATCAACTGGGTCAGACCGATGTTGGGAATCACCAATGATGAACTGAGTCCGCTCTTCCATTTGCTGAGAGGAAGTTGCGACATCACTTCGCCAAGAACTTTAACCCCTGAAGCTCGTGCTGCTCTTGACAAAGTCACAGAAGCTCTTCAAAAAAGACAAGCTCATCGCTGCGTTCCTGAAAATCCTTTCTTTCTTGCAATCTTAGGAGAGAAGAAGCAGCTTTGTGGTCTCATTTTCCAGTGGGATTCCACAGAGCAAGATCCTTTGTTAATAATGGAATGGGATTTTCCTCCCTACAGGTTTTCAAAGACCATTTGCTCAGTTTTAGAAATGATTGCATACATTATAATTAAGGCTAGAACCAGATTGTTGACTTTGGCAGGTCAAGAATTTTCAGTTATCTATTTGCCATTGAAAAATGATTATTTCAATTGGGCAATGCAAAATTCTGATGATTTACAATATGCATTCTTAGGTTTTCCAGGTGTTTGTTCCATACACTATCCAGCTCACAAACTACTGCAAGCAAAATTGAGTTTCAGAGAAAAACCTAAATTGAGTGAAGAACCTTTACATGCTGTGACTCTCTTCACTGATGGCTCTGGTAAAAGCCACAGGTCCGTTGTGACTTGGTTTAATCAAAAGACTAATGTTTGGGAATCTGATATTCAAACAGTAGAGGGATCCCCTCAAATTGTTGAGCCTGCTGCAGTAGTTTGAGCTTTTCAGCTGTTTCCTCAGCCTTTTAATTTGGTCACAGATTCTGCTTATGTTGCTAATGTAGTCAGGAGAATAGAAGGTTCCATTTTAAAGGATGTTAGTAATGAAACTTTACATCGTTGGCTTTCATGTCTTTTTATAACTTTGCAATATAGAACTAATCCATATTTTGTTTCTCACATTAGGGCGCATTCTTCACTTCCTGGATTTTTAGTGGAAGGAAATGCAAGAGCGGACAAGCTGACAATGGTCATTTCTAACACATTGCCAAATAGTTTTGAACAAGCAAAATTGAGTCGTGCCTTTTTCCACCAAAATGCACAAGCACTCATGCAAATGTTCCAAATCACTTAAAGTCAAGCTAAAGCTATCATTCATACTTGCCCTGACTGTCAATTGGTACAACCTCCTGTTTCTACAGGAGCAATCAACCCCCGAGGCTTACAAAGCCTACAGTTGTGGCAAACAGATGTTACTAAATAGCCTTCTTTTGGTAAATTTAAAAATATTCATGTTTCCATAGACACGTTCTCTGGTGCAGTTTTTGCTTCCCTTCACACAAGTGATACTGGCAGCCATGCCTGTCATCATTTCCTGCAAGCTTTTGCTTCATTGGGTATACCCCAAGAAGTAAAAACTGACAATGGCCCCGCATACATATCTCAAAAATTGGCCACATTTTTAAATGAATGGGGTGTTCGACACATTTTTGGTATTCCCCACTCTCCCACAAGCCAAGCAATCATTGAAAGAACACATCAAACCTTAAAACGCATATTAGATCAACAGAGAGGGGGAACGGAAATCACCCCACAGATGAGACTGAGTAAGGCTTTGTATGTTTTTAATTTTCTAAATAGTAAAAGTACAGAACCAGATCCACCAATCTTTAGACACTTTTCAAATAGCACACAGGCAAAACTGAAAGAACATCCTCCTCTTCTAATTAGAAACCCTGACTCTGGACAGATGGAAGGTCCGTTTCAATTAATAACGTGGGGCAAAGGGTATGCTTCTATTTCCACAGGTGCTGGAAGAATTAAGTGGGTTCCTGCTGTTGCCTTTTGGATCAAGGCAGGCGACCTGGTTCTGAGGTACAGCTCGACAGCCCTCTCTCTAGGGCCGTTCGGGCCAATGACATACGCAGACACCAATGTGGTGGACGGTCAAAGGGCGTTTATTACTTCTTCTCATGGGGTCTTATAGTCTTAGGGGTCTCTACGTCAAAAAGGGGTTTGTCCTTCTTACCTATGGTTAGTAGGGAATGGAAAAGTACTGGGTAAGGGATGGAAAGTTACTGGCTTCAGTGGGGCAACATTCCTATTGTTAGTGGGACCACATTCCTATGTTAATTTCTTATCTATGAGTACCTGAGGGTCTTATCTATGGGGAACCGAAGGTCCTAGCTTCCCGTGACATCGCGAAATCTTCCGCAGCGCCTCTTCCCTAGCTACCACATCTCCCCCTCCCTTTTCACAAATGAATGAGGTAGTCGTGTACATAGATACTGAGGTATAAAGTTGTGACTTGACAAGGGAAAGGGACTTTGGGAAACTTGAGTAAGTTTTTGTCAGACAAGTTTTGAAAATCTTGTGACTGGCAGTGTTCTTTGGTTGAATTCTTTGGTTGGATTCACAGCAGTTGTCGTCGCTCTATGAACAGGATGTTGGTTTGTTCTAGGCGACTCTGAACGAATGAGACTAGCTTGTTCAGCAGGCATGGTCTGAAGGTGACTGTTAGAAACAGCATCGCTAATGGACTTATCAGGGCAGAAATCAAAGTGGTTAGCTATGGTGATTGATTGAACTAGGACTCGTACTAGCTCTGTTGGGCTTCTCTGTCTTTCTGCCTCTGGGCCAGTCTGTTCTGGAGTTCTGCTATGGAGTCTCTCACGACTCTCGTGTGGTCTGCATAGAAACTCTTTTAAGGCGGCACACAGGCTCTCTTGCTGCATGAACAGGAGGTCTAGGCCTCGCCTGTTCTGCAAGACTACTTCTGAGAGTGAGGAGACTGACTTTTCTAGATAGGAGATGGATTTTTCAATCTTCTGCAGGTCTTCGTCAATCGTTGCCTGCAGTTGTGACAGTCCTTGGTGCTGTGTCGCTAGGGCTGAGACACCCGTGGCCGTTTCTGCTGCTCCCAGGCCGAGCAGCATTGCGATAGTTATACTTGTCATTATTTCTCTTTTGTGGATCTGGCTGGGTCCCTCAAGAAGATGGTACATCTCTTCGTCTGAGTGGTACAAGACCCTAGGAACAATCAGAACTTGGACACAGAAGTCGTTAGAGTCATTGAATTTGGGAAGGAACACACAAGGACTCACTCCGGATCGCTGGCAAACCCACATCCCCGATGCGGATGGGACTGCCCACTTATTGTTTTTCCTGTTCAGCCTGCCAATTTTGGTGCAGATGTTACCTCCCCGCTTAGCTAGGGTTGAATTGCCAAAGCATCTGCCCTGGCCTGTGACTTGACTCAGGGTGATTCCTTTGCGAGGGGTGTCCCATCTGCACTGGTGAGGGGCGTCGGCTGTGGAATAACTGAAGGGAGTGTCTAAAGCGACTCCTTCGTAAAAGGGAGGTTTGACGTCGTAACAAAGTCAGCAGGATTCGGTTAGGTTAGGGTTGGATTCGTTCAGGGATACAAAGGTAGCTTCTAACATACAAAGGATTGGGTCTGCATCTGACTCGGTTAAGCGACTCATCTGAAAGGTTTCCGCTTGACCGGTCGGGACATTGCTGACCCCTGTGGGTAAGGTTTTGGGGTAGGTTATGTTTCTCCCTTTCGGCACGCTTTTAATCACTTTGTTGGGTCCGACTGCTCGGGGTGCTGACGGCTGGAGCTTGATAATTTGCACGTTCACCTTCTCTTTTGACTTTTGAAGAACTACTGTCTATGTTCTGCCTGTGGCCCAGCTAGGGTGGTCTGGCTGCAAGACCGTCATGTTGTAATCAGTGCATGCTCGAAAGTTAGAGATTTTAATTTGGTTTCGATGGGGGTTTTCGCGAAAGAAGAAGGGTATTTTGCAGCCGATGGGTGCCCAGGTGAACTGTAAGAATTTGTCTGGCTCTTGTGGATCCCACCCAGGCCCCGACGGTCTGGCATCTGTAACTATGGTTTCGCAGCCCCAGTGCCCACAATATCCCCACCCTGGGTGATTGCAGTAGCTTTTCCCAGGGTTTGAAGCTGGGCACCAGTAGGATAGGTACGAGTGTTTGGCGTGTAGGGAATAGGGGTTTGCTCTTGGCTGTCTTGGAAACAGGTCGGTGATGCGGAGCACGAAGGATGGAGTGTTCGGTGTGGTGATTTCTCTGAGTGCTTTGCCACTACCAAGGTGTCGCATGACTCACCTGAATGGCCGATGGGGGTAGTGGTCTGGGCTGGCTTGCCCTCTGGCGACAAGCCCCAACAGCAAAATCACACAGAAACACCCTTGGTGCTTGGGTCTCACCCGTGCGGGTCTCTCGGGTGCTGTCTGACGGCTTGGTGGTCGGTAACTTTCGTCTGGAACCGGGATGTACGCGTCACGAGGACGTCCCACGAGCAGGTCCTGTAAACAAAGACTCGCAATTCTCGTCAGTCTCATTCTGCTCGCTATGAAGGTCCGGTTTAATTGACTTAAGTGGACACCACCTGATTTTGCCGTCCTTTTTGACAGCTGCGTACCCTCGCCCCGTGAGCATCAGCCTCCAACCCCGTTCCCACTCGCCTAGCTCGTTTCTGATTACCACCTGTGGGCCCTCTTCTAGCGCTCGAGTGGCCCAGTGTTTTTGGACGGGACTGTGTGTTTCGTCTCCCCTAGGGAATTGATTCAGTGCCAGCAAAGCGGTTGCCAGCATACGTGCCTGATCTCCTGGGGGAATGGCATTGGCAAAGCCCTCTGCTTTTGCCAATACTTCTATCTTGGTTTTCAGGGTCTGGTTTGCTCTCTCAACTATGGCCTGCCGGTACTGTTGTGTGGGATGCCTTGCACTAACGTGATGCCCCATTTTGCAACGAATTCCTGTACTTGTTTAGAGATGAAATTGGAGCCATTGTCCGTTTTGATCTGCTTGGGGATACCAAGCCAAGCCATGGCTGTCAGCCAGTGCTGAATTGTGTTTTTGGAGTTGGTTTTGGGGTGCTGTGTAGCTATGATCGTCCCGCTATAAGTGTCTACTGTCACTGCAAGCCATGCTCGGGGCTTCAGCAGTTGACATAAGGTGAAGTCCGACTGCCAGATTTCTGAGGGCTTGAGACCTCTCGGGTTGACCCCGTAGGTCCAAAGGGGTGACTTCTGGCAATGAGGGCAGGTGGCTACCACATGTTTCGCGTCTGCCGTCGGGATTCCGCATCTCTTCGCCAGTGCTTTGACTCCGATGTGGAGCGACTCGTGCAGTTGACGAGCTCTTTGCAGGGTCCAAACGCCTTTCGCTGCGGCGTCCGCTTTATCGTTGCCGGTCTGGAAGTAGCCTTTGAATGGGTCATGGCTGTTGATGTGGATGACTGACACGGTGCCCTGTTGCGAGGAAAGTGCTTCTTCCAGCATTAGGGCTGCTGCTGATGTCGATACTCCTGGTCCTGCCATGGACAGGCAGAGCCTTGCCACGAATATAGAGTCCGTTACGATGTTGAGGTGTTCGTCTTGGAAGAGTCCGCACGCCAAAACCACTGCTGCTGCCTCCAGCTGTTGCACCGACAGTGTGGGGTCACACGCTTTGACGCAGTGCCATTGCTCTCCTGCCTGCCACACTGCTGCTGCAGTTGAAGTCGTGGAGGAAGCGTCTGTGAAGACCGTTGGTCCTGGCTGCGGTCTGTCCTTGACCTTCGGTGGCACGTCCATGTCGACTACGGTCAGCAGCTTCGTCCAGGGTGGCTTGGAGGAGTAGGAGATTTCTCCTCCGAAGCCGGAGAGAGCAAGGGCCAGGTACTCTGATATTGTGGCTGACTCCAAGGTCGGCTGCTTGCGAAACGGAAGGTGGATGCTTGTCGGCTCTGTCCCTAGGTGTTTCAAGGCGAGTCTCCTGCCTTTCATGATGAGACTGGCGATGCATTCGATTCCTGGGGAAAATGCACGAGCGGGTCTTCCGAGGACCACCCATTGGATTGGTCGGGCCTTTTCAGAAGGCCCTTTGGCCAGTGCTCCCACTCCCCCCTTCGGTGTAAAGTGGACGTACAGGTCCAGTGGCATGGCTGGGTTCCACCTGGCAAGTGTGCCAGTGGACATCTGGTTTTCGATGAAGTCGAGGGAGCTCGTTGCTTGTGGTGTCAGCTCCTTGGGATCCCAGGGGTTCTTCCCTTTCAGGAGTTCGTACAGAGGGTCCATGACCTCGGGAGGAATCAGGACAACGTTGCGAAGCCACTGCAGCGATCCCACCAGGCGTTGCACGTCGTGGAGCGTCTTGATGTCTCGGTTGACCTTCATCTCGGGGGGTGTCACGTAGGAGCTTGTGATTCCTACTCCCAGGAAGGTCACGCAGGGTCCTCTCTTGATCTTTGCGCTCGCGATCTCGAAGCCGTTGGCCTGAAGGGTCTCCGTGATTGTGGTCACCAGGTCATCTACTTGCCTTGTTGATGGTGCTGCAACCAGGATGTCGTCCATGTACTGGATGATGGTTGCGGTGGGATTGGAGTGTCGGACCGGCGTCAGTGCTTTGTCCACGGTGATCTGGCATATGGTCGGGCTGTCGACTAGGCCTTGTGGAAGCACTCTCCATTGGAAGCGAAGGTTGGGCCGCTCGCCGTTCCGAAACGCCACGGAAAAGGCAAATCGTTCTCTGTCCTCAGGGTGCAGGGGTATTGAAAAGAAGCAGTCCTTGATGTCCAGTACTGCGCACGGCTGCCCTTCGGGGATGGCTGAGTTTGTGGGTAGCAGCGTCTGGACCAGACCCAGGGGTCGGATTGTCTTGTTCACCTCTCTCAGGTCGTGGACGAGACGATAGCCTTGTCCGGACCTCTTGGGGATCACGAATACAGGGGTGTTCCATGGGCTGGTGGAGGGTTCTATGTGACCCTTTTGCAGTTCGCGGTCGACCAGTTCCAGCAAGGCTGCCATTCGAGGCTCTGTCAGGGGCCACTGCTCAACCCATACAGGGTCTGATGATTTCCAAGTCAATTTGATTGGCAGCAGGGGGTCTATGGCAGTGGCCTTCAGGATAGGTTTGTAATCCGAAATCCGAGCATGGAAAGGACGTCCCGTTTCCCCGGGGCCGGGATGCTTGGAGTGAGGGTGCTGCCAGGGAAAGCTGTGCCGGCTGGGGACAGCTCGCTGAGTTGCTGCCCTTCCTCGGAAGCCTGGGCTAACGCGGTCGTCCTGCCATTCCTGCTTAAATACAGTCCGCCCCGCCCCATCAAAAAGCATGCGGCTTATTTGCATAATATCAAAAGTGAGCAGATCGTTATTGCTAGAAAGGTCATCCTCGAGAGTGGCTACTACAGCTGAGTTGATCCCTATTTCTGAAATCGCTTTGGCTTCTTTTGGGTTAACTGGGGTATATGCCCTTTGTTGGTTCCCCCGCGCTCCGGCAACCCCCCCCGGGAAAGCGTACATGGAGGCTGCCGGTGCCCGGTCCCCACAGGCTGCTTTCATTTTTCCCCAATCGCTGAGTTTGTGTTGCGATTGTTTCTCGATATTGTTTAAAGCTTTATTCGGTTTCGCTCGAAAGCGCATTAATTTTGCTCTCTCGGTTTCCGAGTCCCAGCCGGGCTCGGTCGGCTCTTCCGAGCTGTCTGAGCAGCTGTTACTTGACTCTGAGCCGGAAGCTGACTGCTGGTACACTTCCGGCGCTCCGTGCCGTTTTGTGCGGCTTCGACCTCGCTCCTCCCTTCGGGGGTGGTGCTGCTCCCTCCCCCTGGGGTCCCCCCGCCTCCTGCCGGGGGAGGTCCTTACCCTACAAGGACCTAATTTGAATAGAGCGCTCTGGTTGTTCTTACGCTCCTCCGCGGGGGCCGCCCCGTCTCCCCGCTCGCCCGCGCATGCGTTGTTAAGCAGGCTGACTCCGTTTCCGCCCCCCGCCTCCTCCCTTCCGCCCTCGCCATGTGGTTCGGCGCCATTTTTAAACGCACATGGCGGGGACGAGTTTTTACCGATCCCGGCGGGGTCCGACAATCCGGCCTTGTTCTGCGCCTCCTCCGCGAGTCCCTGCCAGAAGCATCGCGCGCGCTGCTCTGCTTCTTGCGCCGGACCGGCGGCCGGCGGGGAAGAGACGGATAGAGAAACCGCGGCTTTTTCGGACGGTTCCGCGGGGGGGCTAGGACCCGGCGGGCTCCGCGGGAAGGTCGGGGGCTCCCCTGGGGGTTCCGGGGGGTCTCCTGGGGGCTCTGGGGGGTCTGGGCTCGGGCTCGGGAAGGGGTGGAACGCGCCCGGCCCCCGCGTATTCCCGCCTTCAATCTGATCGCTCTTAGAGGCGGTTTGCGTCGCGACCCCCACCCCCGGCTTTGGTGTAGCTAATAAACGTATACGCGCGGCTTCCCGCGTCTCCTGTTCTTCTAACGTCTTGCGTGGGGCCTCTTCTACTTTCCCCCACGCTTTGAGGTTTTTACCACTGCCTGCGGACTTTGAGTCCTCTGCTGAGGCGGCAGTGCACTTCTCCCGCGCTTCCCAATATAATATATTTACCGGACGTTCGATCGTCCCCAGCTCTAGGAGCCTTGCAATAGCAAGAGTAGAGTTCCTGAGCTCACCTTTAATTCCCCATTGCTCATGAGCCTGACTTACGACCTTCGCTGTGGATTCCATGGTCCAAGCTGGTCCGGGAGGCGTCCCCCCCCGCTGCGATCAGTCCTGCTGTCGCAGCCGCCGTCCTCGTTCCAGGAGTGTTCCCCGTTCCCCGGGCGCAAGCCGCTGTCCCGGGTTTCGGGCACCAAATGTTGCCTTTTGGATCAAGGCAGGCGACCTGGTTCTGAGGTACAGCTCGACAGCCCTCTCTCTAGGGCCGTTCGGGCCAATGACATACGCAGACACCAATGTGGTGGACGGTCAAAGGGCGTTTATTACTTCTTCTCATGGGGTCTTATAGTCTTAGGGGTCTCTACGTCAAAAAGGGGTTTGTCCTTCTTACCTATGGTTAGTAGGGAATGGAAAAGTACTGGGTAAGGGATGGAAAGTTACTGGCTTCAGTGGGGCAACATTCCTATTGTTAGTGGGACCACATTCCTATGTTAATTTCTTATCTATGAGTACCTGAGGGTCTTATCTATGGGGAACCGAAGGTCCTAGCTTCCCGTGACATCGCGAAATCTTCCGCAGCGCCTCTTCCCTAGCTACCACATCCTGCCAAAAACGTCAAACCGTATCGCACTTCAGAACCTGTTGTCGAGCCTAGAACTGAGGAAGCGAGTACGCAGACGTAGACCGAATGGAAGGATCCCGGGTCTCGCCTGACGCCTCTTGTGCCTGACGTTCATTGTGCATCGGTGGAACCCGTGAACTCTGATTTTGTGCCAATTTTTATTTATGAGTATACGAATGAAATGCTGAATGTTTGTTTAACAAAGCTAATTTTTGGCTGAAAATTTAGGTTCTTGTTTTGGTTTAGAAAGAATTCTGCCAAAACTTAGTTCTTGAAAGAGATGGGGCAGAATCAAATGGTATACTTGTTTTGCTTGATTTTAATTGTTTTTTGTCGTGCAGATTTGCCTGAGGATCAACCGAAGACGAATGTTTGGGTGACCTTAGCCAAGGCTGCCGGATCGGATACTATATGTCTGTCTAATTCGGAACCAGAAAAGCCTTTCTCAACCTGTTTGGTTGGTGTGCCAGTGAAAGAGTTTCCTTTGGTCAGAAAAGAATCCAATGGTAAACCAGGTGGAATTGACAATGGAAACAGTCCTTCCTTCAATTGGAACATTTGTTCCAAGAAACTTCTCAGGGCAGCAAATGTTTCAAACAGTTGGGATGTGTTTCTGGAGACGGACCAATCTCCACGGCAATTGCCAAAAGGGTATTGGACCATTTGCGGAGACAGAGGTTGGCAAGGCATTCCAGCCCACCTTGAAGGTGGCCCTTGCAGCATTGGTATGCTTACCATAATTGCCCCCACTGCCAAAGCAGTGATGAAAAAGAAACAAAGGAAAACGAGAGCTGTTCCTCATTATGATGAGAACTGTCAGAGTGATTTTATGCCTTGGAATGCCGCCAGAAGGGTTTCAGCAGGTATATTTCTACCCCAATTGGCTTCAGCTGTGGCATTGAGACAATTAGATCGAGTTGGATGTTGGCTGAGCAAACAAGCTAATGCCACATCCTCCGCAATCAGTGATATGTTGACCAATGTTGATAGTATTAGACATGCTACTCTTCAAAACAGAGCAGCCATTGATTTTCTCTTACTGGCACAAGGACATGGTTGTGAGGAATTGGAAGGTTTGTGTTGTATGAATTTGTCTGATCATTCTGAATCCATTCACAAAAGCATTCAAAAATTAAAGGATCTGACAGCCCAAATTAAAGAAGACGGAGGTTCCTGGTTGGATGATTTGTATCAAAATTGCAGTTTTGCACCTTGGCTAAGGCAACTTTGCAAGATAGGTCTTGACATATTAGGTGTTCTAATACTGATATTGATAGTGGTACCTTGTATACTCTGTTGTGTTCGGCGAATGATGAACAAAACAGTCCGAGAAGGTTTGTCATTCAAGCAGGAGAATTAGGAAGTAGAAGCACAGAGAGTGTACGAAATCTCACGAAAGCAGTAGATGAGGGTATTGACATGAACGAAGGTTTTGAATTAAGGCCTTGGAATCGACCAGAGTTTTTTGAACGATGCCTTGTGACTGTTGCCAAACATATCTCTTTCAGGGATTGGGTCTTCACAGCATTAAGTTGCTGTGCCGTAATATAGTGATGCTTCAGTTTAGTGAAAATAGGTCTTCAGCAGATAATAAGCAGAAATTTTGCAATAGAGCTATGAAACGCAAATAGCAAGCGACAAGAAAATGAAAGCTTCTGGGACAAACAGAGAGGGGGAAATGTTGGAATCCATAAGGTTAGAGGATTTTTAAGAAATGGTTAAAAAGAAGTATGTAGGCCTTAGACTGGAGTTTTGTTAGCATTGCAGAAAAGTTTCCCATGCAAGCAGAAAAAGTTTTCCATGCAAGCAGAAAAAGTTTTCCATGCAAGCAGAAAAGTTTCCCAAGCAGTAGACGTGACAAATAACAATAGGCTTCTGTAGAATTGGCTTTAGGATGGCAACAAGGTTATTTAATGTATATCTTTAGAAGGTTAGCATGAATAGAACTCTGTTCTTTGTCTCTTATCAACTAGTCTTTGTTTTAGCTACGATTACCTATGTTTTATAAGATTGGATAGAATGCTTGTCAATATGTGTTTTCTGTGTCTGATTGGCTGAATTCTAGTCTGAGATGATTTTATGTATTGCTGTATGAGCCCTGTTGAAGGAGACATTTTTTGGTGTGGATCAGTGAGCTGTCATGTCTCCATTTTGTATTTTGAGACTGATGTGCTGGAAATAAAAGCAAAAATCTCTTCACTGGTCTGGTTACCATGTTATCCATATTTGGATATTTTGCCGCGGCCTAGTGGGTTCCTTTTTTAAGGCGTGGGTTCCTGACACCATTGGACTTATACCTGTCCCGTCCCCCGCATATTGCTGCCCCGTGTGAGGACGTAGAATAGAAGAAAAACAAAGAAAAATCGTGGAAGCACCAGCCGCGGAGACCCAAGTGTTAACAAGGAGGACACTGTATCATCTCTCCCGCCAAAATCAAGAAAATTGTAAGTAACTTATCTCGGGAGAGCGCTTGGGTGACGTTGGGAGGAAAAATAGAGAAAAAGAAAATTATTAAAAGAGCACAAAAATGGGAACGAATTTATCAGAAGTTGAATGGGATGTTTTTCATCAATTAGAGACAATGTTACAAGAAAAAGGTCACTCTGAAATTTCAAAAACTGAGCTTAAAAACTTACTTATCTGGGTTAAAGCGAATACGCAAGATTTAAATCTGCAGTCTGCTTTTTCTTTTCATTTTTGGGATCAGATAAACTGGAGAATCTATAATCTAGTCTCTCTCAAAAAAGATGAAAGCTTAAGAGAACTTGTGCTGGTTTGTAGTGCGCTGTTGTAGTGCTTTTTTAAACAAAGTGATAAAAATAAGATCAACTTGGACTCAGAAAACAGAGCTTCTGGTTCTCTCTCACGAAATTCCAGTAAACCAGAGACTGTGTGTGTATCGGAGAATGTTACAAGTGTTGTTGCAAATGATGAAAGTATTGCTTTGAACTCTGTTGAACAAAATCTTTCTTCTCTCTCTCTGGGAAAAAATGAGACTCTTTCGGACTTTTCTTCGCGTTGTTCTGTTAATGTAAAAATATGTGACTCTTGTAAGGGGGATGGAACAAAGTGTGTAAAAGATGGAAATGAAAAAGTGACTGTACTTCCTAAAATTGTTTGTGCAGGGACACTGAAACCTGAATTGGATTCTGTTGGGCCTGGGGTGGAGGCTGAGGTGGCTGCTTCCACTCGGGAAATTGTGGTTCCAGGGAACTCTTTTTCAGTTAAGCAAAACCATGGTTGTTCTGGTGTTTGTCAATCTATAGATACAGAGAAAGAAAAATTGGCTTTAAGGGTGGAGTCCTTTGAAAGGAAGAGATGGAAGAAACTCGCGACTGTGTTGTTGCTGAAATTCAAAAAGCTGGACTTGAAATCTCTGCAACGAAAATTCAACAAGTTTCACCTTAGAAGTACCTGGGATGGAAGATGACTGAGACGACAAGAACACCACAAAAAATTCAGATCCGAACCAGAGTCAACAACCTACAAGAGTTACAACAACTTCTAGGAGAAATCAACTGGGTCAGACCGATGTTGGGAATCACCAATGATGAACTGAGTCCGCTCTTCCATTTGCTGAGAGGAAGTTGCGACATCACTTCGCCAAGAACTTTAACCCCTGAAGCTCGTGCTGCTCTCGACAAAGTCACAGAAGCTCTTCAAAAAAAAAGACAAGCTCATCGCTGCGTTCCTGAAATCCTTTCTTTCTTGCAATCTTAGGAGAGAAGAAGCAGCTTTGTGGTCTCATTTTCCAGTGGGATTCCACAGAGCAAGATCCTTTGTTAATAATGGAATGGGATTTTCCTCCCTACAGGTTTTCAAAGACCATTTGCTCAGTTTTAGAAATGATTGCATACATTATAATTAAGGCTAGAACCAGATTGTTAACTTTGGCAGGTCAAGAATTTTCAGTTATCTATTTGCCATTGAAAAATGATTATTTCAATTGGGCAATGCAAAATTCTGATGATTTACAATATGCATTCTTAGGTTTTCCAGGTGTTTGTTCCATACACTATCCAGCTCACAAACTACTGCAAGCAAAATTGAGTTTCAGAGAAAAACCTAAATTTAGTGAAGAACCTTTACATGCTGTGACTCTCTTCACTGATGGCTCTGGTAAAAGCCACAGGTCCGTTGTGACTTGGTTTAATCAAAAGACTAATGTTTGGGAATCTGATATTCAAACAGTAGAGGGATCCCCTCAAATTGTTGAGCCTGCTGCAGTAGTTTGAGCTTTTCAGCTGTTTCCTCAGCCTTTTAATTTGGTCACAGATTCTGCTTATGTTGCTAATGTAGTCAGGAGAATAGAAGGTTCCATTTTAAAGGATGTTAGTAATGAAACTTTACATCGTTGGCTTTCATGTCTTTTTATAACTTTGCAATATAGAACTAATCCATATTTTGTTTCTCACATTAGGGCGCATTCTTCACTTCCTGGATTTTTAGTGGAAGGAAATGCAAGAGCGGACAAGCTGACAATGGTCATTTCTAACACATTGCCAAATAGTTTTGAACAAGCAAAATTGAGTCGTGCCTTTTTCCACCAAAATGCACAAGCACTCATGCAAATGTTCCAAATCACTTAAAGTCAAGCTAAAGCTATCATTCATACTTGCCCTGACTGTCAATTGGTACAACCTCCTGTTTCTACAGGAGCAATCAACCCCCGAGGCTTACAAAGCCTACAGTTGTGGCAAACAGATGTTACTAAATAGCCTTCTTTTGGTAAATTTAAAAATATTCATGTTTCCATAGACACGTTCTCTGGTGCAGTTTTTGCTTCCCTTCACACAAGTGATACTGGCAGCCATGCCTGTCATCATTTCCTGCAAGCTTTTGCTTCATTGGGTATACCCCAAGAAGTAAAAACTGACAATGGCCCCGCATACATATCTCAAAAATTGGCCACATTTTTAAATGAATGGGGTGTTCGACACATTTTTGGTATTCCCCACTCTCCCACAAGCCAAGCAATCATTGAAAGAACACATCAAACCTTAAAACGCATATTAGATCAACAGAGAGGGGGAACGGAAATCACCCCACAGATGAGACTGAGTAAGGCTTTGTATGTTTTTAATTTTCTAAATAGTAAAAGTACAGAACCAGATCCACCAATCTTTAGACACTTTTCAAATAGCACACAGGCAAAACTGAAAGAACATCCTCCTCTTCTAATTAGAAACCCTGACTCTGGACAGATGGAAGGTCCGTTTCAATTAATAACGTGGGGCAAAGGGTATGCTTCTATTTCCACAGGTGCTGGAAGAATTAAGTGGGTTCCTGCCAAAAACGTCAAACCGTATCGCACTTCAGAACCTGTTGTCGAGCCTAGAACTGAGGAAGCGAGTACGCAGACGTAGACCGAATGGAAGGATCCCGGGTCTCGCCTGACGCCTCTTGTGCCTGACGTTCATTGTGCATCGGTGGAACCCGTGAACTCTGATTTTGTGCCAATTTTTATTTATGAGTATACGAATGAAATGCTGAATGTTTGTTTAACAAAGCTAATTTTTGGCTGAAAATTTAGGTTCTTGTTTTGGTTTAGAAAGAATTCTGCCAAAACTTAGTTCTTGAAAGAGATGGGGCAGAATCAAATGGTATACTTGTTTTGCTTGATTTTAATTGTTTTTTGTCGTGCAGATTTGCCTGAGGATCAACCGAAGACGAATGTTTGGGTGACCTTAGCCAAGGCTGCCGGATCGGATACTATATGTCTGTCTAATTCGGAACCAGAAAAGCCTTTCTCAACCTGTTTGGTTGGTGTGCCAGTGAAAGAGTTTCCTTTGGTCAGAAAAGAATCCAATGGTAAACCAGGTGGAATTGACAATGGAAACAGTCCTTCCTTCAATTGGAACATTTGTTCCAAGAAACTTCTCAGGGCAGCAAATGTTTCAAACAGTTGGGATGTGTTTCTACAGACGGACCAATCTCCACGGCAATTGCCAAAAGGGTATTGGATCATTTGCGGAGACAGAGGTTGGCAAGGCATTCCAGCCCACCTTGAAGGTGGCCCTTGCAGCATTGGTATGCTTACCATAATTGCCCCCACTGCCAAAGCAGTGATGAAAAAGAAACAAAGGAAAACGAGAGCTGTTCCTCATTATGATGAGAACTGTCAGAGTGATTTTATGCCTTGGAATGCCGCCAGAAGGGTTTCAGCAGGTATATTTCTACCCCAATTGGCTTCAGCTGTGGCATTGAGACAATTAGATCGAGTTGGATGTTGGCTGAGCAAACAAGCTAATGCCACATCCTCCGCAATCAGTGATATGTTGACCAATGTTGATAGTATTAGACATGCTACTCTTCAAAACAGAGCAGCCATTGATTTTCTCTTACTGGCACAAGGACATGGTTGTGAGGAATTGGAAGGTTTGTATTGTATGAATTTGTCTGATCATTCTGAATCCATTCCCAAAAGCATTCAAAAATTAAAGGATCTGACAGCCCAAATTAAAGAAGACGGAGGTTCCTGGTTGGATGATTTGTATCAAAATTGCAGTTTTGCACCTTGGCTAAGGCAACTTTGCAAGATAGGTCTTTACATATTAGGTGTTCTAATACTGATATTGATAGTGGTACCTTGTATACTCTGTTGTGTTCGGCGAATGATGAACAAAACAGTCCGAGAAGTTTTTGTCATTCAAGCAGGAGAATTAGGAAGTAGAAGCACAGAGAGTGTACGAAATCTCACGAAAGCAGTAGATGAGGGTATTGACATGAACGAAGGTTTTGAATTAAGGCCTTGGAATCGACCAGAGTTTTTTGAACGATGCCTTGTGACTGTTGCCAAACATATCTCTTTCAGGGATTGGGTCTTCACAGCATTAAGTTGCTGTGCCGTAATATAGTGATGCTTCAGTTTAGTGAAAATAGGTCTTCAGCAGATAATAAGCAGAAATTTTGCAATAGAGCTATGAAACGCAAATAGCAAGCGACAAGAAAATGAAAGCTTCTGGGACAAACAGAGAGGGGGAAATGTTGGAATCCATAAGGTTAGAGGATTTTTAAGAAATGGTTAAAAAGAAGTATGTAGGCCTTAGACTGGAGTTTTGTTAGCATTGCAGAAAAGTTTCCCATGCAAGCAGAAAAAGTTTTCCATGCAAGCAGAAAAAGTTTTCCATGCAAGCAGAAAAGTTTCCCAAGCAGTAGACGTGACAAATAACAATAGGCTTCTGTAGAATTGGCTTTAGGATGGCAACAAGGTTATTTAATGTATATCTTTAGAAGGTTAGCATGAATAGAACTCTGTTCTTTGTCTCTTATCAACTAGTCTTTGTTTTAGCTACGATTACCTATGTTTTATAAGATTGGATAGAATGCTTGTCAATATGTGTTTTCTGTGTCTGATTGGCTGAATTCTAGTCTGAGATGATTTTATGTATTGCTGTATGAGCCCTGTTGAAGGAGACATTTTTTGGTGTGGATCAGTGAGCTGTCATGTCTCCATTTTGTATTTTGAGACTGATGTGCTGGAAATAAAAGCAAAAATCTCTTCACTGGTCTGGTTACCATGTTATCCATATTTGGATATTTTGCCGCGGCCTAGTGGGTTCCTTTTTTAAGGCGTGGGTTCCTGACACCATTGGACTTATACCTGTCCCGTCCCCCGCATATTGCTGCCCCGTGTGAGGACGTAGAATAGAAGAAAAACAAAGAAAAATCGTGGAAGCACCAGCCGCGGAGACCCAAGTGTTAACAAGGAGGACACTGTATCATCTCTCCCGCCAAAACCAAGAAAATTGTAAGTAACTTATCTCGGGAGAGCGCTTGGGTGACGTTGGGAGGAAAAATAGAGAAAAAGAAAATTATTAAAAGAGCACAAAAATGGGAACGAATTTATCAGAAGTTGAATGGGATGTTTTTCATCAATTAGAGACAATGTTACAAGAAAAAGGTCACTCTGAAATTTCAAAAACTGAGCTTAAAAACTTACTTATCTGGGTTAAAGCGAATACGCAAGATTTAAATCTGCAGTCTGCTTTTTCTTTTCATTTTTGGGATCAGATAAACTGGAGAATCTATAATCTAGTCTCTCTCAAAAAAGATGAAAGCTTAAGAGAACTTGTGCCGGTTTGTAGTGCGCTGTTGTAGTGCTTTTTTAAACAAAGTGATAAAAATAAGATCAACTTGGACTCAGAAAACAGAGCTTCTGGTTCTCTCTCACGAAATTCCAGTAAACCAGAGACTGTGTGTGTATCGGAGAATGTTACAAGTGTTGTTGCAAATGCTGAAAGTATTGCTTTGAACTCTGTTGAACAAAATCTTTCTTCTCTCTCTCTGGGAAAAAATGAGACTCTTTCGGACTTTTCTTCGCGTTGTTCTGTTAATGTAAAAATATGTGACTCTTGTAAGGGGAATGGAACAAAGTGTGTAAAAGATGGAAATGAAAAAGTGACTGTACTTCCTAAAATTGTTTGTGCAGGGACACTGAAACCTGAATTGGATTCTGTTGGGCCTGGGGTGGAGGCTGAGGTGGCTGCTTCCACTCGGGAAATTGTGGTTCCAGGGAACTCTTTTTCAGTTAAGCAAAACCATGGTTGTTCTGGTGTTTGTCAATCTATAGATACAGAGAAAGAAAAATTGGCTTTAAGGGTGGAGTCCTTTGAAAGGAAGAGATGGAAGAAACTCGCGACTGTGTTGTTGCTGAAATTCAAAAAGCTGGACTTGAAATCTCTGCAACGAAAATTCAACAAGTTTCACCTTAGAAGTACCTGGGATGGAAGATGACTGAGACGACAAGAACACCACAAAAAATTCAGATCCGAACCAGAGTCAACAACCTACAAGAGTTACAACAACTTCTAGGAGAAATCAACTGGGTCAGACCGATGTTGGGAATCACCAATGATGAACTGAGTCCGCTCTTCCATTTGCTGAGAGGAAGTTGCGACATCACTTCGCCAAGAACTTTAACCCCTGAAGCTCGTGCTGCTCTCGACAAAGTCACAGAAGCTCTTCAAAAAAAAAGACAAGCTCATCGCTGCGTTCCTGAAATCCTTTCTTTCTTGCAATCTTAGGAGAGAAGAAGCAGCTTTGTGGTCTCATTTTCCAGTGGGATTCCACAGAGCAAGATCCTTTGTTAATAATGGAATGGGATTTTCCTCCCTACAGGTTTTCAAAGACCATTTGCTCAGTTTTAGAAATGATTGCATACATTATAATTAAGGCTAGAACCAGATTGTTAACTTTGGCAGGTCAAGAATTTTCAGTTATCTATTTGCCATTGAAAAATGATTATTTCAATTGGGCAATGCAAAATTCTGATGATTTACAATATGCATTCTTAGGTTTTCCAGGTGTTTGTTCCATACACTATCCAGCTCACAAACTACTGCAAGCAAAATTGAGTTTCAGAGAAAAACCTAAATTTAGTGAAGAACCTTTACATGCTGTGACTCTCTTCACTGATGGCTCTGGTAAAAGCCACAGGTCCGTTGTGACTTGGTTTAATCAAAAGACTAATGTTTGGGAATCTGATATTCAAACAGTAGAGGGATCCCCTCAAATTGTTGAGCCTGCTGCAGTAGTTTGAGCTTTTCAGCTGTTTCCTCAGCCTTTTAATTTGGTCACAGATTCTGCTTATGTTGCTAATGTAGTCAGGAGAATAGAAGGTTCCATTTTAAAGGATGTTAGTAATGAAACTTTACATCGTTGGCTTTCATGTCTTTTTATAACTTTGCAATATAGAACTAATCCATATTTTGTTTCTCACATTAGGGCGCATTCTTCGCTTCCTGGATTTTTAGTGGAAGGAAATGCAAGAGCGGACAAGCTGACAATGGTCATTTCTAACACATTGCCAAATAGTTTTGAACAAGCAAAATTGAGTCGTGCCTTTTTCCACCAAAATGCACAAGCACTCATGCAAATGTTCCAAATCACTTAAAGTCAAGCTAAAGCTATCATTCATACTTGCCCTGACTGTCAATTGGTACAACCTCCTGTTTCTACAGGAGCAATCAACCCCCGAGGCTTACAAAGCCTACAGTTGTGGCAAACAGATGTTACTAAATAGCCTTCTTTTGGTAAATTTAAAAATATTCATGTTTCCATAGACACGTTCTCTGGTGCAGTTTTTGCTTCCCTTCACACAAGTGATACTGGCAGCCATGCCTGTCATCATTTCCTGCAAGCTTTTGCTTCATTGGGTATACCCCAAGAAGTAAAAACTGACAATGGCCCCGCATACATATCTCAAAAATTGGCCACATTTTTAAATGAATGGGGTGTTCGACACATTTTTGGTATTCCCCACTCTCCCACAAGCCAAGCAATCATTGAAAGAACACATCAAACCTTAAAACGCATATTAGATCAACAGAGAGGGGGAACGGAAATCACCCCACAGATGAGACTGAGTAAGGCTTTGTATGTTTTTAATTTTCTAAATAGTAAAAGTACAGAACCAGATCCACCAATCTTTAGACACTTTTCAAATAGCACACAGGCAAAACTGAAAGAACATCCTCCTCTTCTAATTAGAAACCCTGACTCTGGACAGATGGAAGGTCCGTTTCAATTAATAACGTGGGGCAAAGGGTATGCTTCTATTTCCACAGGTGCTGGAAGAATTAAGTGGGTTCCTGCCAAAAACGTCAAACCGTATCGCACTTCAGAACCTGTTGTCGAGCCTAGAACTGAGGAAGCGAGTACGCAGACGTAGACCGAATGGAAGGATCCCGGGTCTCGCCTGACGCCTCTTGTGCCTGACGTTCATTGTGCATCGGTGGAACCCGTGAACTCTGATTTTGTGCCAATTTTTATTTATGAGTATACGAATGAAATGCTGAATGTTTGTTTAACAAAGCTAATTTTTGGCTGAAAATTTAGGTTCTTGTTTTGGTTTAGAAAGAATTCTGCCAAAACTTAGTTCTTGAAAGAGATGGGGCAGAATCAAATGGTATACTTGTTTTGCTTGATTTTAATTGTTTTTTGTCGTGCAGATTTGCCTGAGGATCAACCGAAGACGAATGTTTGGGTGACCTTAGCCAAGGCTGCCGGATCGGATACTATATGTCTGTCTAATTCGGAACCAGAAAAGCCTTTCTCAACCTGTTTGGTTGGTGTGCCAGTGAAAGAGTTTCCTTTGGTCAGAAAAGAATCCAATGGTAAACCAGGTGGAATTGACAATGGAAACAGTCCTTCCTTCAATTGGAACATTTGTTCCAAGAAACTTCTCAGGGCAGCAAATGTTTCAAACAGTTGGGATGTGTTTCTACAGACGGACCAATCTCCACGGCAATTGCCAAAAGGGTATTGGATCATTTGCGGAGACAGAGGTTGGCAAGGCATTCCAGCCCACCTTGAAGGTGGCCCTTGCAGCATTGGTATGCTTACCATAATTGCCCCCACTGCCAAAGCAGTGATGAAAAAGAAACAAAGGAAAACGAGAGCTGTTCCTCATTATGATGAGAACTGTCAGAGTGATTTTATGCCTTGGAATGCCGCCAGAAGGGTTTCAGCAGGTATATTTCTACCCCAATTGGCTTCAGCTGTGGCATTGAGACAATTAGATCGAGTTGGATGTTGGCTGAGCAAACAAGCTAATGCCACATCCTCCGCAATCAGTGATATGTTGACCAATGTTGATAGTATTAGACATGCTACTCTTCAAAACAGAGCAGCCATTGATTTTCTCTTACTGGCACAAGGACATGGTTGTGAGGAATTGGAAGGTTTGTGTTGTATGAATTTGTCTGATCATTCTGAATCCATTCACAAAAGCATTCAAAAATTAAAGGATCTGACAGCCCAAATTAAAGAAGACGGAGGTTCCTGGTTGGATGATTTGTATCAAAATTGCAGTTTTGCACCTTGGCTAAGGCAACTTTGCAAGATAGGTCTTTACATATTAGGTGTTCTAATACTGATATTGATAGTGGTACCTTGTATACTCTGTTGTGTTCGGCGAATGATGAACAAAACAGTCCGAGAAGTTTTTGTCATTCAAGCAGGAGAATTAGGAAGTAGAAGCACAGAGAGTGTACGAAATCTCACGAAAGCAGTAGATGAGGGTATTGACATGAACGAAGGTTTTGAATTAAGGCCTTGGAATCGACCAGAGTTTTTTGAACGATGCCTTGTGACTGTTGCCAAACATATCTCTTTCAGGGATTGGGTCTTCACAGCATTAAGTTGCTGTGCCGTAATATAGCGATGCTTCAGTTTAGTGAAAATAGGTCTTCAGCAGATAATAAGCAGAAATTTTGCAATAGAGCTATGAAACGCAAATAGCAAGCGACAAGAAAATGAAAGCTTCTGGGTCAAACAGAGAGGGGGAAATGTTGGAATCCATAAGGTTAGAGGATTTTTAAGAAATGGTTAAAAAGAAGTATGTAGGCCTTAGACTGGAGTTTTGTTAGCATTGCAGAAAAGTTTCCCATGCAAGCAGAAAAAGTTTTCCATGCAAGCAGAAAAGTTTCCCAAGCAGTAGACGTGACAAATAACAATAGGCTTCTGTAGAATTGGCTTTAGGATGGCAACAAGGTTATTTAATGTATATCTTTAGAAGGTTAGCATGAATAGAACTCTGTTCTTTGTCTCTTATCAACTAGTCTTTGTTTTAGCTACGATTACCTATGTTTTATAAGATTGGATAGAATGCTTGTCAATATGTGTTTTCTGTGTCTGATTGGCTGAATTCTAGTCTGAGATGATTTTATGTATTGCTGTATGAGCCCTGTTGAAGGAGACATTTTTTGGTGTGGATCAGTGAGCTGTCATGTCTCCATTTTGTATTTTGAGACTGATGTGCTGGAAATAAAAGCAAAAATCTCTTCACTGGTCTGGTTACCATGTTATCCATATTTGGATATTTTGCCGCGGCCTAGTGGGTTCCTTTTTTAAGGCGTGGGTTCCTGACACCATTGGACTTATACCTGTCCCGTCCCCCGCATATTGCTGCCCCGTGTGAGGACGTAGAATAGAAGAAAAACAAAGAAAAATCGTGGAAGCACCAGCCGCGGAGACCCAAGTGTTAACAAGGAGGACACTGTATCATCTCTCCCGCCGAAACCAAGAAAATTGTAAGTAACTTATCTCGGGAGAGCGCTTGGGTGACGTTGGGAGGAAAAATAGAGAAAAAGAAAATTATTAAAAGAGCACAAAAATGGGAACGAATTTATCAGAAGATGAATGGGATGTTTTTCATCAATTAGAGACAATGTTACAAGAAAAAGGTCACTCTGAAATTTCAAAAACTGAGCTTAAAAACTTACTTATCTGGGTTAAAGCGAATACGCAAGATTTAAATCTGCAGTCTGCTTTTTCTTTTCATTTTTGGGATCAGATAAACTGGAGAATCTATAATCTAGTCTCTCTCAAAAAAGATGAAAACTTAAGAGAACTTGTGCCGGTTTGTAGTGCGCTGTTGTAGTGCTTTTTTAAACAAAGTGATAAAAATAAGATCAACTTGGACTCAGAAAACAGAGCTTCTGGTTCTATCTCACGAAATTCCAGTAAACCAGAGACTGTGTGTGTATCGGAGAATGTTACAAGTGTTGTTGCAAATGCTGAAAGTATTGCTTTGAACTCTGTTGAACAAAATCTTTCTTCTCTCTCTCTGGGAAAAAATGAGACTCTTTCGGACTTTTCTTCGCGTTGTTCTGTTAATGTAAAAATATGTGACTCTTGTAAGGGGGATGGAACAAAGTGTGTAAAAGATGGAAATGAAAAAGTGACTGTACTTCCTAAAATTGTTTGTGCAGGGACACTGAAACCTGAATTGGATTCTGTTGGGCCTGGGGTGGAGGCTGAGGTGGCTGCTTCCACTCGGGAAATTGTGGTTCCAGGGAACTCTTTTTCAGTTAAGCAAAACCATGGTTGTTCTGGTGTTTGTCAATCTATAGATACAGAGAAAGAAAAATTGGCTTTAAGGGTGGAGTCCTTTGAAAGGAAGAGATGGAAGAAACTCGCGACTGTGTTGTTGCTGAAATTCAAAAAGCTGGACTTGAAATCTCTGCAACGAAAATTCAACAAGTTTCACCTTAGAAGTACCTGGGATGGAAGATGACTGAGACGACAAGAACACCACAAAAAATTCAGATCCGAACCAGAGTCAACAACCTACAAGAGTTACAACAACTTCTAGGAGAAATCAACTGGGTCAGACCGATGTTGGGAATCACCAATGATGAACTGAGTCCGCTCTTCCATTTGCTGAGAGGAAGTTGCGACATCACTTCGCCAAGAACTTTAACCCCTGAAGCTCGTGCTGCTCTCGACAAAGTCACAGAAGCTCTTCAAAAAAGACAAGCTCATCGCTGCGTTCCTGAAAATCCTTTCTTTCTTGCAATCTTAGGAGAGAAGAAGCAGCTTTGTGGTCTCATTTTCCAGTGGGATTCCACAGAGCAAGATCCTTTGTTAATAATGGAATGGGATTTTCCTCCCTACAGGTTTTCAAAGACCATTTGCTCAGTTTTAGAAATGATTGCATACATTATAATTAAGGCTAGAACCAGATTGTTAACTTTGGCAGGTCAAGAATTTTCAGTTATCTATTTGCCATTGAAAAATGATTATTTCAATTGGGCAATGCAAAATTCTGATGATTTACAATATGCATTCTTAGGTTTTCCAGGTGTTTGTTCCATACACTATCCAGCTCACAAACTACTGCAAGCAAAATTGAGTTTCAGAGAAAAACCTAAATTTAGTGAAGAACCTTTACATGCTGTGACTCTCTTCACTGATGGCTCTGGTAAAAGCCACAGGTCCGTTGTGACTTGGTTTAATCAAAAGACTAATGTTTGGGAATCTGATATTCAAACAGTAGAGGGATCCCCTCAAATTGTTGAGCCTGCTGCAGTAGTTTGAGCTTTTCAGCTGTTTCCTCAGCCTTTTAATTTGGTCACAGATTCTGCTTATGTTGCTAATGTAGTCAGGAGAATAGAAGGTTCCATTTTAAAGGATGTTAGTAATGAAACTTTACATCGTTGGCTTTCATGTCTTTTTATAACTTTGCAATATAGAACTAATCCATATTTTGTTTCTCACATTAGGGCGCATTCTTCGCTTCCTGGATTTTTAGTGGAAGGAAATGCAAGAGCGGACAAGCTGACAATGGTCATTTCTAACACATTGCCAAATAGTTTTGAACAAGCAAAATTGAGTCGTGCCTTTTTCCACCAAAATGCACAAGCACTCATGCAAATGTTCCAAATCACTTAAAGTCAAGCTAAAGCTATCATTCATACTTGCCCTGACTGTCAATTGGTACAACCTCCTGTTTCTACAGGAGCAATCAACCCCCGAGGCTTACAAAGCCTACAGTTGTGGCAAACAGATGTTACTAAATAGCCTTCTTTTGGTAAATTTAAAAATATTCATGTTTCCATAGACACGTTCTCTGGTGCAGTTTTTGCTTCCCTTCACACAAGTGATACTGGCAGCCATGCCTGTCATCATTTCCTGCAAGCTTTTGCTTCATTGGGTATACCCCAAGAAGTAAAAACTGACAATGGCCCCGCATACATATCTCAAAAATTGGCCACATTTTTAAATGAATGGGGTGTTCGACACATTTTTGGTATTCCCCACTCTCCCACAAGCCAAGCAATCATTGAAAGAACACATCAAACCTTAAAACGCATATTAGATCAACAGAGAGGGGGAACGGAAATCACCCCACAGATGAGACTGAGTAAGGCTTTGTATGTTTTTAATTTTCTAAATAGTAAAAGTACAGAACCAGATCCACCAATCTTTAGACACTTTTCAAATAGCACACAGGCAAAACTGAAAGAACATCCTCCTCTTCTAATTAGAAACCCTGACTCTGGACAGATGGAAGGTCCGTTTCAATTAATAACGTGGGGCAAAGGGTATGCTTCTATTTCCACAGGTGCTGGAAGAATTAAGTGGGTTCCTGCCAAAAACGTCAAACCGTATCGCACTTCAGAACCTGTTGTCGAGCCTAGAACTGAGGAAGCGAGTACGCAGACGTAGACCGAATGGAAGGATCCCGGGTCTCGCCTGACGCCTCTTGTGCCTGACGTTCATTGTGCATCGGTGGAACCCGTGAACTCTGATTTTGTGCCAATTTTTATTTATGAGTATACGAATGAAATGCTGAATGTTTGTTTAACAAAGCTAATTTTTGGCTGAAAATTTAGGTTCTTGTTTTGGTTTAGAAAGAATTCTGCCAAAACTTAGTTCTTGAAAGAGATGGGGCAGAATCAAATGGTATACTTGTTTTGCTTGATTTTAATTGTTTTTTGTCGTGCAGATTTGCCTGAGGATCAACCGAAGACGAATGTTTGGGTGACCTTAGCCAAGGCTGCCGGATCGGATACTATATGTCTGTCTAATTCGGAACCAGAAAAGCCTTTCTCAACCTGTTTGGTTGGTGTGCCAGTGAAAGAGTTTCCTTTGGTCAGAAAAGAATCCAATGGTAAACCAGGTGGAATTGACAATGGAAACAGTCCTTCCTTCAATTGGAACATTTGTTCCAAGAAACTTCTCAGGGCAGCAAATGTTTCAAACAGTTGGGATGTGTTTCTACAGACGGACCAATCTCCACGGCAATTGCCAAAAGGGTATTGGATCATTTGCGGAGACAGAGGTTGGCAAGGCATTCCAGCCCACCTTGAAGGTGGCCCTTGCAGCATTGGTATGCTTACCATAATTGCCCCCACCGCCAAAGCAGTGATGAAAAAGAAACAAAGGAAAACGAGAGCTGTTCCTCATTATGATGAGAACTGTCAGAGTGATTTTATGCCTTGGAATGCCGCCAGAAGGGTTTCAGCAGGTATATTTCTACCCCAATTGGCTTCAGCTGTGGCATTGAGACAATTAGATCGAGTTGGATGTTGGCTGAGCAAACAAGCTAATGCCACATCCTCCGCAATCAGTGATATGTTGACCAATGTTGATAGTATTAGACATGCTACTCTTCAAAACAGAGCAGCCATTGATTTTCTCTTACTGGCACAAGGACATGGTTGTGAGGAATTGGAAGGTTTGTGTTGTATGAATTTGTCTGATCATTCTGAATCCATTCCCAAAAGCATTCAAAAATTCAAGGATCTGACAGCCCAAATTAAAGAAGACGGAGGTTCCTGGTTGGATGATTTGTATCAAAATTGCAGTTTTGCACCTTGGCTAAGGCAACTTTGCAAGATAGGTCTTGACATATTAGGTGTTCTAATACTGATATTGATAGTGGTACCTTGTATACTCTGTTGTGTTCGGCGAATGATGAACAAAACAGTCCGAGAAGTTTTTGTCATTCAAGCAGGAGAATTAGGAAGTAGAAGCACAGAGAGTGTATGAAATCTCACGAAAGCAGTAGATGAGGGTATTGACATGAACGAAGGTTTTGAATTAAGGCCTTGGAATCGACCAGAGTTTTTTGAACGATGCCTTGTGACTGTTGCCAAACATATCTCTTTCAGGGATTGGGTCTTCACAGCATTAAGTTGCTGTGCCATAATATAGCGATGCTTCAGTTTAGTGAAAATAGGTCTTCAGCAGATAATAAGCAGAAATTTTGCAATAGAGCTATGAAACGCAAATAGCAAGCGACAAGAAAATGAAAGCTTCTGGGTCAAACAGAGAGGGGGAAATGTTGGAATCCATAAGGTTAGAGGATTTTTAAGAAATGGTTAAAAAGAAGTATGTAGGCCTTAGACTGGAGTTTTGTTAGCATTGCAGAAAAGTTTCCCATGCAAGCAGAAAAAGTTTTCCATGCAAGCAGAAAAGTTTCCCAAGCAGTAGACGTGACAAATAACAATAGGCTTCTGTAGAATTGGCTTTAGGATGGCAACAAGGTTATTTAATGTATATCTTTAGAAGGTTAGCATGAATAGAACTCTGTTCTTTGTCTCTTATCAACTAGTCTTTGTTTTAGCTACGATTACCTATGTTTTATAAGATTGGATAGAATGCTTGTCAATATGTGTTTTCTGTGTCTGATTGGCTGAATTCTAGTCTGAGATGATTTTATGTATTGCTGTATGAGCCCTGTTGAAGGAGACATTTTTTGGTGTGGATCAGTGAGCTGTCATGTCTCCATTTTGTATTTTGAGACTGATGTGCTGGAAATAAAAGCAAAAATCTCTTCACTGGTCTGGTTACCATGTTATCCATATTTGGATATTTTGCCGCGGCCTAGTGGGTTCCTTTTTTAAGGCGTGGGTTCCTGACACCATTGGACTTATACCTGTCCCGTCCCCCGCATATTGCTGCCCCGTGTGAGGACGTAGAATAGAAGAAAAACAAAGAAAAATCGTGGAAGCACCAGCCGCGGAGACCCAAGTGTTAACAAGGAGGACACTGTATCATCTCTCCCGCCGAAACCAAGAAAATTGTAAGTAACTTATCTCGGGAGAGCGCTTGGGTGACGTTGGGAGGAAAAATAGAGAAAAAGAAAATTATTAAAAGAGCACAAAAATGGGAACGAATTTATCAGAAGATGAATGGGATGTTTTTCATCAATTAGAGACAATGTTACAAGAAAAAGGTCACTCTGAAATTTCAAAAACTGAGCTTAAAAACTTACTTATCTGGGTTAAAGCGAATACGCAAGATTTAAATCTGCAGTCTGCTTTTTCTTTTCATTTTTGGGATCAGATAAACTGGAGAATCTATAATCTAGTCTCTCTCAAAAAAGATGAAAGCTTAAGAGAACTTGTGCCGGTTTGTAGTGCGCTGTTGTAGTGCTTTTTTAAACAAAGTGATAAAAATAAGATCAACTTGGACTCAGAAAACAGAGCTTCTGGTTCTCTCTCACGAAATTCCAGTAAACCAGAGACTGTGTGTGTATCGGAGAATGTTACAAGTGTTGTTGCAAATGCTGAAAGTATTGCTTTGAACTCTGTTGAACAAAATCTTTCTTCTCTCTCTCTGGGAAAAAATGAGACTCTTTCGGACTTTTCTTCGCGTTGTTCTGTTAATGTAAAAATATGTGACTCTTGTAAGGGGGATGGAACAAAGTGTGTAAAAGATGGAAATGAAAAAGTGACTGTACTTCCTAAAATTGTTTGTGCAGGGACACTGAAACCTGAATTGGATTCTGTTGGGCCTGGGGTGGAGGCTGAGGTGGCTGCTTCCACTCGGGAAATTGTGGTTCCAGGGAACTCTTTTTCAGTTAAGCAAAACCATGGTTGTTCTGGTGTTTGTCAATCTATAGATACAGAGAAAGAAAAATTGGCTTTAAGGGTGGAGTCCTTTGAAAGGAAGAGATGGAAGAAAGTCGCGACTGTGTTGTTGCTGAAATTCAAAAAGCTGGACTTGAAATCTCTGCAACGAAAATTCAACAAGTTTCACCTTAGAAGTACCTGGGATGGAAGATGACTGAGACGACAAGAACACCACAAAAAATTCAGATCCGAACCAGAGTCAACAACCTACAAGAGTTACAACAACTTCTAGGAGAAATCAACTGGGTCAGACCGATGTTGGGAATCACCAATGATGAACTGAGTCCGCTCTTCCATTTGCTGAGAGGAAGTTGCGACATCACTTCGCCAAGAACTTTAACCCCTGAAGCTCGTGCTGCTCTCGACAAAGTCACAGAAGCTCTTCAAAAAAAAAAGACAAGCTCATCGCTGCGTTCCTGAAAATCCTTTCTTTCTTGCAATCTTAGGAGAGAAGAAGCAGCTTTGTGGTCTCATTTTCCAGTGGGATTCCACAGAGCAAGATCCTTTGTTAATAATGGAATGGGATTTTCCTCCCTACAGGTTTTCAAAGACCATTTGCTCAGTTTTAGAAATGATTGCATACATTATAATTAAGGCTAGAACCAGATTGTTAACTTTGGCAGGTCAAGAATTTTCAGTTATCTATTTGCCATTGAAAAATGATTATTTCAATTGGGCAATGCAAAATTCTGATGATTTACAATATGCATTCTTAGGTTTTCCAGGTGTTTGTTCCATACACTATCCAGCTCACAAACTACTGCAAGCAAAATTGAGTTTCAGAGAAAAACCTAAATTTAGTGAAGAACCTTTACATGCTGTGACTCTCTTCACTGATGGCTCTGGTAAAAGCCACAGGTCCGTTGTGACTTGGTTTAATCAAAAGACTAATGTTTGGGAATCTGATATTCAAACAGTAGAGGGATCCCCTCAAATTGTTGAGCCTGCTGCAGTAGTTTGAGCTTTTCAGCTGTTTCCTCAGCCTTTTAATTTGGTCACAGATTCTGCTTATGTTGCTAATGTAGTCAGGAGAATAGAAGGTTCCATTTTAAAGGATGTTAGTAATGAAACTTTACATCGTTGGCTTTCATGTCTTTTTATAACTTTGCAATATAGAACTAATCCATATTTTGTTTCTCACATTAGGGCGCATTCTTCACTTCCTGGATTTTTAGTGGAAGGAAATGCAAGAGCGGACAAGCTGACAATGGTCATTTCTAACACATTGCCAAATAGTTTTGAACAAGCAAAATTGAGTCGTGCCTTTTTCCACCAAAATGCACAAGCACTCATGCAAATGTTCCAAATCACTTAAAGTCAAGCTAAAGCTATCATTCATACTTGCCCTGACTGTCAATTGGTACAACCTCCTGTTTCTACAGGAGCAATCAACCCCCGAGGCTTACAAAGCCTACAGTTGTGGCAAACAGATGTTACTAAATAGCCTTCTTTTGGTAAATTTAAAAATATTCATGTTTCCATAGACACGTTCTCTGGTGCAGTTTTTGCTTCCCTTCACACAAGTGATACTGGCAGCCATGCCTGTCATCATTTCCTGCAAGCTTTTGCTTCATTGGGTATACCCCAAGAAGTAAAAACTGACAATGGCCCCGCATACATATCTCAAAAATTGGCCACATTTTTAAATGAATGGGGTGTTCGACACATTTTTGGTATTCCCCACTCTCCCACAAGCCAAGCAATCATTGAAAGAACACATCAAACCTTAAAACGCATATTAGATCAACAGAGAGGGGGAACGGAAATCACCCCACAGATGAGACTGAGTAAGGCTTTGTATGTTTTTAATTTTCTAAATAGTAAAAGTACAGAACCAGATCCACCAATCTTTAGACACTTTTCAAATAGCACACAGGCAAAACTGAAAGAACATCCTCCTCTTCTAATTAGAAACCCTGACTCTGGACAGATGGAAGGTCCGTTTCAATTAATAACGTGGGGCAAAGGGTATGCTTCTATTTCCACAGGTGCTGGAAGAATTAAGTGGGTTCCTGCCAAAAACGTCAAACCGTATCGCACTTCAGAACCTGTTGTCGAGCCTAGAACTGAGGAAGCGAGTACGC
The DNA here is from genome assembly GCF_028018845.1 of Melospiza georgiana. Classification (NCBI taxonomy): domain Eukaryota; kingdom Metazoa; phylum Chordata; class Aves; order Passeriformes; family Passerellidae; genus Melospiza; species Melospiza georgiana. The sequence goes on along the minus strand of NC_080464.1, from coordinate 27,684,587 downwards.
AGACGTAGACCGAATGGAAGGATCCCGGGTCTCGCCTGACGCCTCTTGTGCCTGACGTTCATTGTGCATCGGTGGAACCCGTGAACTCTGATTTTGTGCCAATTTTTATTTATGAGTATACGAATGAAATGCTGAATGTTTGTTTAACAAAGCTAATTTTTGGCTGAAAATTTAGGTTCTTGTTTTGGTTTAGAAAGAATTCTGCCAAAACTTAGTTCTTGAAAGAGATGGGGCAGAATCAAATGGTATACTTGTTTTGCTTGATTTTAATTGTTTTTTGTCGTGCAGATTTGCCTGAGGATCAACCGAAGACGAATGTTTGGGTGACCTTAGCCAAGGCTGCCGGATCGGATACTATATGTCTGTCTAATTCGGAACCAGAAAAGCCTTTCTCAACCTGTTTGGTTGGTGTGCCAGTGAAAGAGTTTCCTTTGGTCAGAAAAGAATCCAATGGTAAACCAGGTGGAATTGACAATGGAAACAGTCCTTCCTTCAATTGGAACATTTGTTCCAAGAAACTTCTCAGGGCAGCAAATGTTTCAAACAGTTGGGATGTGTTTCTACAGACGGACCAATCTCCACGGCAATTGCCAAAAGGGTATTGGATCATTTGCGGAGACAGAGGTTGGCAAGGCATTCCAGCCCACCTTGAAGGTGGCCCTTGCAGCATTGGTATGCTTACCATAATTGCCCCCACTGCCAAAGCAGTGATGAAAAAGAAACAAAGGAAAACGAGAGCTGTTCCTCATTATGATGAGAACTGTCAGAGTGATTTTATGCCTTGGAATGCCGCCAGAAGGGTTTCAGCAGGTATATTTCTACCCCAATTGGCTTCAGCTGTGGCATTGAGACAATTAGATCGAGTTGGATGTTGGCTGAGCAAACAAGCTAATGCCACATCCTCCGCAATCAGTGATATGTTGACCAATGTTGATAGTATTAGACATGCTACTCTTCAAAACAGAGCAGCCATTGATTTTCTCTTACTGGCACAAGGACATGGTTGTGAGGAATTGGAAGGTTTGTGTTGTATGAATTTGTCTGATCATTCTGAATCCATTCACAAAAGCATTCAAAAATTAAAGGATCTGACAGCCCAAATTAAAGAAGACGGAGGTTCCTGGTTGGATGATTTGTATCAAAATTGCAGTTTTGCACCTTGGCTAAGGCAACTTTGCAAGATAGGTCTTTACATATTAGGTGTTCTAATACTGATATTGATAGTGGTACCTTGTATACTCTGTTGTGTTCGGCGAATGATGAACAAAACAGTCCGAGAAGTTTTTGTCATTCAAGCAGGAGAATTAGGAAGTAGAAGCACAGAGAGTGTACGAAATCTCACGAAAGCAGTAGATGAGGGTATTGACATGAACGAAGGTTTTGAATTAAGGCCTTGGAATCGACCAGAGTTTTTTGAACGATGCCTTGTGACTGTTGCCAAACATATCTCTTTCAGGGATTGGGTCTTCACAGCATTAAGTTGCTGTGCCGTAATATAGCGATGCTTCAGTTTAGTGAAAATAGGTCTTCAGCAGATAATAAGCAGAAATTTTGCAATAGAGCTATGAAACGCAAATAGCAAGCGACAAGAAAATGAAAGCTTCTGGGTCAAACAGAGAGGGGGAAATGTTGGAATCCATAAGGTTAGAGGATTTTTAAGAAATGGTTAAAAAGAAGTATGTAGGCCTTAGACTGGAGTTTTGTTAGCATTGCAGAAAAGTTTCCCATGCAAGCAGAAAAAGTTTTCCATGCAAGCAGAAAAGTTTCCCAAGCAGTAGACGTGACAAATAACAATAGGCTTCTGTAGAATTGGCTTTAGGATGGCAACAAGGGTATTTAATGTATATCTTTAGAAGGTTAGCATGAATAGAACTCTGTTCTTTGTCTCTTATCAACTAGTCTTTGTTTTAGCTACGATTACCTATGTTTTATAAGATTGGATAGAATGCTTGTCAATATGTGTTTTCTGTGTCTGACTGGCTGAATTCTAGTCTGAGATGATTTTATGTATTGCTGTATGAGCCCTGTTGAAGGAGACATTTTTTGGTGTGGATCAGTGAGCTGTCATGTCTCCATTTTGTATTTTGAGACTGATGTGCTGGAAATAAAAGCAAAAATCTCTTCACTGGTCTGGTTACCATGTTATCCATATTTGGATATTTTGCCGCGGCCTAGTGGGTTCCTTTTTTAAGGCGTGGGTTCCTGACACCATTGGACTTATACCTGTCCCGTCCCCCGCATATTGCTGCCCCGTGTGAGGACGTAGAATAGAAGAAAAACAAAGAAAAATCGTGGAAGCACCAGCCGCGGAGACCCAAGTGTTAACAAGGAGGACACTGTATCATCTCTCCCGCCGAAACCAAGAAAATTGTAAGTAACTTATCTCGGGAGAGCGCTTGGGTGACGTTGGGAGGAAAAATAGAGAAAAAGAAAATTATTAAAAGAGCACAAAAATGGGAAAGAATTTATCAGAAGTTGAATGGGATGTTTTTCATCAATTAGAGACAATGTTACAAGAAAAAGGTCACTCTGAAATTTCAAAAACTGAGCTTAAAAACTTACTTATCTGGGTTAAAGCGAATACGCAAGATTTAAATCTGCAGTCTGCTTTTTCTTTTCATTTTTGGGATCAGATAAACTGGAGAATCTATAATCTAGTCTCTCTCAAAAAAGATGAAAGCTTAAGAGAACTTGTGCCGGTTCGTAGTGCGCTATTGTAGTGCTTTTTTAAACAAAGTGATAAAAATAAGATCAACTTGGACTCAGAAAACAGAGCTTCTGGTTCTCTCTCACGAAATTCCAGTAAACCAGAGACTGTGTGTGTATCGGAGAATGTTACAAGTGTTGTTGCAAATGCTGAAAGTATTGCTTTGAACTCTGTTGAACAAAATCTTTCTTCTCTCTCTCTGGGAAAAAATGAGACTCTTTCGGACTTTTCTTCGCGTTGTTCTGTTAATGTAAAAATATGTGACTCTTGTAAGGGGGATGGAACAAAGTGTGTAAAAGATGGAAATGAAAAAGTGACTGTACTTCCTAAAATTGTTTGTGCAGGGACACTGAAACCTGAATTGGATTCTGTTGGGCCTGGGGTGGAGGCTGAGGTGGCTGCTTCCACTCGGGAAATTGTGGTTCCAGGGAACTCTTTTTCAGTTAAGCAAAACCATGGTTGTTCTGGTGTTTGTCAATCTATAGATACAGAGAAAGAAAAATTGGCTTTAAGGGTGGAGTCCTTTGAAAGGAAGAGATGGAAGAAACTCGCGACTGTGTTGTTGCTGAAATTCAAAAAGCTGGACTTGAAATCTCTGCAACGAAAATTCAACAAGTTTCACCTTAGAAGTACCTGGGATGGAAGATGACTGAGACGACAAGAACACCACAAAAAATTCAGATCCGAACCAGAGTCAACAACCTACAAGAGTTACAACAACTTCTAGGAGAAATCAACTGGGTCAGACCGATGTTGCGAATCACCAATGATGAACTGAGTCCGCTCTTCCATTTGCTGAGAGGAAGTTGCGACATCACTTCGCCAAGAACTTTAACCCCTGAAGCTCGTGCTGCTCTCGACAAAGTCACAGAAGCTCTTCAAAAAAGACAAGCTCATCGCTGCGTTCCTGAAAATCCTTTCTTTCTTGCAATCTTAGGAGAGAAGAAGCAGCTTTGTGGTCTCATTTTCCAGTGGGATTCCACAGAACAAGATCCTTTGTTAATAATGGAATGGGATTTTCCTCCCTACAGGTTTTCAAAGACCATTTGCTCAGTTTTAGAAATGATTGCATACATTATAATTAAGGCTAGAACCAGATTGTTAACTTTGGCAGGTCAAGAATTTTCAGTTATCTATTTGCCATTGAAAAATGATTATTTCAATTGGGCAATGCAAAATTCTGATGATTTACAATATGCATTCTTAGGTTTTCCAGGTGTTTGTTCCATACACTATCCAGCTCACAAACTACTGCAAGCAAAATTGAGTTTCAGAGAAAAACCTAAATTGAGTGAAGAATCTTTACATGCTGTGACTCTCTTCACTGATGGCTCTGGTAAAAGCCACAAGTCCGTTGTGACTTGGTTTAATCAAAAGACTAATGTTTGGGAATCTGATATTCAAACAGTAGAGGGATCCCCTCAAATTGTTGAGCCTGCTGCCGTAGTTTGAGCTTTTCAGCTGTTTCCTCAGCCTTTTAATTTGGTCACAGATTCTGCTTATGTTGCTAATGTAGTCAGGAGAATAGAAGGTTCCATTTTAAAGGATGTTAGTAATGAAACTTTACATCGTTGGCTTTCATGTCTTTTTATAACTTTGCAATATAGAACTAATCCATATTTTGTTTCTCACATTAGGGCGCATTCTTCACTTCCTGGATTTTTAGTGGAAGGAAATGCAAGAGCGGACAAGCTGACAATGGTCATTTCTAACACATTGCCAAATAGTTTTGAACAAGCAAAATTGAGTCGTGCCTTTTTCCACCAAAATGCACAAGCACTCATGCAAATGTTCCAAATCACTTAAAGTCAAGCTAAAGCTATCATTCATACTTGCCCTGACTGTCAATTGGTACAACCTCCTGTTTCTACAGGAGCAATCAACCCCCGAGGCTTACAAAGCCTACAGTTGTGGCAAACAGATGTTACTAAATAGCCTTCTTTTGGTAAATTTAAAAATATTCATGTTTCCATAGACACGTTCTCTGGTGCAGTTTTTGCTTCCCTTCACACAAGTGATACTGGCAGCCATGCCTGTCATCATTTCCTGCAAGCTTTTGCTTCATTGGGTATACCCCAAGAAGTAAAAACTGACAATGGCCCCGCATACATATCTCAAAAATTGGCCACATTTTTAAATGAATGGGGTGTTCGACACATTTTTGGTATTCCCCACTCTCCCACAAGCCAAGCAATCATTGAAAGAACACATCAAACCTTAAAACGCATATTAGATCAACAGAGAGGGGGAACGGAAATCACCCCACAGATGAGACTGAGTAAGGCTTTGTATGTTTTTAATTTTCTAAATAGTAAAAGTACAGAACCAGATCCACCAATCTTTAGACACTTTTCAAATAGCACACAGGCAAAACTGAAAGAACATCCTCCTCTTCTAATTAGAAACCCTGACTCTGGACAGATGGAAGGTCCGTTTCAATTAATAACGTGGGGCAAAGGGTATGCTTCTATTTCCACAGGTGCTGGAAGAATTAAGTGGGTTCCTGCCAAAAACGTCAAACCGTATCGCACTTCAGAACCTGTTGTCGAGCCTAGAACTGAGGAAGCGAGTACGCAGACGTAGACCGAATGGAAGGATCCCGGGTCTCGCCTGACGCCTCTTGTGCCTGACGTTCATTGTGCATCGGTGGAACCCGTGAACTCTGATTTTGTGCCAATTTTTATTTATGAGTATACGAATGAAATGCTGAATGTTTGTTTAACAAAGCTAATTTTTGGCTGAAAATTTAGGTTCTTGTTTTGGTTTAGAAAGAATTCTGCCAAAACTTAGTTCTTGAAAGAGATGGGGCAGAATCAAATGGTATACTTGTTTTGCTTAATTTTAATTGTTTTTTGTCGTGCAGATTTGCCTGAGGATCAACCGAAGACGAATGTTTGGGTGACCTTAGCCAAGGCTGCCGGATCGGATACTATATGTCTGTCTAATTCGGAACCAGAAAAGCCTTTCTCAACCTGTTTGGTTGGTGTGCCAGTGAAAGAGTTTCCTTTGGTCAGAAAAGAATCCAATGGTAAACCAGGTGGAATTGACAATGGAAACAGTCCTTCCTTCAATTGGAACATTTGTTCCAAGAAACTTCTCAGGGCAGCAAATGTTTCAAACAGTTGGGATGTGTTTCTACAGACGGACCAATCTCCACGGCAATTGCCAAAAGGGTATTGGATCATTTGCGGAGACAGAGGTTGGCAAGGCATTCCAGTCCACCTTGAAGGTGGCCCTTGCAGCATTGGTATGCTTACCATAATTGCCCCCACTGCCAAAGCAGTGATGAAAAAGAAACAAAGGAAAACGAGAGCTGTTCCTCATTATGATGAGAACTGTCAGAGTGATTTTATGCCTTGGAATGCCGCCAGAAGGGTTTCAGCAGGTATATTTCTACCCCAATTGGCTTCAGCTGTGGCATTGAGACAATTAGATCGAGTTGGATGTTGGCTGAGCAAACAAGCTAATGCCACATCCTCCGCAATCAGTGATATGTTGACCAATGTTGATAGTATTAGACATGCTACTCTACAAAACAGAGCAGCCATTGATTTTCTCTTACTGGCACAAGGACATGGTTGTGAGGAATTGGAAGGTTTGTGTTGTATGAATTTGTCTGATCATTCTGAATCCATTCACAAAAGCATTCAAAAATTAAAGGATCTGACAGCCCAAATTAAAGAAGACGGAGGTTCCTGGTTGGATGATTTGTATCAAAATTGCAGTTTTGCACCTTGGCTAAGGCAACTTTGCAAGATAGGTCTTGACATATTAGGTGTTCTAATACTGATATTGATAGTGGTACCTTGTATACTCTGTTGTGTTCGGCGAATGATGAACAAAACAGTCCGAGAAGTTTTTGTCATTCAAGCAGGAGAATTAGGAAGTAGAAGCACAGAGAGTGTACGAAATCTCACGAAAGCAGTAGATGAGGGTATTGACATGAACGAAGGTTTTGAATTAAGGCCTTGGAATCGACCAGAGTTTTTTGAACGATGCCTTGTGACTGTTGCCAAACATATCTCTTTCAGGGATTGGGTCTTCACAGCATTAAGTTGCTGTGCCGTAATATAGCGATGCTTCAGTTTAGTGAAAATAGGTCTTCAGCAGATAATAAGCAGAAATTTTGCAATAGAGCTATGAAACGCAAATAGCAAGCGACAAGAAAATGAAAGCTTCTGGGTCAAACAGAGAGGGGGAAATGTTGGAATCCATAAGGTTAGAGGATTTTTAAGAAATGGTTAAAAAGAAGTATGTAGGCCTTAGACTGGAGTTTTGTTAGCATTGCAGAAAAGTTTCCCATGCAAGCAGAAAAAGTTTTCCATGCAAGCAGAAAAGTTTCCCAAGCAGTAGACGTGACAAATAACAATAGGCTTCTGTAGAATTGGCTTTAGGATGGCAACAAGGTTATTTAATGTATATCTTTAGAAGGTTAGCATGAATAGAACTCTGTTCTTTGTCTCTTATCAACTAGTCTTTGTTTTAGCTACGATTACCTATGTTTTATAAGATTGGATAGAATGCTTGTCAATATGTGTTTTCTGTGTCTGATTGGCTGAATTCTAGTCTGAGATGATTTTATGTATTGCTGTATGAGCCCTGTTGAAGGAGACATTTTTTGGTGTGGATCAGTGAGGTGTCATGTCTCCATTTTGTATTTTGAGACTGATGTGCTGGAAATAAAAGCAAAAATCTCTTCACTGGTCTGGTTACCATGTTATCCATATTTGGATATTTTGCCGCGGCCTAGTGGGTTCCTTTTTTAAGGCGTGGGTTCCTGACACCATTGGACTTATACCTGTCCCGTCCCCCGCATATTGCTGCCCCGTGTGAGGACGTAGAATAGAAGAAAAACAAAGAAAAATCGTGGAAGCACCAGCCGCGGAGACCCAAGTGTTAACAAGGAGGACACTGTATCATCTCTCCCGCCGAAACCAAGAAAATTGTAAGTAACTTATCTCGGGAGAGCGCTTGGGTGACGTTGGGAGGAAAAATAGAGAAAAAGAAAATTATTAAAAGAGCACAAAAATGGGAACGAATTTATCAGAAGTTGAATGGGATGTTTTTTATCAATTAGAGACAATGTTACAAGAAAAAGGTCACTCTGAAATTTCAAAAACTGAGCTTAAAAACTTACTTATCTGGGTTAAAGCGAATACGCAAGATTTAAATCTGCAGTCTGCTTTTTCTTTTCATTTTTGGGATCAGATAAACTGGAGAATCTATAATCTAGTCTCTCTCAAAAAAGATGAAAGCTTAAGAGAACTTGTGCCGGTTTGTAGTGCGCTGTTGTAGTGCTTTTTTAAACAAAGTGATAAAAATAAGATCAACTTGGACTCAGAAAACAGAGCTTCTGGTTCTCTCTCACGAAATTCCAGTAAACCAGAGACTGTGTGTGTATCGGAGAATGTTACAAGTGTTGTTGCAAATGCTGAAAGTATTGCTTTGAACTCTGTTGAACAAAATCTTTCTTCTCTCTCTCTGGGAAAAAATGAGACTCTTTCGGACTTTTCTTCGCGTTGTTCTGTTAATGTAAAAATATGTGACTCTTGTAAGGGGGATGGAACAAAGTGTGTAAAAGATGGAAATGAAAAAGTGACTGTACTTCCTAAAATTGTTTGTGCAGGGACACTGAAACCTGAATTGGATTCTGTTGGGCCTGGGGTGGAGGCTGAGGTGGCTGCTTCCACTCGGGAAATTGTGGTTCCAGGGAACTCTTTTTCAGTTAAGCAAAACCATGGTTGTTCTGGTGTTTGTCAATCTATAGATACAGAGAAAGAAAAATTGGCTTTAAGGGTGGACTCCTTTGAAAGGAAGAGATGGAAGAAACTCGCGACTGTGTTGTTGCTGAAATTCAAAAAGCTGGACTTGAAATCTCTGCAACGAAAATTCAACAAGTTTCACCTTAGAAGTACCTGGGATGGAAGATGACTGAGACGACAAGAACACCACAAAAAATTCAGATCCGAACCAGAGTCAACAACCTACAAGAGTTACAACAACTTCTAGGAGAAATCAACTGGGTCAGACCGATGTTGGGAATCACCAATGATGAACTGAGTCCGCTCTTCCATTTGCTGAGAGGAAGTTGCGACATCACTTCGCCAAGAACTTTAACCCCTGAAGCTCGTGCTGCTCTCGACAAAGTCACAGAAGCTCTTCAAAAAAAAAAGACAAGCTCATCGCTGCGTTCCTGAAAATCCTTTCTTTCTTGCAATCTTAGGAGAGAAGAAGCGGCTTTGTGGTCTCATTTTCCAGTGGGATTCCACAGAGCAAGATCCTTTGTTAATAATGGAATGGGATTTTCCTCCCTACAGGTTTTCAAAGACCATTTGCTCAGTTTTAGAAATGATTGCATACATTATAATTAAGGCTAGAACCAGATTGTTAACTTTGGCAGGTCAAGAATTTTCAGTTATCTATTTGCCATTGAAAAATGATTATTTCAATTGGGCAATGCAAAATTCTGATGATTTACAATATGCATTCTTAGGTTTTCCAGGTGTTTGTTCCATACACTATCCAGCTCACAAACTACTGCAAGCAAAATTGAGTTTCAGAGAAAAACCTAAATTGAGTGAAGAACCTTTACATGCTGTGACTCTCTTCACTGATGGCTCTGGTAAAAGCCACAAGTCCGTTGTGACTTGGTTTAATCAAAAGACTAATGTTTGGGAATCTGATATTCAAACAGTAGAGGGATCCCCTCAAATTGTTGAGCCTGCTGCAGTAGTTTGAGCTTTTCAGCTGTTTCCTCAGCCTTTTAATTTGGTCACAGATTCTGCTTATGTTGCTAATGTAGTCAGGAGAATAGAAGGTTCCATTTTAAAGGATGTTAGTAATGAAACTTTACATCGTTGGCTTTCATGTCTTTTTATAACTTTGCAATATAGAACTAATCCATATTTTGTTTCTCACATTAGGGCGCATTCTTCACTTCCTGGATTTTTAGTGGAAGGAAATGCAAGAGCGGACAAGCTGACAATGGTCATTTCTAACACATTGCCAAATAGTTTTGAACAAGCAAAATTGAGTCGTGCCTTTTTCCACCCAAATGCACAAGCACTCATGCAAATGTTCCAAATCACTTAAAGTCAAGCTAAAGCTATCATTCATACTTGCCCTGACTGTCAATTGGTACAACCTCCTGTTTCTACAGGAGCAATCAACCCCCGAGGCTTACAAAGCCTACAGTTGTGGCAAACAGATGTTACTAAATAGCCTTCTTTTGGTAAATTTAAAAATATTCATGTTTCCATAGACACGTTCTCTGGTGCAGTTTTTGCTTCCCTTCACACAAGTGATACTGGCAGCCATGCCTGTCATCATTTCCTGCAAGCTTTTGCTTCATTGGGTATACCCCAAGAAGTAAAAACTGACAATGGCCCCGCATACATATCTCAAAAATTGGCCACATTTTTAAATGAATGGGGTGTTCGACACATTTTTGGTATTCCCCACTCTCCCACAAGCCAAGCAATCATTGAAAGAACACATCAAACCTTAAAACGCATATTAGATCAACAGAGAGGGGGAACGGAAATCACCCCACAGATGAGACTGAGTAAGGCTTTGTATGTTTTTAATTTTCTAAATAGTAAAAGTACAGAACCAGATCCACCAATCTTTAGACACTTTTCAAATAGCACACAGGCAAAACTGAAAGAACATCCTCCTCTTCTAATTAGAAACCCTGACTCTGGACAGATGGAAGGTCCGTTTCAATTAATAACGTGGGGCAAAGGGTATGCTTCTATTTCCACAGGTGCTGGAAGAATTAAGTGGGTTCCTGCCAAAAACGTCAAACCGTATCGCACTTCAGAACCTGTTGTCGAGCCTAGAACTGAGGAAGCGAGTACGCAGACGTAGACCGAATGGAAGGATCCCGGGTCTCGCCTGACGCCTCTTGTGCCTGACGTTCATTGTGCATCGGTGGAACCCGTGAACTCTGATTTTGTGCCAATTTTTATTTATGAGTATACGAATTAAATGCTGAATGTTTGTTTAACAAAGCTAATTTTTGGCTGAAAATTTAGGTTCTTGTTTTGGTTTAGAAAGAATTCTGCCAAAACTTAGTTCTTGAAAGAGATGGGGCAGAATCAAATGGTATACTTGTTTTGCTTGATTTTAATTGTTTTTTGTCGTGCAGATTTGCCTGAGGATCAACCGAAGACGAATGTTTGGGTGACCTTAGCCAAGGCTGCCAGATCGGATACTATATGTCTGTCTAATTCGGAACCAGAAAAGCCTTTCTCAACCTGTTTGGTTGGTGTGCCAGTGAAAGAGTTTCCTTTGGTCAGAAAAGAATCCAATGGTAAACCAGGTGGAATTGACAATGGAAACAGTCCTTCCTTCAATTGGAACATTTGTTCCAAGAAACTTCTCAGGGCAGCAAATGTTTCAAACAGTTGGGATGTGTTTCTACAGACGGACCAATCTCCACGGCAATTGCCAAAAGGGTATTGGATCATTTGCGGAGACAGAGGTTGGCAAGGCATTCCAGCCCACCTTGAAGGTGGCCCTTGCAGCATTGGTATGCTTACCATAATTGCCCCCACTGCCAAAGCAGTGATGAAAAAGAAACAAAGGAAAACAAGAGCTGTTCCTCATTATGATGAGAACTGTCAGAGTGATTTTATGCCTTGGAATGCCGCCAGAAGGGTTTCAGCAGGTATATTTCTACCCCAATTGGCTTCAGCTGTGGCATTGAGACAATTAGATCGAGTTGGATGTTGGCTGAGCAAACAAGCTAATGCCACATCCTCCGCAATCAGTGATATGTTGACCAATGTTGATAGTATTAGACATGCTACTCTTCAAAACAGAGCAGCCATTGATTTTCTCTTACTGGCACAAGGACATGGTTGTGAGGAATTGGAAGGTTTGTGTTGTATGAATTTGTCTGATCATTCTGAATCCATTCACAAAAGCATTCAAAAATTCAAGGATCTGACAGCCCAAATTAAAGAAGACGGAGGTTCCTGGTTGGATGATTTGTATCAAAATTGCAGTTTTGCACCTTGGCTAAGGCAACTTTGCAAGATAGGTCTTTACATATTAGGTGTTCTAATACTGATATTGATAGTGGTACCTTGTGTACTCTGTTGTGTTCGGCGAATGATGAACAAAACAGTCCGAGAAGTTTTTGTCATTCAAGCAGGAGAATTAGGAAGTAGAAGCACAGAGAGTGTACGAAATCTCACGAAAGCAGTAGATGAGGGTATTGACATGAACGAAGGTTTTGAATTAAGGCCTTGGAATCGACCAGAGTTTTTTGAACGATGCCTTGTGACTGTTGCCAAACATATCTCTTTCAGGGATTGGGTCTTCACAGCATTAAGTTGCTGTGCCGTAATATAGCGATGCTTCAGTTTAGTGAAAATAGGTCTTCAGCAGATAATAAGCAGAAATTTTGCAATAGAGCTATGAAACGCAAATAGCAAGCGACAAGAAAATGAAAGCTTCTGGGTCAAACAGAGAGGGGGAAATGTTGGAATCCATAAGGTTAGAGGATTTTTAAGAAATGGTTAAAAAGAAGTATGTAGGCCTTAGACTGGAGTTTTGTTAGCATTGCAGAAAAGTTTCCCATGCAAGCAGAAAAAGTTTTCCATGCAAGCAGAAAAGTTTCCCAAGCAGTAGACGTGACAAATAACAATAGGCTTCTGTAGAATTGGCTTTAGGATGGCAACAAGGTTATTTAATGTGTATCTTTAGAAGGTTAGCATGAATAGAACTCTGTTCTTTGTCTCTTATCAACTAGTCTTTGTTTTAGCTACGATTACCTATGTTTTATAAGATTGGATAGAATGCTTGTCAATATGTGTTTTCTGTGTCTGACTGGCTGAATTCTAGTCTGAGATGATTTTATGTATTGCTGTATGAGCCCTGTTGAAGGAGACATTTTTTGGTGTGGATCAGTGAGCTGTCATGTCTCCATTTTGTATTTTGAGACTGATGTGCTGGAAATAAAAGCAAAAATCTCTTCACTGGTCTGGTTACCATGTTATCCATATTTGGATATTTTGCCGCGGCCTAGTGGGTTCCTTTTTTAAGGCGTGGGTTCCTGACACCATTGGACTTATACCTGTCCCGTTCCCCGCATATTGCTGCCCCGTGTGAGGACGTAGAATAGAAGAAAAACAAAGAAAAATCGTGGAAGCACCAGTAGCGGAGACCCAAGTGTTAACAAGGAGGACACTGTATCATCTCTCCCGCCGAAACCAAGAAAATTGTAAGTAACTTATCTCGGGAGAGCGCTTGGGTGACGTTGGGAGGAAAAATAGAGAAAAAGAAAATTATTAAAAGAGCACAAAAATGGGAACGAATTTATCAGAAGTTGAATGGGATGTTTTTCATCAATTAGAGACAATGTTACAAGAAAAAGGTCACTCTGAAATTTCAAAAACTGAGCTTAAAAACTTACTTATCTGGGTTAAAGCGAATACGCAAGATTTAAATCTGCAGTCTGCTTTTTCTTTTCATTTTTGGGATCAGATAAACTGGAGAATCTATAATCTAGTCTCTCTCAAAAAAGATGAAAGCTTAAGAGAACTTGTGCCGGTTTGTAGTGCGCTGTTGTAGTGCTTTTTTAAACAAAGTGATAAAAATAAGATCAACTTGGACTCAGAAAACAGAGCTTCTGGTTCTCTCTCACGAAATTCCAGTAAACCAGAGACTGTGTGTGTATCGGAGAATGTTACAAGTGTTGTTGCAAATGCTGAAAGTATTGCTTTGAACTCTGTTGAACAAAATCTTTCTTCTCTCTCTCTGGGAAAAAATGAGACTCTTTCGGACTTTTCTTCGCGTTGTTCTGTTAATGTAAAAATATGTGACTCTTGTAAGGGGGATGGAACAAAGTGTGTAAAAGATGGAAATGAAAAAGTGACTGTACTTCCTAAAATTGTTTGTGCAGGGACACTGAAACCTGAATTGGATTCTGTTGGGCCTGGGGTGGAGGCTGAGGTGGCTGCTTCCACTCGGGAAATTGTGGTTCCAGGGAACTCTTTTTCAGTTAAGCAAAACCATGGTTGTTCTGGTGTTTGTCAATCTATAGATACAGAGAAAGAAAAATTGGCTTTAAGGGTGGAGTCCTTTGAAAGGAAGAGATGGAAGAAACTCGCGACTGTGTTGTTGCTGAAATTCAAAAAGCTGGACTTGAAATCTCTGCAACGAAAATTCAACAAGTTTCACCTTAGAAGTACCTGGGATGGAAGATGACTGAGACGACAAGAACACCACAAAAAATTCAGATCCGAACCAGAGTCAACAACCTACAAGAGTTACAACAACTTCTAGGAGAAATCAACTGGGTCAGACCGATGTTGGGAATCACCAATGATGAACTGAGTCCGCTCTTCCATTTGCTGAGAGGAAGTTGCGACATCACTTCGCCAAGAACTTTAACCCCTGAAGCTCGTGCTGCTCTCGACAAAGTCACAGAAGCTCTTCAAAAAAAAAAGACAAGCTCATCGCTGCGTTCCTGAAAATCCTTTCTTTCTTGCAATCTTAGGAGAGAAGAAGCAGCTTTGTGGTCTCATTTTCCAGTGGGATTCCACAGAACAAGATCCTTTGTTAATAATGGAATGGGATTTTCCTCCCTACAGGTTTTCAAAGACCATTTGCTCAGTTTTAGAAATGATTGCATACATTATAATTAAGGCTAGAACCAGATTGCTAACTTTGGCAGGTCAAGAATTTTCAGTTATCTATTTGCCATTGAAAAATGATTATTTCAATTGGGCAATGCAAAATTCTGATGATTTACAATATGCATTCTTAGGTTTTCCAGGTGTTTGTTCCATACACTATCCAGCTCACAAACTACTGCAAGCAAAATTGAGTTTCAGAGAAAAACCTAAATTGAGTGAAGAACCTTTACATGCTGTGACTCTCTTCACTGATGGCTCTGGTAAAAGCCACAAGTCCGTTGTGACTTGGTTTAATCAAAAGACTAATGTTTGGGAATCTGATATTCAAACAGTAGAGGGATCCCCTCAAATTGTTGAGCCTGCTGCAGTAGTTTGAGCTTTTCAGCTGTTTCCTCAGCCTTTTAATTTGGTCACAGATTCTGCTTATGTTGCTAATGTAGTCAGGAGAATAGAAGGTTCCATTTTAAAGGATGTTAGTAATGAAACTTTACATCGTTGGCTTTCATGTCTTTTTATAACTTTGCAATATAGAACTAATCCATATTTTGTTTCTCACATTAGGGCGCATTCTTCACTTCCTGGATTTTTAGTGGAAGGAAATGCAAGAGCGGACAAGCTGACAATGGTCATTTCTAACACATTGCCAAATAGTTTTGAACAAGCAAAATTGAGTCATGCCTTTTTCCACCAAAATGCACAAGCACTCATGCAAATGTTCCAAATCACTTAAAGTCAAGCTAAAGCTATCATTCATACTTGCCCTGACTGTCAATTGGTACAACCTCCTGTTTCTACAGGAGCAATCAACCCCCGAGGCTTACAAAGCCTACAGTTGTGGCAAACAGATGTTACTAAATAGCCTTCTTTTGGTAAATTTAAAAATATTCATGTTTCCATAGACACGTTCTCTGGTGCAGTTTTTGCTTCCCTTCACACAAGTGATACTGGCAGCCATGCCTGTCATCATTTCCTGCAAGCTTTTGCTTCATTGGGTATACCCCAAGAAGTAAAAACTGACAATGGCCCCGCATACATATCTCAAAAATTGGCCACATTTTTAAATGAATGGGGTGTTCGACGCATTTTTGGTATTCCCCACTCTCCCACAAGCCAAGCAATCATTGAAAGAACACATCAAACCTTAAAACGCATATTAGATCAACAGAGAGGGGGAACGGAAATCACCCCACAGATGAGACTGAGTAAGGCTTTGTATGTTTTTAATTTTCTAAATAGTAAAAGTACAGAACCAGATCCACCAATCTTTAGACACTTTTCAAATAGCACACAGGCAAAACTGAAAGAACATCCTCCTCTTCTAATTAGAAACCCTGACTCTGGACAGATGGAAGGTCCGTTTCAATTAATAACGTGGGGCAAAGGGTATGCTTCTATTTCCACAGGTGCTGGAAGAATTAAGTGGGTTCCTGCCAAAAACGTCAAACCGTATCGCACTTCAGAACCTGTTGTCGAGCCTAGAACTGAGGAAGCGAGTACGCAGACGTAGACCGAATGGAAGGATCCCGGGTCTCGCCTGACGCCTCTTGTGCCTGACGTTCATTGTGCATCGGTGGAACCCGTGAACTCTGATTTTGTGCCAATTTTTATTTATGAGTATACGAATTAAATGCTGAATGTTTGTTTAACAAAGCTAATTTTTGGCTGAAAATTTAGGTTCTTGTTTTGGTTTAGAAAGAATTCTGCCAAAACTTAGTTCTTGAAAGAGATGGGGCAGAATCAAATGGTATACTTGTTTTGCTTGATTTTAATTGTTTTTTGTCGTGCAGATTTGCCTGAGGATCAACCGAAGACGAATGTTTGGGTGACCTTAGCCAAGGCTGCCAGATCGGATACTATATGTCTGTCTAATTCGGAACCAGAAAAGCCTTTCTCAACCTGTTTGGTTGGTGTGCCAGTGAAAGAGTTTCCTTTGGTCAGAAAAGAATCCAATGGTAAACCAGGTGGAATTGACAATGGAAACAGTCCTTCCTTCAATTGGAACATTTGTTCCAAGAAACTTCTCAGGGCAGCAAATGTTTCAAACAGTTGGGATGTGTTTCTACAGACGGACCAATCTCCACGGCAATTGCCAAAAGGGTATTGGATCATTTGCGGAGACAGAGGTTGGCAAGGCATTCCAGCCCACCTTGAAGGTGGCCCTTGCAGCACTGGTATGCTTCCCATAATTGCCCCCACTGCCAAAGCAGTGATGAAAAAGAAACAAAGGAAAACAAGAGCTGTTCCTCATTATGATGAGAACTGTCAGAGTGATTTTATGCCTTGGAATGCCGCCAGAAGGGTTTCAGCAGGTATATTTCTACCCCAATTGGCTTCAGCTGTGGCATTGAGACAATTAGATCGAGTTGGATGTTGGCTGAGCAAACAAGCTAATGCCACATCCTCCGCAATCAGTGATATGTTGACCAATGTTGATAGTATTAGACATGCTACTCTTCAAAACAGAGCAGCCATTGATTTTCTCTTACTGGCACAAGGACATGGTTGTGAGGAATTGGAAGGTTTGTGTTGTATGAATTTGTCTGATCATTCTGAATCCATTCACAAAAGCATTCAAAAATTAAAGGATCTGACAGCCCAAATTAAAGAAGATGGAGGTTCCTGGTTGGATGATTTGTATCAAAATTGCAGTTTTGCACCTTGGCTAAGGCAACTTTGCAAGATAGGTCTTTACATATTAGGTGTTCTAATACTGATATTGATAGTGGTACCTTGTATACTCTGTTGTGTTCGGCGAATGATGAACAAAACAGTCCGAGAAGTTTTTGTCATTCAAGCAGGAGAATTAGGAAGTAGAAGCACAGAGAGTGTACGAAATCTCACGAAAGCAGTAGATGAGGGTATTGACATGAACGAAGGTTTTGAATTAAGGCCTTGGAATCGACCAGAGTTTTTTGAACGATGCCTTGTGACTGTTGCCAAACATATCTCTTTCAGGGATTGGGTCTTCACAGCATTAAGTTGCTGTGCCGTAATATAGCAATGCTTCAGTTTAGTGAAAATAGGTCTTCAGCAGATAATAAGCAGAAATTTTGCAATAGAGCTATGAAACGCAAATAGCAAGCGACAAGAAAATGAAAGCTTCTGGGTCAAACAGAGAGGGGGAAATGTTGGAATCCATAAGGTTAGAGGATTTTTAAGAAATGGTTAAAAAGAAGTATGTAGGCCTTAGACTGGAGTTTTGTTAGCATTGCAGAAAAGTTTCCCATGCAAGCAGAAAAAGTTTTCCATGCAAGCAGAAAAGTTTCCCAAGCAGTAGACGTGACAAATAACAATAGGCTTCTGTAGAATTGGCTTTAGGATGGCAACAAGGTTATTTAATGTATATCTTTAGAAGGTTAGCATGAATAGAACTCTGTTCTTTGTCTCTTATCAACTAGTCTTTGTTTTAGCTACGATTACCTATGTTTTATAAGATTGGATAGAATGCTTGTCAAGATGTGTTTTCTGTGTCTGATTGGCTGAATTCTAGTCTGAGATGATTTTATGTATTGCTGTATGAGCCCTGTTGAAGGAGACATTTTTTGGTGTGGATCAGTGAGCTGTCATGTCTCCATTTTGTATTTTGAGACTGATGTGCTGGAAATAAAAGCAAAAATCTCTTCACTGGTCTGGTTACCATGTTATCCATATTTGGATATTTTGCCGCGGCCTAGTGGGTTCCTTTTTTAAGGCGTGGGTTCCTGACACCATTGGACTTATACCTGTCCCGTCCCCCGCATATTGCTGCCCCGTGTGAGGACGTAGAATAGAAGAAAAACAAAGAAAAATCGTGGAAGCACCAGCCGCGGAGACCCAAGTGTTAACAAGGAGGACACTGTATCATCTCTCCCGCCGAAACCAAGAAAATTGTAAGTAACTTATCTCGGGAGAGCGCTTGGGTGACGTTGGGAGGAAAAATAGAGAAAAAGAAAATTATTAAAAGAGCACAAAAATGGGAACGAATTTATCAGAAGTTGAATGGGATGTTTTTCATCAATTAGAGACAATGTTACAAGAAAAAGGTCACTCTGAAATTTCAAAAACTGAGCTTAAAAACTTACTTATCTGGGTTAAAGCGAATACGCAAGATTTAAATCTGCAGTCTGCTTTTTCTTTTCATTTTTGGGATCAGATAAACTGGAGAATCTATAATCTAGTCTCTCTCAAAAAAGATGAAAGCTTAAGAGAACTTGTGCCGGTTTGTAGTGCGCTGTTGTAGTGCTTTTTTAAACAAAGTGATAAAAATAAGATCAACTTGGACTCAGAAAACAGAGCTTCTGGTTCTATCTCACGAAATTCCAGTAAACCAGAGACTGTGTGTGTATCGGAGAATGTTACAAGTGTTGTTGCAAATGCTGAAAGTATTGCTTTGAACTCTGTTGAACAAAATCTTTCTTCTCTCTCTCTGGGAAAAAATGAGACTCTTTCGGACTTTTCTTCGCGTTGTTCTGTTAATGTAAAAATATGTGACTCTTGTAAGGGGGATGGAACAAAGTGTGTAAAAGATGGAAATGAAAAAGTGACTGTACTTCCTAAAATTGTTTGTGCAGGGACACTGAAACCTGAATTGGATTCTGTTGGGCCTGGGGTGGAGGCTGAGGTGGCTGCTTCCACTCGGGAAATTGTGGTTCCAGGGAACTCTTTTTCAGTTAAGCAAAACCATGGTTGTTCTGGTGTTTGTCAATCTATAGATACAGAGAAAGAAAAATTGGCTTTAAGGGTGGAGTCCTTTGAAAGGAAGAGATGGAAGAAACTCGCGACTGTGTTGTTGCTGAAATTCAAAAAGCTGGACTTGAAATCTCTGCAACGAAAATTCAACAAGTTTCACCTTAGAAGTACCTGGGATGGAAGATGACTGAGACGACAAGAACACCACAAAAAATTCAGATCCGAACCAGAGTCAACAACCTACAAGAGTTACAACAACTTCTAGGAGAAATCAACTGGGTCAGACCGATGTTGGGAATCACCAATGATGAACTGAGTCCGCTCTTCCATTTGCTGAGAGGAAGTTGCGACATCACTTCGCCAAGAACTTTAACCCCTGAAGCTCGTGCTGCTCTCGACAAAGTCACAGAAGCTCTTCAAAAAAAAAAGACAAGCTCATCGCTGCGTTCCTGAAAATCCTTTCTTTCTTGCAATCTTAGGAGAGAAGAAGCAGCTTTGTGGTCTCATTTTCCAGTGGGATTCCACAGAACAAGATCCTTTGTTAATAATGGAATGGGATTTTCCTCCCTACAGGTTTTCAAAGACCATTTGCTCAGTTTTAGAAATGATTGCATACATTATAATTAAGGCTAGAACCAGATTGCTAACTTTGGCAGGTCAAGAATTTTCAGTTATCTATTTGCCATTGAAAAATGATTATTTCAATTGGGCAATGCAAAATTCTGATGATTTACAATATGCATTCTTAGGTTTTCCAGGTGTTTGTTCCATACACTATCCAGCTCACAAACTACTGCAAGCAAAATTGAGTTTCAGAGAAAAACCTAAATTGAGTGAAGAACCTTTACATGCTGTGACTCTCTTCACTGATGGCTCTGGTAAAAGCCACAAGTCCGTTGTGACTTGGTTTAATCAAAAGACTAATGTTTGGGAATCTGATATTCAAACAGTAGAGGGATCCCCTCAAATTGTTGAGCCTGCTGCAGTAGTTTGAGCTTTTCAGCTGTTTCCTCAGCCTTTTAATTTGGTCACAGATTCTGCTTATGTTGCTAATGTAGTCAGGAGAATAGAAGGTTCCATTTTAAAGGATGTTAGTAATGAAACTTTACATCGTTGGCTTTCATGTCTTTTTATAACTTTGCAATATAGAACTAATCCATATTTTGTTTCTCACATTAGGGCGCATTCTTCACTTCCTGGATTTTTAGTGGAAGGAAATGCAAGAACGGACAAGCTGACAATGGTCATTTCTAACACATTGCCAAATAGTTTTGAACAAGCAAAATTGAGTCGTGCCTTTTTCCACCCAAATGCACAAGCACTCATGCAAATGTTCCAAATCACTTAAAGTCAAGCTAAAGCTATCATTCATACTTGCCCTGACTGTCAATTGGTACAACCTCCTGTTTCTACAGGAGCAATCAACCCCCGAGGCTTACAAAGCCTACAGTTGTGGCAAACAGATGTTACTAAATAGCCTTCTTTTGGTAAATTTAAAAATATTCATGTTTCCATAGACACGTTCTCTGGTGCAGTTTTTGCTTCCCTTCACACAAGTGATACTGGCAGCCATGCCTGTCATCATTTCCTGCAAGCTTTTGCTTCATTGGGTATACCCCAAGAAGTAAAAACTGACAATGGCCCCGCATACATATCTCAAAAATTGGCCACATTTTTAAATGAATGGGGTGTTCGACACATTTTTGGTATTCCCCACTCTCCCACAAGCCAAGCAATCATTGAAAGAACACATCAAACCTTAAAACGCATATTAGATCAACAGAGAGGGGGAACGGAAATCACCCCACAGATGAGACTGAGTAAGGCTTTGTATGTTTTTAATTTTCTAAATAGTAAAAGTACAGAACCAGATCCACCAATCTTTAGACACTTTTCAAATAGCACACAGGCAAAACTGAAAGAACATCCTCCTCTTCTAATTAGAAACCCTGACTCTGGACAGATGGAAGGTCCGTTTCAATTAATAACGTGGGGCAAAGGGTATGCTTCTATTTCCACAGGTGCTGGAAGAATTAAGTGGGTTCCTGCCAAAAACGTCAAACCGTATCGCACTTCAGAACCTGTTGTCGAGCCTAGAACTGAGGAAGCGAGTACGCAGACGTAGACCGAATGGAAGGATCCCGGGTCTCGCCTGACGCCTCTTGTGCCTGACGTTCATTGTGCATCGGTGGAACCCGTGAACTCTGATTTTGTGCCAATTTTTATTTATGAGTATACGAATTAAATGCTGAATGTTTGTTTAACAAAGCTAATTTTTGGCTGAAAATTTAGGTTCTTGTTTTGGTTTAGAAAGAATTCTGCCAAAACTTAGTTCTTGAAAGAGATGGGGCAGAATCAAATGGTATACTTGTTTTGCTTGATTTTAATTGTTTTTTGTCGTGCAGATTTGCCTGAGGATCAACCGAAGACAAATGTTTGGGTGACCTTAGCCAAGGCTGCCGGATCGGATACTATATGTCTGTCTAATTCGGAACCAGAAAAGCCTTTCTCAACCTGTTTGGTTGGTGTGCCAGTGAAAGAGTTTCCTTTGGTCAGAAAAGAATCCAATGGTAAACCAGGTGGAATTGACAATGGAAACAGTCCTTCCTTCAATTGGAACATTTGTTCCAAGAAACTTCTCAGGGCAGCAAATGTTTCAAACAGTTGGGATGTGTTTCTACAGACGGACCAATCTCCACGGCAATTGCCAAAAGGGTATTGGATCATTTGCGGAGACAGAGGTTGGCAAGGCATTCCAGCCCACCTTGAAGGTGGCCCTTGCAGCACTGGTATGCTTCCCATAATTGCCCCCACTGCCAAAGCAGTGATGAAAAAGAAACAAAGGAAAACAAGAGCTGTTCCTCATTATGATGAGAACTGTCAGAGTGATTTTATGCCTTGGAATGCCGCCAGAAGGGTTTCAGCAGGTATATTTCTACCCCAATTGGCTTCAGCTGTGGCATTGAGACAATTAGATCGAGTTGGATGTTGGCTGAGCAAACAAGCTAATGCCACATCCTCCGCAATCAGTGATATGTTGACCAATGTTGATAGTATTAGACATGCTACTCTTCAAAACAGAGCAGCCATTGATTTTCTCTTACTGGCACAAGGACATGGTTGTGAGGAATTGGAAGGTTTGTGTTGTATGAATTTGTCTGATCATTCTGAATCCATTCACAAAAGCATTCAAAAATTAAAGGATCTGACAGCCCAAATTAAAGAAGATGGAGGTTCCTGGTTGGATGATTTGTATCAAAATTGCAGTTTTGCACCTTGGCTAAGGCAACTTTGCAAGATAGGTCTTTACATATTAGGTGTTCTAATACTGATATTGATAGTGGTACCTTGTATACTCTGTTGTGTTCGGCGAATGATGAACAAAACAGTCCGAGAAGTTTTTGTCATTCAAGCAGGAGAATTAGGAAGTAGAAGCACAGAGAGTGTACGAAATCTCACGAAAGCAGTAGATGAGGGTATTGACATGAACGAAGGTTTTGAATTAAGGCCTTGGAATCGACCAGAGTTTTTTGAACGATGCCTTGTGACTGTTGCCAAACATATCTCTTTCAGGGATTGGGTCTTCACAGCATTAAGTTGCTGTGCCGTAATATAGCAATGCTTCAGTTTAGTGAAAATAGGTCTTCAGCAGATAATAAGCAGAAATTTTGCAATAGAGCTATGAAACGCAAATAGCAAGCGACAAGAAAATGAAAGCTTCTGGGTCAAACAGAGAGGGGGAAATGTTGGAATCCATAAGGTTAGAGGATTTTTAAGAAATGGTTAAAAAGAAGTATGTAGGCCTTAGACTGGAGTTTTGTTAGCATTGCAGAAAAGTTTCCCATGCAAGCAGAAAAAGTTTTCCATGCAAGCAGAAAAGTTTCCCAAGCAGTAGACGTGACAAATAACAATAGGCTTCTGTAGAATTGGCTTTAGGATGGCAACAAGGTTATTTAATGTATATCTTTAGAAGGTTAGCATGAATAGAACTCTGTTCTTTGTCTCTTATCAACTAGTCTTTGTTTTAGCTACGATTACCTATGTTTTATAAGATTGGATAGAATGCTTGTCAATATGTGTTTTCTGTGTCTGATTGGCTGAATTCTAGTCTGAGATGATTTTATGTATTGCTGTATGAGCCCTGTTGAAGGAGACATTTTTTGGTGTGGATCAGTGAGCTGTCATGTCTCCATTTTGTATTTTGAGACTGATGTGCTGGAAATAAAAGCAAAAATCTCTTCACTGGTCTGGTTACCATGTTATCCATATTTGGATATTTTGCCGCGGCCTAGTGGGTTCCTTTTTTAAGGCGTGGGTTCCTGACACCATTGGACTTATACCTGTCCCGTCCCCCGCATATTGCTGCCCCGTGTGAGGACGTAGAATAGAAGAAAAACAAAGAAAAATCGTGGAAGCACCAGCCGCGGAGACCCAAGTGTTAACAAGGAGGACACTGTATCATCTCTCCCGCCGAAACCAAGAAAATTGTAAGTAGCTTATCTCGGGAGAGCGCTTGGGTGACGTTGGGAGGAAAAATAGAGAAAAAGAAAATTATTAAAAGAGCACAAAAATGGGAACGAATTTATCAGAAGTTGAATGGGATGTTTTTTATCAATTAGAGACAATGTTACAAGAAAAAGGTCACTCTGAAATTTCAAAAACTGAGCTTAAAAACTTACTTATCTGGGTTAAAGCGAATACGCAAGATTTAAATCTGCAGTCTGCTTTTTCTTTTCATTTTTGGGATCAGATAAACTGGAGAATCTATAATCTAGTCTCTCTCAAAAAAGATGAAAGCTTAAGAGAACTTGTGCCGGTTTGTAGTGCGCTGTTGTAGTGCTTTTTTAAACAAAGTGATAAAAATAAGATCAACTTGGACTCAGAAAACAGAGCTTCTGGTTCTATCTCACGAAATTCCAGTAAACCAGAGACTGTGTGTGTATCGGAGAATGTTACAAGTGTTGTTGCAAATGCTGAAAGTATTGCTTTGAACTCTGTTGAACAAAATCTTTCTTCTCTCTCTCTGGGAAAAAATGAGACTCTTTCGGACTTTTCTTCGCGTTGTTCTGTTAATGTAAAAATATGTGACTCTTGTAAGGGGGATGGAACAAAGTGTGTAAAAGATGGAAATGGAAAAGTGACTGTACTTCCTAAAATTGTTTGTGCAGGGACACTGAAACCTGAATTGGATTCTGTTGGGCCTGGGGTGGAGGCTGAGGTGGCTGCTTCCACTCGGGAAATTGTGGTTCCAGGGAACTCTTTTTCAGTTAAGCAAAACCATGGTTGTTCTGGTGTTTGTCAATCTATAGATACAGAGAAAGAAAAATTGGCTTTAAGGGTGGAGTCCTTTGAAAGGAAGAGATGGAAGAAACTCGCGACTGTGTTGTTGCTGAAATTCAAAAAGCTGGACTTGAAATCTCTGCAACGAAAATTCAACAAGTTTCACCTTAGAAGTACCTGGGATGGAAGATGACTGAGACAACAAGAACACCACAAAAAATTCAGATCCGAACCAGAGTCAACAACCTACAAGAGTTACAACAACTTCTAGGAGAAATCAACTGGGTCAGACCGATGTTGGGAATCACCAATGATGAACTGAGTCCGCTCTTCCATTTGCTGAGAGGAAGTTGCGACATCACTTCGCCAAGAACTTTAACCCCTGAAGCTCGTGCTGCTCTCGACAAAGTCACAGAAGCTCTTCAAAAAAGACAAGCTCATCGCTGCGTTCCTGAAAATCCTTTCTTTCTTGCAATCTTAGGAGAGAAGAAGCAGCTTTGTGGTCTCATTTTCCAGTGGGATTCCACAGAACAAGATCCTTTGTTAATAATGGAATGGGATTTTCCTCCCTACAGGTTTTCAAAGACCATTTGCTCAGTTTTAGAAATGATTGCATACATTATAATTAAGGCTAGAACCAGATTGTTGACTTTGGCAGGTCAAGAATTTTCAGTTATCTATTTGCCATTGAAAAATGATTATTTCAATTGGGCAATGCAAAATTCTGATGATTTACAATATGCATTCTTAGGTTTTCCAGGTGTTTGTTCCATACACTATCCAGCTCACAAACTACTGCAAGCAAAATTGAGTTTCAGAGAAAAACCTAAATTGAGTGAAGAACCTTTACATGCTGTGACTCTCTTCACTGATGGCTCTGGTAAAAGCCACAAGTCCGTTGTGACTTGGTTTAATCAAAAGACTAATGTTTGGGAATCTGATATTCAAACAGTAGAGGGATCCCCTCAAATTGTTGAGCCTGCTGCAGTAGTTTGAGCTTTTCAGCTGTTTCCTCAGCCTTTTAATTTGGTCACAGATTCTGCTTATGTTGCTAATGTAGTCAGGAGAATAGAAGGTTCCATTTTAAAGGATGTTAGTAATGAAACTTTACATCGTTGGCTTTCATGTCTTTTTATAACTTTGCAATATAGAACTAATCCATATTTTGTTTCTCACATTAGGGCGCATTCTTCACTTCCTGGATTTTTAGTGGAAGGAAATGCAAGAGCGGACAAGCTGACAATGGTCATTTCTAACACATTGCCAAATAGTTTTGAACAAGCAAAATTGAGTCATGCCTTTTTCCACCAAAATGCACAAGCACTCATGCAAATGTTCCAAATCACTTAAAGTCAAGCTAAAGCTATCATTCATACTTGCCCTGACTGTCAATTGGTACAACCTCCTGTTTCTACAGGAGCAATCAACCCCCGAGGCTTACAAAGCCTACAGTTGTGGCAAACAGATGTTACTAAATAGCCTTCTTTTGGTAAATTTAAAAATATTCATGTTTCCATAGACACGTTCTCTGGTGCAGTTTTTGCTTCCCTTCACACAAGTGATACTGGCAGCCATGCCTGTCATCATTTCCTGCAAGCTTTTGCTTCATTGGGTATACCCCAAGAAGTAAAAACTGACAATGGCCCCGCATACATATCTCAAAAATTGGCCACATTTTTAAATGAATGGGGTGTTCGACGCATTTTTGGTATTCCCCACTCTCCCACAAGCCAAGCAATCATTGAAAGAACACATCAAACCTTAAAACGCATATTAGATCAACAGAGAGGGGGAACGGAAATCACCCCACAGATGAGACTGAGTAAGGCTTTGTATGTTTTTAATTTTCTAAATAGTAAAAGTACAGAACCAGATCCACCAATCTTTAGACACTTTTCAAATAGCACACAGGCAAAACTGAAAGAACATCCTCCTCTTCTAATTAGAAACCCTGACTCTGGACAGATGGAAGGTCCGTTTCAATTAATAACGTGGGGCAAAGGGTATGCTTCTATTTCCACAGGTGCTGGAAGAATTAAGTGGGTTCCTGCCAAAAACGTCAAACCGTATCGCACTTCAGAACCTGTTGTCGAGCCTAGAACTGAGGAAGCGAGTACGCAGACGTAGACCGAATGGAAGGATCCCGGGTCTCGCCTGACGCCTCTTGTGCCTGACGTTCATTGTGCATCGGTGGAACCCGTGAACTCTGATTTTGTGCCAATTTTTATTTATGAGTATACGAATTAAATGCTGAATGTTTGTTTAACAAAGCTAATTTTTGGCTGAAAATTTAGGTTCTTGTTTTGGTTTAGAAAGAATTCTGCCAAAACTTAGTTCTTGAAAGAGATGGGGCAGAATCAAATGGTATACTTGTTTTGCTTGATTTTAATTGTTTTTTGTCGTGCAGATTTGCCTGAGGATCAACCGAAGACGAATGTTTGGGTGACCTTAGCCAAGGCTGCCGGATCGGATACTATATGTCTGTCTAATTCGGAACCAGAAAAGCCTTTCTCAACCTGTTTGGTTGGTGTGCCAGTGAAAGAGTTTCCTTTGGTCAGAAAAGAATCCAATGGTAAACCAGGTGGAATTGACAATGGAAACAGTCCTTCCTTCAATTGGAACATTTGTTCCAAGAAACTTCTCAGGGCAGCAAATGTTTCAAACAGTTGGGATGTGTTTCTACAGACGGACCAATCTCCACGGCAATTGCCAAAAGGGTATTGGATCATTTGCGGAGACAGAGGTTGGCAAGGCATTCCAGCCCACCTTGAAGGTGGCCCTTGCAGCACTGGTATGCTTACCATAATTGCCCCCACTGCCAAAGCAGTGATGAAAAAGAAACAAAGGAAAACAAGAGCTGTTCCTCATTATGATGAGAACTGTCAGAGTGATTTTATGCCTTGGAATGCCGCCAGAAGGGTTTCAGCAGGTATATTTCTACCCCAATTGGCTTCAGCTGTGGCATTGAGACAATTAGATCGAGTTGGATGTTGGCTGAGCAAACAAGCTAATGCCACATCCTCCGCAATCAGTGATATGTTGACCAATGTTGATAGTATTAGACATGCTACTCTTCAAAACAGAGCAGCCATTGATTTTCTCTTACTGGCACAAGGACATGGTTGTGAGGAATTGGAAGGTTTGTGTTGTATGAATTTGTCTGATCATTCTGAATCCATTCACAAAAGCATTCAAAAATTAGAGGATCTGACAGCCCAAATTAAAGAAGATGGAGGTTCCTGGTTGGATGATTTGTATCAAAATTGCAGTTTTGCACCTTGGCTAAGGCAACTTTGCAAGATAGGTCTTTACATATTAGGTGTTCTAATACTGATATTGATAGTGGTACCTTGTATACTCTGTTGTGTTCGGCGAATGATGAACAAAACAGTCCGAGAAGTTTTTGTCATTCAAGCAGGAGAATTAGGAAGTAGAAGCACAGAGAGTGTACGAAATCTCACGAAAGCAGTAGATGAGGGTATTGACATGAACGAAGGTTTTGAATTAAGGCCTTGGAATCGACCGGAGTTTTTTGAACGATGCCTTGTGACTGTTGCCAAACATATCTCTTTCAGGGATTGGGTCTTCACAGCATTAAGTTGCTGTGCCGTAATATAGCAATGCTTCAGTTTAGTGAAAATAGGTCTTCAGCAGATAATAAGCAGAAATTTTGCAATAGAGCTATGAAACGCAAATAGCAAGCGACAAGAAAATGAAAGCTTCTGGGTCAAACAGAGAGGGGGAAATGTTGGAATCCATAAGGTTAGAGGATTTTTAAGAAATGGTTAAAAAGAAGTATGTAGGCCTTAGACTGGAGTTTTGTTAGCATTGCAGAAAAGTTTCCCATGCAAGCAGAAAAAGTTTTCCATGCAAGCAGAAAAGTTTCCCAAGCAGTAGACGTGACAAATAACAATAGGCTTCTGTAGAATTGGCTTTAGGATGGCAACAAGGTTATTTAATGTATATCTTTAGAAGGTTAGCATGAATAGAACTCTGTTCTTTGTCTCTTATCAACTAGTCTTTGTTTTAGCTACGATTACCTATGTTTTATAAGATTGGATAGAATGCTTGTCAATATGTGTTTTCTGTGTCTGATTGGCTGAATTCTAGTCTGAGATGATTTTATGTATTGCTGTATGAGCCCTGTTGAAGGAGACATTTTTTGGTGTGGATCAGTGAGCTGTCATGTCTCCATTTTGTATTTTGAGACTGATGTGCTGGAAATAAAAGCAAAAATCTCTTCACTGGTCTGGTTACCATGTTATCCATATTTGGATATTTTGCCGCGGCCTAGTGGGTTCCTTTTTTAAGGCGTGGGTTCCTGACACCATTGGACTTATACCTGTCCCGTCCCCCGCATATTGCTGCCCCGTGTGAGGACGTAGAATAGAAGAAAAACAAAGAAAAATCGTGGAAGCACCAGCCGCGGAGACCCAAGTGTTAACAAGGAGGACACTGTATCATCTCTCCCGCCGAAACCAAGAAAATTGTAAGTAACTTATCTCGGGAGAGCGCTTGGGTGACGTTGGGAGGAAAAATAGAGAAAAAGAAAATTATTAAAAGAGCACAAAAATGGGAACGAATTTATCAGAAGTTGAATGGGATGTTTTTCATCAATTAGAGACAATGTTACAAGAAAAAGGTCACTCTGAAATTTCAAAAACTGAGCTTAAAAACTTACTTATCTGGGTTAAAGCGAATACGCAAGATTTAAATCTGCAGTCTGCTTTTTCTTTTCATTTTTGGGATCAGATAAACTGGAGAATCTATAATCTAGTCTCTCTCAAAAAAGATGAAAGCTTAAGAGAACTTGTGCCGGTTTGTAGTGCGCTGTTGTAGTGCTTTTTTAAACAAAGTGATAAAAATAAGATCAACTTGGACTCAGAAAACAGAGCTTCTGGTTCTCTCTCACGAAATTCCAGTAAACCAGAGACTGTGTGTGTATCGGAGAATGTTACAAGTGTTGTTGCAAATGCTGAAAGTATTGCTTTGAACTCTGTTGAACAAAATCTTTCTTCTCTCTCTCTGGGAAAAAATGAGACTCTTTCGGACTTTTCTTCGCGTTGTTCTGTTAATGTGAAAATATGTGACTCTTGTAAGGGGGATGGAACAAAGTGTGTAAAAGATGGAAATGAAAAAGTGACTGTACTTCCTAAAATTGTTTGTGCAGGGACACTGAAACCTGAATTGGATTCTGTTGGGCCTGGGGTGGAGGCTGAGGTGGCTGCTTCCACTCGGGAAATTGTGGTTCCAGGGAACTCTTTTTCAGTTAAGCAAAACCATGGTTGTTCTGGTGTTTGTCAATCTATAGATACAGAGAAAGAAAAATTGGCTTTAAGGGTGGAGTCCTTTGAAAGGAAGAGATGGAAGAAACTCGCGACTGTGTTGTTGCTGAAATTCAAAAAGCTGGACTTGAAATCTCTGCAACGAAAATTCAACAAGTTTCACCTTAGAAGTACCTGGGTCGGAAGATGACTGAGACGACAAGAACACCACAAAAAATTCAGATCCGAACCAGAGTCAACAACCTACAAGAGTTACAACAACTTCTAGGAGAAATCAACTGGGTCAGACCGATGTTGGGAATCACCAATGATGAACTGAGTCCGCTCTTCCATTTGCTGAGAGGAAGTTGCGACATCACTTCGCCAAGAACTTTAACCCCTGAAGCTCGTGCTGCTCTCGACAAAGTCACAGAAGCTCTTCAAAAAAGACAAGCTCATCGCTGCGTTCCTGAAAATCCTTTCTTTCTTGCAATCTTAGGAGAGAAGAAGCAGCTTTGTGGTCTCATTTTCCAGTGGGATTCCACAGAACAAGATCCTTTGTTAATAATGGAATGGGATTTTCCTCCCTACAGGTTTTCAAAGGCCATTTGCTCAGTTTTAGAAATGATTGCATACATTATAATTAAGGCTAGAACCAGATTGTTAACTTTGGCAGGTCAAGAATTTTCAGTTATCTATTTGCCATTGAAAAATGATTATTTCAACTGGGCAATGCAAAATTCTGATGATTTACAATATGCATTCTTAGGTTTTCCAGGTGTTTGTTCCATACACTATCCAGCTCACAAACTACTGCAAGCAAAATTGAGTTTCAGAGAAAAACCTAAATTGAGTGAAGAACCTTTACATGCTGTGACTCTCTTCACTGATGGCTCTGGTAAAAGCCACAAGTCCGTTGTGACTTGGTTTAATCAAAAGACTAATGTTTGGGAATCTGATATTCAAACAGTAGAGGGATCCCCTCAAATTGTTGAGCCTGCTGCAGTAGTTTGAGCTTTTCAGCTGTTTCCTCAGCCTTTTAATTTGGTCACAGATTCTGCTTATGTTGCTAATGTAGTCAGGAGAATAGAAGGTTCCATTTTAAAGGATGTTAGTAATGAAACTTTACATCGTTGGCTTTCATGTCTTTTTATAACTTTGCAATATAGAACTAATCCATATTTTGTTTCTCACATTAGGGCGCATTCTTCACTTCCTGGATTTTTAGTGGAAGGAAATGCAAGAGCGGACAAGCTGACAATGGTCATTTCTAACACATTGCCAAATAGTTTTGAACAAGCAAAATTGAGTCATGCCTTTTTCCACCAAAATGCACAAGCACTCATGCAAATGTTCCAAATCACTTAAAGTCAAGCTAAAGCTATCATTCATACTTGCCCTGACTGTCAATTGGTACAACCTCCTGTTTCTACAGGAGCAATCAACCCCCGAGGCTTACAAAGCCTACAGTTGTGGCAAACAGATGTTACTAAATAGCCTTCTTTTGGTAAATTTAAAAATATTCATGTTTCCATAGACACGTTCTCTGGTGCAGTTTTTGCTTCCCTTCACACAAGTGATACTGGCAGCCATGCCTGTCATCATTTCCTGCAAGCTTTTGCTTCATTGGGTATACCCCAAGAAGTAAAAACTGACAATGGCCCCGCATACATATCTCAAAAATTGGCCACATTTTTAAATGAATGGGGTGTTCGACGCATTTTTGGTATTCCCCACTCTCCCACAAGCCAAGCAATCATTGAAAGAACACATCAAACCTTAAAACGCATATTAGATCAACAGAGAGGGGGAACGGAAATCACCCCACAGATGAGACTGAGTAAGGCTTTGTATGTTTTTAATTTTCTAAATAGTAAAAGTACAGAACCAGATCCACCAATCTTTAGACACTTTTCAAATAGCACACAGGCAAAACTGAAAGAACATCCTCCTCTTCTAATTAGAAACCCTGACTCTGGACAGATGGAAGGTCCGTTTCAATTAATAACGTGGGGCAAAGGGTATGCTTCTATTTCCACAGGTGCTGGAAGAATTAAGTGGGTTCCTGCCAAAAACGTCAAACCGTATCGCACTTCAGAACCTGTTGTCGAGCCTAGAACTGAGGAAGCGAGTACGCAGACGTAGACCGAATGGAAGGATCCCGGGTCTCGCCTGACGCCTCTTGTGCCTGACGTTCATTGTGCATCGGTGGAACCCATGAACTCTGATTTTGTGCCAATTTTTATTTATGAGTATACGAATTAAATGCTGAATGTTTGTTTAACAAAGCTAAATTTTGGCTGAAAATTTAGGTTCTTGTTTTGGTTTAGAAAGAATTCTGCCAAAACTTAGTTCTTGAAAGAGATGGGGCAGAATCAAATGGTATACTTCTTTTGCTTGATTTTAATTGTTTTTTGTCGTGCAGATTTGCCTGAGGATCAACCGAAGACGAATGTTTGGGTGACCTTAGCCAAGGCTGCCGGATCGGATACTATATGTCTGTCTAATTCGGAACCAGAAAAGCCTTTCTCAACCTGTTTGGTTGGTGTGCCAGTGAAAGAGTTTCCTTTGGTCAGAAAAGAATCCAATGGTAAACCAGGTGGAATTGACAATGGAAACAGTCCTTCCTTCAATTGGAACATTTGTTCCAAGAAACTTCTCAGGGCAGCAAATGTTTCAAACAGTTGGGATGTGTTTCTACAGACGGACCAATCTCCACGGCAATTGCCAAAAGGGTATTGGATCATTTGCGGAGACAGAGGTTGGCAAGGCATTCCAGCCCACCTTGAAGGTGGCCCTTGCAGCATTGGTATGCTTCCCATAATTGCCCCCACTGCCAAAGCAGTGATGAAAAAGAAACAAAGGAAAACAAGAGCTGTTCCTCATTATGATGAGAACTGTCAGAGTGATTTTATGCCTTGGAATGCCGCCAGAAGGGTTTCAGCAGGTATATTTCTACCCCAATTGGCTTCAGCTGTGGCATTGAGACAATTAGATCGAGTTGGATGTTGGCTGAGCAAACAAGCTAATGCCACATCCTCCGCAATCAGTGATATGTTGACCAATGTTGATAGTATTAGACATGCTACTCTTCAAAACAGAGCAGCCATTGATTTTCTCTTACTGGCACAAGGACATGGTTGTGAGGAATTGGAAGGTTTGTGTTGTATGAATTTGTCTGATCATTCTGAATCCATTCACAAAAGCATTCAAAAATTAAAGGATCTGACAGCCCAAATTAAAGAAGATGGAGGTTCCTGGTTGGATGATTTGTATCAAAATTGCAGTTTTGCACCTTGGCTAAGGCAACTTTGCAAGATAGGTCTTTACATATTAGGTGTTCTAATACTGATATTGATAGTGGTACCTTGTATACTCTGTTGTGTTCGGCGAATGATGAACAAAACAGTCCGAGAAGTTTTTGTCATTCAAGCAGGAGAATTAGGAAGTAGAAGCACAGAGAGTGTACGAAATCTCACGAAAGCAGTAGATGAGGGTATTGACATGAACGAAGGTTTTGAATTAAGGCCTTGGAATCGACCAGAGTTTTTTGAACGATGCCTTGTGACTGTTGCCAAACATATCTCTTTCAGGGATTGGGTCTTCACAGCATTAAGTTGCTGTGCCGTAATATAGCAATGCTTCAGTTTAGTGAAAATAGGTCTTCAGCAGATAATAAGCAGAAATTTTGCAATAGAGCTATGAAACGCAAATAGCAAGCGACAAGAAAATGAAAGCTTCTGGGTCAAACAGAGAGGGGGAAATGTTGGAATCCATAAGGTTAGAGGATTTTTAAGAAATGGTTAAAAAGAAGTATGTAGGCCTTAGACTGGAGTTTTGTTAGCATTGCAGAAAAGTTTCCCATGCAAGCAGAAAAAGTTTTCCATGCAAGCAGAAAAGTTTCCCAAGCAGTAGACGTGACAAATAACAATAGGCTTCTGTAGAATTGGCTTTAGGATGGCAACAAGGTTATTTAATGTATATCTTTAGAAGGTTAGCATGAATAGAACTCTGTTCTTTGTCTCTTATCAACTAGTCTTTGTTTTAGCTACGATTACCTATGTTTTATAAGATTGGATAGAATGCTTGTCAATATGTGTTTTCTGTGTCTGATTGGCTGAATTCTAGTCTGAGATGATTTTATGTATTGCTGTATGAGCCCTGTTGAAGGAGACATTTTTTGGTGTGGATCAGTGAGCTGTCATGTCTCCATTTTGTATTTTGAGACTGATGTGCTGGAAATAAAAGCAAAAATCTCTTCACTGGTCTGGTTACCATGTTATCCATATTTGGATATTTTGCCGCGGCCTAGTGGGTTCCTTTTTTAAGGCGTGGGTTCCTGACACCATTGGACTTATACCTGTCCCGTCCCCCGCATATTGCTGCCCCGTGTGAGGACGTAGAATAGAAGAAAAACAAAGAAAAATCGTGGAAGCACCAGCCGCGGAGACCCAAGTGTTAACAAGGAGGACACTGTATCATCTCTCCCGCCGAAACCAAGAAAATTGTAAGTAGCTTATCTCGGGAGAGCGCTTGGGTGACGTTGGGAGGAAAAATAGAGAAAAAGAAAATTATTAAAAGAGCACAAAAATGGGAACGAATTTATCAGAAGTTGAATGGGATGTTTTTCATCAATTAGAGACAATGTTACAAGAAAAAGGTCACTCTGAAATTTCAAAAACTGAGCTTAAAAACTTACTTATCTGGGTTAAAGCGAATACGCAAGATTTAAATCTGCAGTCTGCTTTTTCTTTTCATTTTTGGGATCAGATAAACTGGAGAATCTATAATCTAGTCTCTCTCAAAAAAGATGAAAGCTTAAGAGAACTTGTGCCGGTTTGTAGTGCGCTGTTGTAGTGCTTTTTTAAACAAAGTGATAAAAATAAGATCAACTTGGACTCAGAAAACAGAGCTTCTGGTTCTATCTCACGAAATTCCAGTAAACCAGAGACTGTGTGTGTATCGGAGAATGTTACAAGTGTTGTTGCAAATGCTGAAAGTATTGCTTTGAACTCTGTTGAACAAAATCTTTCTTCTCTCTCTCTGGGAAAAAATGAGACTCTTTCGGACTTTTCTTCGCGTTGTTCTGTTAATGTAAAACTATGTGACTCTTGTAAGGGGGATGGAACAAAGTGTGTAAAAGATGGAAATGAAAAAGTGACTGTACTTCCTAAAATTGTTTGTGCAGGGACACTGAAACCTGAATTGGATTCTGTTGGGCCTGGGGTGGAGGCTGAGGTGGCTGCTTCCACTCGGGAAATTGTGGTTCCAGGGAACTCTTTTTCAGTTAAGCAAAACCATGGTTGTTCTGGTGTTTGTCAATCTATAGATACAGAGAAAGAAAAATTGGCTTTAAGGGTGGAGTCCTTTGAAAGGAAGAGATGGAAGAAACTCGCGACTGTGTTGTTGCTGAAATTCAAAAAGCTGGACTTGAAATCTCTGCAACGAAAATTCAACAAGTTTCACCTTAGAAGTACCTGGGATGGAAGATGACTGAGACGACAAGAACACCACAAAAAATTCAGATCCGAACCAGAGTCAACAACCTACAAGAGTTACAACAACTTCTAGGAGAAATCAACTGGGTCAGACCGATGTTGGGAATCACCAATGATGAACTGAGTCCGCTCTTCCATTTGCTGAGAGGAAGTTGCGACATCACTTCGCCAAGAACTTTAACCCCTGAAGCTCGTGCTGCTCTCGACAAAGTCACAGAAGCTCTTCAAAAAAGACAAGCTCATCGCTGCGTTCCTGAAAATCCTTTCTTTCTTGCAATCTTAGGAGAGAAGAAGCAGCTTTGTGGTCTCATTTTCCAGTGGGATTCCACAGAACAAGATCCTTTGTTAATAATGGAATGGGATTTTCCTCCCTACAGGTTTTCAAAGACCATTTGCTCAGTTTTAGAAATGATTGCATACATTATAATTAAGGCTAGAACCAGATTGTTAACTTTGGCAGGTCAAGAATGTTCAGTTATCTATTTGCCATTGAAAAATGATTATTTCAATTGGGCAATGCAAAATTCTGATGATTTACAATATGCATTCTTAGGTTTTCCAGGTGTTTGTTCCATACACTATCCAGCTCACAAACTACTGCAAGCAAAATTGAGTTTCAGAGAAAAACCTAAATTGAGTGAAGAACCTTTACATGCTGTGACTCTCTTCACTGATGGCTCTGGTAAAAGCCACAAGTCCGTTGTGACTTGGTTTAATCAAAAGACTAATGTTTGGGAATCTGATATTCAAACAGTAGAGGGATCCCCTCAAATTGTTGAGCCTGCTGCAGTAGTTTGAGCTTTTCAGCTGTTTCCTCAGCCTTTTAATTTGGTCACAGATTCTGCTTATGTTGCTAATGTAGTCAGGAGAATAGAAGGTTCCATTTTAAAGGATGTTAGTAATGAAACTTTACATCGTTGGCTTTCATGTCTTTTTATAACTTTGCAATATAGAACTAATCCATATTTTGTTTCTCACATTAGGGCGCATTCTTCACTTCCTGGATTTTTAGTGGAAGGAAATGCAAGAACGGACAAGCTGACAATGGTCATTTCTAACACATTGCCAAATAGTTTTGAACAAGCAAAATTGAGTCATGCCTTTTTCCACCAAAATGCACAAGCACTCATGCAAATGTTCCAAATCACTTAAAGTCAAGCTAAAGCTATCATTCATACTTGCCCTGACTGTCAATTGGTACAACCTCCTGTTTCTACAGGAGCAATCAACCCCCGAGGCTTACAAAGCCTACAGTTGTGGCAAACAGATGTTACTAAATAGCCTTCTTTTGGTAAATTTAAAAATATTCATGTTTCCATAGACACGTTCTCTGGTGCAGTTTTTGCTTCCCTTCACACAAGTGATACTGGCAGCCATGCCTGTCATCATTTCCTGCAAGCTTTTGCTTCATTGGGTATACCCCAAGAAGTAAAAACTGACAATGGCCCCGCATACATATCTCAAAAATTGGCCACATTTTTAAATGAATGGGGTGTTCGACACATTTTTGGTATTCCCCACTCTCCCACAAGCCAAGCAATCATTGAAAGAACACATCAAACCTTAAAACGCATATTAGATCAACAGAGAGGGGGAACGGAAATCACCCCACAGATGAGACTGAGTAAGGCTTTGTATGTTTTTAATTTTCTAAATAGTAAAAGTACAGAACCAGATCCACCAATCTTTAGACACTTTTCAAATAGCACACAGGCAAAACTGAAAGAACATCCTCCTCTTCTAATTAGAAACCCTGACTCTGGACAGATGGAAGGTCCGTTTCAATTAATAACGTGGGGCAAAGGGTATGCTTCTATTTCCACAGGTGCTGGAAGAATTAAGTGGGTTCCTGCCAAAAACGTCAAACCGTATCGCACTTCAGAACCTGTTGTCGAGCCTAGAACTGAGGAAGCGAGTACGCAGACGTAGACCGAATGGAAGGATCCCGGGTCTCGCCTGACGCCTCTTGTGCCTGACGTTCATTGTGCATCGGTGGAACCCGTGAACTCTGATTTTGTGCCAATTTTTATTTATGAGTATACGAATTAAATGCTGAATGTTTGTTTAACAAAGCTAATTTTTGGCTGAAAATTTAGGTTCTTGTTTTGGTTTAGAAAGAATTCTGCCAAAACTTAGTTCTTGAAAGAGATGGGGCAGAATCAAATGGTATACTTGTTTTGCTTGATTTTAATTGTTTTTTGTCGTGCAGATTTGCCTGAGGATCAACCGAAGACGAATGTTTGGGTGACCTTAGCCAAGGCTGCCAGATCGGATACTATATGTCTGTCTAATTCGGAACCAGAAAAGCCTTTCTCAACCTGTTTGGTTGGTGTGCCAGTGAAAGAGTTTCCTTTGGTCAGAAAAGAATCCAATGGTAAACCAGGTGGAATTGACAATGGAAACAGTCCTTCCTTCAATTGGAACATTTGTTCCAAGAAACTTCTCAGGGCAGCAAATGTTTCAAACAGTTGGGATGTGTTTCTACAGACGGACCAATCTCCACGGCAATTGCCAAAAGGGTATTGGATCATTTGCGGAGACAGAGGTTGGCAAGGCATTCCAGCCCACCTTGAAGGTGGCCCTTGCAGCACTGGTATGCTTCCCATAATTGCCCCCACTGCCAAAGCAGTGATGAAAAAGAAACAAAGGAAAACAAGAGCTGTTCCTCATTATGATGAGAACTGTCAGAGTGATTTTATGCCTTGGAATGCCGCCAGAAGGGTTTCAGCAGGTATATTTCTACCCCAATTGGCTTCAGCTGTGGCATTGAGACAATTAGATCGAGTTGGATGTTGGCTGAGCAAACAAGCTAATGCCACATCCTCCGCAATCAGTGATATGTTGACCAATGTTGATAGTATTAGACATGCTACTCTTCAAAACAGAGCAGCCATTGATTTTCTCTTACTGGCACAAGGACATGGTTGTGAGGAATTGGAAGGTTTGTGTTGTATGAATTTGTCTGATCATTCTGAATCCATTCACAAAAGCATTCAAAAATTAAAGGATCTGACAGCCCAAATTAAAGAAGATGGAGGTTCCTGGTTGGATGATTTGTATCAAAATTGCAGTTTTGCACCTTGGCTAAGGCAACTTTGCAAGATAGGTCTTTACATATTAGGTGTTCTAATACTGATATTGATAGTGGTACCTTGTATACTCTGTTGTGTTCGGCGAATGATGAACAAAACAGTCCGAGAAGTTTTTGTCATTCAAGCAGGAGAATTAGGAAGTAGAAGCACAGAGAGTGTACGAAATCTCACGAAAGCAGTAGATGAGGGTATTGACATGAACGAAGGTTTTGAATTAAGGCCTTGGAATCGACCAGAGTTTTTTGAACGATGCCTTGTGACTGTTGCCAAACATATCTCTTTCAGGGATTGGGTCTTCACAGCATTAAGTTGCTGTGCCGTAATATAGCAATGCTTCAGTTTAGTGAAAATAGGTCTTCAGCAGATAATAAGCAGAAATTTTGCAATAGAGCTATGAAACGCAAATAGCAAGCGACAAGAAAATGAAAGCTTCTGGGTCAAACAGAGAGGGGGAAATGTTGGAATCCATAAGGTTAGAGGATTTTTAAGAAATGGTTAAAAAGAAGTATGTAGGCCTTAGACTGGAGTTTTGTTAGCATTGCAGAAAAGTTTCCCATGCAAGCAGAAAAAGTTTTCCATGCAAGCAGAAAAGTTTCCCAAGCAGTAGACGTGACAAATAACAATAGGCTTCTGTAGAATTGGCTTTAGGATGGCAACAAGGTTATTTAATGTATATCTTTAGAAGGTTAGCATGAATAGAACTCTGTTCTTTGTCTCTTATCAACTAGTCTTTGTTTTAGCTACGATTACCTATGTTTTATAAGATTGGATAGAATGCTTGTCAAGATGTGTTTTCTGTGTCTGATTGGCTGAATTCTAGTCTGAGATGATTTTATGTATTGCTGTATGAGCCCTGTTGAAGGAGACATTTTTTGGTGTGGATCAGTGAGCTGTCATGTCTCCATTTTGTATTTTGAGACTGATGTGCTGGAAATAAAAGCAAAAATCTCTTCACTGGTCTGGTTACCATGTTATCCATATTTGGATATTTTGCCGCGGCCTAGTGGGTTCCTTTTTTAAGGCGTGGGTTCCTGACACCATTGGACTTATACCTGTCCCGTCCCCCGCATATTGCTGCCCCGTGTGAGGACGTAGAATAGAAGAAAAACAAAGAAAAATCGTGGAAGCACCAGCCGCGGAGACCCAAGTGTTAACAAGGAGGACACTGTATCATCTCTCCCGCCGAAACCAAGAAAATTGTAAGTAACTTATCTCGGGAGAGCGCTTGGGTGACGTTGGGAGGAAAAATAGAGAAAAAGAAAATTATTAAAAGAGCACAAAAATGGGAACGAATTTATCAGAAGTTGAATGGGATGTTTTTCATCAATTAGAGACAATGTTACAAGAAAAAGGTCACTCTGAAATTTCAAAAACTGAGCTTAAAAACTTACTTATCTGGGTTAAAGCGAATACGCAAGATTTAAATCTGCAGTCTGCTTTTTCTTTTCATTTTTGGGATCAGATAAACTGGAGAATCTATAATCTAGTCTCTCTCAAAAAAGATGAAAGCTTAAGAGAACTTGTGCCGGTTTGTAGTGCGCTGTTGTAGTGCTTTTTTAAACAAAGTGATAAAAATAAGATCAACTTGGACTCAGAAAACAGAGCTTCTGGTTCTATCTCACGAAATTCCAGTAAACCAGAGACTGTGTGTGTATCGGAGAATGTTACAAGTG
The DNA here is from genome assembly GCF_028018845.1 of Melospiza georgiana. NCBI lineage: Eukaryota > Metazoa > Chordata > Aves > Passeriformes > Passerellidae > Melospiza > Melospiza georgiana. The sequence continues at coordinate 27,644,757 of NC_080464.1, read as the reverse complement.
TTGTTGCAAATGCTGAAAGTATTGCTTTGAACTCTGTTGAACAAAATCTTTCTTCTCTCTCTCTGGGAAAAAATGAGACTCTTTCGGACTTTTCTTCGCGTTGTTCTGTTAATGTAAAAATATGTGACTCTTGTAAGGGGGATGGAACAAAGTGTGTAAAAGATGGAAATGAAAAAGTGACTGTACTTCCTAAAATTGTTTGTGCAGGGACACTGAAACCTGAATTGGATTCTGTTGGGCCTGGGGTGGAGGCTGAGGTGGCTGCTTCCACTCGGGAAATTGTGGTTCCAGGGAACTCTTTTTCAGTTAAGCAAAACCATGGTTGTTCTGGTGTTTGTCAATCTATAGATACAGAGAAAGAAAAATTGGCTTTAAGGGTGGAGTCCTTTGAAAGGAAGAGATGGAAGAAACTCGCGACTGTGTTGTTGCTGAAATTCAAAAAGCTGGACTTGAAATCTCTGCAACGAAAATTCAACAAGTTTCACCTTAGAAGTACCTGGGATGGAAGATGACTGAGACGACAAGAACACCACAAAAAATTCAGATCCGAACCAGAGTCAACAACCTACAAGAGTTACAACAACTTCTAGGAGAAATCAACTGGGTCAGACCGATGTTGGGAATCACCAATGATGAACTGAGTCCGCTCTTCCATTTGCTGAGAGGAAGTTGCGACATCACTTCGCCAAGAACTTTAACCCCTGAAGCTCGTGCTGCTCTCGACAAAGTCACAGAAGCTCTTCAAAAAAAAAAGACAAGCTCATCGCTGCGTTCCTGAAAATCCTTTCTTTCTTGCAATCTTAGGAGAGAAGAAGCAGCTTTGTGGTCTCATTTTCCAGTGGGATTCCACAGAACAAGATCCTTTGTTAATAATGGAATGGGATTTTCCTCCCTACAGGTTTTCAAAGACCATTTGCTCAGTTTTAGAAATGATTGCATACATTATAATTAAGGCTAGAACCAGATTGCTAACTTTGGCAGGTCAAGAATTTTCAGTTATCTATTTGCCATTGAAAAATGATTATTTCAATTGGGCAATGCAAAATTCTGATGATTTACAATATGCATTCTTAGGTTTTCCAGGTGTTTGTTCCATACACTATCCAGCTCACAAACTACTGCAAGCAAAATTGAGTTTCAGAGAAAAACCTAAATTGAGTGAAGAACCTTTACATGCTGTGACTCTCTTCACTGATGGCTCTGGTAAAAGCCACAAGTCCGTTGTGACTTGGTTTAATCAAAAGACTAATGTTTGGGAATCTGATATTCAAACAGTAGAGGGATCCCCTCAAATTGTTGAGCCTGCTGCAGTAGTTTGAGCTTTTCAGCTGTTTCCTCAGCCTTTTAATTTGGTCACAGATTCTGCTTATGTTGCTAATGTAGTCAGGAGAATAGAAGGTTCCATTTTAAAGGATGTTAGTAATGAAACTTTACATCGTTGGCTTTCATGTCTTTTTATAACTTTGCAATATAGAACTAATCCATATTTTGTTTCTCACATTAGGGCGCATTCTTCACTTCCTGGATTTTTAGTGGAAGGAAATGCAAGAACGGACAAGCTGACAATGGTCATTTCTAACACATTGCCAAATAGTTTTGAACAAGCAAAATTGAGTCATGCCTTTTTCCACCAAAATGCACAAGCACTCATGCAAATGTTCCAAATCACTTAAAGTCAAGCTAAAGCTATCATTCATACTTGCCCTGACTGTCAATTGGTACAACCTCCTGTTTCTACAGGAGCAATCAACCCCCGAGGCTTACAAAGCCTACAGTTGTGGCAAACAGATGTTACTAAATAGCCTTCTTTTGGTAAATTTAAAAATATTCATGTTTCCATAGACACGTTCTCTGGTGCAGTTTTTGCTTCCCTTCACACAAGTGATACTGGCAGCCATGCCTGTCATCATTTCCTGCAAGCTTTTGCTTCATTGGGTATACCCCAAGAAGTAAAAACTGACAATGGCCCCGCATACATATCTCAAAAATTGGCCACATTTTTAAATGAATGGGGTGTTCGACACATTTTTGGTATTCCCCACTCTCCCACAAGCCAAGCAATCATTGAAAGAACACATCAAACCTTAAAACGCATATTAGATCAACAGAGAGGGGGAACGGAAATCACCCCACAGATGAGACTGAGTAAGGCTTTGTATGTTTTTAATTTTCTAAATAGTAAAAGTACAGAACCAGATCCACCAATCTTTAGACACTTTTCAAATAGCACACAGGCAAAACTGAAAGAACATCCTCCTCTTCTAATTAGAAACCCTGACTCTGGACAGATGGAAGGTCCGTTTCAATTAATAACGTGGGGCAAAGGGTATGCTTCTATTTCCACAGGTGCTGGAAGAATTAAGTGGGTTCCTGCCAAAAACGTCAAACCGTATCGCACTTCAGAACCTGTTGTCGAGCCTAGAACTGAGGAAGCGAGTACGCAGACGTAGACCGAATGGAAGGATCCCGGGTCTCGCCTGACGCCTCTTGTGCCTGACGTTCATTGTGCATCGGTGGAACCCGTGAACTCTGATTTTGTGCCAATTTTTATTTATGAGTATACGAATTAAATGCTGAATGTTTGTTTAACAAAGCTAATTTTTGGCTGAAAATTTAGGTTCTTGTTTTGGTTTAGAAAGAATTCTGCCAAAACTTAGTTCTTGAAAGAGATGGGGCAGAATCAAATGGTATACTTGTTTTGCTTGATTTTAATTGTTTTTTGTCGTGCAGATTTGCCTGAGGATCAACCGAAGACGAATGTTTGGGTGACCTTAGCCAAGGCTGCCAGATCGGATACTATATGTCTGTCTAATTCGGAACCAGAAAAGCCTTTCTCAACCTGTTTGGTTGGTGTGCCAGTGAAAGAGTTTCCTTTGGTCAGAAAAGAATCCAATGGTAAACCAGGTGGAATTGACAATGGAAACAGTCCTTCCTTCAATTGGAACATTTGTTCCAAGAAACTTCTCAGGGCAGCAAATGTTTCAAACAGTTGGGATGTGTTTCTACAGACGGACCAATCTCCACGGCAATTGCCAAAAGGGTATTGGATCATTTGCGGAGACAGAGGTTGGCAAGGCATTCCAGCCCACCTTGAAGGTGGCCCTTGCAGCACTGGTATGCTTCCCATAATTGCCCCCACTGCCAAAGCAGTGATGAAAAAGAAACAAAGGAAAACAAGAGCTGTTCCTCATTATGATGAGAACTGTCAGAGTGATTTTATGCCTTGGAATGCCGCCAGAAGGGTTTCAGCAGGTATATTTCTACCCCAATTGGCTTCAGCTGTGGCATTGAGACAATTAGATCGAGTTGGATGTTGGCTGAGCAAACAAGCTAATGCCACATCCTCCGCAATCAGTGATATGTTGACCAATGTTGATAGTATTAGACATGCTACTCTTCAAAACAGAGCAGCCATTGATTTTCTCTTACTGGCACAAGGACATGGTTGTGAGGAATTGGAAGGTTTGTGTTGTATGAATTTGTCTGATCATTCTGAATCCATTCACAAAAGCATTCAAAAATTAAAGGATCTGACAGCCCAAATTAAAGAAGACGGAGGTTCCTGGTTGGATGATTTGTATCAAAATTGCAGTTTTGCACCTTGGCTAAGGCAACTTTGCAAGATAGGTCTTTACATATTAGGTGTTCTAATACTGATATTGATAGTGGTACCTTGTATACTCTGTTGTGTTCGGCGAATGATGAACAAAACAGTCCGAGAAGTTTTTGTCATTCAAGCAGGAGAATTAGGAAGTAGAAGCACAGAGAGTGTACGAAATCTCACGAAAGCAGTAGATGAGGGTATTGACATGAACGAAGGTTTTGAATTAAGGCCTTGGAATCGACCAGAGTTTTTTGAACGATGCCTTGTGACTGTTGCCAAACATATCTCTTTCAGGGATTGGGTCTTCACAGCATTAAGTTGCTGTGCCGTAATATAGCAATGCTTCAGTTTAGTGAAAATAGGTCTTCAGCAGATAATAAGCAGAAATTTTGCAATAGAGCTATGAAACGCAAATAGCAAGCGACAAGAAAATGAAAGCTTCTGGGTCAAACAGAGAGGGGGAAATGTTGGAATCCATAAGGTTAGAGGATTTTTAAGAAATGGTTAAAAAGAAGTATGTAGGCCTTAGACTGGAGTTTTGTTAGCATTGCAGAAAAGTTTCCCATGCAAGCAGAAAAAGTTTTCCATGCAAGCAGAAAAGTTTCCCAAGCAGTAGACGTGACAAATAACAATAGGCTTCTGTAGAATTGGCTTTAGGATGGCAACAAGGTTATTTAATGTATATCTTTAGAAGGTTAGCATGAATAGAACTCTGTTCTTTGTCTCTTATCAACTAGTCTTTGTTTTAGCTACGATTACCTATGTTTTATAAGATTGGATAGAATGCTTGTCAATATGTGTTTTCTGTGTCTGATTGGCTGAATTCTAGTCTGAGATGATTTTATGTATTGCTGTATGAGCCCTGTTGAAGGAGACATTTTTTGGTGTGGATCAGTGAGCTGTCATGTCTCCATTTTGTATTTTGAGACTGATGTGCTGGAAATAAAAGCAAAAATCTCTTCACTGGTCTGGTTACCATGTTATCCATATTTGGATATTTTGCCGCGGCCTAGTGGGTTCCTTTTTTAAGGCGTGGGTTCCTGACACCATTGGACTTATACCTGTCCCGTCCCCCGCATATTGCTGCCCCGTGTGAGGACGTAGAATAGAAGAAAAACAAAGAAAAATCGTGGAAGCACCAGCCGCGGAGACCCAAGTGTTAACAAGGAGGACACTGTATCATCTCTCCCGCCAAAACCAAGAAAATTGTAAGTAACTTATCTCGGGAGAGCGCTTGGGTGACGTTGGGAGGAAAAATAGAGAAAAAGAAAATTATTAAAAGAGCACAAAAATGGGAACGAATTTATCAGAAGTTGAATGGGATGTTTTTCATCAATTAGAGACAATGTTACAAGAAAAAGGTCACTCTGAAATTTCAAAAACTGAGCTTAAAAACTTACTTATCTGGGTTAAAGCGAATACGCAAGATTTAAATCTGCAGTCTGCTTTTTCTTTTCATTTTTGGGATCAGATAAACTGGAGAATCTATAATCTAGTCTCTCTCAAAAAAGATGAAAGCTTAAGAGAACTTGTGCCGGTTTGTAGTGCGCTGTTGTAGTGCTTTTTTAAACAAAGTGATAAAAATAAGATCAACTTGGACTCAGAAAACAGAGCTTCTGGTTCTCTCTCACGAAATTCCAGTAAACCAGAGACTGTGTGTGTATCGGAGAATGTTACAAGTGTTGTTGCAAATGCTGAAAGTATTGCTTTGAACTCTGTTGAACAAAATCTTTCTTCTCTCTCTCTGGGAAAAAATGAGACTCTTTCGGACTTTTCTTCGCGTTGTTCTGTTAATGTAAAAATATGTGACTCTTGTAAGGGGGATGGAACAAAGTGTGTAAAAGATGGAAATGAAAAAGTGACTGTACTTCCTAAAATTGTTTGTGCAGGGACACTGAAACCTGAATTGGATTCTGTTGGGCCTGGGGTGGAGGCTGAGGTGGCTGCTTCCACTCGGGAAATTGTGGTTCCAGGGAACTCTTTTTCAGTTAAGCAAAACCATGGTTGTTCTGGTGTTTGTCAATCTATAGATACAGAGAAAGAAAAATTGGCTTTAAGGGTGGAGTCCTTTGAAAGGAAGAGATGGAAGAAACTCGCGACTGTGTTGTTGCTGAAATTCAAAAAGCTGGACTTGAAATCTCTGCAACGAAAATTCAACAAGTTTCACCTTAGAAGTACCTGGGATGGAAGATGACTGAGACGACAAGAACACCACAAAAAATTCAGATCCGAACCAGAGTCAACAACCTACAAGAGTTACAACAACTTCTAGGAGAAATCAACTGGGTCAGACCGATGTTGGGAATCACCAATGATGAACTGAGTCCGCTCTTCCATTTGCTGAGAGGAAGTTGCGACATCACTTCGCCAAGAACTTTAACCCCTGAAGCTCGTGCTGCTCTCGACAAAGTCACAGAAGCTCTTCAAAAAAAAAAGACAAGCTCATCGCTGCGTTCCTGAAAATCCTTTCTTTCTTGCAATCTTAGGAGAGAAGAAGCAGCTTTGTGGTCTCATTTTCCAGTGGGATTCCACAGAACAAGATCCTTTGTTAATAATGGAATGGGATTTTCCTCCCTACAGGTTTTCAAAGACCATTTGCTCAGTTTTAGAAATGATTGCATACATTATAATTAAGGCTAGAACCAGATTGCTAACTTTGGCAGGTCAAGAATTTTCAGTTATCTATTTGCCATTGAAAAATGATTATTTCAATTGGGCAATGCAAAATTCTGATGATTTACAATATGCATTCTTAGGTTTTCCAGGTGTTTGTTCCATACACTATCCAGCTCACAAACTACTGCAAGCAAAATTGAGTTTCAGAGAAAAACCTAAATTGAGTGAAGAACCTTTACATGCTGTGACTCTCTTCACTGATGGCTCTGGTAAAAGCCACAAGTCCGTTGTGACTTGGTTTAATCAAAAGACTAATGTTTGGGAATCTGATATTCAAACAGTAGAGGGATCCCCTCAAATTGTTGAGCCTGCTGCAGTAGTTTGAGCTTTTCAGCTGTTTCCTCAGCCTTTTAATTTGGTCACAGATTCTGCTTATGTTGCTAATGTAGTCAGGAGAATAGAAGGTTCCATTTTAAAGGATGTTAGTAATGAAACTTTACATCGTTGGCTTTCATGTCTTTTTATAACTTTGCAATATAGAACTAATCCATATTTTGTTTCTCACATTAGGGCGCATTCTTCACTTCCTGGATTTTTAGTGGAAGGAAATGCAAGAACGGACAAGCTGACAATGGTCATTTCTAACACATTGCCAAATAGTTTTGAACAAGCAAAATTGAGTCATGCCTTTTTCCACCAAAATGCACAAGCACTCATGCAAATGTTCCAAATCACTTAAAGTCAAGCTAAAGCTATCATTCATACTTGCCCTGACTGTCAATTGGTACAACCTCCTGTTTCTACAGGAGCAATCAACCCCCGAGGCTTACAAAGCCTACAGTTGTGGCAAACAGATGTTACTAAATAGCCTTCTTTTGGTAAATTTAAAAATATTCATGTTTCCATAGACACGTTCTCTGGTGCAGTTTTTGCTTCCCTTCACACAAGTGATACTGGCAGCCATGCCTGTCATCATTTCCTGCAAGCTTTTGCTTCATTGGGTATACCCCAAGAAGTAAAAACTGACAATGGCCCCGCATACATATCTCAAAAATTGGCCACATTTTTAAATGAATGGGGTGTTCGACACATTTTTGGTATTCCCCACTCTCCCACAAGCCAAGCAATCATTGAAAGAACACATCAAACCTTAAAACGCATATTAGATCAACAGAGAGGGGGAACGGAAATCACCCCACAGATGAGACTGAGTAAGGCTTTGTATGTTTTTAATTTTCTAAATAGTAAAAGTACAGAACCAGATCCACCAATCTTTAGACACTTTTCAAATAGCACACAGGCAAAACTGAAAGAACATCCTCCTCTTCTAATTAGAAACCCTGACTCTGGACAGATGGAAGGTCCGTTTCAATTAATAACGTGGGGCAAAGGGTATGCTTCTATTTCCACAGGTGCTGGAAGAATTAAGTGGGTTCCTGCCAAAAACGTCAAACCGTATCGCACTTCAGAACCTGTTGTCGAGCCTAGAACTGAGGAAGCGAGTACGCAGACGTAGACCGAATGGAAGGATCCCGGGTCTCGCCTGACGCCTCTTGTGCCTGACGTTCATTGTGCATCGGTGGAACCCGTGAACTCTGATTTTGTGCCAATTTTTATTTATGAGTATACGAATTAAATGCTGAATGTTTGTTTAACAAAGCTAATTTTTGGCTGAAAATTTAGGTTCTTGTTTTGGTTTAGAAAGAATTCTGCCAAAACTTAGTTCTTGAAAGAGATGGGGCAGAATCAAATGGTATACTTGTTTTGCTTGATTTTAATTGTTTTTTGTCGTGCAGATTTGCCTGAGGATCAACCGAAGACGAATGTTTGGGTGACCTTAGCCAAGGCTGCCAGATCGGATACTATATGTCTGTCTAATTCGGAACCAGAAAAGCCTTTCTCAACCTGTTTGGTTGGTGTGCCAGTGAAAGAGTTTCCTTTGGTCAGAAAAGAATCCAATGGTAAACCAGGTGGAATTGACAATGGAAACAGTCCTTCCTTCAATTGGAACATTTGTTCCAAGAAACTTCTCAGGGCAGCAAATGTTTCAAACAGTTGGGATGTGTTTCTACAGACGGACCAATCTCCACGGCAATTGCCAAAAGGGTATTGGATCATTTGCGGAGACAGAGGTTGGCAAGGCATTCCAGCCCACCTTGAAGGTGGCCCTTGCAGCACTGGTATGCTTCCCATAATTGCCCCCACTGCCAAAGCAGTGATGAAAAAGAAACAAAGGAAAACAAGAGCTGTTCCTCATTATGATGAGAACTGTCAGAGTGATTTTATGCCTTGGAATGCCGCCAGAAGGGTTTCAGCAGGTATATTTCTACCCCAATTGGCTTCAGCTGTGGCATTGAGACAATTAGATCGAGTTGGATGTTGGCTGAGCAAACAAGCTAATGCCACATCCTCCGCAATCAGTGATATGTTGACCAATGTTGATAGTATTAGACATGCTACTCTTCAAAACAGAGCAGCCATTGATTTTCTCTTACTGGCACAAGGACATGGTTGTGAGGAATTGGAAGGTTTGTGTTGTATGAATTTGTCTGATCATTCTGAATCCATTCACAAAAGCATTCAAAAATTAAAGGATCTGACAGCCCAAATTAAAGAAGATGGAGGTTCCTGGTTGGATGATTTGTATCAAAATTGCAGTTTTGCACCTTGGCTAAGGCAACTTTGCAAGATAGGTCTTTACATATTAGGTGTTCTAATACTGATATTGATAGTGGTACCTTGTATACTCTGTTGTGTTCGGCGAATGATGAACAAAACAGTCCGAGAAGTTTTTGTCATTCAAGCAGGAGAATTAGGAAGTAGAAGCACAGAGAGTGTACGAAATCTCACGAAAGCAGTAGATGAGGGTATTGACATGAACGAAGGTTTTGAATTAAGGCCTTGGAATCGACCAGAGTTTTTTGAACGATGCCTTGTGACTGTTGCCAAACATATCTCTTTCAGGGATTGGGTCTTCACAGCATTAAGTTGCTGTGCCGTAATATAGCAATGCTTCAGTTTAGTGAAAATAGGTCTTCAGCAGATAATAAGCAGAAATTTTGCAATAGAGCTATGAAACGCAAATAGCAAGCGACAAGAAAATGAAAGCTTCTGGGTCAAACAGAGAGGGGGAAATGTTGGAATCCATAAGGTTAGAGGATTTTTAAGAAATGGTTAAAAAGAAGTATGTAGGCCTTAGACTGGAGTTTTGTTAGCATTGCAGAAAAGTTTCCCATGCAAGCAGAAAAAGTTTTCCATGCAAGCAGAAAAGTTTCCCAAGCAGTAGACGTGACAAATAACAATAGGCTTCTGTAGAATTGGCTTTAGGATGGCAACAAGGTTATTTAATGTATATCTTTAGAAGGTTAGCATGAATAGAACTCTGTTCTTTGTCTCTTATCAACTAGTCTTTGTTTTAGCTACGATTACCTATGTTTTATAAGATTGGATAGAATGCTTGTCAATATGTGTTTTCTGTGTCTGATTGGCTGAATTCTAGTCTGAGATGATTTTATGTATTGCTGTATGAGCCCTGTTGAAGGAGACATTTTTTGGTGTGGATCAGTGAGCTGTCATGTCTCCATTTTGTATTTTGAGACTGATGTGCTGGAAATAAAAGCAAAAATCTCTTCACTGGTCTGGTTACCATGTTATCCATATTTGGATATTTTGCCGCGGCCTAGTGGGTTCCTTTTTTAAGGCGTGGGTTCCTGACACCATTGGACTTATACCTGTCCCGTCCCCCGCATATTGCTGCCCCGTGTGAGGACGTAGAATAGAAGAAAAACAAAGAAAAATCGTGGAAGCACCAGCCGCGGAGACCCAAGTGTTAACAAGGAGGACACTGTATCATCTCTCCCGCCGAAACCAAGAAAATTGTAAGTAGCTTATCTCGGGAGAGCGCTTGGGTGACGTTGGGAGGAAAAATAGAGAAAAAGAAAATTATTAAAAGAGCACAAAAATGGGAACGAATTTATCAGAAGTTGAATGGGATGTTTTTCATCAATTAGAGACAATGTTACAAGAAAAAGGTCACTCTGAAATTTCAAAAACTGAGCTTAAAAACTTACTTATCTGGGTTAAAGCGAATACGCAAGATTTAAATCTGCAGTCTGCTTTTTCTTTTCATTTTTGGGATCAGATAAACTGGAGAATCTATAATCTAGTCTCTCTCAAAAAAGATGAAAGCTTAAGAGAACTTGTGCCGGTTTGTAGTGCGCTGTTGTAGTGCTTTTTTAAACAAAGTGATAAAAATAAGATCAACTTGGACTCAGAAAACAGAGCTTCTGGTTCTATCTCACGAAATTCCAGTAAACCAGAGACTGTGTGTGTATCGGAGAATGTTACAAGTGTTGTTGCAAATGCTGAAAGTATTGCTTTGAACTCTGTTGAACAAAATCTTTCTTCTCTCTCTCTGGGAAAAAATGAGACTCTTTCGGACTTTTCTTCGCGTTGTTCTGTTAATGTAAAAATATGTGACTCTTGTAAGGGGGATGGAACAAAGTGTGTAAAAGATGGAAATGGAAAAGTGACTGTACTTCCTAAAATTGTTTGTGCAGGGACACTGAAACCTGAATTGGATTCTGTTGGGCCTGGGGTGGAGGCTGAGGTGGCTGCTTCCACTCGGGAAATTGTGGTTCCAGGGAACTCTTTTTCAGTTAAGCAAAACCATGGTTGTTCTGGTGTTTGTCAATCTATAGATACAGAGAAAGAAAAATTGGCTTTAAGGGTGGAGTCCTTTGAAAGGAAGAGATGGAAGAAACTCGCGACTGTGTTGTTGCTGAAATTCAAAAAGCTGGACTTGAAATCTCTGCAACGAAAATTCAACAAGTTTCACCTTAGAAGTACCTGGGATGGAAGATGACTGAGACAACAAGAACACCACAAAAAATTCAGATCCGAACCAGAGTCAACAACCTACAAGAGTTACAACAACTTCTAGGAGAAATCAACTGGGTCAGACCGATGTTGGGAATCACCAATGATGAACTGAGTCCGCTCTTCCATTTGCTGAGAGGAAGTTGCGACATCACTTCGCCAAGAACTTTAACCCCTGAAGCTCGTGCTGCTCTCGACAAAGTCACAGAAGCTCTTCAAAAAAGACAAGCTCATCGCTGCGTTCCTGAAAATCCTTTCTTTCTTGCAATCTTAGGAGAGAAGAAGCAGCTTTGTGGTCTCATTTTCCAGTGGGATTCCACAGAACAAGATCCTTTGTTAATAATGGAATGGGATTTTCCTCCCTACAGGTTTTCAAAGACCATTTGCTCAGTTTTAGAAATGATTGCATACATTATAATTAAGGCTAGAACCAGATTGTTGACTTTGGCAGGTCAAGAATTTTCAGTTATCTATTTGCCATTGAAAAATGATTATTTCAATTGGGCAATGCAAAATTCTGATGATTTACAATATGCATTCTTAGGTTTTCCAGGTGTTTGTTCCATACACTATCCAGCTCACAAACTACTGCAAGCAAAATTGAGTTTCAGAGAAAAACCTAAATTTAGTGAAGAACCTTTACATGCTGTGACTCTCTTCACTGATGGCTCTGGTAAAAGCCACAAGTCCGTTGTGACTTGGTTTAATCAAAAGACTAATGTTTGGGAATCTGATATTCAAACAGTAGAGGGATCCCCTCAAATTGTTGAGCCTGCTGCAGTAGTTTGAGCTTTTCAGCTGTTTCCTCAGCCTTTTAATTTGGTCACAGATTCTGCTTATGTTGCTAATGTAGTCAGGAGAATAGAAGGTTCCATTTTAAAGGATGTTAGTAATGAAACTTTACATCGTTGGCTTTCATGTCTTTTTATAACTTTGCAATATAGAACTAATCCATATTTTGTTTCTCACATTAGGGCGCATTCTTCACTTCCTGGATTTTTAGTGGAAGGAAATGCAAGAGCGGACAAGCTGACAATGGTCATTTCTAACACATTGCCAAATAGTTTTGAACAAGCAAAATTGAGTCATGCCTTTTTCCACCAAAATGCACAAGCACTCATGCAAATGTTCCAAATCACTTAAAGTCAAGCTAAAGCTATCATTCATACTTGCCCTGACTGTCAATTGGTACAACCTCCTGTTTCTACAGGAGCAATCAACCCCCGAGGCTTACAAAGCCTACAGTTGTGGCAAACAGATGTTACTAAATAGCCTTCTTTTGGTAAATTTAAAAATATTCATGTTTCCATAGACACGTTCTCTGGTGCAGTTTTTGCTTCCCTTCACACAAGTGATACTGGCAGCCATGCCTGTCATCATTTCCTGCAAGCTTTTGCTTCATTGGGTATACCCCAAGAAGTAAAAACTGACAATGGCCCCGCATACATATCTCAAAAATTGGCCACATTTTTAAATGAATGGGGTGTTCGACGCATTTTTGGTATTCCCCACTCTCCCACAAGCCAAGCAATCATTGAAAGAACACATCAAACCTTAAAACGCATATTAGATCAACAGAGAGGGGGAACGGAAATCACCCCACAGATGAGACTGAGTAAGGCTTTGTATGTTTTTAATTTTCTAAATAGTAAAAGTACAGAACCAGATCCACCAATCTTTAGACACTTTTCAAATAGCACACAGGCAAAACTGAAAGAACATCCTCCTCTTCTAATTAGAAACCCTGACTCTGGACAGATGGAAGGTCCGTTTCAATTAATAACGTGGGGCAAAGGGTATGCTTCTATTTCCACAGGTGCTGGAAGAATTAAGTGGGTTCCTGCCAAAAACGTCAAACCGTATCGCACTTCAGAACCTGTTGTCGAGCCTAGAACTGAGGAAGCGAGTACGCAGACGTAGACCGAATGGAAGGATCCCGGGTCTCGCCTGACGCCTCTTGTGCCTGACGTTCATTGTGCATCGGTGGAACCCGTGAACTCTGATTTTGTGCCAATTTTTATTTATGAGTATACGAATTAAATGCTGAATGTTTGTTTAACAAAGCTAATTTTTGGCTGAAAATTTAGGTTCTTGTTTTGGTTTAGAAAGAATTCTGCCAAAACTTAGTTCTTGAAAGAGATGGGGCAGAATCAAATGGTATACTTGTTTTGCTTGATTTTAATTGTTTTTTGTCGTGCAGATTTGCCTGAGGATCAACCGAAGACGAATGTTTGGGTGACCTTAGCCAAGGCTGCCGGATCGGATACTATATGTCTGTCTAATTCGGAACCAGAAAAGCCTTTCTCAACCTGTTTGGTTGGTGTGCCAGTGAAAGAGTTTCCTTTGGTCAGAAAAGAATCCAATGGTAAACCAGGTGGAATTGACAATGGAAACAGTCCTTCCTTCAATTGGAACATTTGTTCCAAGAAACTTCTCAGGGCAGCAAATGTTTCAAACAGTTGGGATGTGTTTCTACAGACGGACCAATCTCCACGGCAATTGCCAAAAGGGTATTGGATCATTTGCGGAGACAGAGGTTGGCAAGACATTCCAGCCCACCTTGAAGGTGGCCCTTGCAGCACTGGTATGCTTACCATAATTGCCCCCACTGCCAAAGCAGTGATGAAAAAGAAACAAAGGAAAACAAGAGCTGTTCCTCATTATGATGAGAACTGTCAGAGTGATTTTATGCCTTGGAATGCCGCCAGAAGGGTTTCAGCAGGTATATTTCTACCCCAATTGGCTTCAGCTGTGGCATTGAGACAATTAGATCGAGTTGGATGTTGGCTGAGCAAACAAGCTAATGCCACATCCTCCGCAATCAGTGATATGTTGACCAATGTTGATAGTATTAGACATGCTACTCTTCAAAACAGAGCAGCCATTGATTTTCTCTTACTGGCACAAGGACATGGTTGTGAGGAATTGGAAGGTTTGTGTTGTATGAATTTGTCTGATCATTCTGAATCCATTCACAAAAGCATTCAAAAATTAGAGGATCTGACAGCCCAAATTAAAGAAGATGGAGGTTCCTGGTTGGATGATTTGTATCAAAATTGCAGTTTTGCACCTTGGCTAAGGCAACTTTGCAAGATAGGTCTTTACATATTAGGTGTTCTAATACTGATATTGATAGTGGTACCTTGTATACTCTGTTGTGTTCGGCGAATGATGAACAAAACAGTCCGAGAAGTTTTTGTCATTCAAGCAGGAGAATTAGGAAGTAGAAGCACAGAGAGTGTACGAAATCTCACGAAAGCAGTAGATGAGGGTATTGACATGAACGAAGGTTTTGAATTAAGGCCTTGGAATCGACCAGAGTTTTTTGAACGATGCCTTGTGACTGTTGCCAAACATATCTCTTTCAGGGATTGGGTCTTCACAGCATTAAGTTGCTGTGCCGTAATATAGCAATGCTTCAGTTTAGTGAAAATAGGTCTTCAGCAGATAATAAGCAGAAATTTTGCAATAGAGCTATGAAACGCAAATAGCAAGCGACAAGAAAATGAAAGCTTCTGGGTCAAACAGAGAGGGGGAAATGTTGGAATCCATAAGGTTAGAGGATTTTTAAGAAATGGTTAAAAAGAAGTATGTAGGCCTTAGACTGGAGTTTTGTTAGCATTGCAGAAAAGTTTCCCATGCAAGCAGAAAAAGTTTTCCATGCAAGCAGAAAAGTTTCCCAAGCAGTAGACGTGACAAATAACAATAGGCTTCTGTAGAATTGGCTTTAGGATGGCAACAAGGTTATTTAATGTATATCTTTAGAAGGTTAGCATGAATAGAACTCTGTTCTTTGTCTCTTATCAACTAGTCTTTGTTTTAGCTACGATTACCTATGTTTTATAAGATTGGATAGAATGCTTGTCAATATGTGTTTTCTGTGTCTGATTGGCTGAATTCTAGTCTGAGATGATTTTATGTATTGCTGTATGAGCCCTGTTGAAGGAGACATTTTTTGGTGTGGATCAGTGAGCTGTCATGTCTCCATTTTGTATTTTGAGACTGATGTGCTGGAAATAAAAGCAAAAATCTCTTCACTGGTCTGGTTACCATGTTATCCATATTTGGATATTTTGCCGCGGCCTAGTGGGTTCCTTTTTTAAGGCGTGGGTTCCTGACACCATTGGACTTATACCTGTCCCGTCCCCCGCATATTGCTGCCCCGTGTGAGGACGTAGAATAGAAGAAAAACAAAGAAAAATCGTGGAAGCACCAGCCGCGGAGACCCAAGTGTTAACAAGGAGGACACTGTATCATCTCTCCCGCCGAAACCAAGAAAATTGTAAGTAACTTATCTCGGGAGAGCGCTTGGGTGACGTTGGGAGGAAAAATAGAGAAAAAGAAAATTATTAAAAGAGCACAAAAATGGGAACGAATTTATCAGAAGTTGAATGGGATGTTTTTCATCAATTAGAGACAATGTTACAAGAAAAAGGTCACTCTGAAATTTCAAAAACTGAGCTTAAAAACTTACTTATCTGGGTTAAAGCGAATACGCAAGATTTAAATCTGCAGTCTGCTTTTTCTTTTCATTTTTGGGATCAGATAAACTGGAGAATCTATAATCTAGTCTCTCTCAAAAAAGATGAAAGCTTAAGAGAACTTGTGCCGGTTTGTAGTGCGCTGTTGTAGTGCTTTTTTAAACAAAGTGATAAAAATAAGATCAACTTGGACTCAGAAAACAGAGCTTCTGGTTCTATCTCACGAAATTCCAGTAAACCAGAGACTGTGTGTGTATCGGAGAATGTTACAAGTGTTGTTGCAAATGCTGAAAGTATTGCTTTGAACTCTGTTGAACAAAATCTTTCTTCTCTCTCTCTGGGAAAAAATGAGACTCTTTCGGACTTTTCTTCGCGTTGTTCTGTTAATGTAAAAATATGTGACTCTTGTAAGGGGGATGGAACAAAGTGTGTAAAAGATGGAAATGGAAAAGTGACTGTACTTCCTAAAATTGTTTGTGCAGGGACACTGAAACCTGAATTGGATTCTGTTGGGCCTGGGGTGGAGGCTGAGGTGGCTGCTTCCACTCGGGAAATTGTGGTTCCAGGGAACTCTTTTTCAGTTAAGCAAAACCATGGTTGTTCTGGTGTTTGTCAATCTATAGATACAGAGAAAGAAAAATTGGCTTTAAGGGTGGAGTCCTTTGAAAGGAAGAGATGGAAGAAACTCGCGACTGTGTTGTTGCTGAAATTCAAAAAGCTGGACTTGAAATCTCTGCAAAGAAAATTCAACAAGTTTCACCTTAGAAGTACCTGGGTCGGAAGATGACTGAGACGACAAGAACACCACAAAAAATTCAGATCCGAACCAGAGTCAACAACCTACAAGAGTTACAACAACTTCTAGGAGAAATCAACTGGGTCAGACCGATGTTGGGAATCACCAATGATGAACTGAGTCCGCTCTTCCATTTGCTGAGAGGAAGTTGCGACATCACTTCGCCAAGAACTTTAACCCCTGAAGCTCGTGCTGCTCTCGACAAAGTCACAGAAGCTCTTCAAAAAAGACAAGCTCATCGCTGCGTTCCTGAAAATCCTTTCTTTCTTGCAATCTTAGGAGAGAAGAAGCAGCCTTGTGGTCTCATTTTCCAGTGGGATTCCACAGAACAAGATCCTTTGTTAATAATGGAATGGGATTTTCCTCCCTACAGGTTTTCAAAGACCATTTGCTCAGTTTTAGAAATGATTGCATACATTATAATTAAGGCTAGAACCAGATTGTTGACTTTGGCAGGTCAAGAATTTTCAGTTATCTATTTGCCATTGAAAAATGATTATTTCAATTGGGCAATGCAAAATTCTGATGATTTACAATATGCATTCTTAGGTTTTCCAGGTGTTTGTTCCATACACTATCCAGCTCACAAACTACTGCAAGCAAAATTGAGTTTCAGAGAAAAACCTAAATTGAGTGAAGAACCTTTACATGCTGTGACTCTCTTCACTGATGGCTCTGGTAAAAGCCACAAGTCCGTTGTGACTTGGTTTAATCAAAAGACTAATGTTTGGGAATCTGATATTCAAACAGTAGAGGGATCCCCTCAAATTGTTGAGCCTGCTGCAGTAGTTTGAGCTTTTCAGCTGTTTCCTCAGCCTTTTAATTTGGTCACAGATTCTGCTTATGTTGCTAATGTAGTCAGGAGAATAGAAGGTTCCATTTTAAAGGATGTTAGTAATGAAACTTTACATCGTTGGCTTTCATGTCTTTTTATAACTTTGCAATATAGAACTAATCCATATTTTGTTTCTCACATTAGGGCGCATTCTTCACTTCCTGGATTTTTAGTGGAAGGAAATGCAAGAGCGGACAAGCTGACAATGGTCATTTCTAACACATTGCCAAATAGTTTTGAACAAGCAAAATTGAGTCATGCCTTTTTCCACCAAAATGCACAAGCACTCATGCAAATGTTCCAAATCACTTAAAGTCAAGCTAAAGCTATCATTCATACTTGCCCTGACTGTCAATTGGTACAACCTCCTGTTTCTACAGGAGCAATCAACCCCCGAGGCTTACAAAGCCTACAGTTGTGGCAAACAGATGTTACTAAATAGCCTTCTTTTGGTAAATTTAAAAATATTCATGTTTCCATAGACACGTTCTCTGGTGCAGTTTTTGCTTCCCTTCACACAAGTGATACTGGCAGCCATGCCTGTCATCATTTCCTGCAAGCTTTTGCTTCATTGGGTATACCCCAAGAAGTAAAAACTGACAATGGCCCCGCATACATATCTCAAAAATTGGCCACATTTTTAAATGAATGGGGTGTTCGACGCATTTTTGGTATTCCCCACTCTCCCACAAGCCAAGCAATCATTGAAAGAACACATCAAACCTTAAAACGCATATTAGATCAACAGAGAGGGGGAACGGAAATCACCCCACAGATGAGACTGAGTAAGGCTTTGTATGTTTTTAATTTTCTAAATAGTAAAAGTACAGAACCAGATCCACCAATCTTTAGACACTTTTCAAATAGCACACAGGCAAAACTGAAAGAACATCCTCCTCTTCTAATTAGAAACCCTGACTCTGGACAGATGGAAGGTCCGTTTCAATTAATAACGTGGGGCAAAGGGTATGCTTCTATTTCCACAGGTGCTGGAAGAATTAAGTGGGTTCCTGCCAAAAACGTCAAACCGTATCGCACTTCAGAACCTGTTGTCGAGCCTAGAACTGAGGAAGCGAGTACGCAGACGTAGACCGAATGGAAGGATCCCGGGTCTCGCCTGACGCCTCTTGTGCCTGACGTTCATTGTGCATCGGTGGAACCCGTGAACTCTGATTTTGTGCCAATTTTTATTTATGAGTATACGAATTAAATGCTGAATGTTTGTTTAACAAAGCTAATTTTTGGCTGAAAATTTAGGTTCTTGTTTTGGTTTAGAAAGAATTCTGCCAAAACTTAGTTCTTGAAAGAGATGGGGCAGAATCAAATGGTATACTTGTTTTGCTTGATTTTAATTGTTTTTTGTCGTGCAGATTTGCCTGAGGATCAACCGAAGACGAATGTTTGGGTGACCTTAGCCAAGGCTGCCGGATCGGATACTATATGTCTGTCTAATTCGGAACCAGAAAAGCCTTTCTCAACCTGTTTGGTTGGTGTGCCAGTGAAAGAGTTTCCTTTGGTCAGAAAAGAATCCAATGGTAAACCAGGTGGAATTGACAATGGAAACAGTCCTTCCTTCAATTGGAACATTTGTTCCAAGAAACTTCTCAGGGCAGCAAATGTTTCAAACAGTTGGGATGTGTTTCTACAGACGGACCAATCTCCACGGCAATTGCCAAAAGGGTATTGGATCATTTGCGGAGACAGAGGTTGGCAAGACATTCCAGCCCACCTTGAAGGTGGCCCTTGCAGCACTGGTATGCTTACCATAATTGCCCCCACTGCCAAAGCAGTGATGAAAAAGAAACAAAGGAAAACAAGAGCTGTTCCTCATTATGATGAGAACTGTCAGAGTGATTTTATGCCTTGGAATGCCGCCAGAAGGGTTTCAGCAGGTATATTTCTACCCCAATTGGCTTCAGCTGTGGCATTGAGACAATTAGATCGAGTTGGATGTTGGCTGAGCAAACAAGCTAATGCCACATCCTCCGCAATCAGTGATATGTTGACCAATGTTGATAGTATTAGACATGCTACTCTTCAAAACAGAGCAGCCATTGATTTTCTCTTACTGGCACAAGGACATGGTTGTGAGGAATTGGAAGGTTTGTGTTGTATGAATTTGTCTGATCATTCTGAATCCATTCACAAAAGCATTCAAAAATTAGAGGATCTGACAGCCCAAATTAAAGAAGATGGAGGTTCCTGGTTGGATGATTTGTATCAAAATTGCAGTTTTGCACCTTGGCTAAGGCAACTTTGCAAGATAGGTCTTTACATATTAGGTGTTCTAATACTGATATTGATAGTGGTACCTTGTATACTCTGTTGTGTTCGGCGAATGATGAACAAAACAGTCCGAGAAGTTTTTGTCATTCAAGCAGGAGAATTAGGAAGTAGAAGCACAGAGAGTGTACGAAATCTCACGAAAGCAGTAGATGAGGGTATTGACATGAACGAAGGTTTTGAATTAAGGCCTTGGAATCGACCAGAGTTTTTTGAACGATGCCTTGTGACTGTTGCCAAACATATCTCTTTCAGGGATTGGGTCTTCACAGCATTAAGTTGCTGTGCCGTAATATAGCAATGCTTCAGTTTAGTGAAAATAGGTCTTCAGCAGATAATAAGCAGAAATTTTGCAATAGAGCTATGAAACGCAAATAGCAAGCGACAAGAAAATGAAAGCTTCTGGGTCAAACAGAGAGGGGGAAATGTTGGAATCCATAAGGTTAGAGGATTTTTAAGAAATGGTTAAAAAGAAGTATGTAGGCCTTAGACTGGAGTTTTGTTAGCATTGCAGAAAAGTTTCCCATGCAAGCAGAAAAAGTTTTCCATGCAAGCAGAAAAGTTTCCCAAGCAGTAGACGTGACAAATAACAATAGGCTTCTGTAGAATTGGCTTTAGGATGGCAACAAGGTTATTTAATGTATATCTTTAGAAGGTTAGCATGAATAGAACTCTGTTCTTTGTCTCTTATCAACTAGTCTTTGTTTTAGCTACGATTACCTATGTTTTATAAGATTGGATAGAATGCTTGTCAATATGTGTTTTCTGTGTCTGATTGGCTGAATTCTAGTCTGAGATGATTTTATGTATTGCTGTATGAGCCCTGTTGAAGGAGACATTTTTTGGTGTGGATCAGTGAGCTGTCATGTCTCCATTTTGTATTTTGAGACTGATGTGCTGGAAATAAAAGCAAAAATCTCTTCACTGGTCTGGTTACCATGTTATCCATATTTGGATATTTTGCCGCGGCCTAGTGGGTTCCTTTTTTAAGGCGTGGGTTCCTGACACCATTGGACTTATACCTGTCCCGTCCCCCGCATATTGCTGCCCCGTGTGAGGACGTAGAATAGAAGAAAAACAAAGAAAAATCGTGGAAGCACCAGCCGCGGAGACCCAAGTGTTAACAAGGAGGACACTGTATCATCTCTCCCGCCGAAACCAAGAAAATTGTAAGTAACTTATCTCGGGAGAGCGCTTGGGTGACGTTGGGAGGAAAAATAGAGAAAAAGAAAATTATTAAAAGAGCACAAAAATGGGAACGAATTTATCAGAAGTTGAATGGGATGTTTTTCATCAATTAGAGACAATGTTACAAGAAAAAGGTCACTCTGAAATTTCAAAAACTGAGCTTAAAAACTTACTTATCTGGGTTAAAGCGAATACGCAAGATTTAAATCTGCAGTCTGCTTTTTCTTTTCATTTTTGGGATCAGATAAACTGGAGAATCTATAATCTAGTCTCTCTCAAAAAAGATGAAAGCTTAAGAGAACTTGTGCCGGTTTGTAGTGCGCTGTTGTAGTGCTTTTTTAAACAAAGTGATAAAAATAAGATCAACTTGGACTCAGAAAACAGAGCTTCTGGTTCTATCTCACGAAATTCCAGTAAACCAGAGACTGTGTGTGTATCGGAGAATGTTACAAGTGTTGTTGCAAATGCTGAAAGTATTGCTTTGAACTCTGTTGAACAAAATCTTTCTTCTCTCTCTCTGGGAAAAAATGAGACTCTTTCGGACTTTTCTTCGCGTTGTTCTGTTAATGTAAAAATATGTGACTCTTGTAAGGGGGATGGAACAAAGTGTGTAAAAGATGGAAATGAAAAAGTGACTGTACTTCCTAAAATTGTTTGTGCGGGGACACTGAAACCTGAATTGGATTCTGTTGGGCCTGGGGTGGAGGCTGAGGTGGCTGCTTCCACTCGGGAAATTGTGGTTCCAGGGAACTCTTTTTCAGTTAAGCAAAACCATGGTTGTTCTGGTGTTTGTCAATCTATAGATACAGAGAAAGAAAAATTGGCTTTAAGGGTGGAGTCCTTTGAAAGGAAGAGATGGAAGAAACTCGCGACTGTGTTGTTGCTGAAATTCAAAAAGCTGGACTTGAAATCTCTGCAAAGAAAATTCAACAAGTTTCACCTTAGAAGTACCTGGGTCGGAAGATGACTGAGACGACAAGAACACCACAAAAAATTCAGATCCGAACCAGAGTCAACAACCTACAAGAGTTACAACAACTTCTAGGAGAAATCAACTGGGTCAGACCGATGTTGGGAATCACCAATGATGAACTGAGTCCGCTCTTCCATTTGCTGAGAGGAAGTTGCGACATCACTTCGCCAAGAACTTTAACCCCTGAAGCTCGTGCTGCTCTCGACAAAGTCACAGAAGCTCTTCAAAAAAGACAAGCTCATCGCTGCGTTCCTGAAAATCCTTTCTTTCTTGCAATCTTAGGAGAGAAGAAGCAGCTTTGTGGTCTCATTTTCCAGTGGGATTCCACAGAACAAGATCCTTTGTTAATAATGGAATGGGATTTTCCTCCCTACAGGTTTTCAAAGACCATTTGCTCAGTTTTAGAAATGATTGCATACATTATAATTAAGGCTAGAACCAGATTGTTAACTTTGGCAGGTCAAGAATTTTCAGTTATCTATTTGCCATTGAAAAATGATTATTTCAATTGGGCAATGCAAAATTCTGATGATTTACAATATGCATTCTTAGGTTTTCCAGGTGTTTGTTCCATACACTATCCAGCTCACAAACTACTGCAAGCAAAATTGAGTTTCAGAGAAAAACCTAAATTGAGTGAAGAACCTTTACATGCTGTGACTCTCTTCACTGATGGCTCTGGTAAAAGCCACAAGTCCGTTGTGACTTGGTTTAATCAAAAGACTAATGTTTGGGAATCTGATATTCAAACAGTAGAGGGATCCCCTCAAATTGTTGAGCCTGCTGCAGTAGTTTGAGCTTTTCAGCTGTTTCCTCAGCCTTTTAATTTGGTCACAGATTCTGCTTATGTTGCTAATGTAGTCAGGAGAATAGAAGGTTCCATTTTAAAGGATGTTAGTAATGAAACTTTACATCGTTGGCTTTCATGTCTTTTTATAACTTTGCAATATAGAACTAATCCATATTTTGTTTCTCACATCAGGGCGCATTCTTCACTTCCTGGATTTTTAGTGGAAGGAAATGCAAGAGCGGACAAGCTGACAATGGTCATTTCTAACACATTGCCAAATAGTTTTGAACAAGCAAAATTGAGTCGTGCCTTTTTCCACCAAAATGCACAAGCACTCATGCAAATGTTCCAAATCACTTAAAGTCAAGCTAAAGCTATCATTCATACTTGCCCTGACTGTCAATTGGTACAACCTCCTGTTTCTACAGGAGCAATCAACCCCCGAGGCTTACAAAGCCTACAGTTGTGGCAAACAGATGTTACTAAATAGCCTTCTTTTGGTAAATTTAAAAATATTCATGTTTCCATAGACACGTTCTCTGGTGCAGTTTTTGCTTCCCTTCACACAAGTGATACTGGCAGCCATGCCTGTCATCATTTCCTGCAAGCTTTTGCTTCATTGGGTATACCCCAAGAAGTAAAAACTGACAATGGCCCCGCATACATATCTCAAAAATTGGCCACATTTTTAAATGAATGGGGTGTTCGACGCATTTTTGGTATTCCCCACTCTCCCACAAGCCAAGCAATCATTGAAAGAACACATCAAACCTTAAAACGCATATTAGATCAACAGAGAGGGGGAACGGAAATCACCCCACAGATGAGACTGAGTAAGGCTTTGTATGTTTTTAATTTTCTAAATAGTAAAAGTACAGAACCAGATCCACCAATCTTTAGACACTTTTCAAATAGCACACAGGCAAAACTGAAAGAACATCCTCCTCTTCTAATTAGAAACCCTGACTCTGGACAGATGGAAGGTCCGTTTCAATTAATAACGTGGGGCAAAGGGTATGCTTCTATTTCCACAGGTGCTGGAAGAATTAAGTGGGTTCCTGCCAAAAACGTCAAACCGTATCGCACTTCAGAACCTGTTGTCGAGCCTAGAACTGAGGAAGCGAGTACGCAGACGTAGACCGAATGGAAGGATCCCGGGTCTCGCCTGACGCCTCTTGTGCCTGACGTTCATTGTGCATCGGTGGAACCCGTGAACTCTGATTTTGTGCCAATTTTTATTTATGAGTATACGAATTAAATGCTGAATGTTTGTTTAACAAAGCTAATTTTTGGCTGAAAATTTAGGTTCTTGTTTTGGTTTAGAAAGAATTCTGCCAAAACTTAGTTCTTGAAAGAGATGGGGCAGAATCAAATGGTATACTTGTTTTGCTTGATTTTAATTGTTTTTTGTCGTGCAGATTTGCCTGAGGATCAACCGAAGACGAATGTTTGGGTGACCTTAGCCAAGGCTGCCGGATCGGATACTATATGTCTGTCTAATTCGGAACCAGAAAAGCCTTTCTCAACCTGTTTGGTTGGTGTGCCAGTGAAAGAGTTTCCTTTGGTCAGAAAAGAATCCAATGGTAAACCAGGTGGAATTGACAATGGAAACAGTCCTTCCTTCAATTGGAACATTTGTTCCAAGAAACTTCTCAGGGCAGCAAATGTTTCAAACAGTTGGGATGTGTTTCTACAGACGGACCAATCTCCACGGCAATTGCCAAAAGGGTATTGGATCATTTGCGGAGACAGAGGTTGGCAAGGCATTCCAGCCCACCTTGAAGGTGGCCCTTGCAGCATTGGTATGCTTACCATAATTGCCCCCACTGCCAAAGCAGCGATGAAAAAGAAACAAAGGAAAACGAGAGCTGTTCCTCATTATGATGAGAACTGTCAGAGTGATTTTATGCCTTGGAATGCCGCCAGAAGGGTTTCAGCAGGTATATTTCTACCCCAATTGGCTTCAGCTGTGGCATTGAGACAATTAGATCGAGTTGGATGTTGGCTGAGCAAACAAGCTAATGCCACATCCTCCGCAATCAGTGATATGTTGACCAATGTTGATAGTATTAGACATGCTACTCTTCAAAACAGAGCAGCCATTGATTTTCTCTTACTGGCACAAGGACATGGTTGTGAGGAATTGGAAGGTTTGTGTTGTATGAATTTGTCTGATCATTCTGAATCCATTCACAAAAGCATTCAAAAATTAGAGGATCTGACAGCCCAAATTAAAGAAGATGGAGGTTCCTGGTTGGATGATTTGTATCAAAATTGCAGTTTTGCACCTTGGCTAAGGCAACTTTGCAAGATAGGTCTTTACATATTAGGTGTTCTAAT
Organism: Melospiza georgiana; assembly: GCF_028018845.1. NCBI lineage: Eukaryota > Metazoa > Chordata > Aves > Passeriformes > Passerellidae > Melospiza > Melospiza georgiana. Next base: position 27,619,973 of record NC_080464.1, on the reverse strand, counting down.
ACTGATATTGATAGTGGTACCTTGTATACTCTGTTGTGTTCGGCGAATGATGAACAAAACAGTCCGAGAAGTTTTTGTCATTCAAGCAGGAGAATTAGGAAGTAGAAGCACAGAGAGTGTACGAAATCTCACGAAAGCAGTAGATGAGGGTATTGACATGAACGAAGGTTTTGAATTAAGGCCTTGGAATCGACCAGAGTTTTTTGAACGATGCCTTGTGACTGTTGCCAAACATATCTCTTTCAGGGATTGGGTCTTCACAGCATTAAGTTGCTGTGCCGTAATATAGCAATGCTTCAGTTTAGTGAAAATAGGTCTTCAGCAGATAATAAGCAGAAATTTTGCAATAGAGCTATGAAACGCAAATAGCAAGCGACAAGAAAATGAAAGCTTCTGGGTCAAACAGAGAGGGGGAAATGTTGGAATCCATAAGGTTAGAGGATTTTTAAGAAATGGTTAAAAAGAAGTATGTAGGCCTTAGACTGGAGTTTTGTTAGCATTGCAGAAAAGTTTCCCATGCAAGCAGAAAAAGTTTTCCATGCAAGCAGAAAAGTTTCCCAAGCAGTAGACGTGACAAATAACAATAGGCTTCTGTAGAATTGGCTTTAGGATGGCAACAAGGTTATTTAATGTATATCTTTAGAAGGTTAGCATGAATAGAACTCTGTTCTTTGTCTCTTATCAACTAGTCTTTGTTTTAGCTACGATTACCTATGTTTTATAAGATTGGATAGAATGCTTGTCAATATGTGTTTTCTGTGTCTGATTGGCTGAATTCTAGTCTGAGATGATTTTATGTATTGCTGTATGAGCCCTGTTGAAGGAGACATTTTTTGGTGTGGATCAGTGAGCTGTCATGTCTCCATTTTGTATTTTGAGACTGATGTGCTGGAAATAAAAGCAAAAATCTCTTCACTGGTCTGGTTACCATGTTATCCATATTTGGATATTTTGCCGTGGCCTAGTGGGTTCCTTTTTTAAGGCGTGGGTTCCTGACACCATTGGACTTATACCTGTCCCGTCCCCCGCATATTGCTGCCCCGTGTGAGGACGTAGAATAGAAGAAAAACAAAGAAAAATCGTGGAAGCACCAGCCGCGGAGACCCAAGTGTTAACAAGGAGGACACTGTATCATCTCTCCCGCCGAAACCAAGAAAATTGTAAGTAACTTATCTCGGGAGAGCGCTTGGGTGACGTTGGGAGGAAAAATAGAGAAAAAGAAAATTATTAAAAGAGCACAAAAATGGGAACGAATTTATCAGAAGTTGAATGGGATGTTTTTCATCAATTAGAGACAATGTTACAAGAAAAAGGTCACTCTGAAATTTCAAAAACTGAGCTTAAAAACTTACTTATCTGGGTTAAAGCGAATACGCAAGATTTAAATCTGCAGTCTGCTTTTTCTTTTCATTTTTGGGATCAGATAAACTGGAGAATCTATAATCTAGTCTCTCTCAAAAAAGATGAAAGCTTAAGAGAACTTGTGCCGGTTTGTAGTGCGCTGTTGTAGTGCTTTTTTAAACAAAGTGATAAAAATAAGATCAACTTGGACTCAGAAAACAGAGCTTCTGGTTCTATCTCACGAAATTCCAGTAAACCAGAGACTGTGTGTGTATCGGAGAATGTTACAAGTGTTGTTGCAAATGCTGAAAGTATTGCTTTGAACTCTGTTGAACAAAATCTTTCTTCTCTCTCTCTGGGAAAAAATGAGACTCTTTCGGACTTTTCTTCGCGTTGTTCTGTTAATGTAAAAATATGTGACTCTTGTAAGGGGGATGGAACAAAGTGTGTAAAAGATGGAAATGAAAAAGTGACTGTACTTCCTAAAATTGTTTGTGCGGGGACACTGAAACCTGAATTGGATTCTGTTGGGCCTGGGGTGGAGGCTGAGGTGGCTGCTTCCACTCGGGAAATTGTGGTTCCAGGGAACTCTTTTTCAGTTAAGCAAAACCATGGTTGTTCTGGTGTTTGTCAATCTATAGATACAGAGAAAGAAAAATTGGCTTTAAGGGTGGAGTCCTTTGAAAGGAAGAGATGGAAGAAACTCGCGACTGTGTTGTTGCTGAAATTCAAAAAGCTGGACTTGAAATCTCTGCAAAGAAAATTCAACAAGTTTCACCTTAGAAGTACCTGGGTCGGAAGATGACTGAGACGACAAGAACACCACAAAAAATTCAGATCCGAACCAGAGTCAACAACCTACAAGAGTTACAACAACTTCTAGGAGAAATCAACTGGGTCAGACCGATGTTGGGAATCACCAATGATGAACTGAGTCCGCTCTTCCATTTGCTGAGAGGAAGTTGCGACATCACTTCGCCAAGAACTTTAACCCCTGAAGCTCGTGCTGCTCTCGACAAAGTCACAGAAGCTCTTCAAAAAAGACAAGCTCATCGCTGCGTTCCTGAAAATCCTTTCTTTCTTGCAATCTTAGGAGAGAAGAAGCAGCTTTGTGGTCTCATTTTCCAGTGGGATTCCACAGAACAAGATCCTTTGTTAATAATGGAATGGGATTTTCCTCCCTACAGGTTTTCAAAGACCATTTGCTCAGTTTTAGAAATGATTGCATACATTATAATTAAGGCTAGAACCAGATTGTTAACTTTGGCAGGTCAAGAATTTTCAGTTATCTATTTGCCATTGAAAAATGATTATTTCAATTGGGCAATGCAAAATTCTGATGATTTACAATATGCATTCTTAGGTTTTCCAGGTGTTTGTTCCATACACTATCCAGCTCACAAACTACTGCAAGCAAAATTGAGTTTCAGAGAAAAACCTAAATTGAGTGAAGAACCTTTACATGCTGTGACTCTCTTCACTGATGGCTCTGGTAAAAGCCACAAGTCCGTTGTGACTTGGTTTAATCAAAAGACTAATGTTTGGGAATCTGATATTCAAACAGTAGAGGGATCCCCTCAAATTGTTGAGCCTGCTGCAGTAGTTTGAGCTTTTCAGCTGTTTCCTCAGCCTTTTAATTTGGTCACAGATTCTGCTTATGTTGCTAATGTAGTCAGGAGAATAGAAGGTTCCATTTTAAAGGATGTTAGTAATGAAACTTTACATCGTTGGCTTTCATGTCTTTTTATAACTTTGCAATATAGAACTAATCCATATTTTGTTTCTCACATCAGGGCGCATTCTTCACTTCCTGGATTTTTAGTGGAAGGAAATGCAAGAGCGGACAAGCTGACAATGGTCATTTCTAACACATTGCCAAATAGTTTTGAACAAGCAAAATTGAGTCGTGCCTTTTTCCACCAAAATGCACAAGCACTCATGCAAATGTTCCAAATCACTTAAAGTCAAGCTAAAGCTATCATTCATACTTGCCCTGACTGTCAATTGGTACAACCTCCTGTTTCTACAGGAGCAATCAACCCCCGAGGCTTACAAAGCCTACAGTTGTGGCAAACAGATGTTACTAAATAGCCTTCTTTTGGTAAATTTAAAAATATTCATGTTTCCATAGACACGTTCTCTGGTGCAGTTTTTGCTTCCCTTCACACAAGTGATACTGGCAGCCATGCCTGTCATCATTTCCTGCAAGCTTTTGCTTCATTGGGTATACCCCAAGAAGTAAAAACTGACAATGGCCCCGCATACATATCTCAAAAATTGGCCACATTTTTAAATGAATGGGGTGTTCGACGCATTTTTGGTATTCCCCACTCTCCCACAAGCCAAGCAATCATTGAAAGAACACATCAAACCTTAAAACGCATATTAGATCAACAGAGAGGGGGAACGGAAATCACCCCACAGATGAGACTGAGTAAGGCTTTGTATGTTTTTAATTTTCTAAATAGTAAAAGTACAGAACCAGATCCACCAATCTTTAGACACTTTTCAAATAGCACACAGGCAAAACTGAAAGAACATCCTCCTCTTCTAATTAGAAACCCTGACTCTGGACAGATGGAAGGTCCGTTTCAATTAATAACGTGGGGCAAAGGGTATGCTTCTATTTCCACAGGTGCTGGAAGAATTAAGTGGGTTCCTGCCAAAAACGTCAAACCGTATCGCACTTCAGAACCTGTTGTCGAGCCTAGAACTGAGGAAGCGAGTACGCAGACGTAGACCGAATGGAAGGATCCCGGGTCTCGCCTGACGCCTCTTGTGCCTGACGTTCATTGTGCATCGGTGGAACCCGTGAACTCTGATTTTGTGCCAATTTTTATTTATGAGTATACGAATTAAATGCTGAATGTTTGTTTAACAAAGCTAATTTTTGGCTGAAAATTTAGGTTCTTGTTTTGGTTTAGAAAGAATTCTGCCAAAACTTAGTTCTTGAAAGAGATGGGGCAGAATCAAATGGTATACTTGTTTTGCTTGATTTTAATTGTTTTTTGTCGTGCAGATTTGCCTGAGGATCAACCGAAGACGAATGTTTGGGTGACCTTAGCCAAGGCTGCCGGATCGGATACTATATGTCTGTCTAATTCGGAACCAGAAAAGCCTTTCTCAACCTGTTTGGTTGGTGTGCCAGTGAAAGAGTTTCCTTTGGTCAGAAAAGAATCCAATGGTAAACCAGGTGGAATTGACAATGGAAACAGTCCTTCCTTCAATTGGAACATTTGTTCCAAGAAACTTCTCAGGGCAGCAAATGTTTCAAACAGTTGGGATGTGTTTCTACAGACGGACCAATCTCCACGGCAATTGCCAAAAGGGTATTGGATCATTTGCGGAGACAGAGGTTGGCAAGGCATTCCAGCCCACCTTGAAGGTGGCCCTTGCAGCATTGGTATGCTTACCATAATTGCCCCCACTGCCAAAGCAGCGATGAAAAAGAAACAAAGGAAAACGAGAGCTGTTCCTCATTATGATGAGAACTGTCAGAGTGATTTTATGCCTTGGAATGCCGCCAGAAGGGTTTCAGCAGGTATATTTCTACCCCAATTGGCTTCAGCTGTGGCATTGAGACAATTAGATCGAGTTGGATGTTGGCTGAGCAAACAAGCTAATGCCACATCCTCCGCAATCAGTGATATGTTGACCAATGTTGATAGTATTAGACATGCTACTCTTCAAAACAGAGCAGCCATTGATTTTCTCTTACTGGCACAAGGACATGGTTGTGAGGAATTGGAAGGTTTGTGTTGTATGAATTTGTCTGATCATTCTGAATCCATTCACAAAAGCATTCAAAAATTAAAGGATCTGACAGCCCAAATTAAAGAAGATGGAGGTTCCTGGTTGGATGATTTGTATCAAAATTGCAGTTTTGCACCTTGGCTAAGGCAACTTTGCAAGATAGGTCTTTACATATTAGGTGTTCTAATACTGATATTGATAGTGGTACCTTGTATACTCTGTTGTGTTCAGCGAATGATGAACAAAACAGTCCGAGAAGTTTTTGTCATTCAAGCAGGAGAATTAGGAAGTAGAAGCACAGAGAGTGTACAAAATCTCACGAAAGCAGTAGATGAGGGTATTGACATGAACGAAGGTTTTGAATTAAGGCCTTGGAATCGACCAGAGTTTTTTGAACGATGCCTTGTGACTGTTGCCAAACATATCTCTTTCAGGGATTGGGTCTTCACAGCATTAAGTTGCTGTGCCGTAATATAGTGATGCTTCAGTTTAGTGAAAATAGGTCTTCAGCAGATAATAAGCAGAAATTTTGCAATAGAGCTATGAAACGCAAATAGCAAGCGACAAGAAAATGAAAGCTTCTGGGTCAAACAGAGAGGGGGAAATGTTGGAATCCATAAGGTTAGAGGATTTTTAAGAAATGGTTAAAAAGAAGTATGTAGGCCTTAGACTGGAGTTTTGTTAGCATTGCAGAAAAGTTTCCCATGCAAGCAGAAAAAGTTTTCCATGCAAGCAGAAAAGTTTCCCAAGCAGTAGACGTGACAAATAACAATAGGCTTCTGTAGAATTGGCTTTAGGATGGCAACAAGGTTATTTAATGTATGTCTTTAGAAGGTTAGCATGAATAGAACTCTGTTCTTTGTCTCTTATCAACTAGTCTTTGTTTTAGCTACGATTACCTATGTTTTATAAGATTGGATAGAATGCTTGTCAATATGTGTTTTCTGTGTCTGATTGGCTGAATTCTAGTCTGAGATGATTTTATGTATTGCTGTATGAGCCCTGTTGAAGGAGACATTTTTTGGTGTGGATCAGTGAGCTGTCATGTCTCCATTTTGTATTTTGAGACTGATGTGCTGGAAATAAAAGCAAAAATCTCTTCACTGGTCTGGTTACCATGTTATCCATATTTGGATATTTTGCCGCGGCCTAGTGGGTTCCTTTTTTAAGGCGTGGGTTCCTGACACCATTGGACTTATACCTGTCCCGTCCCCCGCATATTGCTGCCCCGTGTGAGGACGTAGAATAGAAGAAAAACAAAGAAAAATCGTGGAAGCACCAGCCGCGGAGACCCAAGTGTTAACAAGGAGGACACTGTATCATCTCTCCCGCCGAAACCAAGAAAATTGTAAGTAGCTTATCTCGGGAGAGCGCTTGGGTGACGTTGGGAGGAAAAATAGAGAAAAAGAAAATTATTAAAAGAGCACAAAAATGGGAACGAATTTATCAGAAGTTGAATGGGATGTTTTTCATCAATTAGAGACAATGTTACAAGAAAAAGGTCACTCTGAAATTTCAAAAACTGAGCTTAAAAACTTACTTATCTGGGTTAAAGCGAATACGCAAGATTTAAATCTGCAGTCTGCTTTTTCTTTTCATTTTTGGGATCAGATAAACTGGAGAATCTATAATCTAGTCTCTCTCAAAAAAGATGAAAGCTTAAGAGAACTTGTGCCGGTTTGTAGTGCGCTGTTGTAGTGCTTTTTTAAACAAAGTGATAAAAATAAGATCAACTTGGACTCAGAAAACAGAGCTTCTGGTTCTATCTCACGAAATTCCAGTAAACCAGAGACTGTGTGTGTATCGGAGAATGTTACAAGTGTTGTTGCAAATGCTGAAAGTATTGCTTTGAACTCTGTTGAACAAAATCTTTCTTCTCTCTCTCTGGGAAAAAATGAGACTCTTTCGGACTTTTCTTCGCGTTGTTCTGTTAATGTAAAAATATGTGACTCTTGTAAGGGGGATGGAACAAAGTGTGTAAAAGATGGAAATGAAAAAGTGACTGTACTTCCTAAAATTGTTTGTGCAGGGACACTGAAACCTGAATTGGATTCTGTTGGGCCTGGGGTGGAGGCTGAGGTGGCTGCTTCCACTCGGGAAATTGTGGTTCCAGGGAACTCTTTTTCAGTTAAGCAAAACCATGGTTGTTCTGGTGTTTGTCAATCTATAGATACAGAGAAAGAAAAATTGGCTTTAAGGGTGGAGTCCTTTGAAAGGAAGAGATGGAAGAAACTCGCGACTGTGTTGTTGCTGAAATTCAAAAAGCTGGACTTGAAATCTCTTCAACGAAAATTCAACAAGTTTCACCTTAGAAGTACCTGGGATGGAAGATGACTGAGACGACAAGAACACCACAAAAAATTCAGATCCGAACCAGAGTCAACAACCTACAAGAGTTACAACAACTTCTAGGAGAAATCAACTGGGTCAGACCGATGTTGGGAATCACCAATGATGAACTGAGTCCGCTCTTCCATTTGCTGAGAGGAAGTTGCGACATCACTTCGCCAAGAACTTTAACCCCTGAAGCTCGTGCTGCTCTCGACAAAGTCACAGAAGCTCTTCAAAAAAGACAAGCTCATCGCTGCGTTCCTGAAAATCCTTTCTTTCTTGCAATCTTAGGAGAGAAGAAGCAGCTTTGTGGTCTCATTTTCCAGTGGGATTCCACAGAACAAGATCCTTTGTTAATAATGGAATGGGATTTTCCTCCCTACAGGTTTTCAAAGACCATTTGCTCAGTTTTAGAAATGATTGCATACATTATAATTAAGGCTAGAACCAGATTGTTAACTTTGGCAGGTCAAGAATTTTCAGTTATCTATTTGCCATTGAAAAATGATTATTTCGATTGGGCAATGCAAAATTCTGATGATTTACAATATGCATTCTTAGGTTTTCCAGGTGTTTGTTCCATACACTATCCAGCTCACAAACTACTGCAAGCAAAATTGAGTTTCAGAGAAAAACCTAAATTGAGTGAAGAATCTTTACATGCTGTGACTCTCTTCACTGATGGCTCTGGTAAAAGCCACAAGTCTGTTGTGACTTGGTTTAATCAAAAGACTAATGTTTGGGAATCTGATATTCAAACAGTAGAGGGATCCCCTCAAATTGTTGAGCCTGCTGCAGTAGTTTGAGCTTTTCAGCTGTTTCCTCAGCCTTTTAATTTGGTCACAGATTCTGCTTATGTTGCTAATGTAGTCAGGAGAATAGAAGGTTCCATTTTAAAGGATGTTAGTAATGAAACTTTACATCGTTGGCTTTCATGTCTTTTTATAACTTTGCAATATAGAACTAATCCATATTTTGTTTCTCACATCAGGGCGCATTCTTCACTTCCTGGATTTTTAGTGGAAGGAAATGCAAGAGCGGACAAGCTGACAATGGTCATTTCTAACACATTGCCAAATAGTTTTGAACAAGCAAAATTGAGTCGTGCCTTTTTCCACCAAAATGCACAAGCACTCATGCAAATGTTCCAAATCACTTAAAGTCAAGCTAAAGCTATCATTCATACTTGCCCTGACTGTCAATTGGTACAACCTCCTGTTTCTACAGGAGCAATCAACCCCCGAGGCTTACAAAGCCTACAGTTGTGGCAAACAGATGTTAATAAATAGCCTTCTTTTGGTAAATTTAAAAATATTCATGTTTCCATAGACACGTTCTCTGGTGCAGTTTTTGCTTCCCTTCACACAAGTGATACTGGCAGCCATGCCTGTCATCATTTCCTGCAAGCTTTTGCTTCATTGGGTATACCCCAAGAAGTAAAAACTGACAATGGCCCCGCATACATATCTCAAAAATTGGCCACATTTTTAAATGAATGGGGTGTTCGACGCATTTTTGGTATTCCCCACTCTCCCACAAGCCAAGCAATCATTGAAAGAACACATCAAACCTTAAAACGCATATTAGATCAACAGAGAGGGGGAACGGAAATCACCCCACAGATGAGACTGAGTAAGGCTTTGTATGTTTTTAATTTTCTAAATAGTAAAAGTACAGAACCAGATCCACCAATCTTTAGACACTTTTCAAATAGCACACAGGCAAAACTGAAAGAACATCCTCCTCTTCTAATTAGAAACCCTGACTCTGGACAGATGGAAGGTCCGTTTCAATTAATAACGTGGGGCAAAGGGTATGCTTCTATTTCCACAGGTGCTGGAAGAATTAAGTGGGTTCCTGCCAAAAACGTCAAACCGTATCGCACTTCAGAACCTGTTGTCGAGCCTAGAACTGAGGAAGCGAGTACGCAGACGTAGACCGAATGGAAGGATCCCGGGTCTCGCCTGACGCCTCTTGTGCCTGACGTTCATTGTGCATCGGTGGAACCCGTGAACTCTGATTTTGTGCCAATTTTTATTTATGAGTATACGAATTAAATGCTGAATGTTTGTTTAACAAAGCTAATTTTTGGCTGAAAATTTAGGTTCTTGTTTTGGTTTAGAAAGAATTCTGCCAAAACTTAGTTCTTGAAAGAGATGGGGCAGAATCAAATGGTATACTTGTTTTGCTTGATTTTAATTGTTTTTTGTCGTGCAGATTTGCCTGAGGATCAACCGAAGACGAATGTTTGGGTGACCTTAGCCAAGGCTGCCGGATCGGATACTATATGTCTGTCTAATTCGGAACCAGAAAAGCCTTTCTCAACCTGTTTGGTTGGTGTGCCAGTGAAAGAGTTTCCTTTGGTCAGAAAAGAATCCAATGGTAAACCAGGTGGAATTGACAATGGAAACAGTCCTTCCTTCAATTGGAACATTTGTTCCAAGAAACTTCTCAGGGCAGCAAATGTTTCAAACAGTTGGGATGTGTTTCTACAGACGGACCAATCTCCACGGCAATTGCCAAAAGGGTATTGGATCATTTGCGGAGACAGAGGTTGGCAAGGCATTCCAGCCCACCTTGAAGGTGGCCCTTGCAGCATTGGTATGCTTCCCATAATTGCCCCCACTGCCAAAGCAGTGATGAAAAAGAAACAAAGGAAAACAAGAGCTGTTCCTCATTATGATGAGAACTGTCAGAGTGATTTTATGCCTTGGAATGCCGCCAGAAGGGTTTCAGCAGGTATATTTCTACCCCAATTGGCTTCAGCTGTGGCATTGAGACAATTAGATCGAGTTGGATGTTGGCTGAGCAAACAAGCTAATGCCACATCCTCCGCAATCAGTGATATGTTGACCAATGTTGATAGTATTAGACATGCTACTCTTCAAAACAGAGCAGCCATTGATTTTCTCTTACTGGCACAAGGACATGGTTGTGAGGAATTGGAAGGTTTGTGTTGTATGAATTTGTCTGATCATTCTGAATCCATTCACAAAAGCATTCAAAAATTAAAGGATCTGACAGCCCAAATTAAAGAAGACGGAGGTTCCTGGTTGGATGATTTGTATCAAAATTGCAGTTTTGCACCTTGGCTAAGGCAACTTTGCAAGATAGGTCTTTACATATTAGATGTTCTAATACTGATATTGATAGTGGTACCTTGTATACTCTGTTGTGTTCGGCGAATGATGAACAAAACAGTCCGAGAAGTTTTTGTCATTCAAGCAGGAGAATTAGGAAGTAGAAGCACAGAGAGTGTACGAAATCTCACGAAAGCAGTAGATGAGGGTATTGACATGAACGAAGATTTTGAATTAAGGCCTTGGAATCGACCAGAGTTTTTTGAACGATGCCTTGTGACTGTTGCCAAACGTGATTCATATCTCTCTTTCAGGGATTGGGTCTTCACAGCATTAAGTTGCTGTGCCGTAATATAGCAATGCTTCAGTTTAGTGAAAATAGGTCTTCAGCAGATAATAAGCAGAAATTTTGCAATAGAGCTATGAAACGCAAATAGCAAGCGACAAGAAAATGAAAGCTTCTGGGTCAAACAGAGAGGGGGAAATGTTGGAATCCATAAGGTTAGAGGATTTTTAAGAAATGGTTAAAAAGAAGTATGTAGGCCTTAGACTGGAGTTTTGTTAGCATTGCAGAAAAGTTTCCCATGCAAGCAGAAAAAGTTTTCCATGCAAGCAGAAAAGTTTCCCAAGCAGTAGACGTGACAAATAACAATAGGCTTCTGTAGAATTGGCTTTAGGATGGCAACAAGGTTATTTAATGTATATCTTTAGAAGGTTAGCATGAATAGAACTCTGTTCTTTGTCTCTTATCAACTAGTCTTTGTTTTAGCTACGATTACCTATGTTTTATAAGATTGGATAGAATGCTTGTCAATATGTGTTTTCTGTGTCTGATTGGCTGAATTCTAGTCTGAGATGATTTTATGTATTGCTGTATGAGCCCTGTTGAAGGAGACATTTTTTGGTGTGGATCAGTGAGCTGTCATGTCTCCATTTTGTATTTTGAGACTGATGTGCTGGAAATAAAAGCAAAAATCTCTTCACTGGTCTGGTTACCATGTTATCCATATTTGGATATTTTGCCGCGGCCTAGTGGGTTCCTTTTTTAAGGCGTGGGTTCCTGACACCATTGGACTTATACCTGTCCCGTCCCCCGCATATTGCTGCCCCGTGTGAGGACGTAGAATAGAAGAAAAACAAAGAAAAATCGTGGAAGCACCAGCCGCGGAGACCCAAGTGTTAACAAGGAGGACACTGTATCATCTCTCCCGCCGAAACCAAGAAAATTGTAAGTAGCTTATCTCGGGAGAGCGCTTGGGTGACGTTGGGAGGAAAAATAGAGAAAAAGAAAATTATTAAAAGAGCACAAAAATGGGAACGAATTTATCAGAAGTTGAATGGGATGTTTTTCATCAATTAGAGACAATGTTACAAGAAAAAGGTCACTCTGAAATTTCAAAAACTGAGCTTAAAAACTTACTTATCTGGGTTAAAGCGAATACGCAAGATTTAAATCTGCAGTCTGCTTTTTCTTTTCATTTTTGGGATCAGATAAACTGGAGAATCTATAATCTAGTCTCTCTCAAAAAAGATGAAAGCTTAAGAGAACTTGTGCCGGTTTGTAGTGCGCTGTTGTAGTGCTTTTTTAAACAAAGTGATAAAAATAAGATCAACTTGGACTCAGAAAACAGAGCTTCTGGTTCTATCTCACGAAATTCCAGTAAACCAGAGACTGTGTGTGTATCGGAGAATGTTACAAGTGTTGTTGCAAATGCTGAAAGTATTGCTTTGAACTCTGTTGAACAAAATCTTTCTTCTCTCTCTCTGGGAAAAAATGAGACTCTTTCGGACTTTTCTTCGCGTTGTTCTGTTAATGTAAAAAAATGTGACTCTTGAAAGGGGGATGGAACAAAGTGTGTAAAAGATGGAAATGAAAAAGTGACTGTACTTCCTAAAATTGTTTGTGCGGGGACACTGAAACCTGAATTGGATTCTGTTGGGCCTGGGGTGGAGGCTGAGGTGGCTGCTTCCACTCGGGAAATTGTGGTTCCAGGGAACTCTTTTTCAGTTAAGCAAAACCATGGTTGTTCTGGTGTTTGTCAATCTATAGATACAGAGAAAGAAAAATTGGCTTTAAGGGTGGAGTCCTTTGAAAGGAAGAGATGGAAGAAACTCGCGACTGTGTTGTTGCTGAAATTCAAAAAGCTGGACTTGAAATCTCTGCAAAGAAAATTCAACAAGTTTCACCTTAGAAGTACCTGGGATGGAAGATGACTGAGACGACAAGAACACCACAAAAAATTCAGATCCGAACCAGAGTCAACAACCTACAAGAGTTACAACAACTTCTAGGAGAAATCAACTGGGTCAGACCGATGTTGGGAATCACCAATGATGAACTGAGTCCGCTCTTCCATTTGCTGAGAGGAAGTTGCGACATCACTTCGCCAAGAACTTTAACCCCTGAAGCTCGTGCTGCTCTCGACAAAGTCACAGAAGCTCTTCAAAAAAGACAAGCTCATTGCTGCGTTCCTGAAAATCCTTTCTTTCTTGCAATCTTAGGAGAGAAGAAGCAGCTTTGTGGTCTCATTTTCCAGTGGGATTCCACAGAACAAGATCCTTTGTTAATAATGGAATGGAATTTTCCTCCCTACAGGTTTTCAAAGACCATTTGCTCAGTTTTAGAAATGATTGCATACATTATAATTAAGGCTAGAACCAGATTGTTAACTTTGGCAGGTCAAGAATTTTCAGTTATCTATTTGCCATTGAAAAATGATTATTTCAATTGGGCAATGCAAAATTCTGATGATTTACAATATGCATTCTTAGGTTTTCCAGGTGTTTGTTCCATACACTATCCAGCTCACAAACTACTGCAAGCAAAATTGAGTTTCAGAGAAAAACCTAAATTGAGTGAAGAACCTTTACATGCTGTGACTCTCTTCACTGATGGCTCTGGTAAAAGCCACAAGTCCGTTGTGACTTGGTTTAATCAAAAGACTAATGTTTGGGAATCTGATATTCAAACAGTAGAGGGATCCCCTCAAATTGTTGAGCCTGCTGCAGTAGTTTGAGCTTTTCAGCTGTTTCCTCAGCCTTTTAATTTGGTCACAGATTCTGCTTATGTTGCTAATGTAGTCAGGAGAATAGAAGGTTCCATTTTAAAGGATGTTAGTAATGAAACTTTACATCGTTGGCTTTCATGTCTTTTTATAACTTTGCAATATAGAACTAATCCATATTTTGTTTCTCACATTAGGGCGCATTCTTCACTTCCTGGATTTTTAGTGGAAGGAAATGCAAGAGCGGACAAGCTGACAATGGTCATTTCTAACACATTGCCAAATAGTTTTGAACAAGCAAAATTGAGTCGTGCCTTTTTCCACCAAAATGCACAAGCACTCATGCAAATGTTCCAAATCACTTAAAGTCAAGCTAAAGCTATCATTCATACTTGCCCTGACTGTCAATTGGTACAACCTCCTGTTTCTACAGGAGCAATCAACCCCCGAGGCTTACAAAGCCTACAGTTGTGGCAAACAGATGTTACTAAATAGCCTTCTTTTGGTAAATTTAAAAATATTCATGTTTCCATAGACACGTTCTCTGGTGCAGTTTTTGCTTCCCTTCACACAAGTGATACTGGCAGCCATGCCTGTCATCATTTCCTGCAAGCTTTTGCTTCATTGGGTATACCCCAAGAAGTAAAAACTGACAATGGCCCCGCATACATATCTCAAAAATTGGCCACATTTTTAAATGAATGGGGTGTTCGACGCATTTTTGGTATTCCCCACTCTCCCACAAGCCAAGCAATCATTGAAAGAACACATCAAACCTTAAAACGCATATTAGATCAACAGAGAGGGGGAACGGAAATCACCCCACAGATGAGACTGAGTAAGGCTTTGTATGTTTTTAATTTTCTAAATAGTAAAAGTACAGAACCAGATCCACCAATCTTTAGACACTTTTCAAATAGCACACAGGCAAAACTGAAAGAACATCCTCCTCTTCTAATTAGAAACCCTGACTCTGGACAGATGGAAGGTCCGTTTCAATTAATAACGTGGGGCAAAGGGTATGCTTCTATTTCCACAGGTGCTGGAAGAATTAAGTGGGTTCCTGCCAAAAACGTCAAACCGTATCGCACTTCAGAACCTGTTGTCGAGCCTAGAACTGAGGAAGCGAGTACGCAGACGTAGACCGAATGGAAGGATCCCGGGTCTCGCCTGACGCCTCTTGTGCCTGACGTTCATTGTGCATCGGTGGAACCCGTGAACTCTGATTTTGTGCCAATTTTTATTTATGAGTATACGAATGAAATGCTGAATGTTTGTTTAACAAAGCTAATTTTTGGCTGAAAATTTAGGTTCTTGTTTTGGTTTAGAAAGAATTCTGCCAAAACTTAGTTCTTGAAAGAGATGGGGCAGAATCAAATGGTATACTTGTTTTGCTTGATTTTAATTGTTTTTTGTCGTGCAGATTTGCCTGAGGATCAACCGAAGACGAATGTTTGGGTGACCTTAGCCAAGGCTGCCGGATCGGATACTATATGTCTGTCTAATTCGGAACCAGAAAAGCCTTTCTCAACCTGTTTGGTTGGTGTGCCAGTGAAAGAGTTTCCTTTGGTCAGAAAAGAATCCAATGGTAAACCAGGTGGAATTGACAATGGAAACAGTCCTTCCTTCAATTGGAACATTTGTTCCAAGAAACTTCTCAGGGCAGCAAATGTTTCAAACAGTTGGGATGTGTTTCTACAGACGGACCAATCTCCACGGCAATTGCCAAAAGGGTATTGGATCATTTGCGGAGACAGAGGTTGGCAAGGCATTCCAGCCCACCTTGAAGGTGGCCCTTGCAGCATTGGTATGCTTACCATAATTGCCCCCACTGCCAAAGCAGTGATGAAAAAGAAACAAAGGAAAACAAGAGCTGTTCCTCATTATGATGAGAACTGTCAGAGTGATTTTATGCCTTGGAATGCCGCCAGAAGGGTTTCAGCAGGTATATTTCTACCCCAATTGGCTTCAGCTGTGGCATTGAGACAATTAGATCGAGTTGGATGTTGGCTGAGCAAACAAGCTAATGCCACATCCTCCGCAATCAGTGATATGTTGACCAATGTTGATAGTATTAGACATGCTACTCTTCAAAACAGAGCAGCCATTGATTTTCTCTTACTGGCACAAGGACATGGTTGTGAGGAATTGGAAGGTTTGTGTTGTATGAATTTGTCTGATCATTCTGAATCCATTCACAAAAGCATTCAAAAATTAAAGGATCTGACAGCCCAAATTAAAGAAGATGGAGGTTCCTGGTTGGATGATTTGTATCAAAATTGCAGTTTTGCACCTTGGCTAAGGCAACTTTGCAAGATAGGTCTTTACATATTAGGTGTTCTAATACTGATATTGATAGTGGTACCTTGTATACTCTGTTGTGTTCAGCGAATGATGAACAAAACAGTCCGAGAAGTTTTTGTCATTCAAGCAGGAGAATTAGGAAGTAGAAGCACAGAGAGTGTACAAAATCTCACGAAAGCAGTAGATGAGGGTATTGACATGAACGAAGGTTTTGAATTAAGGCCTTGGAATCGACCAGAGTTTTTTGAACGATGCCTTGTGACTGTTGCCAAACATATCTCTTTCAGGGATTGGGTCTTCACAGCATTAAGTTGCTGTGCCGTAATATAGCAATGCTTCAGTTTAGTGAAAATAGGTCTTCAGCAGATAATAAGCAGAAATTTTGCAATAGAGCTATGAAACGCAAATAGCAAGTGACAAGAAAATGAAAGCTTCTGGGTCAAACAGAGAGGGGGAAATGTTGGAATCCATAAGGTTAGAGGATTTTAAGAAATGGTTAAAAAGAAGTATGTAGGCCTTAGACTGGAGTTTTGTTAGCATTGCAGAAAAGTTTCCCATGCAAGCAGAAAAAGTTTTCCATGCAAGCAGAAAAGTTTCCCAAGCAGTAGACGTGACAAATAACAATAGGCTTCTGTAGAATTGGCTTTAGGATGGCAACAAGGTTATTTAATGTATATCTTTAGAAGGTTAGCATGAATAGAACTCTGTTCTTTGTCTCTTATCAACTAGTCTTTGTTTTAGCTACGATTACCTATGTTTTATAAGATTGGATAGAATGCTTGTCAATATGTGTTTTCTGTGTCTGATTGGCTGAATTCTAGTCTGAGATGATTTTATGTATTGCTGTATGAGCCCTGTTGAAGGAGACATTTTTTGGTGTGGATCAGTGAGCTGTCATGTCTCCATTTTGTATTTTGAGACTGATGTGCTGGAAATAAAAGCAAAAATCTCTTCACTGGTCTGGTTACCATGTTATCCATATTTGGATATTTTGCCGCGGCCTAGTGGGTTCCTTTTTTAAGGCGTGGGTTCCTGACACCATTGGACTTATACCTGTCCCGTCCCCCGCATATTGCTGCCCCGTGTGAGGACGTAGAATAGAAGAAAAACAAAGAAAAATCGTGGAAGCACCAGCCGCGGAGACCCAAGTGTTAACAAGGAGGACACTGTATCATCTCTCCCGCCGAAACCAAGAAAATTGTAAGTAGCTTATCTCGGGAGAGCGCTTGGGTGACGTTGGGAGGAAAAATAGAGAAAAAGAAAATTATTAAAAGAGCACAAAAATGGGAACGAATTTATCAGAAGTTGAATGGGATGTTTTTCATCAATTAGAGACAATGTTACAAGAAAAAGGTCACTCTGAAATTTCAAAAACTGAGCTTTAAAACTTACTTATCTGGGTTAAAGCGAATACGCAAGATTTAAATCTGCAGTCTGCTTTTTCTTTTCATTTTTGGGATCAGATAAACTGGAGAATCTATAATCTAGTCTCTCTCAAAAAAGATGAAAGCTTAAGAGAACTTGTGCCGGTTTGTAGTGCGCTGTTGTAGTGCTTTTTTAAACAAAGTGATAAAAATAAGATCAACTTGGACTCAGAAAACAGAGCTTCTGGTTCTCTCTCACGAAATTCCAGTAAACCAGAGACTGTGTGTGTATCGGAGAATGTTACAAGTGTTGTTGCAAATGCTGAAAGTATTGCTTTGAACTCTGTTGAACAAAATCTTTCTTCTCTCTCTCTGGGAAAAAATGAGACTCTTTCGGACTTTTCTTCGCGTTGTTCTGTTAATGTAAAAATATGTGACTCTTGTAAGGGGGATGGAACAAAGTGTGTAAAAGATGGAAATGAAAAAGTGACTGTACTTCCTAAAATTGTTTGTGCAGGGACACTGAAACCTGAATTGGATTCTGTTGGGCCTGGGGTGGAGGCTGAGGTGGCTGCTTCCACTCGGGAAATTGTGGTTCCAGGGAACTCTTTTTCAGTTAAGCAAAACCATGGTTGTTCTGGTGTTTGTCAATCTATAGATACAGAGAAAGAAAAATTGGCTTTAAGGGTGGAGTCCTTTGAAAGGAAGAGATGGAAGAAACTCGCGACTGTGTTGTTGCTGAAATTCAAAAAGCTGGACTTGAAATCTCTGCAACGAAAATTCAACAAGTTTCACCTTAGAAGTACCTGGGATGGAAGATGACTGAGACTACAAGAACACCACAAAAAATTCAGATTCGAACCAGAGTCAACAACCTACAAGAGTTACAACAACTTCTAGGAGAAATCAACTGGGTCAGACCGATGTTGGGAATCACCAATGATGAACTGAGTCCGCTCTTCCATTTGCTGAGAGGAAGTTGCGACATCACTTCGCCAAGAACTTTAACCCCTGAAGCTCGTGCTGCTCTCGACAAAGTCACAGAAGCTCTTCAAAAAAGACAAGCTCATCGCTGCGTTCCTGAAAATCCTTTCTTTCTTGCAATCTTAGGAGAGAAGAAGCAGCTTTGTGGTCTCATTTTCCAGTGGGATTCCACAGAACAAGATCCTTTGTTAATAATGGAATGGGATTTTCCTCCCTACAGGTTTTCAAAGACCATTTGCTCAGTTTTAGAAATGATTGCATACATTATAATTAAGGCTAGAACCAGATTGTTAACTTTGGCAGGTCAAGAATGTTCAGTTATCTATTTGCCATTGAAAAATGATTATTTCAATTGGGCAATGCAAAATTCTGATGATTTACAATATGCATTCTTAGGTTTTCCAGGTGTTTGTTCCATACACTATCCAGCTCACAAACTACTGCAAGCAAAATTGAGTTTCAGAGAAAAACCTAAATTGAGTGAAGAACCTTTACATGCTGTGACTCTCTTCACTGATGGCTCTGGTAAAAGCCACAAGTCCGTTGTGACTTGGTTTAATCAAAAGACTAATGTTTGGGAATCTGATATTCAAACAGTAGAGGGATCCCCTCAAATTGTTGAGCCTGCTGCAGTAGTTTGAGCTTTTCAGCTCTTTCCTCAGCCTTTTAATTTGGTCACAGATTCTGCTTATGTTGCTAATGTAGTCAGGAGAATAGAAGGTTCCATTTTAAAGGATGTTAGTAATGAAACTTTACATCGTTGGCTTTCATGTCTTTTTATAACTTTGCAATATAGAACTAATCCATATTTTGTTTCTCACATTAGGGCGCATTCTTCACTTCCTGGATTTTTAGTGGAAGGAAATGCAAGAGCGGACAAGCTGACAATGGTCATTTCTAACACATTGCCAAATAGTTTTGAACAAGCAAAATTGAGTCGTGCCTTTTTCCACCAAAATGCACAAGCACTCATGCAAATGTTCCAAATCACTTAAAGTCAAGCTAAAGCTATCATTCATACTTGCCCTGACTGTCAATTGGTACAACCTCCTGTTTCTACAGGAGCAATCAACCCCCGAGGCTTACAAAGCCTACAGTTGTGGCAAACAGATGTTACTAAATAGCCTTCTTTTGGTAAATTTAAAAATATTCATGTTTCCATAGACACGTTCTCTGGTGCAGTTTTTGCTTCCCTTCACACAAGTGATACTGGCAGCCATGCCTGTCATCATTTCCTGCAAGCTTTTGCTTCATTGGGTATACCCCAGGAAGTAAAAACTGACAATGGCCCCGCATACATATCTCAAAAATTGGCCACATTTTTAAATGAATGGGGTGTTCGATGCATTTTTGGTATTCCCCACTCTCCCACAAGCCAAGCAATCATTGAAAGAACACATCAAACCTTAAAACGCATATTAGATCAACAGAGAGGGGGAACAGAAATCACCCCACAGATGAGACTGAGTAAGGCTTTGTATGTTTTTAATTTTCTAAATAGTAAAAGTACAGAACCAGATCCACCAATCTTTAGACACTTTTCAAATAGCACACAGGCAAAACTGAAAGAACATCCTCCTCTTCTAATTAGAAACCCTGACTCTGGACAGATGGAAGGTCCGTTTCAATTAATAACGTGGGGCAAAGGGTATGCTTCTATTTCCACAGGTGCTGGAAGAATTAAGTGGGTTCCTGCCAAAAACGTCAAACCGTATCGCACTTCAGAACCTGTTGTCGAGCCTAGAACTGAGGAAGCGAGTACGCAGACGTAGACCGAATGGAAGGATCCCGGGTCTCGCCTGACGCCTCTTGTGCCTGACGTTCATTGTGCATCGGTGGAACCCGTGAACTCTGATTTTGTGCCAATTTTTATTTATGAGTATACGAATTAAATGCTGAATGTTTGTTTAACAAAGCTAATTTTTGGCTGAAAATTTAGGTTCTTGTTTTGGTTTAGAAAGAATTCTGCCAAAACTTAGTTCTTGAAAGAGATGGGGCAGAATCAAATGGTATACTTGTTTTGCTTGATTTTAATTGTTTTTTGTCGTGCAGATTTGCCTGAGGATCAACCGAAGACGAATGTTTGGGTGACCTTAGCCAAGGCTGCCGGATCGGATACTATATGTCTGTCTAATTCGGAACCAGAAAAGCCTTTCTCAACCTGTTTGGTTGGTGTGCCAGTGAAAGAGTTTCCTTTGGTCAGAAAAGAATCCAATGGTAAACCAGGTGGAATTGACAATGGAAACAGTCCTTCCTTCAATTGGAACATTTGTTCCAAGAAACTTCTCAGGGCAGCAAATGTTTCAAACAGTTGGGATGTGTTTCTACAGACGGACCAATCTCCACGGCAATTGCCAAAAGGGTATTGGATCATTTGCGGAGACAGAGGTTGGCAAGGCATTCCAGCCCACCTTGAAGGTGGCCCTTGCAGCATTGGTATGCTTACCATAATTGCCCCCACTGCCAAAGCAGTGATGAAAAAGAAACAAAGGAAAACAAGAGCTGTTCCTCATTATGATGAGAACTGTCAGAGTGATTTTATGCCTTGGAATGCCGCCAGAAGGGTTTCAGCAGGTATATTTCTACCCCAATTGGCTTCAGCTGTGGCATTGAGACAATTAGATCGAGTTGGATGTTGGCTGAGCAAACAAGCTAATGCCACATCCTCCGCAATCAGTGATATGTTGACCAATGTTGATAGTATTAGACATGCTACTCTTCAAAACAGAGCAGCCATTGATTTTCTCTTACTGGCACAAGGACATGGTTGTGAGGAATTGGAAGGTTTGTGTTGTATGAATTTGTCTGATCATTCTGAATCCATTCACAAAAGCATTCAAAAATTAAAGGATCTGACAGCCCAAATTAAAGAAGATGGAGGTTCCTGGTTGGATGATTTGTATCAAAATTGCAGTTTTGCACCTTGGCTAAGGCAACTTTGCAAGATAGGTCTTTACATATTAGGTGTTCTAATACTGATATTGATAGTGGTACCTTGTATACTCTGTTGTGTTCGGCGAATGATGAACAAAACAGTCCGAGAAGTTTTTGTCATTCAAGCAGGAGAATTAGGAAGTAGA
This sequence comes from Melospiza georgiana, assembly GCF_028018845.1. Classification (NCBI taxonomy): domain Eukaryota; kingdom Metazoa; phylum Chordata; class Aves; order Passeriformes; family Passerellidae; genus Melospiza; species Melospiza georgiana. The sequence goes on along the minus strand of NC_080464.1, from coordinate 27,598,731 downwards.
AGCACAGAGAGTGTACGAAATCTCACGAAAGCAGTAGATGAGGGTATTGACATGAACGAAGGTTTTGAATTAAGGCCTTGGAATCGACCAGAGTTTTTTGAACGATGCCTTGTGACTGTTGCCAAACATATCTCTTTCAGGGATTGGGTCTTCACAGCATTAAGTTGCTGTGCCGTAATATAGCAATGCTTCAGTTTAGTGAAAATAGGTCTTCAGCAGATAATAAGCAGAAATTTTGCAATAGAGCTATGAAACGCAAATAGCAAGCGACAAGAAAATGAAAGCTTCTGGGTCAAACAGAGAGGGGGAAATGTTGGAATCCATAAGGTTAGAGGATTTTTAAGAAATGGTTAAAAAGAAGTATGTAGGCCTTAGACTGGAGTTTTGTTAGCATTGCAGAAAAGTTTCCCATGCAAGCAGAAAAAGTTTTCCATGCAAGCAGAAAAGTTTCCCAAGCAGTAGACGTGACAAATAACAATAGGCTTCTGTAGAATTGGCTTTAGGATGGCAACAAGGTTATTTAATGTATATCTTTAGAAGGTTAGCATGAATAGAACTCTGTTCTTTGTCTCTTATCAACTAGTCTTTGTTTTAGCTACGATTACCTATGTTTTATAAGATTGGATAGAATGCTTGTCAATATGTGTTTTCTGTGTCTGATTGGCTGAATTCTAGTCTGAGATGATTTTATGTATTGCTGTATGAGCCCTGTTGAAGGAGACATTTTTTGGTGTGGATCAGTGAGCTGTCATGTCTCCATTTTGTATTTTGAGACTGATGTGCTGGAAATAAAAGCAAAAATCTCTTCACTGGTCTGGTTACCATGTTATCCATATTTGGATATTTTGCCGCGGCCTAGTGGGTTCCTTTTTTAAGGCATGGGTTCCTGACACCATTGGACTTATACCTGTCCCGTCCCCCGCATATTGCTGCCCCGTGTGAGGACGTAGAATAGAAGAAAAACAAAGAAAAATCGTGGAAGCACCAGCCGCGGAGACCCAAGTGTTAACAAGGAGGACACTGTATCATGTCTCCCGCCGAAACCAAGAAAATTGTAAGTAACTTATCTCGGGAGAGCGCTTGGGTGACGTTGGGAGGAAAAATAGAGAAAAAGAAAATTATTAAAAGAGCACAAAAATGGGAACGAACTTATCAGAAGTTGAATGGGATGTTTTTCATCAATTAGAGACAATGTTACAAGAAAAAGGTCACTCTGAAATTTCAAAAACTGAGCTTAAAAACTTACTTATCTGGGTTAAAGCGAATACGCAAGATTTAAATCTGCAGTCTGCTTTTTCTTTTCATTTTTGGGATCAGATAAACTGGAGAATCTATAATCTAGTCTCTCTCAAAAAAGATGAAAGCTTAAGAGAACTTGTGCCGGTTTGTAGTGCGCTGTTGTAGTGCTTTTTTAAACAAAGTGATAAAAATAAGATCAACTTGGACTCAGAAAACAGAGCTTCTGGTTCTCTCTCACGAAATTCCAGTAAACCAGAGACTGTGTGTGTATCGGAGAATGTTACAAGTGTTGTTGCAAATGCTGAAAGTATTGCTTTGAACTCTGTTGAACAAAATCTTTCTTCTCTCTCTCTGGGAAAAAATGAGACTCTTTCGGACTTTTCTTCGCGTTGTTCTGTTAATGTAAAAATATGTGACTCTTGTAAGGGGGATGGAACAAAGTGTGTAAAAGATGGAAATGAAAAAGTGACTGTACTTCCTAAAATTGTTTGTGCAGGGACACTGAAACCTGAATTGGATTCTGTTGGGCCTGGGGTGGAGGCTGAGGTGGCTGCTTCCACTCGGGAAATTGTGGTTCCAGGGAACTCTTTTTCAGTTAAGCAAAACCATGGTTGTTCTGGTGTTTGTCAATCTATAGATACAGAGAAAGAAAAATTGGCTTTAAGGGTGGAGTCCTTTGAAAGGAAGAGATGGAAGAAACTCGCGACTGTGTTGTTGCTGAAATTCAAAAAGCTGGACTTGAAATCTCTGCAACGAAAATTCAACAAGTTTCACCTTAGAAGTACCTGGGATGGAAGATGACTGAGACGACAAGAACACCACAAAAAATTCAGATCCGAACCAGAGTCAACAACCTACAAGAGTTACAACAACTTCTAGGAGAAATCAACTGGGTCAGACCGATGTTGGGAATCACCAATGATGAACTGAGTCCGCTCTTCCATTTGCTGAGAGGAAGTTGCGACATCACTTCGCCAAGAACTTTAACCCCTGAAGCTCGTGCTGCTCTCGACAAAGTCACAGAAGCTCTTCAAAAAAGACAAGCTCATCGCTGCGTTCCTGAAAATCCTTTCTTTCTTGCAATCTTAGGAGAGAAGAAGCAGCTTTGTGGTCTCATTTTCCAGTGGGATTCCACAGAACAAGATCCTTTGTTAATAATGGAATGGGATTTTCCTCCCTACAGGTTTTCAAAGACCATTTGCTCAGTTTTAGAAATGATTGCATACATTATAATTAAGGCTAGAACCAGATTGTTAACTTTGGCAGGTCAAGAATTTTCAGTTATCTATTTGCCATTGAAAAATGATTATTTCAATTGGGCAATGCAAAATTCTGATGATTTACAATATGCATTCTTAGGTTTTCCAGGTGTTTGTTCCATACACTATCCAGCTCACAAACTACTGCAAGCAAAATTGAGTTTCAGAGAAAAACCTAAATTTAGTGAAGAACCTTTACATGCTGTGACTCTCTTCACTGATGGCTCTGGTAAAAGCCACAAGTCCTTTGTGACTTGGTTTAATCAAAAGACTAATGTTTGGGAATCTGATATTCAAACAGTAGAGGGATCCCCTCAAATTGTTGAGCCTGCTGCAGTAGTTTGAGCTTTTCAGTTGTTTCCTCACCCTTTTAATTTGGTCACAGATTCTGCTTATGTTGCTAATGTAGTCAGGAGAATAGAAGGTTCCATTTTAAAGGATGTTAGTAATGAAACTTTACATCGTTGGCTTTCATGTCTTTTTATAACTTTGCAGTATAGAACTAATCCATATTTTGTTTCTCACATTAGGGCGCATTCTTCACTTCCTGGATTTTTAGTGGAAGGAAATGCAAGAGCGGACAAGCTGACAATGGTCATTTCTAACACATTGCCAAATAGTTTTGAACAAGCAAAATTGAGTCATGCCTTTTTCCACCAAAATGCACAAGCACTCATGCAAATGTTCCAAATCACTTAAAGTCAAGCTAAAGCTATCATTCATACTTGCCCTGACTGTCAATTGGTACAACCTCCTGTTTCTACAGGAGCAATCAACCCCCGAGGCTTACAAAGCCTACAGTTGTGGCAAACAGATGTTACTAAATAGCCTTCTTTTGGTAAATTTAAAAATATTCATGTTTCCATAGACACGTTCTCTGGTGCAGTTTTTGCTTCCCTTCACACAAGTGATACTGGCAGCCATGCCTGTCATCATTTCCTGCAAGCTTTTGCTTCATTGGGTATACCCCAAGAAGTAAAAACTGACAATGGCCCCGCATACATATCTCAAAAATTGGCCACATTTTTAAATGAATGGGGTGTTCGACGCATTTTTGGTATTCCCCACTCTCCCACAAGCCAAGCAATCATTGAAAGAACACATCAAACCTTAAAACGCATATTAGATCAACAGAGAGGGGGAACGGAAATCACCCCACAGATGAGACTGAGTAAGGCTTTGTATGTTTTTAATTTTCTAAATAGTAAAAGTACAGAACCAGATCCACCAATCTTTAGACACTTTTCAAATAGCACACAGGCAAAACTGAAAGAACATCCTCCTCTTCTAATTAGAAACCCTGACTCTGGACAGATGGAAGGTCCGTTTCAATTAATAACGTGGGGCAAAGGGTATGCTTCTATTTCCACAGGTGCTGGAAGAATTAAGTGGGTTCCTGCCAAAAACATCAAACCGTATCGCACTTCAGAACCTGTTGTCGAGCCTAGAACTGAGGAAGCGAGTACGCAGACGTAGACCGAATGGAAGGATCCCGGGTCTCGCCTGACGCCTCTTGTGCCTGACGTTCATTGTGCATCGGTGGAACCCGTGAACTCTGATTTTGTGCCAATTTTTATTTATGAGTATACGAATTAAATGCTGAATGTTTGTTTAACAAAGCTAATTTTTGGCTGAAAATTTAGGTTCTTGTTTTGGTTTAGAAAGAATTCTGCCAAAACTTAGTTCTTGAAAGAGATGGGGCAGAATCAAATGGTATACTTGTTTTGCTTGATTTTAATTGTTTTTTGTCGTGCAGATTTGCCTGAGGATCAACCGAAGACGAATGTTTGGGTGACCTTAGCCAAGGCTGCCGGATCGGATACTATATGTCTGTCTAATTCGGAACCAGAAAAGCCTTTCTCAACCTGTTTGGTTGGTGTGCCAGTGAAAGAGTTTCCTTTGGTCAGAAAAGAATCCAATGGTAAACCAGGTGGAATTGACAATGGAAACAGTCCTTCCTTCAATTGGAACATTTGTTCCAAGAAACTTCTCAGGGCAGCAAATGTTTCAAACAGTTGGGATGTGTTTCTACAGACGGACCAATCTCCACGGCAATTGCCAAAAGGGTATTGGATCATTTGCGGAGACAGAGGTTGGCAAGGCATTCCAGCCCACCTTGAAGGTGGCCCTTGCAGCATTGGTATGCTTACCATAATTGCCCCCACTGCCAAAGCAGTGATGAAAAAGAAACAAAGGAAAACAAGAGCTGTTCCTCATTATGATGAGAACTGTCAGAGTGATTTTATGCCTTGGAATGCCGCCAGAAGGGTTTCAGCAGGTATATTTCTACCCCAATTGGCTTCAGCTGTGGCATTGAGACAATTAGATCGAGTTGGATGTTGGCTGAGCAAACAAGCTAATGCCACATCCTCCGCAATCAGTGATATGTTGACCAATGTTGATAGTATTAGACATGCTACTCTTCAAAACAGAGCAGCCATTGATTTTCTCTTACTGGCACAAGGACATGGTTGTGAGGAATTGGAAGGTTTGTGTTGTATGAATTTGTCTGATCATTCTGAATCCATTCACAAAAGCATTCAAAAATTAAAGGATCTGACAGCCCAAATTAAAGAAGATGGAGGTTCCTGGTTGGATGATTTGTATCAAAATTGCAGTTTTGCACCTTGGCTAAGGCAACTTTGCAAGATAGGTCTTTACATATTAGGTGTTCTAATACTGATATTGATAGTGGTACCTTGTATACTCTGTTGTGTTCGGCGAATGATGAACAAAACAGTCCGAGAAGTTTTTGTCATTCAAGCAGGAGAATTAGGAAGTAGAAGCACAGAGAGTGTACGAAATCTCACGAAAGCAGTAGATGAGGGTATTGACATGAACGAAGGTTTTGAATTAAGGCCTTGGAATCGACCAGAGTTTTTTGAACGATGCCTTGTGACTGTTGCCAAACATATCTCTTTCAGGGATTGGGTCTTCACAGCATTAAGTTGCTGTGCCGTAATATAGCAATGCTTCAGTTTAGTGAAAATAGGTCTTCAGCAGATAATAAGCAGAAATTTTGCAATAGAGCTATGAAACGCAAATAGCAAGCGACAAGAAAATGAAAGCTTCTGGGTCAAACAGAGAGGGGGAAATGTTGGAATCCATAAGGTTAGAGGATTTTTAAGAAATGGTTAAAAAGAAGTATGTAGGCCTTAGACTGGAGTTTTGTTAGCATTGCAGAAAAGTTTCCCATGCAAGCAGAAAAAGTTTTCCATGCAAGCAGAAAAGTTTCCCAAGCAGTAGACGTGACAAATAACAATAGGCTTCTGTAGAATTGGCTTTAGGATGGCAACAAGGTTATTTAATGTATATCTTTAGAAGGTTAGCATGAATAGAACTCTGTTCTTTGTCTCTTATCAACTAGTCTTTGTTTTAGCTACGATTACCTATGTTTTATAAGATTGGATAGAATGCTTGTCAATATGTGTTTTCTGTGTCTGATTGGCTGAATTCTAGTCTGAGATGATTTTATGTATTGCTGTATGAGCCCTGTTGAAGGAGACATTTTTTGGTGTGGATCAGTGAGCTGTCATGTCTCCATTTTGTATTTTGAGACTGATGTGCTGGAAATAAAAGCAAAAATCTCTTCACTGGTCTGGTTACCATGTTATCCATATTTGGATATTTTGCCGCGGCCTAGTGGGTTCCTTTTTTAAGGCATGGGTTCCTGACACCATTGGACTTATACCTGTCCCGTCCCCCGCATATTGCTGCCCCGTGTGAGGACGTAGAATAGAAGAAAAACAAAGAAAAATCGTGGAAGCACCAGCCGCGGAGACCCAAGTGTTAACAAGGAGGACACTGTATCATGTCTCCCGCCGAAACCAAGAAAATTGTAAGTAACTTATCTTGGGAGAGCGCTTGGGTGACGTTGGGAGGAAAAATAGAGAAAAAGAAAATTATTAAAAGAGCACAAAAATGGGAACGAATTTATCAGAAGTTGAATGGGATGTTTTTCATCAATTAGAGACAATGTTACAAGAAAAAGGTCACTCTGAAATTTCAAAAACTGAGCTTAAAAACTTACTTATCTGGGTTAAAGCGAATACGCAAGATTTAAATCTGCAGTCTGCTTTTTCTTTTCATTTTTGGGATCAGATAAACTGGAGAATCTATAATCTAGTCTCTCTCAAAAAAGATGAAAGCTTAAGAGAACTTGTGCCGGTTTGTAGTGCGCTGTTGTAGTGCTTTTTTAAACAAAGTGATAAAAATAAGATCAACTTGGACTCAGAAAACAGAGCTTCTGGTTCTCTCTCACGAAATTCCAGTAAACCAGAGACTGTGTGTGTATCGGAGAATGTTACAAGTGTTGTTGCAAATGCTGAAAGTATTGCTTTGAACTCTGTTGAACAAAATCTTTCTTCTCTCTCTCTGGGAAAAAATGAGACTCTTTCGGACTTTTCTTCGCGTTGTTCTGTTAATGTAAAAATATGTGACTCTTGTAAGGGGGATGGAACAAAGTGTGTAAAAGATGGAAATGAAAAAGTGACTGTACTTCCTAAAATTGTTTGTGCAGGGACACTGAAACCTGAATTGGATTCTGTTGGGCCTGGGGTGGAGGCTGAGGTGGCTGCTTCCACTCGGGAAATTGTGGTTCCAGGGAACTCTTTTTCAGTTAAGCAAAACCATGGTTGTTCTGGTGTTTGTCAATCTATAGATACAGAGAAAGAAAAATTGGCTTTAAGGGTGGAGTCCTTTGAAAGGAAGAGATGGAAGAAACTCGCGACTGTGTTGTTGCTGAAATTCAAAAAGCTGGACTTGAAATCTCTGCAACGAAAATTCAACAAGTTTCACCTTAGAAGTACCTGGGATGGAAGATGACTGAGACGACAAGAACACCACAAAAAATTCAGATCCGAACCAGAGTCAACAACCTACAAGAGTTACAACAACTTCTAGGAGAAATCAACTGGGTCAGACCGATGTTGGGAATCACCAATGATGAACTGAGTCCGCTCTTCCATTTGCTGAGAGGAAGTTGCGACATCACTTCGCCAAGAACTTTAACCCCTGAAGCTCGTGCTGCTCTCGACAAAGTCACAGAAGCTCTTCAAAAAAGACAAGCTCATCGCTGCGTTCCTGAAAATCCTTTCTTTCTTGCAATCTTAGGAGAGAAGAAGCAGCTTTGTGGTCTCATTTTCCAGTGGGATTCCACAGAACAAGATCCTTTGTTAATAATGGAATGGGATTTTCCTCCCTACAGGTTTTCAAAGACCATTTGCTCAGTTTTAGAAATGATTGCATACATTATAATTAAGGCTAGAACCAGATTGTTAACTTTGGCAGGTCAAGAATTTTCAGTTATCTATTTGCCATTGAAAAATGATTATTTCAATTGGGCAATGCAAAATTCTGATGATTTACAATATGCATTCTTAGGTTTTCCAGGTGTTTGTTCCATACACTATCCAGCTCACAAACTACTGCAAGCAAAATTGAGTTTCAGAGAAAAACCTAAATTTAGTGAAGAACCTTTACATGCTGTGACTCTCTTCACTGATGGCTCTGGTAAAAGCCACAAGTCCTTTGTGACTTGGTTTAATCAAAAGACTAATGTTTGGGAATCTGATATTCAAACAGTAGAGGGATCCCCTCAAATTGTTGAGCCTGCTGCAGTAGTTTGAGCTTTTCAGTTGTTTCCTCACCCTTTTAATTTGGTCACAGATTCTGCTTATGTTGCTAATGTAGTCAGGAGAATAGAAGGTTCCATTTTAAAGGATGTTAGTAATGAAACTTTACATCGTTGGCTTTCATGTCTTTTTATAACTTTGCAGTATAGAACTAATCCATATTTTGTTTCTCACATTAGGGCGCATTCTTCACTTCCTGGATTTTTAGTGGAAGGAAATGCAAGAGCGGACAAGCTGACAATGGTCATTTCTAACACATTGCCAAATAGTTTTGAACAAGCAAAATTGAGTCATGCCTTTTTCCACCAAAATGCACAAGCACTCATGCAAATGTTCCAAATCACTTAAAGTCAAGCTAAAGCTATCATTCATACTTGCCCTGACTGTCAATTGGTACAACCTCCTGTTTCTACAGGAGCAATCAACCCCCGAGGCTTACAAAGCCTACAGTTGTGGCAAACAGATGTTACTAAATAGCCTTCTTTTGGTAAATTTAAAAATATTCATGTTTCCATAGACACGTTCTCTGGTGCAGTTTTTGCTTCCCTTCACACAAGTGATACTGGCAGCCATGCCTGTCATCATTTCCTGCAAGCTTTTGCTTCATTGGGTATACCCCAAGAAGTAAAAACTGACAATGGCCCCGCATACATATCTCAAAAATTGGCCACATTTTTAAATGAATGGGGTGTTCGACGCATTTTTGGTATTCCCCACTCTCCCACAAGCCAAGCAATCATTGAAAGAACACATCAAACCTTAAAACGCATATTAGATCAACAGAGAGGGGGAACGGAAATCACCCCACAGATGAGACTGAGTAAGGCTTTGTATGTTTTTAATTTTCTAAATAGTAAAAGTACAGAACCAGATCCACCAATCTTTAGACACTTTTCAAATAGCACACAGGCAAAACTGAAAGAACATCCTCCTCTTCTAATTAGAAACCCTGACTCTGGACAGATGGAAGGTCCGTTTCAATTAATAACGTGGGGCAAAGGGTATGCTTCTATTTCCACAGGTGCTGGAAGAATTAAGTGGGTTCCTGCCAAAAACGTCAAACCGTATCGCACTTCAGAACCTGTTGTCGAGCCTAGAACTGAGGAAGCGAGTACGCAGACGTAGACCGAATGGAAGGATCCCGGGTCTCGCCTGACGCCTCTTGTGCCTGACGTTCATTGTGCATCGGTGGAACCCGTGAACTCTGATTTTGTGCCAATTTTTATTTATGAGTATACGAATTAAATGCTGAATGTTTGTTTAACAAAGCTAATTTTTGGCTGAAAATTTAGGTTCTTGTTTTGGTTTAGAAAGAATTCTGCCAAAACTTAGTTCTTGAAAGAGATGGGGCAGAATCAAATGGTATACTTGTTTTGCTTGATTTTAATTGTTTTTTGTCGTGCAGATTTGCCTGAGGATCAACCGAAGACGAATGTTTGGGTGACCTTAGCCAAGGCTGCCGGATCGGATACTATATGTCTGTCTAATTCGGAACCAGAAAAGCCTTTCTCAACCTGTTTGGTTGGTGTGCCAGTGAAAGAGTTTCCTTTGGTCAGAAAAGAATCCAATGGTAAACCAGGTGGAATTGACAATGGAAACAGTCCTTCCTTCAATTGGAACATTTGTTCCAAGAAACTTCTCAGGGCAGCAAATGTTTCAAACAGTTGGGATGTGTTTCTACAGACGGACCAATCTCCACGGCAATTGCCAAAAGGGTATTGGATCATTTGCGGAGACAGAGGTTGGCAAGGCATTCCAGCCCACCTTGAAGGTGGCCCTTGCAGCATTGGTATGCTTACCATAATTGCCCCCACTGCCAAAGCAGTGATGAAAAAGAAACAAAGGAAAACAAGAGCTGTTCCTCATTATGATGAGAACTGTCAGAGTGATTTTATGCCTTGGAATGCCGCCAGAAGGGTTTCAGCAGGTATATTTCTACCCCAATTGGCTTCAGCTGTGGCATTGAGACAATTAGATCGAGTTGGATGTTGGCTGAGCAAACAAGCTAATGCCACATCCTCCGCAATCAGTGATATGTTGACCAATGTTGATAGTATTAGACATGCTACTCTTCAAAACAGAGCAGCCATTGATTTTCTCTTACTGGCACAAGGACATGGTTGTGAGGAATTGGAAGGTTTGTGTTGTATGAATTTGTCTGATCATTCTGAATCCATTCACAAAAGCATTCAAAAATTAAAGGATCTGACAGCCCAAATTAAAGAAGATGGAGGTTCCTGGTTGGATGATTTGTATCAAAATTGCAGTTTTGCACCTTGGCTAAGGCAACTTTGCAAGATAGGTCTTTACATATTAGGTGTTCTAATACTGATATTGATAGTGGTACCTTGTATACTCTGTTGTGTTCGGCGAATGATGAACAAAACAGTCCGAGAAGTTTTTGTCATTCAAGCAGGAGAATTAGGAAGTAGAAGCACAGAGAGTGTACGAAATCTCACGAAAGCAGTAGATGAGGGTATTGACATGAACGAAGGTTTTGAATTAAGGCCTTGGAATCGACCAGAGTTTTTTGAACGATGCCTTGTGACTGTTGCCAAACATATCTCTTTCAGGGATTGGGTCTTCACAGCATTAAGTTGCTGTGCCGTAATATAGCAATGCTTCAGTTTAGTGAAAATAGGTCTTCAGCAGATAATAAGCAGAAATTTTGCAATAGAGCTATGAAACGCAAATAGCAAGCGACAAGAAAATGAAAGCTTCTGGGTCAAACAGAGAGGGGGAAATGTTGGAATCCATAAGGTTAGAGGATTTTTAAGAAATGGTTAAAAAGAAGTATGTAGGCCTTAGACTGGAGTTTTGTTAGCATTGCAGAAAAGTTTCCCATGCAAGCAGAAAAAGTTTTCCATGCAAGCAGAAAAGTTTCCCAAGCAGTAGACATGACAAATAACAATAGGCTTCTGTAGAATTGGCTTTAGGATGGCAACAAGGTTATTTAATGTATATCTTTAGAAGGTTAGCATGAATAGAACTCTGTTCTTTGTCTCTTATCAACTAGTCTTTGTTTTAGCTACGATTACCTATGTTTTATAAGATTGGATAGAATGCTTGTCAATATGTGTTTTCTGTGTCTGATTGGCTGAATTCTAGTCTGAGATGATTTTATGTATTGCTGTATGAGCCCTGTTGAAGGAGACATTTTTTGGTGTGGATCAGTGAGCTGTCATGTCTCCATTTTGTATTTTGAGACTGATGTGCTGGAAATAAAAGCAAAAATCTCTTCACTGGTCTGGTTACCATGTTATCCATATTTGGATATTTTGCCGCGGCCTAGTGGGTTCCTTTTTTAAGGCATGGGTTCCTGACACCATTGGACTTATACCTGTCCCGTCCCCCGCATATTGCTGCCCCGTGTGAGGACGTAGAATAGAAGAAAAACAAAGAAAAATCGTGGAAGCACCAGCCGCGGAGACCCAAGTGTTAACAAGGAGGACACTGTATCATGTCTCCCGCCGAAACCAAGAAAATTGTAAGTAACTTATCTCGGGAGAGCGCTTGGGTGACGTTGGGAGGAAAAATAGAGAAAAAGAAAATTATTAAAAGAGCACAAAAATGGGAACGAATTTATCAGAAGTTGAATGGGATGTTTTTCATCAATTAGAGACAATGTTACAAGAAAAAGGTCACTCTGAAATTTCAAAAACTGAGCTTAAAAACTTACTTATCTGGGTTAAAGCGAATACGCAAGATTTAAATCTGCAGTCTGCTTTTTCTTTTCATTTTTGGGATCAGATAAACTGGAGAATCTATAATCTAGTCTCTCTCAAAAAAGATGAAAGCTTAAGAGAACTTGTGCCGGTTTGTAGTGCGCTGTTGTAGTGCTTTTTTAAACAAAGTGATAAAAATAAGATCAACTTGGACTCAGAAAACAGAGCTTCTGGTTCTCTCTCACGAAATTCCAGTAAACCAGAGACTGTGTGTGTATCGGAGAATGTTACAAGTGTTGTTGCAAATGCTGAAAGTATTGCTTTGAACTCTGTTGAACAAAATCTTTCTTCTCTCTCTCTGGGAAAAAATGAGACTCTTTCGGACTTTTCTTCGCGTTGTTCTGTTAATGTAAAAATATGTGACTCTTGTAAGGGGGATGGAACAAAGTGTGTAAAAGATGGAAATGAAAAAGTGACTGTACTTCCTAAAATTGTTTGTGCAGGGACACTGAAACCTGAATTGGATTCTGTTGGGCCTGGGGTGGAGGCTGAGGTGGCTGCTTCCACTCGGGAAATTGTGGTTCCAGGGAACTCTTTTTCAGTTAAGCAAAACCATGGTTGTTCTGGTGTTTGTCAATCTATAGATACAGAGAAAGAAAAATTGGCTTTAAGGGTGGAGTCCTTTGAAAGGAAGAGATGGAAGAAACTCGCGACTGTGTTGTTGCTGAAATTCAAAAAGCTGGACTTGAAATCTCTGCAACGAAAATTCAACAAGTTTCACCTTAGAAGTACCTGGGATGGAAGATGACTGAGACGACAAGAACACCACAAAAAATTCAGATCCGAACCAGAGTCAACAACCTACAAGAGTTACAACAACTTCTAGGAGAAATCAACTGGGTCAGACCGATGTTGGGAATCACCAATGATGAACTGAGTCCGCTCTTCCATTTGCTGAGAGGAAGTTGCGACATCACTTCGCCAAGAACTTTAACCCCTGAAGCTCGTGCTGCTCTCGACAAAGTCACAGAAGCTCTTCAAAAAAGACAAGCTCATCGCTGCGTTCCTGAAAATCCTTTCTTTCTTGCAATCTTAGGAGAGAAGAAGCAGCTTTGTGGTCTCATTTTCCAGTGGGATTCCACAGAACAAGATCCTTTGTTAATAATGGAATGGGATTTTCCTCCCTACAGGTTTTCAAAGACCATTTGCTCAGTTTTAGAAATGATTGCATACATTATAATTAAGGCTAGAACCAGATTGTTAACTTTGGCAGGTCAAGAATGTTCAGTTATCTATTTGCCATTGAAAAATGATTATTTCAATTGGGCAATGCAAAATTCTGATGATTTACAATATGCATTCTTAGGTTTTCCAGGTGTTTGTTCCATACACTATCCAGCTCACAAACTACTGCAAGCAAAATTGAGTTTCAGAGAAAAACCTAAATTGAGTGAAGAACCTTTACATGCTGTGACTCTCTTCACTGATGGCTCTGGTAAAAGCCACAAGTCCGTTGTGACTTGGTTTAATCAAAAGACTAATGTTTGGGAATCTGATATTCAAACAGTAGAGGGATCCCCTCAAATTGTTGAGCCTGCTGCAGTAGTTTGAGCTTTTCAGCTGTTTCCTCAGCCTTTTAATTTGGTCACAGATTCTGCTTATGTTGCTAATGTAGTCAGGAGAATAGAAGGTTCCATTTTAAAGGATGTTAGTAATGAAACTTTACATCGTTGGCTTTCATGTCTTTTTATAACTTTGCAATATAGAACTAATCCATATTTTGTTTCTCACATTAGGGCGCATTCTTCACTTCCTGGATTTTTAGTGGAAGGAAATGCAAGAGCGGACAAGCTGACAATGGTCATTTCTAACACATTGCCAAATAGTTTTGAACAAGCAAAATTGAGTCGTGCCTTTTTCCACCAAAATGCACAAGCACTCATGCAAATGTTCCAAATCACTTAAAGTCAAGCTAAAGCTATCATTCATACTTGCCCTGACTGTCAATTGGTACAACCTCCTGTTTCTACAGGAGCAATCAACCCCCGAGGCTTACAAAGCCTACAGTTGTGGCAAACAGATGTTACTAAATAGCCTTCTTTTGGTAAATTTAAAAATATTCATGTTTCCATAGACACGTTCTCTGGTGCAGTTTTTGCTTCCCTTCACACAAGTGATACTGGCAGCCATGCCTGTCATCATTTCCTGCAAGCTTTTGCTTCATTGGGTATACCCCAGGAAGTAAAAACTGACAATGGCCCCGCATACATATCTCAAAAATTGGCCACATTTTTAAATGAATGGGGTGTTCGATGCATTTTTGGTATTCCCCAGTCTCCCACAAGCCAAGCAATCATTGAAAGAACACATCAAACCTTAAAACGCATATTAGATCAACAGAGAGGGGGAACAGAAATCACCCCACAGATGAGACTGAGTAAGGCTTTGTATGTTTTTAATTTTCTAAATAGTAAAAGTACAGAACCAGATCCACCAATCTTTAGACACTTTTCAAATAGCACACAGGCAAAACTGAAAGAACATCCTCCTCTTCTAATTAGAAACCCTGACTCTGGACAGATGGAAGGTCCGTTTCAATTAATAACGTGGGGCAAAGGGTATGCTTCTATTTCCACAGGTGCTGGAAGAATTAAGTGGGTTCCTGCCAAAAACGTCAAACCGTATCGCACTTCAGAACCTGTTGTCGAGCCTAGAACTGAGGAAGCGAGTACGCAGACGTAGACCGAATGGAAGGATCCCGGGTCTCGCCTGACGCCTCTTGTGCCTGACGTTCATTGTGCATCGGTGGAACCCGTGAACTCTGATTTTGTGCCAATTTTTATTTATGAGTATACGAATTGAATGCTGAATGTTTGTTTAACAAAGCTAATTTTTGGCTGAAAATTTAGGTTCTTGTTTTGGTTTAGAAAGAATTCTGCCAAAACTTAGTTCTTGAAAGAGATGGGGCAGAATCAAATGGTATACTTGTTTTGCTTGATTTTAATTGTTTTTTGTCGTGCAGATTTGCCTGAGGATCAACCGAAGACGAATGTTTGGGTGACCTTAGCCAAGGCTGCCGGATCGGATACTATATGTCTGTCTAATTCGGAACCAGAAAAGCCTTTCTCAACCTGTTTGGTTGGTGTGCCAGTGAAAGAGTTTCCTTTGGTCAGAAAAGAATCCAATGGTAAACCAGGTGGAATTGACAATGGAAACAGTCCTTCCTTCAATTGGAACATTTGTTCCAAGAAACTTCTCAGGGCAGCAAATGTTTCAAACAGTTGGGATGTGTTTCTACAGACGGACCAATCTCCACGGCAATTGCCAAAAGGGTATTGGATCATTTGCGGAGACAGAGGTTGGCAAGGCATTCCAGCCCACCTTGAAGGTGGCCCTTGCAGCATTGGTATGCTTACCATAATTGCCCCCACTGCCAAAGCAGTGATGAAAAAGAAACAAAGGAAAACAAGAGCTGTTCCTCATTATGATGAGAACTGTCAGAGTGATTTTATGCCTTGGAATGCCGCCAGAAGGGTTTCAGCAGGTATATTTCTACCCCAATTGGCTTCAGCTGTGGCATTGAGACAATTAGATCGAGTTGGATGTTGGCTGAGCAAACAAGCTAATGCCACATCCTCCGCAATCAGTGATATGTTGACCAATGTTGATAGTATTAGACATGCTACTCTTCAAAACAGAGCAGCCATTGATTTTCTCTTACTGGCACAAGGACATGGTTGTGAGGAATTGGAAGGTTTGTGTTGTATGAATTTGTCTGATCATTCTGAATCCATTCACAAAAGCATTCAAAAATTAAAGGATCTGACAGCCCAAATTAAAGAAGATGGAGGTTCCTGGTTGGATGATTTGTATCAAAATTGCAGTTTTGCACCTTGGCTAAGGCAACTTTGCAAGATAGGTCTTTACATATTAGGTGTTCTAATACTGATATTGATAGTGGTACCTTGTATACTCTGTTGTGTTCGGCGAATGATGAACAAAACAGTCCGAGAAGTTTTTGTCATTCAAGCAGGAGAATTAGGAAGTAGAAGCACAGAGAGTGTACGAAATCTCACGAAAGCAGTAGATGAGGGTATTGACATGAACGAAGGTTTTGAATTAAGGCCTTGGAATCGACCAGAGTTTTTTGAACGATGCCTTGTGACTGTTGCCAAACATATCTCTTTCAGGGATTGGGTCTTCACAGCATTAAGTTGCTGTGCCGTAATATAGCAATGCTTCAGTTTAGTGAAAATAGGTCTTCAGCAGATAATAAGCAGAAATTTTGCAATAGAGCTATGAAACGCAAATAGCAAGCGACAAGAAAATGAAAGCTTCTGGGTCAAACAGAGAGGGGGAAATGTTGGAATCCATAAGGTTAGAGGATTTTTAAGAAATGGTTAAAAAGAAGTATGTAGGCCTTAGACTGGAGTTTTGTTAGCATTGCAGAAAAGTTTCCCATGCAAGCAGAAAAAGTTTTCCATGCAAGCAGAAAAGTTTCCCAAGCAGTAGACGTGACAAATAACAATAGGCTTCTGTAGAATTGGCTTTAGGATGGCAACAAGGTTATTTAATGTATATCTTTAGAAGGTTAGCATGAATAGAACTCTGTTCTTTGTCTCTTATCAACTAGTCTTTGTTTTAGCTACGATTACCTATGTTTTATAAGGTTGGATAGAATGCTTGTCAATATGTGTTTTCTGTGTCTGATTGGCTGAATTCTAGTCTGAGATGATTTTATGTATTGCTGTATGAGCCCTGTTGAAGGAGACATTTTTTGGTGTGGATCAGTGAGCTGTCATGTCTCCATTTTGTATTTTGAGACTGATGTGCTGGAAATAAAAGCAAAAATCTCTTCACTGGTCTGGTTACCATGTTATCCATATTTGGATATTTTGCCGCGGCCTAGTGGGTTCCTTTTTTAAGGCGTGGGTTCCTGACACCATTGGACTTATACCTGTCCCGTCCCCCGCATATTGCTGCCCCGTGTGAGGACGTAGAATAGAAGAAAAACAAAGAAAAATCGTGGAAGCACCAGCCGCGGAGACCCAAGTGTTAACAAGGAGGACACTGTATCATCTCTCCCGCCGAAACCAAGAAAATTGTAAGTAACTTATCTCGGGAGAGCGCTTGGGTGACGTTGGGAGGAAAAATAGAGAAAAAGAAAATTATTAAAAGAGCACAAAAATGGGAACGAATTTATCAGAAGTTGAATGGGATGTTTTTCATCAATTAGAGACAATGTTACAAGAAAAAGGTCACTCTGAAATTTCAAAAACTGAGCTTAAAAACTTACTTATCTGGGTTAAAGCGAATACGCAAGATTTAAATCTGCAGTCTGCTTTTACTTTTCATTTTTGGGATTAGATAAACTGGAGAATCTATAATCTAGTCTCTCTCAAAAAAGATGAAAGCTTAAGAGAACTTATGCTGGTTTGTAGAGCGCTGTTGGAGCGCTGTTTTAAGAAAACGGATAATAATAAGATCAACTTGGACTCAGAAAACAAAGCTTCTGGTTCTGTCTCATTAAATTCCAGTAAACCGGAGACTGTGTGTGTATCGGAGAATGTTACAAGTGTTGTTGAAAATGCTGAAAGTATTGCTTTGAACTCTGTTGAACAAAATCATTCTTCTCTCTCTCTGGGAAAAAATGAGACTCTTTTGGACATTTCTTCACGTTGTTCTGTTAATGTAAAAATATGTGACTCTTGTAAGGGGGATGGAACAAAGTGTGTAAAAGATGGAAATGAAAAAGTGACTGTACTTCCTAAAATTGTTTGTGCAGGGACACTGAAACCTGAATTGGATTCTGTTGGGCCTGGGGTGGAGGCTGAGGTGGCTGCTTCCACTCGGGAAATTGTGGTTCCGGGGAACTCTTTTTCACTTAAGCAAAAACATGGTTGTTCTGGTGTTTGTCAATCTATAGATACAGAGAAAGAAAAATTGGCTTTAAGGGTGGAGTCCTTTGAAAGGAAGAGATGGAAAAAACTCGCGACTGTGTTGTTGCTGAAATTCAAAAAGCTGGATTTGAAATCTCTGCAAAGAAAATTCAACAAGTTTCACCTTAGAAGTACCTGGGATGGAAGATGATGGAAGACGAAAATAATACCACAAAAAATTCAGATCCGAACCAGAGTCAACAACCTACAAGAGTTACAACAACTTCTAGGAGAAATCAACTGGGTCAGACCGATGTTGGGAATCACCAATGATGAACTGAGTCCGCTCTTCCATTTGCTGAGAGGAAGTTGCGACATCACTTCGCCAAGAACTTTAACCCCTGAAGCTCGTGCTGCTCTCGACAAAGTCACAGAAGCTCTTCAAAAAAGACAAGCTCATCGCTGCGTTCCTGAAAATCCTTTCTTTCTTGCAATCTTAGGAGAGAAGAAGCAGCTTTGTGGTCTCATTTTCCAGTGGGATGCCACAGAACAAGATCCTTTGTTAATAATGGAATGGGTTTTTCCTCCCTACAGGTTTTCAAAGACCATTTGTGTCACAAAGACAAACACCAGAACAACCATGTATTTGCTTAACTGAAAAAGAGTTCCCCGGAACCACAATATCCCGAGTGGAAGCAGCCACCTCAGCCTCCACCCCAGGCCCAACAGAATCCAATTCAAGTTTCAGTGTCCCTGCACGAACAATTTTAAGAAGTACAGTCACTTTTTCATTTCCATCTTTTACACACTTTGTTCCATCCTCTTACAAGAATCACATATTTTTACATTAACAGAACAACGCGAAGAAAAGTCCAAAAGAGTCTCATTTTTTCCTAGAGAGAGAGAAGAATGATTTTGTTCAACAGAGTTCAAAGCAATACTTTCAGCATTTGCAACAACACTTGTAACATTCTCCGATACACACACAGTCTCCGGTTTACTGGAATTTAATGAGACAGAACCAGAAGCTTTGTTTTCTGAGTCCAAGTTGATCTTATTATTATCCGTTTGTTTAAAACAGCGCTCCAACAGCGCTCTACAAACCGGCATAAGTTCTCTTAAGCTTTCATCTTTTTTGAGAGAGACTAGATTATAGATTCTCCAGTTTATCTGATCCCAAAAATGAAAAGTAAAAGCAGACTGCAGATTTAAATCTTGCGTATTCGCTTTAACCCAGATAAGTAAGTTTTTAAGCTCAGTTTTTGAAATTTCAGAGTGACCTTTTTCTTGTAACATTGTCTCTAATTGATGGAAAACATCCCATTCAACTTCTGATAAATTCGTTCCCATTTTTGTGTTCTTTTAATAATTTTTTTTTCTCTATTTTGCCTCCCAAAGTCACCCAAGCGCTCTCCCGAGATAAGTTACTTACGATTTTCTTGGCTTCGGCGGGAGAGATGATACAGTGTCCTCCTTGTTAACACTTGGGTCTCCGCAGCTGTTACTTCCACGATTTTTCTTTGTTTTTCTTCTATTCTACGTCCCCACACGAGGCACCAATATGCGAGGGACGGGACAGGTATAAGTCCAATAGTGTCAGGAACCCACGCCTTAAAAAAGGAACCCACTAGGTCGCGGCAAAATATCCAAATATGGATAACATGGTAACCAGACCAGTGAAGAGATTTTTGCTTTTATTTCCAGCACATCAGTCTCAAAATACAAAATGGAGACATGACAGCTCACTGATCCACACCAAAAAATGTCTCCTTCAACAGGGCTCATACAGCAATACATAAAATCATCTCAGACTAGAATTCAGCCAATCAGACACAGAAAACACATATTGACAAGCATTCTATCCAATCTTATAAAACATAGGTAATCGTAGCTAAAACAAAGACTAGTTGATAAGAGACAAAGAACAGAGTTCTATTCATGCTAACCTTCTAAAGATATACATTAAATAACCTTGTTGCCATCCTAAAGCCAATTCTACAGAAGCCTATTGTTATTTGTCACGTCTACTGCTTGGGAAACTTTTCTGCTTGCATGGAAAACTTTTTCTGCTTGCATGGGAAACTTTTCTGCAATGCTAACAAAACTCCAGTCTAAGGCCTACATACTTCTTTTTAACCATTTCTTAAAAATCCTCTAACCTTATGGATTCCAACATTTCCCCCTCTCTGTTTGACCCAGAAGCTTTCATTTTCTTGTCGCTTGCTATTTGCGTTTCATAGCTCTATTGCAAAATTTCTGCTTATTATCTGCTGAAGACCTATTTTCACTAAACTGAAGCATTGCTATATTACGGCACAGCAACTTAATGCTGTGAAGACCCAATCCCTGAAAGAGAGATATGAATCACGTTTGGCAACAGTCACAAGGCATCGTTCAAAAAACTCTGGTCGATTCCAAGGCCTTAATTCAAAATCTTCGTTCATGTCAATACCCTCATCTACTGCTTTCGTGAGATTTCGTACACTCTCTGTGCTTCTACTTCCTAATTCTCCTGCTTGAATGACAAAAACTTCTCGGACTGTTTTGTTCATCATTCGCCGAACACAACAGAGTATACAAGGTGCCACTATCAATATCAGTATTAGAACACCTAATATGTAAAGACCTATCTTGCAAAGTTGCCTTAGCCAAGGTGCAAAACTGCAATTTTGAAACAAATCATCCAACCAGGAACCTCCATCTTCTTTAATTTGGGCTGTCAGATCCTTTAATTTTTGAATGCTTTTGTGAATGGATTCAGAACAATCAGACAAATTCATACAACACAATCCTTCAAATTCCTCACAACCATGTCCTTGTGCCAGTAAGAGAAAATCAATGGCTGCTCTGTTTTGAAGAGTAGCATGTCTAATACTATCAACATCGGTCAACATATCACTGATTGCGGAGGAAGTGGCATTAGCTTGTTTGCTCAGCCAACATCCAACTCGATCTAATTGTCTCAATGCCACAGCTGAAGCCAATTGGGGTAGAAATATACCTGCTGAAACCCTTCTGGCGGCATTCCAAGGCATAAAATCACTCTGACAGTTCTCATCATAATGAGGAACAGCTCTTGTTTTCCTTTGTTTCTTTTTCATCACTGCTTTGGCAGTGGGGGCAATTATGGTAAGCATACCAATGCTGCAAGGGCCGCCTTCAAGGTGGGCTGGAATGCCTTGCCAACCTCTGTCTCCGCAAATGATCCAATACCCTTTTGGCAATTGCCGTGGAGATTGGTCCGTCTGTAGAAACACATCCCAACTGTTTGAAACATTTGCTGCCCTGAGAAGTTTTTTCGAACAAATGTTCCAATTGAAGGAAGGACTGTTTCCATTGTCAATTCCACCTGGTTTACCATTGGATTCTTTTCTGACCAAAGGAAACTCTTTCACTGGCACACCAACCAAACAGGTTGAGAAAGGCTTTTCTGGTTCCGAATTAGACAGGCATATAGTATCCGATCCGGCAGCCTTGGCTAAAGTCACCCAAACATTCATTTTCGGTTGATCCACAGGCAAATCTGCACGACAAAAAACAATTAACATCAAGCAAAACAAGTATACCATTTGATTCTGCCCCATCTCTTTCAAGAACTAAGTTTTGGCAGAATTCTTTCTAAACCAAAACAAGAACCTAAATTTTCAGCCAAAAATTAGCTTTGTTAAACAAACATTCAGCATTCAATTCGTATACTCATAAATAACATTGGCACAAAATCAGAGTTCATGGGTTCCACCGATGCACAAAGAACGTCAGGCACAAGAGGCGTCAGGCGAGACCCGGGATCCTTCCATTCGGTCCACGTCTGCGTACTCGCTTCCTCAGTTCTAGGCTCGACAACAGGTTCTGAAGTGCGATACGGTTTGACGTTTTTGGCAGGAACCCACTTAATTCTTCCAGCACCTGTGGAAATAGAAGCATACCCTTTGCCCCACGTTATTAATTGAAACGGGCCTTCCATCTGTCCAGAGTCAGGGTTTCTAATTAGAAGAGGAGGATGTTCTTTCAGTTTTGCCTGTGTGCTATTTGAAAAGTGTCTAAAGATTGGTGGATCTGGTTCTGTACTTGAACTATTTAGAAAATTGAAACCATACAAAGCCTTACTCAGTCTCATCTGTGGGGTGATTTCCGTTCCCCCTCTCTGTTGATCTAATATGCGTTTTAAGGTTTGATGTGTTCTTTCAATGATTGCTTGGCTTGTGGGAGAGTGGGGAATACCAAAAATGTGTCAAACACCCCATTCATTTAAAAATGTGGCCAATTTTTGAGATATGTATGCGGGACCATTGTCAGTTTTTACTTCTTGGGGTATACCCAATGAAGCAAAAGCTTGCAGGAAATGATGACAGGCATGGCTGCCAGTTTCACCTGTGTGAAGGGAAGCAAAAACTGCACCAGAGAACGTGTCTATGGAAACATGAATATTTTTAAATTTACCAAAAGAAGGCTATTTAGTAACATCTGTTTGCCACAACTGTAGGCTTTGTAAGCCTCGGGGGTTGATTGCTCCTGTAGAAACAGGAGGTTGTACCAATTGACAGTCAGGGCAAGTATGAATGATAGCTTTAGCTTGACTTTAAGTGATTTGGAACATTTGCATGAGTGCTTGTGCATTTTGGTGGAAAAAGGCATGACTCAATTTTGCTTGTTCAAAACTATTTGGCAATGTGTTAGAAATGACCATTGTCAGCTTGTCCGCTCTTGCATTTCCTTCCACTAAAAATCCAGGAAGTGAAGAATGCGCCCTAATGTGAGAAACAAAATATGGATTAGTTCTATATTGCAAAGTTATAAAAAGACATGGAAGCCAACGATGTAAAGTTTCATTACTAACATCCTTTAAAATGGAACCTTCTATTCTCCTGACTACATTAGCAACATAAGCAGAATCTGTGACCAAATTAAAAGGCTGAGGAAACAGCTGAAAAGCTCAAACTACTGCAGCAAGCTCAACAATTTGAGGGGATCCCTCTACTGTTTGAATATCAGATTCCCAAACATTAGTCTTTTGATTAAACCAAGTCACAACGGACTTGTGGCTTTTACCAGAGCCATCGGTGAAGAGTGTCAGAGCATGTAAAGGTTCTTCACTTAATTTAGGTTTTTCTCTGAAACTCAATTTTGCTTGCAGTAGTTTGTGAGCTGGATAGTGTATGGAACAAACACCTGGAAAACCTAAGAATGCATATTGTAAATCATCAGAATTTTGCATTGCCCAATTGAAATAATCATTTTTCAATGGCAAATAGATAACTGAACATTCTTGACCTGCCAAAGTTAACAATCTGGTTCTAGCCTTAATTATAATGTATGCAATCATTTCTAAAACTGAGCAAATGGTCTTTGAAAACCTGTAGGGAGGAAAAACCCATTCCATTATTAACAAAGGATCTTGTTCTGTGGCATCCCACTGGAAAATGAGACCACAAAGCTGCATCTTCTCTCCTAAGATTGCAAGAAAGAAAGGATTTTCAGGAACGCAGCGATGAGCTTGTCTTTTTTGAAGAGCTTCTGTGACTTTGTCGAGAGCAGCATGAGCTTCAGGGGTTAAAGTTCTTGGCGAAGTGATGTCGCAACTTCCTCTCAGCAAATGGAAGAGCGGACTCAGTTCATCATTGGTGATTCCCAACATCGGTCTGACCCAGTTGATTTCTCCTAGAAGTTGTTGTAACTCTTGTAGGTTGTTGACTCTGGTTCGGATCTGAATTTTTTGTGGTGTTCTTGTCGTCTCAGTCATCTTCCATCCCAGGTACTTCTAAGGTGAAACTTGTTGAATTTTCGTTGCAGAGATTTCAAGTCCAGCTTTTTGAATTTCAGCAACAACACAGTCGCGAGTTTCTTCCATCTCTTCCTTTCAAAGGACTCCACCCTTAAAGCCAATTTTTCTTTCTCTGTATCTATAGATTGACAAACACCAGAACAACCATGGTTTTGCTTAACTGAAAAAGAGTTCCCTGGAACCACAATTTCCCGAGTGGAAGCAGCCACCTCAGCCTCCACCCCAGGCCCAACAGAATCCAATTCAGGTTTCAGTGTCCCTGCACAAACAATTTTAGGAAGTACAGTCACTTTTTCATTTCCATCTTTTACACACTTTGTTCCATCCCCCTTACAAGAGTCACATATTTTTACATTAACAGAACAACGCGAAGAAAAGTCCGAAAGAGTCTCATTTTTTCCCAGAGAGAGAGAAGAAAGATTTTGTTCAACAGAGTTCAAAGCAATACCTTCAGCATTTTCAACAACACTTGTAACATTCTCCGATACACACACAGTCTCCGGTTTACTGGAATTTAATGAGACAGAACCAGAAGCTTTGTTTTCTGAGTCCAAGTTGATCTTATTATTATCCGTTTGTTTAAAACAGCGCTCCAACAGCGCACTACAAACCGGCACAAGTTCTCTTAAGCTTTCATCTTTTTTGAGAGAGACTAGATTATAGATTCTCCAGTTTATCTGATCCCAAAAATGAAAAGTAAAAGCAGACTGCAGATTTAAATCTTGCGTATTCACTTTAACCCAGATAAGTAAGTTTTTAAGCTCAGTTTTTGAAATTTCAGAGTGACCTTTTTCTTGTAACATTGTCTCTAATTGATGAAAAACATCCCATTCAACTTCTGATAAATTCGTTCCCATTTTTGTGTTCTTTTAATAATTTTCTTTTTCGCTATTTTGCCTCCCAACGTCACCCAAGCGCTCTCCCGAGATAAGTTACTTACAATTTTCTTGGCTTCGGCGGGAGAGATGATACAGTGTCCTCCTTGTTAACACTTGGGTCTCCGCAGCTGTTACTTCCACGATTTTTCTCTGTTTTTCTTCTATTCTACGTCCCCACACGAGGCACCAATATGCGGGGGACGGGACAGGTATAAGTCCAATGGTGTCAGGAGCCCACGCCTTAAAAAAGGAACCCACTAGGTCGCGGCAAAATATCCAAATATGGATAACATGGTAACCAGACCAGTGAAGAGATTTTTGCTTTTATTTCCAGCACATCAGTCTCAAAATACAAAATGGAGACATGACAGCTCACTGATCCACACCAAAAAATGTCTCCTTCAACAGGGCTCATACAGCAATACATAAAATCATCTCAGACTAGAATTCAGCCAATCAGACACAGAAAACACATATTGACAAGCATTCTATCCCGTCTTATAAAACATAGGTAATCGTAACTAAAACAAAGACTAGTTGATAAGAGACAATGAACAGTGTTCTATTCATGCTAACCTTCTAAAGATATACATTAAATAACCTTGTTGCCATCCTAAAGCCAATTCTACAGAAGCCTATTGTTATTTGTCACGTCTACTGCTTGGGAAACTTTTCTGCTTGCACGGAAAACTTTTCTGCTTGCATGGGAAACTTTTCTGCAATGCTCACAAAACTCCAGTCTAAGGCCTACATACTTCTTTTTAACCATTTCTTAAAAATCCTCTAACCTTATGGATTCCAACATCAGGCCTTTATCAGTTCCATAGCTTTAAGCTATAACAAACACAATTCAACCAACCACCATGCACCACGCTGTGAACACACGACGGTTCTAGAACTTGTTGATTTACCTCTAATTCAGCTGCCTCACCTCCCACAGTCCTTTTCTACTTAGCCAAAGTAATGGGCCTCAGCCCAAGGCCTTCCTTTTGTAAGCTTCTAGCTATATGCAGCAGCAAACCACTACTTTCTTCTGTGCCAAGACTTTAGGTAGACGATTTGCATCTGCCCTTCCAGTGAAACCTAATGGGGAGAGAAAAGCCTCTCAGAGATGTTCAGTCATTCCATTTTCTAGACAGGCAAAATCCAAAGAAAAGCAAGCTATGGGATTGTGTACTTGCTCTTACAAAACACCTGCTGCCCTCTGACAATCAACTAGCAGAAAACCAGCCAAACTGAGACTTGAGGCAAACAACCCTTGCAAGGGAATAATGATGTGATCAATCAAGACAACACTTTTCCAGGCTACCGAGATATTGGAAATGTCAGCAAAGACTTGAGAGCAAAGGCTGAACAAATGGGGAAAGGGTAAAAGAATCCCAAGAAAAACGTGACCAAAGGTTAAAACAATTCCAAGGAAAACATAGGCAAGTAACCTGTTGAAGCCTTCAGGAAATCAGTGGCCGCTGATTTACATAGGCCATTCAAGTTAATTGATCCCTGCACCTTCCACTCCTTTTTCATAGGGTGAATTGAGACCATGGAATCACAATTGCTTGGATTCTGTTCTTAACTTTAGGAGAGAAGTACAGCAGCTGAAGTACCTCTTACTGATGTGATACCCAGCAAACACAGAGTTGACACATTTCATTCTTGGCCAATCACAACAAGCAAGACTAAGAGGATAAGGCTGGCTTATTTTAATGACATTTTTCTTGTTTGACAGCCTGCTCTGATTGCAGTGAAACTTTTTCATTAGCTTCTCTCTAAAAGGAGAAAGTCCAGTTCACTGTCCTGCCCTACTGCTGCAAGTAGACCATTTGGTTTATCGAGCCAAAAAATTGAATTGCAAGGTACGGAGCTAAGAGCCGCTCCAGGGCATCTTTGGGCAGAAGCCGCGCTAAGGAGAGCACTGTGAGCGGCACAATCGTCTTTGCGCGAAGAAGCCGCTTCTTCGGCTCTGGGAGCCAGAGAGAGCGGCAGCTTCGGGAAGGTGAAGAAGCAAGCTGTACAACACTAGGACTGTGTGCGCAGCTTGCCAACTGATAGAAAGCAGTACTTTTGCACTCCTGACTTTTCCAATCACATGAACAATCGATTGGAAGCTGTTTTGGAGAACTTTTCTTTTCTTCCTGCCAAACACTTGGCAGACATCTCTGCAACTTCTAGAACAGGATGGGAGATGTTTTCTGTGCTGGAACAGTTTCTCCTTACCAGACATAGTGGAAAAGCTTTTTGCTGAGATGTAGATGAGAAGAGACGCTAAAGACGAAGGTAGGATGCTCTCCGGAGCTAAGAGCCGCTCCCGGGCGTCTTTGGGCAGAAGCCGCGCTAAGGAGAGCACTGTGAGCGGCACAATCATCTTTGCGCGAAGAAGCCGCTTCTTCGGCTCCGGGAGCCGGGGAGAGCGGCAGCTTCGCGAATGTGAAGAAGCAAGCTGTACAACACTGGGATTGTGTGCGCACCTTGCCAACTGATAGAAAACAGTACTTTTGCACTCTCCTGACTTTTCCAATCACATGAACATTCGATTGGAAGCTGTTTTGGACAACTTTTCTTTTCTTCCTGCCAAACACTTGGCAGACATCGTTGCAACGTCTAAAACACGATGGAAGATGTTTTCTGTGCTGGCACAGTTTCTCCTTACCAGATGTAGTGGAAAATCTTTTTGCTGAGATGAAGATAAGAAGAGACGCTAAAGACCAAGGTAGGATGCTCTCCGGAGCTAAAAGCCGCTCCCGGGTGTCTTTGGGCAGAACCCGCGCTAAGGAGAGCACTGTGAGCGGCACAATCGTCTTTGCGCGAAGAAGCCGCTTCTTCGGCTCCGGGAGCTGGGGAGAGCGGCAGCTTCGGGAAGGTGAAGAAGCAAGCTGTACAACACTGGGATTGTGTGCGCAGCTTGCCAACTGATAGAAAACAGTACTTTTGCCCTCTCCTGACTTTTCCAATCACATGAACATTCGATTGGAAGCTGTTTTGGACAACTTTTCTTTTCTTCCTGCCAAACACTTGGCAGACATCTCTGCAACTTCTAGAACACGATGGGAGATGTTTTCTGTGCTGGCACAGTTTTTCCTAGCCAGACATAGTGGAAAATCTATTTGCTAAGATGTAGACTACTAAAGACGCTAAAGACGAAGGTAGGATGCTCTCCGGAGCTAAGAGCCGCTCCCGGGCGTCTTTGGGCAGAAGCCGCGCTAAGGAGAGCACTGTGAGCGGCACAATCGTCTTTGCGCGAAGAAGCCGCTTCTTCGGCTCCGGGAGCCAGGGAGAGCGGCAGCTTCGGGAAGGTGAAGAAGCAAGCTGTACAACACTGGGATTGTGTGCGCACCTTGCCAACTGATAGAAAACAGTACTTTTGCACTCTCCTGACTTTTCCAATCACATGAACATTCGATTGGAAGCTGTTTTGGAGAACTTTTCTTTTCTTCCTGCCAAACACTTGGCAGACATCTCTGCAACTTCTAGAACACGATGGGAGATGTTTTCTGTGCTGGCACAGTTTTTCCTAGCCAGACATAGTGGAAAAGTGTTTTGCTAAGATGTAGACTACAAAAGACGCTAAAGACGAAGGTAGGATGCTCTCCGGAGCTAAGAGCCGCTCCCGGGTGTCTTTCGGCAGAAGCCGCGCTAAGGAGAGCACTGTGAGCGGCACAATCGTCTTTGCGCGAAGAAGCCGCTTCTTTGGCTCCGGGAGCTGGGGAGAGCGGCAGCTTTGGGAAGGTGTAGAAGCAAGCTGTACAACACTGGGATTGTGTGCGCAGCTGGTCAACTGATAGAAAAAAGTACCTTTGCACTCTCCTGACTTTTCCAATCACATGAACATTCGATTGGAAGCTGTTTTGGACAACTTTTCTTTTCTTCCTGCCAAACACTTGGCAGACATCTCTGCAACTTCTAGAACACGATGGGAGATGTTTTCTGTGCTGGCACAGTTTCTCCTAGCCAGACATACTGGGAAAGCGTTTTCCTGAGATGTAGATGAGAAGAGACGCTAAAGACGAAGGTAGGATGCTCTCCGGAGCTAAGAGCCGCTCCCGGGTGTCCTTGGGCAGAAGCCGCGCTAAGGAGAGCACTGTGAGCGGCACAATCGTCTTTGCGCGAAGAAGCCGCTTCTTCGGCTCCGGGAGCCGGAGAGAGCGGCAACTTCGGGAAGGTGAAGAAGCAAGCTGTACAACACTGGGATTGTGTGCGCAGCTTGCCAACTGATAGAAAACAGTACTTTTGCACTCTCCTGACTTTTCCAATCACATGAACATTCGATTGGAAGCTGTTTTGGACAACTTTTCTTTTCTTCCTGCCAAACACTTGGCAGACATCGTTGCAACGTCTAAAACACGATGGAAGATGTTTTCTGTGCTGGCACAGTTTCTCCTTACCAGATGTAGTGGAAAATCTTTTTGCTGAGATGAAGATGAGAAGAGACGCTAAAGACCAAGGTAGGATGCTCTCCGGAGCTAAGAGCCGCTCCCGGGTGTCTTTGGGCAGAACCCGCGCTAAGGAGAGCACTGTGAGCGGCACAATCGTCTTTGCGCGAAGAAGCCGCTTCTTCGGCTCCGGGAGCTGGGGAGAGCGGCAGCTTCGGGAAGGTGAAGAAGCAAGCTGTACAACACTGGGATTGTGTGCGCAGCTTGCCAACTGATAGAAAACAGTACTTTTGCCCTCTCCTGACTTTTCCAATCACATGAACATTCGATTGGAAGCTGTTTTGGACAACTTTTCTTTTCTTCCTGCCAAACACTTGGCAGACATCTCTGCAACTTCTAGAACACGATGGGAGATGTTTTCTGTGCTGGCACAGTTTTTCCTAGCCAGACATAGTGGAAAATCTATTTGCTAAGATGTAGACTACAAAAGACGCTAAAGACGAAGGTAGGATGCTCTCCGGAGCTAAGAGCCGCTCCCGGGCGTCTTTGGGCAGAAGCCGCGCTAAGGAGAGCACTGTGAGTGGCACAATCGTCTTTGCGCGAAGAAGCCGCTTCTTCGGCTCCGGGAGCCGGGGAGAGCGGCAGCTTCGGGAAGGTGAAGAAGCAAGCTGTACAACACTGGGATTGTGTGCGCACCTTGCCAACTGATAGAAAACAGTACTTTTGCACTCTCCTGACTTTTCCAATCACATGAACATTCGATTGGAAGCTGTTTTGGACAACTTTTCTTTTCTTCCTGCCAAACACTTGGCAGACATCTCTGCAACTTCTAGAACACGATGGGAGATGTTTTCTGTGCTGGCACAGTTTTTCCTAGCCAGACATAGTGGAAAAGTGTTTTGCTAAGATGTAGACTACAAAAGACGCTAAAGACGAAGGTAGGATGCTCTCCGGAGCTAAGAGCCGCTCCCGGGTGTCTTTCGGCAGAAGCCGCGCTAAGGAGAGCACTGTGAGCGGCACAATCGTCTTTGCGCGAAGAAGCCGCTTCTTTGGCTCCGGGAGCTGGGGAGAGCGGCAGCTTTGGGAAGGTGTAGAAGCAAGCTGTACAACACTGGGATTGTGTGCGCAGCTGGTCAACTGATAGAAAAAAGTACCTTTGCACTCTCCTGACTTTTCCAATCACATGAACATTCGATTGGAAGCTGTTTTGGACAACTTTTCTTTTCTTCCTGCCAAACACTTGGCAGACATCTCTGCAACTTCTA
Organism: Melospiza georgiana; assembly: GCF_028018845.1. Lineage (NCBI taxonomy): Eukaryota > Metazoa > Chordata > Aves > Passeriformes > Passerellidae > Melospiza > Melospiza georgiana. The sequence continues at coordinate 27,568,764 of NC_080464.1, read as the reverse complement.
GAACACGATGGGAGATGTTTTCTGTGCTGGCACAGTTTCTCCTAGCCAGACATACTGGGAAAGCGTTTTCCTGAGATGTAGATGAGAAGAGACGCTAAAGACGAAGGTAGGATGCTCTCCGGAGCTAAGAGCCGCTCCCGGGTGTCTTTCGGCAGAAGCCGCGCTAAGGAGAGCACTGTGAGCGGCACAATCGTCTTTGCGCGAAGAAGCCGCTTCTTTGGCTCCGGGAGCTGGGGAGAGCGGCAGCTTTGGGAAGGTGTAGAAGCAAGCTGTACAACACTGGGATTGTGTGCGCAGCTTGCCAACTGATAGAAAACAGTACTTTTGCCCTCTCCTGACTTTTCCAATCACATGAACATTCGATTGGAAGCTGTTTTGGACAACTTTTCTTTTCTTCCGGCCAAACACTTGGCAGACATCTTTGCAACGTCTAAAACACAATGGAAGATGTTTTCTGTGCTGGCACAGTTTCTCCTTGCCAGATGTAGTGGAAAATCTTTTTGCTGAGATGAAGATGAGAAGAGACGCTAAAGACCAAGGTAGGATGCTCTCCGGAGCTAAGAGCCGCTCCCGGGTGTCTTTGGGCAGATGCCGCGCTAAGGAGAGCACTGTGAGCGGCACAATCGTCTTTGCGCGAAGAAGCCGCTTCTTCGGCTCCGGGAGCCGGGGAGAGCGGCAGCTTCGGGAAGGTGAAGAAGCAAGCTGTACAACACTGGGATTGTGTGTGCACCTTGCCAACTGATACAAAACAGTACTTTTTCACTCTCCTGACTTTTCCAATCACATGAACATTCGATTGGAAGCTGTTTTGGACAACTTTTCTTTTCTTCCTGCCAAACACTTGGCAGACATCTCTGCAACTTCTAGAACACGATGGGAGATGTTTTCTGTGCTGGCACAGTTTTTCCTAGCCAGACATAGTGGAAAAGTGTTTTGCTAAGATGTAGACTACAAAAGACGCTAACGACGAAGGTAGGATGCTCTCCGGAGCTAAGAGCCGCTCCCGGGCGTCTTTGGGTAGAAGCCGCGCTAAGGAGAGCACTGTGAGCGGCACAATCGTCTTTGCGCGAAGAAGCCGCTTCTTCGGCTCCGGGAGCCGGGGAGAGCGGCAGCTTTGGGAATGTGTAGAAGCAAGCTGTACAACACTGGGATTGTGTGCGCACCTTGCCAACTGATAGAAAACAGTACTTTTGCCCTCTCCTGACTTTTCCAATCACATGAACATTCGATTGGAAGCTGTTTTGGAGAACTTTTCTTTTCTTCCTGCCAAACACTTTGCAGACATCTTTGCAACGTCTAAAACACGATGGATGTTGTTTTCTGTGCTGGCACAGTTTCTCCTTACCAGATGTAGTGGAAAATCTTTTTGCTGAGATGAAGATGAGAAGAGACGCTAAAAACCAAGGTAGGATGCTCTCCGGAGCTAAGAGTTGCTCCCGGGCGTCTTTGGGCAGAAGCCGCGCTAAGGAGAGCACTGTGAGCGGCACAATCGTCTTTGCGCGAAGAAGCCGCTTCTTCGGCTCCGGGAGCCGGAGAGAGCGGCAGCTTCGGGAAGGTAAGAAGCAAGCTGTACAACACTAGGATTTTGTGCGCAGCTGGTCAACTGATAGAAAACAGTACCTTTGCACTCTCCTGACTTTTCCAATGACATGAACATTCGATTGGAAGCTGTTTTGGACAACTTTTCTTTTCTTCCTGCCAAACACTTGGCAGACATCCGTGCAACTTCTAGAACACGATGGGAGATGTTTTCTGTGCTGGCACAGTTTTTCCTTGCCAGACATAGTGGAAAATCTATTTGCTAAGATGTAGACTACAAAAGACGCTAAAGACGAAGGTAGGATGCTCTCCGGAGCTAAGAGACGATCCCGGGTGTCTTTGGGCAGAAGCCACGCTAAGGAGAGCACTGTGAGCGGCACAATCGTCTTTGCGCGAAGAAGCCGCTTCTTCGGCTCCGGGAGCCGGGGAGAGCGGCAGCTTCGCGAAGGTGAAGAAGCAAGCTGTACAACACTGGGATTGTGTGCGCAGCTTGCCAACTGATAGAAAACAGTACTTTTGCACTCTCCTGACTTTTCCAATCACATGAACATTCGATTGGAAGCTGTTTTGGACAACTTTTCTTTTCTTCCTGCCAAACACTTGGCAGACATCTCTGCAACTTCTAGAACACGATGGGAGATGTTTTCTGTGCTGGCACAGTTTCTCCTAGCCAGACATACTGGGAAAGCGTTTTCCTGAGATGTAGATGAGAAGAGACGCTAAAGACGAAGGTAGGATGGTCTCCGGAGCTAAGAGCCGCTCCCGGGCGTCTTTGGGCAGAAGCCGCGCTAAGGAGAGCACTGTGAGCGGCACAATCGTCTTTGCGCGAAGAAGCCGCTTCTTCGGCTCCGGGAGCCGGGGAGAGCGGCAGCTTCGGGAAGGTGAAGAAGCAAGCTGTACAACACTGGGATTGTGTGCGCACCTTGCCAACTGATACAAAACAGTGCTTTTGCGCTCTCCTGATTTTTCCAATCACATGAACATTCGATTGGAAGCTGTTTTGGACAACTTTTCTTTTCTTCCTGCCAAACACTTGGCAGACATCTCTGCAACTTCTAGAACACGATGGGAGATGTTTTCTGTGCTGGCACAGTTTTTCCTAGCCAGACATAGTGGAAAATCTATTTGCTAAGATGTAGACTACAAAAGACGCTAAAGACGAAGGTAGGATGCTCTCCGGAGCTAAGAGCCGCTCCCGGGCGTCTTTGGGCAGAAGCCGCGCTAAGGAGAGCACTGTGAGCGGCACAATCGTCTTTGCGCGAAGAAGCCGCTTCTTCGGCTCCGGGAGCTGGGGAGAGCGACAGCTTCGGGAAGGTGAAGAAGCAAGCTGTACAACACTGGGATTGTGTGCGCAGCTTGCCAACTGATAGAAAACAGTACTTTTGCACTGTCCTGACTTTTCCAATGACATGAACATTCGATTGGAAGCTGTTTTGGACAACTTTTGTTTTCTTCCTGCCAAACACTTGGCAGACATCTTTGCAACGTCTAAAATACGATGGAAGAAGTTTTCTGTGCTGGCACAGTTTCTCCTTACCAGATGTAGTGGAAATTCTTTTTGCTGAGATGAAGATGAGAAGAGATGCTAAAGACGAAGGTAGGATGATCTCCGGAGCTAAGAGCCGCTCCCGGGCGTCTTTCGGCAGAAGCCGCGCTAAGGAGAGCACTGTGAGCGGCACAATCGTCTTTGCGCGAAGAAGCCGCTTCTTCGGCTCCGGGAGCCGGAGAGAGCGGCAGCTTCGGGAAGGTGAAGAAGCAAGCTGTACAACACTGGGATTGTGTGCGCACCTTGCCAACTGATAGAAAACGGTACTTTTGCACTCTCCTGACTTTTCCAATCACATGAACATTCGATTGGAAGCTGTTTTGGACAACTTTTCTTTTCTTCCTGCCAAACACTTGGCAGACATCTCTGCAACTTCTAGAACACGATGGGAGATGTTTTCTGTGCTGGCACAGTTTCTCCTAGCCAGACATAGTGGAAAATCTATTTGCTAAGATGTAGACTACAAAAGACGCTAAAGACGAAGGTAGGATGCTCTCCGGAGCTAAGAGCCGCTCCCGGGCGTCTTTGGGCAGAAGCCGCGCTAAGGAGAGCACTGTGAGCGGCACAATCGTCTTTGCGCGAAGAAGCCGCTTCTTCGGCTCCGGGAGCCGGAGAGAGCGGCAGCTTCGGGAAGGTGAAGAAGCAAGCTGTACAACACTGGGATTGTGTGCACAGCTTGCCAACTGATAGAAAACAGTACTTTTGCTCTCTCCTGACTTTTCCAATCACATGAACATTCGATTGGAAGTTGTTTTGGACAACTTTTCTTTTCTTCCTGCCAAACACTTGGCAGACATCTCTGCAACTTCTAGAACACGATGGGAGATGTTTTCTGTGCTGGCACAGTTTTTCCTAGCCAAACATAGTGGAAAATCTATTTGCTACGATGTAGACTACAAAAGACGCTAAAGACGAAGGTAGGATGCTCTCCGGAGCTAAGAGCCGCTCCCGGGCGTCTTTGGGCAGAAGCCGCGCTAAGGAGAGCACTGTGAGCGGCACAATCGTCTTTGCGCGAAGAAGCCACTTCTTCGGCTCCGGGAGCAGGGGAGAGCGACAGCTTCGGGAAGGTGAAGAAGCAAGCTGTACAACACTGGGATTGTGTGCGCACCTTGCCAACTGATAGAAAACAATACTTTTTCACTCTCCTGACTTTTCCAATCACATGAACATTCGATTGGAAGCTGTTTTAGACAACTTTTCTTTTCTTCCTGCCAAACACTTGGCAGACATCTCTGCAACTTCTAGAACACGATGGGAGATGTTTTCTGTGCTGGCACAGTTTCTCCTAGCCAGACATAGTGGAAAATCTATTTGCTAAGATGTAGACTACAAAAGACGCTAAAGACGAAGGTAGGATGCTCTCCGGAGCTAAGAGCCGCTCCCGGGCGTCTTTGGGCAGAAGCCGCGCTAAGGAGAGCACTGTGAGCGGCACAATCGTCTTTGCGCGAAGAAGCCGCTTCTTCGGCTCCGGGAGCCGGAGAGAGCGGCAGCTTCGGGAAGGTGAAGAAGCAAGCTGTACAACACTGGGATTGTGTGCACAGCTTGCCAACTGATAGAAAACAGTACTTTTGCTCTCTCCTGACTTTTCCAATCACATGAACATTCGATTGGAAGCTGTTTTGGACAACTTTTCTTTTCTTCCTGCCAAACACTTGGCAGACATCCTTGCAACGTCTAAAACACGATGGAAGATGTTTTCTGTGCTGGCACAGTTTCTCCTTACCAGATGTAGTGGAAAATCTTTTTGCTGAGATGAAGATGAGAAGAGACGCTAAAGACCAAGGTAGGATGCTCTCCGGAGCTAAGAGCCGCTCCAGGTGTCTTTGGGCAGAAGCCGCTCTAAGGAGAGCACTGTGAGCGGCACAATCGTCTTTGCGCGAAGAAGCCGCTTCTTCGGCTCCGTGAGCCGGGGAGAGCGGCAGCTTCGCGATGGTGAAGAAGTAAGCTGTACAACACTGAGATTGTGTGCGCACCTTGCCAACTGATACAAAACAGTACTTTTGCACTCTCCTGACTTTTCCAATCACATGAACATTCGATTGGAAGCTGTTTTGGACAACTTTTCTTTTCTTCCTGCCAAACACTTGGCAGACATCTCTGCAACTTCTAGAACATGATGGGAGATGTTTTCTGTGCTGGCACAGTTTTTCCTAGCCAAACATAGTGGAAAATCTATTTGCTAAGATGTAGACTACAAAAGACGCTAAAGACGAAGGTAGGATGCTCTCCGGAGCTAAGAGCCGCTCCCGGGCGTCTTTGGGCAGAAGCCGCGCTAAGGAGAGCACTGTGAGCGGCACAATCGTCTTTGCGCGAAGAAGCCGCTTCTTCGGCTCCGGGAGCCGGGGAGAGCGGCAGCTTCGGGAAGGTGAAGAAGCAAGCTGTACAACACTGGGATTGAGTGCGCACCTTGCAAACTGATAGAAAACAATACTTTTTCACTCTCCTGACTTTTCCAATCACATGAACATTCGATTGGAAGCTGTTTTGGACAACTCTTCTTTTCTTCCTGCCAAACACTTGGCAGACATCTTTGCAACGTCTAAAACACGATGGAAGATGTTTTCTGTGCTGGCACAGTTTCTCCTTACCAGATGTAGTGGAAAATCTTTTCGCTAAGATGAAGATGAGAAGAGACGCTAAAGACGAAGGTAGGATGCTCTCCGGAGCTAAGAGCCGCTCCAGGTGTCTTTGGGCAGAAGCCGCGCTAAGGAGAGCACTGTGAGCGGCACAATCGTCTTTGCGCGAAGAAGCCGCTTCTTCGGCTCCGTGAGCCGGGGAGAGCGGCAGCTTCGGGAAGGTGAAGAAGTAAGCTGTACAACACTGAGATTGTGTGCGCACCTTGCCAACTGATACAAAACAGTACTTTTGCACTCTCCTGACTTTTCCAATCACATGAACATTCGACTGGAAGCTGTTTTGGACAACTTTTCTTTTCTTCCTGCCAAACACTTGGCAGACATCTCTGCAACTTCTAGAACACGATGGGAGATGTTTTCTGTGCTGGCACAGTTTTTCCTAGCCAAACATAGTGGAAAATCTATTTGCTAAGATGTAGACTACAAAAGACGCTAAAGACGAAGGTAGGATGCTCTCCGGAGCTAAGAGCCGCTCCCGGGCGTCTTTGGGCAGAAGCCGCGCTAAGGAGAGCACTGTGAGCGGCACAATCGTCTTTGCGCGAAGAAGCCGCTTCTTCGGCTCCGGGAGCCGGGGAGAGCGGCAGCTTCGGGAAGGTGAAGAAGCAAGCTGTACAACACTGGGATTGAGTGCGCACCTTGCCAACTGATAGAAAACAGTACTTTTGCACTCTCCTGACTTTTCCAATCACATTAACATTCGATTGGAAGCTGTTTTGGAGAACTTTTCTTTTCTTCCTGCCAAACACTTGGCAGACATCTCTGCAACGTCTAGAACACGATGGGAGATGTTTTCTGTGGTGGCACAGTTTTTCCTAGCCAGACATAGTGGAAAATCTATTTGCTAAGATGTAGACTACAAAAGACGCTAAAGACGAAGGTAGGATGCTCTCCGGAGCTAAGAGCCGCTCCCGGGCGTCTTTGGGCAGAAGCCGCGCTAAGGAGAGCACTGTGAGCGGCACAATCGTCTTTGCGCGAAGAAGCCGCTTCTTCGGCTCCGGGAGCCGGAGAGAGCGGCAGCTTCGGGAAGGTAAGAAGCAAGCTGTACAACACTAGGATTGTGTGCGCAGCTGGTCAACTGATAGAAAACAGTACTTTTGCACTCTCCTGACTTTTCCAATCACATGAACATTCGATTGGAAGCTGTTTTGGACAACTTTTCTTTTCTTCCTGCCAAACACTTGGCAGACATCTCTGCAACTTCTAGAACACGATGGGAGATGTTTTCTGTGCTGGCACAGTTTCTCCAAGCCAGACATACTGGGAAAGCGTTTTGCTGTGATGTAGATGAGAAGAGACGCTAAAGACGAAGGTAGGATGCTCTCCGGAGCTAAGAGCCGCTCCCGGGCGTCTTTGGGCAGAAGCCGCGCTAAGGAGAGCACTGTGAGCGGCACAATCGTCTTTGCGCGAAGAAGCCGCTTCTTCGGCTCCGGGAGCTGGGGAGAGCGGCAGCTTTGGGAATGTGTAGAAGCAAGCTGTACAACACTGGGATTGTGTGCGCAGCTTGCCAACTGATAGAAAACAGTACTTTTGCCCTCTCCTGACTTTTCCAATCACATGAACATTCGATTGGAAGCTGTTTTGGAGAACTTTTCTTTTCTTCCTGCCAAACACTTGGCAGACATCTTTGCAACGTCTAAAACACAATGGAAGATGTTTTCTGTGCTGGCACATTTTCTCCTTTCCAGATGTAGTGGAAAAGCTTTTTGCTAAGATGTAGATGAGAAGAGACGCTAAAGACGAAGGTAGGATGCTCTCCGCAGCTAAGAGCCGCACCCGGGCGTCTTTGGGCAGAAGCCACGCTAAGGAGAGCACTGTGAGCGGCACAATCGTCTTTGCGCGAAGAAGCCACTTCTTCGGCTCCAGGAGCTGGGGAGAGCGATAGCTTCGGGAAGGTGAAGAAGCAAGCTGTACAACACTGGGATTGTGTGCGCAGCTTGCCAACTGATAGAAAACAGTACTTTTGCCCTCTCCTGACTTTTCCAATCACATGAACATTCGATTGGAAGCTGTTTTGGACAACTTTTCTTTTCTTCCTGCCAAACACTTGGCAGACATCTCTGCAACTTCTAGAACACGATGGGAGATGTTTTCTGTGCTGGCACAGTTTCTCCTAGCCAGACATAGTGGAAAATCTATTTGCTAAGATGTAGACTACAAAAGACGCTAAAGACGAAGGTAGGATGCTCTCCGGAGCTAAGAGCCGCTCCCGGGCGTCTTTGGGCAGAAGCCGCGCTAAGGAGAGCACTGTGAGCGGCACAATCGTCTTTGCGCGAAGAAGCCGCTTCTTCGGCTCCGGGAGCCGGAGAGAGCGGCAGCTTCGGGAAGGTGAAGAAGCAAGCTGTACAACACTGGGATTGTGTGCACAGCTTGCCAACTTATAGAAAACAGTACTTTTGCTCTCTCCTGACTTTTCCAATCACATGAACATTCGATTGGAAGCTGTTTTGGACAACTTTTCTTTTCTTCCTGCCAAACACTTGGCAGACATCTCTGCAACTTCTAGAACACGATGGGAGATGTTTTCTGTGCTGGCACAGTTTCTCCTAGCCAAACATAGTGGAAAATCTATTTGCTAAGATGTAGACTACAAAAGACGCTAAAGACGAAGTTAGGATGCTGTCCGGAGCTAAGAGCCGCTCCCGGGCGTCTTTCGGCAGAAGCCGCGCTAAGGAGAGCACTGTGAGCGGCACAATCGTCTTTGCGCGAAGAAGCCACTTCTTCGGCTCCGGGAGCAGGGGAGAGCGACAGCTTCGGGAAGGTGAAGAAGCAAGCTGTACAACACTGGGATTGTGTGCGCACCTTGCCAACTGATAGAAAACAATACTTTTTCACTCTCCTGACTTTTCCAATCACATGAACATTCGATTGGAAGCTGTTTTGGACAACTTTTCTTTTCTTCCTGCCAAACACTTGGCAGACATCTCTGCAACTTCTAGAACACGATGGGAGATGTTTTCTGTGCTGGCACAGTTTCTCCTAGCCAGACATAGTGGAAAATCTATTTGCTAAGATGTAGACTACAAAAGACGCTAAAGACGAAGGTAGGATGCTCTCCGGAGCTAAGAGCCGCTCCCGGGCGTCTTTGGGCAGAAGCCGCGCTAAGGAGAGCACTGTGAGCGGCACAATCGTCTTTGCGCGAAGAAGCCGCTTCTTCGGCTCTGGGAGCCGGAGAGAGCGGCAGCTTCGGGAAGGTGAAGAAGCAAGCTGTACAACACTGGGATTGTGTGCACAGCTTGCCAACTGATAGAAAACAGTACTTTTGCTCTCTCCTGACTTTTCCAATCACATGAACATTCGATTGGAAGCTGTTTTGGACAACTTTTCTTTTCTTCCTGCCAAACACTTGGCAGACATCCTTGCAACGTCTAAAACACGATGGAAGATGTTTTCTGTGCTGGCACAGTTTCTCCTTACCAGATGTAGTGGAAAATCTTTTTGCTGAGATGAAGATGAGAAGAGACGCTAAAGACCAAGGTAGGATGCTCTCCGGAGCTAAGAGCCGCTCCAGGTGTCTTTGGGCAGAAGCCGCGCTAAGGAGAGCACTGTGAGCGGCACAATCGTCTTTGCGCGAAGAAGCCGCTTCTTCGGCTCCGTGAGCCGGGGAGAGCGGCAGCTTCGCGATGGTGAAGAAGTAAGCTGTACAACACTGAGATTGTGTGCGCACCTTGCCAACTGATACAAAACAGTACTTTTGCACTCTCCTGACTTTTCCAATCACATGAACATTCGATTGGAAGCTGTTTTGGACAACTTTTCTTTTCTTCCTGCCAAACACTTGGCAGACATCTCTGCAACTTCTAGAACATGATGGGAGATGTTTTCTGTGCTGGCACAGTTTTTCCTAGCCAAACATAGTGGAAAATCTATTTGCTAAGATGTAGACTACAAAAGACGCTAAAGACGAAGGTAGGATGCTCTCCGGAGCTAAGAGCCGCTCCCGGGCGTCTTTGGGCAGAAGCCGCGCTAAGGAGAGCACTGTGAGCGGCACAATCGTCTTTGCGCGAAGAAGCCGCTACTTCGGCTCCGGGAGCTGGGGAGAGCGGCAGCTTTGGGAATGTGTAGAAGCAAGCTGTACAACACTGGGATTGTGTGCGCAGCTTGCCAACTGATAGAAAACAGTACTTTTGCCCTCTCCTGACTTTTCCAATCACATGAACATTCGATTGGAGGCTGTTTTGGAGAACTTTTCTTTTCTTCCTGCCAAACACTTGGCAGACATCTTTGCAACGTCTAAAAAACAATGGAAGATGTTTTCTGTGCTGGCACATTTTCTCCTTGCCAGATGTAGTGGAAAAGCTTTTTGCTAAGATGTAGATGAGAAGAGACGCTAAAGACGAAGGTAGGATGCTCTCCGCAGCTAAGAGCCGCACCCGGGCGTCTTTGGGCAGAAGCCACGCTAAGGAGAGCACTGTGAGCGGCACAATCGTCTTTGCGCGAAGAAGCCACTTCTTCGGCTCCAGGAGCTGGGGAGAGCGATAGCTTCGGGAAGGTGAAGAAGCAAGCTGTACAACACTGGGATTGTGTGCGCAGCTTGCCAACTGATAGAAAACAGTACTTTTGCCCTCTCCTGACTTTTCCAATCACATGAACATTCGATTGGAAGCTGTTTTAGACAACTCTTCTTTTCTTCCTGCCAAACACTTGGCAGACATCTTTGCAACGTCTAGAACACGATGGGAGATGTTTTCTGTGCTGGCACAGTTTTTCCTAGCCAAACATAGTGGAAAATCTATTTGCTAAGATGTAGACTACAAAAGACGCTAAAGACGAAGGTAGGATGCTCTCCGGAGCTAAGAGCCGCTCCCGGGCGTCTTTGGGCAGAAGCCGCGCTAAGGAGAGCACTGTGAGCGGCACAATCGTCTTTGCGCGAAGAAGCCGCTTCTTCGGCTCCGGGAGCCGGGGAGAGCGGCAGCTTCGGGAAGGTGAAGAAGCAAGCTGTACAACACTGGGATTGAGTGCGCACCTTGCCAACTGATAGAAAACAATACTTTTTCACTCTCCTGACTTTTCCAATCACATGAACATTCGATTGGAAGCTGTTTTGGACAACTCTTCTTTTCTTCCTGCCAAACACTTGGCAGACATCTTTGCAACGTCTAAAACACGATGGAAGATGTTTTCTGTGCTGGCACAGTTTCTCCTTACCAGATGTAGTGGAAAATCTTTTTGCTAAGATGAAGATGAGAAGAGACGCTAAAGACCAAGGTAGGATGCTCTCCGGAGCTAAGAGCCGCTCCAGGTGTCTTTGGGCAGAAGCCGCGCTAAGGAGAGCACTGTGAGCGGCACAATCGTCTTTGCGCGAAGAAGCCGCTTCTTCGGCTCCGGGAGCCGGGGAGAGCGGCAGCTTCGGGAAGGTGAAGAAGTAAGCTGTACAACACTGAGATTGTGTGCGCACCTTGCCAACTGATAGAAAACAGTACTTTTGCCCTCTCCTGACTTTTCCAATCACATGAACATTCGATTGGAAGCTGTTTTGGACAACTTTTCTTTTCTTCCTGCCAAACACTTGGCAGACATCTCTGCAACTTCTAGAACACGATGGGAGATGTTTTCTGTGCTGGCACAGTTTTTCCTAGCCAAACATAGTGGAAAATCTATTTGCTAAGATGTAGACTACAAAAGACGCTAAAGACGAAGGTAGGATGCTCTCCGGAGCTAAGAGCCGCTCCCGGGCGTCTTTGGGCAGAAGCCGCGCTAAGGAGAGCACTGTGAGCGGCACAATCGTCTTTGCGCGAAGAAGCCGCTTCTTCGGCTCCGGGAGCCGGGGAGAGCGGCAGCTTCGGGAAGGTGAAGAAGCAAGCTGTACAACACTGGGATTGAGTGCGCACCTTGCAAACTGATAGAAAACAGTACTTTTGCACTCTCCTGACTTTTCCAATCACATGAACATTCGATTGGAAGCTGTTTTGGACAACTTTTCTTTTCTTCCTGCCAAACACTTGGCAGACATCTCTGCAACTTCTAGAACACGATGGGAGATGTTTTCTGTGCTGGCACAGTTTCTCCAAGCCAGACATACTGGGAAAGCGTTTTGCTGTGATGTAGATGAGAAGAGACGCTAAAGACGAAGGTAGGATGCTCTCCGGAGCTAAGAGCCGCTCCCGGGCGTCTTTGGGCAGAAGCCGCGCTAAGGAGAGCACTGTGAGCGGCACAATCGTCTTTGCGCGAAGAAGCCGCTTCTTCGACTCCGGGAGCTGGGGAGAGCGGCAGCTTTGGGAATGTGTAGAAGCAAGCTGTACAACACTGGGATTGTGTGCGCAGCTTGCCAACTGATAGAAAACAGTACTTTTGCCCTCTCCTGACTTTTCCAATCACATGAACATTCCATTGGAAGCTGTTTTGGAGAACTTTTCTTCCTGCCAAACACTTGGCAGACATCTTTGCAACGTCTAAAACACAATGGAAGATGTTTTCTGTGCTGGCACATTTTCTCCTTGCCAGATGTAGTGGAAAAGCTTTTTGCTAAGATGTAGATGAGAAGAGACGCTAAAGACGAAGGTAGGATGCTCTCCGCAGCTAAGAGCCGCACCCGGGCGTCTTTGGGCAGAAGCCACGCTAAGGAGAGCACTGTGAGCGGCACAATCGTCTTTGCGCGAAGAAGCCACTTCTTCGGCTCCAGGAGCTGGGGAGAGCGATAGCTTCGGGAAGGTGAAGAAGCAAGCTGTACAACACTGGGATTGTGTGCGCAGCTTGCCAACTGATAGAAAACAGTACTTTTGCCCTCTCCTGACTTTTCCAATCACATGAACATTCGATTGGAAGCTGTTTTAGACAACTCTTCTTTTCTTCCTGCCAAACACTTGGCAGACATCTTTGCAACGTCTAGAACACGATGGGAGATGTTTTCTGTGCTGGCACAGTTTTTCCTAGCCAAACATAGTGGAAAATCTATTTGCTAAGATGTAGACTACAAAAGACGCTAAAGACGAAGGTAGGATGCTCTCCGGAGCTAAGAGCCGCTCCCGGGTGTCTTTGGGCAGAAGCCGCGCTAAGGAGAGCACTGTGAGCGGCACAATCGTCTTTGCGCGAAGAAGCCGCTTCTTCGGCTCCGGGAGCCGGGGAGAGCGGCAGCTTCGGGAAGGTGAAGAAGCAAGCTGTACAACACTGGGATTGAGTGCGCACCTTGCCAACTGATAGAAAACAGTACTTTTGCACTCTCCTGATTTTTCCAATCACATGAACATTCGATTGGAAGCTGTTTTCGAGAACTTTTCTTTTCTTCCTGCCAAACACTTGGCAGACATCTCTGCAACTTCTAGAACACGATGGGAGATGTTTTCTGTGCTGGCACAGTTTTTCCTAGCCAGACATAGTGGAAAATCTATTTACTAAGATGTAGACTACAAAAGACGCTAAAGACGAAGGTAGGATGCTCTCCGGAGCTAAGAGCCGCTCCCGGGCGTCTTTGGGCAGAAGCCGCGCTAAGGAGAGCACTGTGAGCGGCACAATCGTCTTTGCGCGAAGAAGCCGCTTCTTCAGCTCCGGGAGCCGGGGAGAGCGGCAGCTTCGGGAAGGTGAAGAAGCAAGCTGTACAACACTGGGATTGAGTGCGCACCTTGCCAACTGATAGAAAACAGTACTTTTGCACTCTCCTGACTTTTCCAATCACATGAACATTCGATTGGAAGCTGTTTTGGAGAACTTTTCTTTTCTTCCTGCCAAACACTTGGCAGACATCTTTGCAACGTCTAAAACACAATGGAAGATGTTTTCTGTGCTGGCACAGTTTTTCCTAGCCAAACATAGTGGAAAATCTATTTGCTAAGATGTAGACTACAAAAGACGCTAAAGACGAAGGTAGGATGCTCTCCGGAGCTAAGAGCCGCTCCCGGGCGTCTTTGGGCAGAAGCCGCGCTAAGGAGAGCACTGTGAGCGGCACAATCGTCTTTGCGCGAAGAAGCCGCTTCTTCGGCTCCGGGAGCCGGGGAGAGCAGCAGCTTCGGGAAGGTGAAGAAGCAAGCTGTACAACACTGGGATTGAGTGCGCACCTTGCCAACTGATAGAAAACAGTACTTTTGCACTCTCCTGACTTTTCCAATCACATGAACATTCGATTGGAAGCTGTTTTGGACAACTTTTCTTTTCTTCCTGCCAAACACTTGGCAGACATCTCTGCAACTTCTAGAACACGATGGGAGATGTTTTCTGTGCTGGCACAGTTTCTCCTAGCCAGACATAGTGGAAAATCTATTTGCTAAGATGTAGACTACAAAAGACGCTAAAGACGAAGGTAGGATGCTCTCCGGAGCTAAGAGCCGCTCCCGGGCGTCTTTGGGCAGAAGCCGCGCTAAGGAGAGCACTGTGAGCGGCACAATCGTCTTTGCGCGAAGAAGCCGCTTCTTTGGCTCCAGAAGCTGGGGAGAGCGGCAGCTTCGGGAAGGTGAAGAAGCAAGCTGTACAACACTGGGATTGTGTGCGCAGCTTGCCAACTGATACAAAACAGTACTTTTGCCCTCTCCTGACTTTTCCAATCATATGAACATTCGATTGGAAGCTGTTTTGGACAACTTTTCTTTTCTTCCTGCCAAACACCTGGCAGACATCTTTGCAACGTCTAAAACACGATGGAAGAAGTTTTCTGTGCTGGCACAGTTTCTCCTTACCAGATGTAGTGGAAAATTTTTTTGCTGAGATGAAGATGAGAAGAGATGCTAAAGACGAAGGTAGGATGCTCTCCGGAGCTAAGAGCCGCTCCCGGGTGTCTTTGGGCAGAAGCCGCGCTAAGGAGAGCACTGTGAGCGGCACAATCGTCTTTGCGCGAAGAAGCCGCTTCTTCGGCTCCGGGAGCCGGGGAGAGCGGCAGCTTCGGGAAGGTGAAGAAGCAAGCTGTACAACACTGGGATTGTGTGCGCACCTTGCCAACTGATAGAAAACAGTACTTTTGCACTCTCCTGACTTTTCCAATCATATGAACATTCGATTGGAAGCTGTTTTGGACAACTTTTCTTTTCTTCCTGCCAAACACTTGGCAGACATCTCTGCAACTTCTAGAACACGATGGGAGATGTTTTCTGTGCTGGCACAGTTTTTCCTAGCCAGACATAGTGGAAAATCTATTTGCTAAGATGAAGATGAGAAGAGCCGCTAAAGACGAAGGTAGGATGCTCTCCGGAGCTAAGAGCCGCTCCCGGGCGTCTTTGGGCAGAAGCCGCGCTAAGGAGAGCGCTGTGAGCGGCACAATCGTCTTTGCGCGAAGAAGCCGCTTCTTCGGCTCCGGGAGCCGGGGAGAGCGGCAGCTTCGGGAAGGTGAAGAAGCAAGCTGTACAACACTGGGATTGAGTGTGCACCTTGCCAACTGATAGAAAACAGTACTTTTGCACTCTCCTGACTTTTCCAATCACATGAACATTCGATTGGAAGCTGTTTTGGACAACTTTTCTTTTCTTCCTGCCAAACACTTGGCAGACATCTCTGCAACTTCTAGAACACGATGGGAGATGTTTTCTGTGGTGGCACAGTTTTTCCTAGCCAGACATAGTGGAAAAGTGTTTTGCTAAGATGTAGACTACAAAAGACGCTAAAGACGAAGGTAGGATGCTCTCCGGAGCTAAGAGCCGCTCCTGGGCGTCTTTGGGCAGAAGCCGCGCTAAGGAGAGCACTGTGAGCGGCACAATCGTCTTTGCGCGAAGAAGCCGCTTCTTCGGCTCCGGGAGCCGGGGAGAGCGGCAGCTTCGGGAAGGTGAAGAAGCAAGCTGTACAACACTGGGATTGTGTGCGCACCTTGCCAACTGATAGAAAACAGTACTTTTGCACTCTCCTGACTTTTCCAATCATATGAACATTCGATTGGAAGCTGTTTTGGACAACTTTTCTTTTCTTCCTGCCAAACACTTGGCAGACATCTCTGCAACTTCTAGAACATGATGGGAGATGTTTTCTGTGCTGGCACATTTTTTCCTAGCCAGACATAGTGGAAAATCTATTTGCTAAGATGTAGACTACAAAAGACGCTAAAGACGAAGGTAGGATGCTCTCCGGAGCTAAGAGCCGCTCCCGGGTGTCTTTGGGCAGAAGCCGCGCTAAGGAGAGCACTGTGAGCGGCACAATCGTCTTTGCGCGAAGAAGCCGCTTCTTCGGCTCCGGGAGCCGGGGAGAGCGGCAGCTTCGCGAAGGTGAAGAAGCAAGCTGTACAACACTGGGATTGTGTGCGCAGCTTGCCAACTGATAGAAAACAGTACTTTTGCCCTCTCCTGACTTTTCCAATCACATGAACATTCGATTGGAAGCTGTTTTGGACAACTTTTCTTTTCTTCCTGCCAAACACTTGGCAGACATCTCTGCAACTTCTAGAACACGATGGGAGAAGTTTTCTGTGCTGGCACAGTTTCTCCTTACCAGATGTAGTGGAAAAGCTTTTTGCTAAGATGTAGATGAGTAGAAACGCTAAAGACGAAGGTAGGATGCTCTCCGCAACTAAGAGCCGCTCCCGGGTGTCTTTGGGCAGAAGCCACGCTAAGGAGAGCACTGTGAGCGGCACAATCGTCTTTGCGCGAAGAAGCCGCTTCTTCGGCTCCGGGAGCCGGGGAGAGCGGCAGCTTCGCGATGGTGAAGAAGCAAGCTGTACAACACTGGGATTGTGTGCGCACCTTGCCAACTGATAGAAAACAGTACTTTTGCACTCTCCTGACTTTTCCAATCACATGAACATTCGATTGGAAGCTGTTTTGGACAACTTTTCTTTTCTTCCTGCCAAACACTTGGCAGACATCTCTGCAACTTCTAGAACACGATGGGAGATGTTTTCTGTGCTGGCACAGTTTTTCCTAGCCAGACATAGTGGAAAAGTGTTTTGCTAAGATGTAGACTACAAAAGACGCTAACGACGAAGGTAGGATGCTCTCCGGAGCTAAGAGCTGCTCCCGGGTGTCTTTGGGCAGAAGCCGCGCTAAGGAGAGCACTGTGAGCGGCACAATCATCTTTGCGTGAAGAAGCCGCTTCTTCGGCTCCGGGAGCCGGAGAGAGCGGCAGCTTCGGGAAGGTGAAGAAGCAAGCTGTACAACACTGGGATTGTGTGCGCACCTTGCCAACTGATACAAAACAGTACTTTTGCACTCTTCTGACTTTTCCAATCACATGAACATTCGATTGGAAGCTGTTTTGGACAACTTTTCTTTTCTTCCTCCAAAACACTTGGCAGACATCTCTGCAACTTCTAGAACACGATGGGAGATGTTTTCTGTGCTGGCACAGTTTTTCCTAGCCAGACATAGTGGAAAATCTATTTGCCAAGATGTAGACTACAAAAGACGCTAAAGACGAAGGTAGGATGCTCTCCGGAGCTAAGAGCCACTCCCGGGTGTCTTTGGGCAGAAGCCGCGCTAAGGAGAGCACTGTGAGCGGCACAATCATCTTTGCGCGAAGAAGCCGCTTCTTTGGCTCTGGGAGCCGGAGAGAGCGGCAGCTTCGGGAAGGTGAAGAAGCAAGCTGTACAACACTGGGATTGTGTGCGCACCTTGCCAACTGATAGAAAACGGTACTTTTGCACTCTCCTGACTTTTCCAATCACATGAACATTCGATTGGAAGCTGTTTTGGACAACTTTTCTTTTCTTCCTGCCAAACACTTGGCAGACATCTCTGCAACTTCTAGAACACGATGGGAGATGTTTTCTGTGCTGGCACAGTTTTTCCTAGCCAGATATAGTGGAAAATCTATTTGCTAACATGTAGACTACAAAAGACGCTAAAGACGAAGGTAGGATGCTCTCCGGAGCTAAGAGCCACTCCGGGGCGTCTTTGGGCTGAAGCCGCGCTAAGGAGAGCACTGTGAGCGGCACAATCGTCTTTGCGCGAAGAAGCCACTTCTTCGGCTCCAGGAGCTGGGGAGAGCGACAGCTTCGGGAAGGTGAAGAAGCAAGCTGTACAACACTGGGATTGTGTGCGCACCATGCCAACTGATACAAAACAGTACTTTTGCACTCTCCTGACTTTTCCAATCACATGAACATTCGATTGGAAGCTGTTTTGGACAACTTTTCTTTTCTTCCTGCCAAACACTTGGCAGACATCTCTGCAACTTCTAGAACACGATGGGAGATGTTTTCTGTGCTGGCACAGTTTCTCCTAGCCAGATGTAGTGGAAAATCTTTTTGCTGAGATGAAGATGAGAAGAGACGCTAAAGACCAAGGTAGGATGCTCTCCGGAGCTAAGAGCCGCTCCCGGGCGTCTTTGGGCATAAGCCGCGCTAAGGAGAGCACTGTGAGCGGCACAATCGTCTTTGCGCGAAGAAGCCGCTTCTTCGGCTCTGGGAGCCGGAGAGAGCGGCAACTTGGAAAAGGTAAAGAAGCAAGCTGTACAACACTGGGATTGTGTGCGCACCTTGCCAACTATTAGAAAACAGTACTTTTGCACTCTCCTGACTTTTCCAGTCACATGAACATTCGATTGGAAGCTGTTTTGGACAACTTTTCTTTTCTTCCTGACAAACACTTGGCAGACATCCCTGCAACCTCTAGAACACAATGGGAGATGTTTTCTGTGCTGGCACAGTTTTTCTTAGCCAGACATAGTGGAAAAGCTTTTTGCTGAGATGTAGATGAGAAGAGGCGCTAAAGACGAAGGTAGGATGCTGTCCGGAGCAAAGAGCCGCTCCCGGGCATCTTTCGGCAGAAGCCGCGCTAAGGAGAGCACTGTGAGCGGCACAATCGTCTTTGCGCGAAGAAGCCGCTTCTTCGGCTCTGGGAGCCGGAGAGAGCCGCAGCTTCGGAAAGGTAAAGAAGCAAGCTGTACAACACTGGGATTGTGTGCGCACCTTGCCAACTATTAGAAAACAGTACTTTTGCACTCTCCTGTCTTTTCCAATCACATGAACATTCGATTGGAAGCTGTTTTGGACAACTTTTCTTTTCTTCCTGCCAAACACTTGGCAGACATCTCTGCAACGTCTAGAACACGATGGGAGATGTTTTCTGTGCTGGCACAGTTTTTCCTAGCCAGACAGAGTGGAAAAGCTTTTTGCCGAGATGTAGATGAGAAGAGGCGCTAAAGACGAAGGTAGGATGCTGTCCGGAGCTAAGAGCCGCTCCCGGGCGTCTTTCGGCAGAAGCCGCGCTAAGGAGAGCACTGTGTGCAGCACAATCGTCTTTGCGCGAAGAAGCCACTTCTTCGGCTCCGGGAGCCGGAGAGAGCGGCTACTTGGAAAAGGTACAGAAGCAAGCTGTACAACACTGGGATTGTGTGCGCACCTTGCCAACTATTAGAAAACAGTACTTTTGCACTCTCCTGACTTTTCCAGTCACATGAACATTCGATTGAAAGCTGTTTTGGACAACTTTTCTTTTCTTCCTGCCAAACACTTGGCAGACATCCGTGCAACGTCTAGAACACGATGGGAGATGTTTTCTGTGCTGGCACAGTTTTTCTTAACCAGACATAGTGGAAAAGCTTTTTGCTGAGATGTAGATGAGAAGAGGCGCTAAAGACGAAGGTAGGATGCTGTCCGGAGCTAAGAGCTGCTCCCGGGCGTCTTTCGGCAGAAGCCGCGCTAAGGAGAGCACTGTGAGCGGCACAATCGTCTTTGCGCGAAGAAGCCGCTTCTTCGGCTCCGGGAGCCGGAGAGAGCGGCAGCTTCAGAAAGGTGAAGAAGCAAGCTGTACAACACTGGGATTGTGTGCGCACCTTGCCAACTGATAGAAAACAGTACCTTTGCACTCTCCTGACTTTTCCAATCACATGAACATTCGATTGGAAGCTGTTTTGGACAACTTTTCTTCCTGCCAAACACTTGGCAGACATCTCTGCAACTTCTAGAACACGATGGGAGATGTTTTCTGTGCTGGCACAGTTTTTCCTAGCCAGACATAGTGGAAAAGCTTTTTGCCGAGATGTAGATGAGAAGAGGCGCTAAAGACAAAGGTAGGATGCTGTCCGGAGCTAAGAGCCGCTCCGGGCCGTCTTTCGGCAGAAGCCGCGCAAAGGAGAGCACTGTGAGCGGCACAATCGTCTTTGCGCGAAGAAGCCGCTTCTTCGGCTCCGGGAGCCGGGGAGAGCGGCAACTCGGAAAAGGTAAAGAAGCAAGCTGTACAACACTGGGATTGTGTGCGCACCTTGCCAGCTATTAGAAAACAGTACTTTTGCACTCTCCTGACTTTTCCAGTCACATGAACATTCGATTGGAAGCTGTTTTGGATAACTTTTCTTTTCTTCCTGCCAAACACTTGGCAGACATCTTTGCAACGTCTAAAACACAATGGGAGATGTTTTCTGTGCTGGCACAGTTTTTCCTAGCCAGACATAGTGGAAAAGCTTTTTGCTGAGATGTAGATGAGAAGAGGCGCTAAAGACGAAGGTAGGATGCTGTCCGGAGCTGAGAGACGCTCCCGGGCGTCTTTGGGCAGAAGCCGCGCTAAGGAGAGCACTGTGAGCGGCACAATCGTCTTTGCGCGAAGAAGCCGCTTCTTCGGCTCCGGGAGCCAGAGAGAGCCGATGTTTCGGAAAGGTAAAGAAGCAAGCTGTACAACACTGGGATTGTGTGCGCACCTTGCCAACTATTAGAAAACAGTACTTTTGCACTCTCCTGTCTTTTCCAATCACATGAACATTCGATTGGAAGCTGTTTTGGACAACTTTTCTTTTCTTCCTGCCAAACACTTGGCAGACATCTCTGCAATGTCTAGAACACGATGGGAGATGTTTTCTGTGCTGGCACAGTTTTTCCTAGCCAGACAGAGTGGAAAAGCTTTTTGCCGAGATGTAGATGAGAAGAGGCGCTAAAGACGAAGGTAGGATGCTGTCCGGAGCTAAGAGCCGCTCCCGGGCGTCTTTCGGCAGAAGCCGCGCTAAGGAGAGCACTGTGTGCAGCACAATCGTCTTTGCGCGAAGAAGCCACTTCTTCGGCCCTGGGAGCCGGAGAGAGCGGCAGCTTCAGAAAGGTGAAGAAGCAAGCTGTACAACACTGGGATTGTGTGCGCACCTTGCCAACTGATAGAAAACAGTACCTTTGCACTCTCCTGACTTTTCCAATCACATGAACATTCGATTGGAAGCTGTTTTGGACAACTTTTCTTTTCTTCCTGCCAAACACTTGGCAGACATCTCTGCAACTTCTAGAACACGATGGGAGATGTTTTCTGTGCTGGCACAGTTTTTCCTAGCCAGACATAGTGGAAAAGCTTTTTGCCGAGATGTAGATGAGAAGAGGCGCTAAAGACGAAGGTAGGATGCTGTCCGGAGCTAAGAGCCGCTCCGGGGCGTCTTTCGGCAGAAGCCGCGCAAAGGAGAGCACTGTGAGCGGCACAATCGTCTTTGCGCGAAGAAGCCGCTTCTTCGGCTCCGGGAGCCGGGGAGAGCGGCAACTCGGAAAAGGTAAAGAAGCAAGCTGTACAACACTGGGATTGTGTGCGCACCTTGCCAACTATTAGAAAACAGTACTTTTGCACTCTCCTGACTTTTCCAGTCACATGAACATTCGATTGGAAGCTGTTTTGGACAACTTTTCTTTTCTTCCTGCCAAACACATGGCAGACATCTTTGCAACGTCTAAAACACAATGGGAGATTTTTTCTGTGCTGGCACAGTTTTTCCTAGCCAGACATAGTGGAAAAGCTTTTTGCTGAGATGTAGATGAGAAGAGGCGCTAAAGACGAAGGTAGGATGCTGTCCGGAGCTGAGAGACGCTCCCGGGCGTCTTTGGGCAGAAGCCGCGCTAAGGAGAGCACTGTGAGCGGCACAATCGTCTTTGCGCGAAGAAGCCGCTTCTTCGGCTCCGGGAGCCAGAGAGAGCCGCAGCTTCGGAAAGGTAAAGAAGCAAGCTGTACAACACTGGGATTGTGTGCGCACCTTGCCAACTATTAGAAAACAGTACTTTTGCACTCTCCTGTCTTTTCCAATCACATGAACATTCGATTGGAAGCTGTTTTGGACAACTTTTCTTTTCTTCCTGCCAAACACTTGGCAGACATCCGTGCAACGTCTAGAACACGATGGGAGATGTTTTCTGTGCTGGCACAGTTTTTCTTAACCAGACATAGTGGAAAAGCTTTTTGCTGAGATGTAGATGAGAAGAGGCGCTAAAGACGAAGGTAGGATGCTGTCCGGAGCTAAGAGCCGCTCCCGGGCGTCTTTCGGCAGAAGCCGCGCTAAGGAGAGCACTGTGAGCGGCACAATCGTCTTTGCGCGAAGAAGCCGCTTCTTCGGCTCCGGGAGCCAGAGAGAGCGGCAGCTTCAGAAAGGTGAAGAAACAAGCTGTACAACACTGGGATTGTGTGCGCACCTTGCCAACTACTAGAAAACAGTACTTTTGCACTCTCCTGTCTTTTCCAATCACATGAACATTCGATTGGAAGCTGTTTTGGACAACTTTTCTTTTCTTCCTGCCAAACACTTGGCAGACATCTCTGCAACTTCTAGAACACGATGGGAGATGTTTTCTGTGCTGGCACAGTTTTTCCTAGCCAGACATAGTGGAAAAGCTTTTTGCCGAGATGTAGATGAGAAGAGGCGCTAAAGACGAAGGTAGGATGCTGTCCGGAGCTAAGAGCCGCTCCCGGGCGTCTTTCGGCATAAGCCGCGCTAAGGAGAGCACTGTGTGCAGCACAATCGTCTTTGCGCGAAGAATCCGCTTCTTCGGCTCCGGGAGCCCGAGAGAGCGGCAGCTTCGGGAAGGTGAAGAAGCAAGCTGTACAACACTGGGATTGTGTGCGCACCTTGCCAACTATTAGAAAACAGTACTTTTGCACTCTCCTGACTTTTCCAGTCACATGAACATTCGATTGGAAGCTGTTTTGGACAACTTTTCTTTTCTTCCTGCCAAACACTTGGCAGACATCCGTGCAACGTCTAGAACACGATGGGAGATGTTTTCTGTGCTGGCACAGTTTTTCTTAACCAGACATAGTGGAAAAGCTTTTTGCTGAGATGTAGATGAGAAGAGGCGCTAAAGACGAAGGTAGGATGCTGTCCGGAGCTAAGAGCCGCTCCCGGGCGTCTTTCGGCAGAAGCCGCGCTAAGGAGAGCACTGTGAGCGGCACAATCGTCTTTGCGCGAAGAAGCCGCTTCTTCGGCTCTGGGAGCCGGAGAGAGCGGCAACATGGAAAAGGTAAAGAAGCAAGCTGTACAACACTGGGATTGTGTGCGCACCTTGCCAACTATTAGAAAACATTACTTTTGCACTCTCCTGACTTTTCCAGTCACATGAACATTCGATTGGAAGCTGTTTTGGACAACTTTTCTTCGTGCCAAACGCTTGGCAGACATCCGTGCAACATCTAGAACACGATGGGAGATGTTTTCTGTGCTGGCACAGTTTTTCCTAGCCAGACATAGTGGAAAAGCTTTTTGCTGAGATGTAGATGAGAAGAGGCGCTAAAGACGAAGGTAGGATGCTGTCCGGAGCAAAGAGCCGCTCCCGGGCGTCTTTCGGCAGAAGCCGCGCTAAGGAGAGCACTGTGAGCGGCACAATCGTCTTTGCGCGAAGAAGCCGCTTCTTCGGCTCCGGGAGCCGGAGAGAGCGGCAGCTTCGGGAAGGTGAAGAAGCAAGCTGTACAACACTGGGATTGTGTGCGCACCTTGCCAACTATTAGAAAACAGTACTTTTGCACTCTCCTGACTTTTCCAGTCACATGAACATTCGATTGGAAGCTGTTTTGGACAACTTTTCTTTTCTTCCTGCCAAACACTTGGCAGACATCTCTGCAACGTCTAGAACACGATGGGAGATGTTTTCTGTGCTGGCACAGTTTTTCCTAGCCAGACATAGTGGAAAAGCTTTTTGCCGAGATGTAGATGAGAAGAGGCGCTAAAGACGAAGGTAGGATGCTGTCCGGAGCTAAGAGCCGCTCCCGGACGTCTTTCGGCAGAAGCCGCGCTAAGGAGAGCACTGTGAGCGGCACAATCGTCTTTGCGCGAAGAAGCCGCTTCTTCGGCTCCGGGAGCCGGAGAGAGCGACTACTTGAAAAAGGTAAAGAAGCAAGCTGTACAACACTGGGATTGTGTGCGCACCTTGCCAACTATTAGAAAACAGTACTTTTGCACTCTCCTGACTTTTCCAGTCACATGAACATTCGATTGGAAGCTGTTTTGGACAACTTTTCTTTTCTTCCTGCCAAACACTTGGCAGACATCCGTGCAACGTCTAGAACACGATGGGCGATGTTTTCTGTGCTGGCACAGTTTTTCCTAGCCAGACATAGTGGAAAAGCTTTTTGCCGAGATGTAGATGAGAAGAGGCACTAAAGACGAAGGTAGGATGCTGTCCGGAGCTAAGAGCCGCTCCCGGGCGTCTTTCGGCAGAAGCCGCGCTAAGGAGAGCACTGTGAGCGGCACAATCGTCTTTGCGCGAAGAAGCCGCTTCTTCGGCTCTGGGAGCCGGAGAGAGCGGCAACTTGGAAAAGGTAAAGAAGCAAGCTGTACAACACTGGGATTGTGTGCGCACCTTGCCAACTATTAGAAAACAGTACTTTTGCACTCTCCTGACTTTTCCAGTCACATGAACATTCGATTGGAAGCTGTTTTGGACAACTTTTCTTTTCTTCCTGCCAAACACTTGGCAGACATCCGTGCAACGTCTAGAACACGATGGGAGATGTTTTCTGTGCTGGCACAGTTTTTCTTAACCAGACATAGTGGAAAAGCTTTTTGCCGAGATGTAGATGAGAAGAGGCGCTAAAGACGAAGGTAGGATGCTGTCCGGAGCTAAGAGCAGCTCCCGGGCGTCTTTCGGCAGAAGCCGCACTAAGGAGAGCACTGTGAGCGGCACAATCGTCTTTGCGTGAAGAAGCCGCTTCTTCGGCTCCGGGAGCCGGAGAGAGCGGCAGCTTCAGAAAGGTGAAGAAGCAAGCTGTACAACACTGGGATTGTGTGCGCACCTTGCCAACTGATAGAAAACAGTACCTTTGCACTCTCCTGACTTTTCCAATCACATGAACATTCGATTGGAAGCTGTTTTGGACAACTTTTCTTTTCTTCCTGCCAAACACTTGGCAGACATCTCTGCAACTTCTAGAACACGATGGGAGATGTTTTCTGTGCTGGCACAGTTTTTCCTAGCCAGACATAGTGGAAAAGCTTTTTGCAGAGATGTAGATGAGAAGAGGCGCTAAAGACGAAGGTAGGATGCTGTCCGGAGCTAAGAGCCACTCCAGGGCGTCTTTCGGCAGAAGTCGCGCTAAGGAGAGCACTGTGAGCGGCACAATTGTCTTTGCGCGAAGAAGCCGCTTCTTCGGCTCCGGGAGCCAGAGAGAGCCGCAGCTTCGGAAAGGTAAAGAAGCAAGCTGTACAACACTGGGATTGTGTGTGCACCTTGCCAACTATTAGAAAACAGTACTTTTGCACTCTCCTGACTTTTCCAGTCACATGAACATTCGATTGGAAGCTGTTTTGGACAACTTTTCTTTTCTTCCTGCCAAACACTTGGCAGAAATCCGTGCAACGTCTAGAACACGATGGGCGATGTTTTCTGTGCTGGCACAGTTTTTCCTAGCCAGACATAGTGGAAAAGCATTTGCCGAGATGTAGATGAGAAGAGGCGCTAAAGACGAAGGTAGGATGCTGTCCGGAGCTAAGAGACGCTCCCGGGCGTCTTTGGGCAGAAGCCGCGCTAAGGAGAGCACTGTGAGCGGCACAATCGTCTTTGCGCGAAGAAGCCGCTTCTTCGGCTCCGAAAGCCAGGGAGAGCGGCAACTCGGAAAAGGTAAAGAAGCAAGCTGTACAACACTGGGATTTGTGTGCGCACCTTGCCAACTATTAGAAAACAGTACTTTTGCACTCTCCTGACTTTTCCAGTCACATGAACATTCGATTGGAAGCTGTTTTGGACAACTTTTCTTTTCTTCCTGCCAAACACTTGGCAGAAATCCGTGCAACGTCTAGAACACGATGGGCGATGTTTTCTGTGCTGGCACAGTTTTTCCTAGCCAGACATAGTGGAAAAGCATTTGTCGAGATGTAGATGAGAAGAGGCGCTAAAGACGAAGGTAGGATGCTGTCCGGAGCTAAGAGACGCTCCCGGGCGTCTTTGGGCAGAAGCCGCGCTAAGGAGAGCACTGTGAGCGGCACAATCGTCTTTGCGCGAAGAAGCCGCTTCTTCGGCTCCGGGAGCCAAGGAGAGCGGCAACTCGGAAAAGGTAAAGAAGCAAGCTGTACAACACTGGGATTGTGTGCGCACCTTGCCAACTATTAGAAAACAGTACTTTTGCACTCTCCTGACTTTTCCAGTCACATGAACATTCGATTGGAAGCTGTTTTGGACAACTTTTCTTTTCTTCCTGCCAAACACTTGGCAGACATCCATGCAATGTCTAGAACACGATGGGAGATGTTTTCTGTGCTGGCACAGTTTTTCCTAGCCAGACATAGTGGAAAAGCTTTTTGCTGAGATTTAGATGAGAAGAGGCGCTAAAGACGAAGGTAGGATGCTGTCCGGAGCTAAGAGCCGCTCCCAGGCGTCTTTCGGCAGAAGCCGCGCTAAGGAGAGCACTGTGAGCGGCACAATCGTCTTTGCGCGAAGAAGCCGCTTCTTCGGCTCTGGGAGCCGGAGAGAGCGGCAACTTGGAAAAGGTAAAGAAGCAAGCTGTACAACACTGGGATTGTGTGCGCACCTTGCCAACTATTAGAAAACAGTACTTTTGCCCTCTCCTGACTTTTCCAGTCACATGAACATTCGATTGGAAGCTGTTTTGGACAACTTTTCTTTTCTTCCTGCCAAGCACTTGGCAGACATCCGTGCAACGTCTAGAACACGATGGGCGATGTTTTCTGTGCTGGCACAGTTTTTCCTAGCCAGACATAGTGGAAAAGCTTTTTGCCGAGATGTAGATGAGAAGAGGCGCTAAAGACGAAGGTAGGATGCTGTCCGGAGCAAAGAGCCGCTCCCGGGCGTCTTTCGGCAGAAGCCGCGCTAAGGAGAGCACTGTGAGCGGCACAATCGTGTTTGCGCGAAGAAGCCGCTTCTTCGGCTCCGGGAGCCGGAGAGAGCGGCAACTTGGAAAAGGTAAAGAAGCAAGCTGTACAACACTGGGATTGTGTGCGCACCTTGCCAACTATTAGAAAACAGTACTTTTGCACTCTCCTGACTTTTCCAGTCACATGAACATTCGATTGGAAGCTGTTTTGGACAACTTTTCTTTTCTTCCTGCCAAACACTTGGCAGACATCCCTGCAACATCTAGAACACGATGGGAGATGTTTTCTGTGCTGGCACAGTTTTTCCTAGCCAGACATAGTGGAAAAGCTTTTTGCTGAGATGTAGATGAGAAGAGGCGCTAAAGACGAAGGTAGGATGCTGTCCGGAGCTAAGAGCCGCTCCCGGACGTCTTTCGGCAGAAGCCGCGCTAAGGAGAGCACTGTGAGCGGCACAATCGTCTTTGCGCGAAGAAGCCGCTTCTTCGGCTCCGGGAGCCGGAGAGAGCGACTACTTGAAAAAGGTAAAGAAGCAAGCTGTACAACACTGGGATTGTGTGCGCACCTTGCCAACTATTAGAAAACAGTACTTTTGCACTCTCCTGACTTTTCCAGTCACATGAACATTCGATTGGAAGCTGTTTTGGACAACTTTTCTTTTCTTCCTGCCAAACACTTGGCAGACATCCGTGCAACGTCTAGAACACGATGGGCGATGTTTTCTGTGCTGGCACAGTTTTTCCTAGCCAGACATAGTGGAAAAGCTTTTTGCCGAGATGTAGATGAGAAGAGGCACTAAAGACGAAGGTAGGATGCTGTCCGGAGCTAAGAGCCGCTCCCGGGCGTCTTTCGGCAGAAGTCGCGCTAAGGAGAGCACTGTGAGCGGCACAATCGTCTTTGCGCGAAGAAGCCGCTTCTTCGGCTCTGGGAGCCGGAGAGAGCGGCAACTTGGAAAAGGTAAAGAAGCAAGCTGTACAACACTGGGATTGTGTGCGCACCTTGCCAACTATTAGAAAACAGTACTTTTGCACTCTCCTGACTTTTCCAGTCACATGAACATTCGATTGGAAGCTGTTTTGGACAACTTTTCTTTTCTTCCTGCCAAACACTTGGCAGACATCCGTGCAACGTCTAGAACACGATGGGCGATGTTTTCTGTGCTGGCACAGTTTTTCTTAACCAGACATAGTGGAAAAGCTTTTTGATGAGATGTAGATGAGAAGAGGCGCTAAAGACGAAGGTAGGATGCTGTCCGGAGCTAAGAGCAGCTCCCGGGCGTCTTTCGGCAGAAGCCGCACTAAGGAGAGCACTGTGAGCGGCACAATCGTCTTTGCGTGAAGAAGCCGCTTCTTCGGCTCCGGGAGCCGGAGAGAGCGGCAGCTTCAGAAAGGTGAAGAAGCAAGCTGTACAACACTGGGATTGTGTGCGCACCTTGCCAACTGATAGAAAACAGTACCTTTGCACTCTCCTGACTTTTCCAATCACATGAACATTCGATTGGAAGCTGTTTTGGACAACTTTTCTTTTCTTCCTGCCAAACACTTGGCAGACATCTCTGCAACTTCTAGAACACGATGGGAGATGTTTTCTGTGCTGGCACAGTTTTTCCTAGCCAGACATAGTGGAAAAGCTTTTTGCCGAGATGTAGATGAGAAGAGGCGCTAAAGACGAAGGTAGGATGCTGTCCGGAGCTAAGAGCCGCTCCGGGGCGTCTTTCGGCAGAAGCCGCGCTAAGGAGAGCACTGTGAGCGGCACAATCGTCTTTGCGCGAAGAAGCCGCTTCTTCAGCTATGGGAGCCGGGGAGAGCGGCAACTCGGAAAAGGTAAAGAAGCAAGCTGTACAACACTGGGATTGTGTGCGCACCTTGCCAACTATTAGAAAACAGTACTTTTGCACTCTCCTGACTTTTCCAGTCACATGAACATTCGATTGGAAGCTGTTTTGGACAACTTTTCTTTTCTTCCTGCCAAACACTTGGCAGACATCCATGCAATGTCTAGAACACGATGGGAGATGTTTTCTGTGCTGGCACAGTTTTTCCTAGCCAGACATAGTGGAAAAGCTTTTTGCTGAGATTTAGATGAGAAGAGGCGCTAAAGACGAAGGTAGGATGCTGTCCGGAGCTAAGAGCCGCTCCCAGGCGTCTTTCGGCAGAAGCCGCGCTAAGGAGAGCACTGTGAGCGGCACAATCGTCTTTGCGCGAAGAAGCCGCTTCTTCGGCTCTGGGAGCCGGAGAGAGCGGCAACTTGGAAAAGGTAAAGAAGCAAGCTGTACAACACTGGGATTGTGTGCGCACCTTGCCAACTATTAGAAAACAGTACTTTTGCCCTCTCCTGACTTTTCCAGTCACATGAACATTCGATTGGAAGCTGTTTTGGACAACTTTTCTTTTCTTCCTGCCAAGCACTTGGCAGACATCCGTGCAACGTCTAGAACACGATGGGCGATGTTTTCTGTGCTGGCACAGTTTTTCCTAGCCAGACATAGTGGAAAAGCTTTTTGCCGAGATGTAGATGAGAAGAGGCGCTAAAGACGAAGGTAGGATGCTGTCCGGAGCAAAGAGCCGCTCCCGGGCGTCTTTCGGCAGAAGCCGCGCTAAGGAGAGCACTGTGAGCGGCACAATCGTCTTTGCGCGAAGAAGCCGCTTCTTCGGCTCCGGGAGCCGGAGAGAGCGGCAACTTGGAAAAGGTAAAGAAGCAAGCTGTACAACACTGGGATTGTGTGCGCACCTTGCCAACTATTAGAAAACAGTACTTTTGCACTCTCCTGACTTTTCCAGTCACATGAACATTCGATTGGAAGCTGTTTTGGACAACTTTTCTTTTCTTCCTGCCAAACACTTGGCAGACATCCCTGCAACATCTAGAACACGATGGGAGATGTTTTCTGTGCTGGCACAGTTTTTCCTAGCCAGACATAGTGGAAAAGCTTTTTGCTGAGATGTAGATGAGAAGAGGCGCTAAAGACGAAGGTAGGATGCTGTCCGGAGCTAAGAGCCGCTCCCGGACGTCTTTCGGCAGAAGCCGCGCTAAGGAGAGCACTGTGAGCGGCACAATCGTCTTTGCGCGAAGAAGCCGCTTCTTCGGCTCCGGGAGCCGGAGAGAGCGACTACTTGAAAAAGGTAAAGAAGCAAGCTGTACAACACTGGGATTGTGTGCGCACCTTGCCAACTATTAGAAAACAGTACTTTTGCACTCTCCTGACTTTTCCAGTCACATGAACATTCGATTGGAAGCTGTTTTGGACAACTTTTCTTTTCTTCCTGCCAAACACTTGGCAGACATCCGTGCAACGTCTAGAACACGATGGGCGATGTTTTCTGTGCTGGCACAGTTTTTCCTAGCCAGACATAGTGGAAAAGCTTTTTGCCGAGATGTAGATGAGAAGAGGCACTAAAGACGAAGGTAGGATGCTGTCCGGAGCTAAGAGCCGCTCCCGGGCGTCTTTCGGCAGAAGTCGCGCTAAGGAGAGCACTGTGAGCGGCACAATCGTCTTTGCGCGAAGAAGCCGCTTCTTCGGCTCTGGGAGCCGGAGAGAGCGGCAACTTGGAAAAGGTAAAGAAGCAAGCTGTACAACACTGGGATTGTGTGCGCACCTTGCCAACTATTAGAAAACAGTACTTTTGCACTCTCCTGACTTTTCCAGTCACATGAACATTCGATTGGAAGCTGTTTTGGACAACTTTTCTTTTCTTCCTGCCAAACACTTGGCAGACATCCGTGCAACGTCTAGAACACGATGGGCGATGTTTTCTGTGCTGGCACAGTTTTTCTTAACCAGACATAGTGGAAAAGCTTTTTGATGAGATGTAGATGAGAAGAGGCGCTAAAGACGAAGGTAGGATGCTGTCCGGAGCTAAGAGCAGCTCCCGGGCGTCTTTCGGCAGAAGCCGCACTAAGGAGAGCACTGTGAGCGGCACAATCGTCTTTGCGTGAAGAAGCCGCTTCTTCGGCTCCAGGAGCCGGAGAGAGCGGCAGCTTCAGAAAGGTGAAGAAGCAAGCTGTACAACACTGGGATTGTGTGCGCACCTTGCCAACTGATAGAAAACAGTACCTTTGCACTCTCCTGACTTTTCCAATCACATGAACATTCGATTGGAAGCTGTTTTGGACAACTTTTCTTTTCTTCCTGCCAAACACTTGGCAGACATCTCTGCAACTTCTAGAACACGATGGGAGATGTTTTCTGTGCTGGCACAGTTTTTCCTAGCCAGACATAGTGGAAAAGCTTTTTGCCGAGATGTAGATGAGAAGAGGCGCTAAAGACGAAGGTAGGATGCTGTCCGGAGCTAAGAGCCGCTCCGGGGCGTCTTTCGGCAGAAGCCGCGCTAAGGAGAGCACTGTGAGCGGCACAATCGTCTTTGCGCGAAGAAGCCGCTTCTTCAGCTATGGGAGCCGGGGAGAGCGGCAACTCGGAAAAGGTAAAGAAGCAAGCTGTACAACACTGGGATTGTGTGCGCACCTTGCCAACTATTAGAAAACAGTACCTTTGCACTCTCCTGACTTTTCCAATCACATGAACATTCGATTGGAAGCTGTTTTGGACAACTTTTCTTTTCTTCCTGCCAAACACTTGGCAGACATCTCTGCAACTTCTAGAACATGATGGGAGGTGTTTTCTGTGCTGGCACAGTTTTTCCTAGCCAGACATAGTGGAAAAGCTTTTTGCAGAGATGTAGATGAGAAGAGGCGCTAAAGACGAAGGTAGGATGCTGTCCGGAGCTAAGAGCCACTCCGGGGCGTCTTTCGGCAGAAGTCGCGCTAAGGAGAGCACTGTGAGCGGCACAATCGTCTTTGCGCGAAGAAGCCGCTTCTTCGGCTCCGGGAGCCAGAGAGAGCCGCAGCTTCGGAAAGGTAAAGAAGCAAGCTGTACAACACTGGGATTGTGTGCGCACCTTGTCAACTATTAGAAAACAGTACTTTTGCACTCTCCTGACTTTTCCAGTCACATGAACATTCGATTGGAAGCTGTTTTGGACAACTCTTCTTTTCTTCCTGCCAAACACTTGGCAGACATCCGTGCAACGTCTAGAACACGATGGGAGATGTTTTCTGTGCTGGCACAGTTTTTCCTAGCCAGACATAGTGGAAAAGCTTTTTGCTGAGATGTAGATGAGAAGAGGCGCTAAAGACGAAGGTAGGATGCTGTCCGGAGCAAAGAGCCGCTCCCGGGCGTCTTTCGGCAGAAGCCGCGCTAAGGAGAGCACTGTGAGCGGCACAATCGTCTTTGCGCGAAGAAGCCGCTTCTTCGGCTCTGGGAGCCGGAGAGAGCGGCAACTTGGAAAAGGTAAAGAAGCAAGCTGTACAACACTGGGATTGTGTGCGCACCTTGCCAACTATTAGAAAACAGTACTTTTGCCCTCTCCTGACTTTTCCAGTCACATGAACATTCGATTGGAAGCTGTTTTGGACAACTTTTCTTTTCTTCCTGCCAAGCACTTGGCAGACATCCGTGCAACGTCTAGAACACGATGGGCGATGTTTTCTGTGCTGGCAGAGTTTTTCCTAGCCAGACATAGTGGAAAAGCTTTTTGCCGAGATGTAGATGAGAAGAGGCGCTAAAGACGAAGGTAGGATGCTGTCCGGAGCAAAGAGCCGCTCCCGGGCGTCTTTCGGCAGAAGCCGCGCTAAGGAGAGCACTGTGAGCGGCACAATCGTCTTTGCGCGAAGAAGCCGCTTCTTCGGCTCCGGGAGCCGGAGAGAGCGGCAACTTGGAAAAGGTAAAGAAGCAAGCGGTACAACACTGGGATTGTGTGTGCACCTTCCCAACTATTAGAAAACAGTACTTTTGCACTCTCCTGACTTTTCCAGTCACATGAACATTCGATTGGAAGCTGTTTTGGACAACTTTTTTTTTCTTCCTGCCAAACACTTGGCAGACATCCGTGCAACGTCTAGAACACGATGGGCGATGTTTTCTGTGCTGGCACAGTTTATCCTTGCCAGACATAGTGGAAAAGCTTTTTGCCGAGATGTAGATGAGAAGAGGCGCTAAAGACGAAGGTAGGATGCTGTCCGGAGCTAAGAGCCGCTCCGGGGCGTCTTTCGGCAGAAGCCGCGCTAAGGAGAGCACTGTGAGCGGCACAATCGTCTTTGCGCGAAGAAGCCGCTTCTTCGGCTCCGGGAGCCGGAGAGAGCGGCTACTTGGAAAAGGTACAGAAGCAAGCTGTACAACACTGGGATTGTGTGCGCACCTTGCCAACTGATAGAAAACAGTACCTTTGCACTCTCCTGACTTTTCCAATCACATGAACATTCGATTGGAAGCTGTTTTGGACAACTTTTCTTTTCTTCCTGCCAAACACTTGGCAGACATCTCTGCAACTTCTAGAACACGATGGGAGATGTTTTCTGTGCTGGCACAGTTTTTCCTAGCCAGACATAGTGGAAAAGCTTTTTGCCGAGATGTAGATGAGAAGAGGCGCTAAAGACGAAGGTAGGATGCTGTCCGGAGCTAAGAGCCGCTCCGGGGCGTCTTTCGGCAGAAGCCGCGCTAAGGAGAGCACTGTGAGCGGCACAATCGTCTTTGGGCGAAGAAGCCGCTTCTTCGGCTCCGGGAGCCAGAGAGAGCCGCAGCTTCGGAAAGGTAAAGAAGCAAGCTGTACAACACTGGGATTGTGTGCGCACCTTGCCAACTATTAGAAAACAGTACTTTTGCACTCTCCTGACTTTTCCAGTCACATGAACATTCGATTGGAAGCTGTTTTGGACAACTTTTCTTTTCTTCCTGCCAAACACTTGGCAGACATCCGTGCAACGTCTAGAACACGATGGGAGATGTTTTCTGTGCTGGCACAGTTTTTCTTAACCAGACATAGTGGAAAAGCTTTTTGCCGAGATGTAGATGAGAAGAGGCGCTAAAGACGAAGGTAGGATGCTGTCCGGAGCTAAGAGCTGCTCCAGGGCGTCTTTCGGCAGAAGCCGCACTAAGGAGAGCACTGTGAGCGGCACAATCGTCTTTGCGCGAAGAAGCCGCTTCTTCGGCTCCGGGAGCCAGAGAGAGCCGCAGCATCGGAAAGGTAAAGAAGCAAGCTGTACAACACTGGGATTGTGTGCGCACCTTGTCAACTATTAGAAAACAGTACTTTTGCACTTTCCTGACTTTTCCAGTCACATGAACATTCGATTGGAAGCTGTTTATGACAACTTTTCTTTTCTTCCTGCCAAACACTTGGCAGACATCCGTGCAACGTCTAGAACACGATGGGAGATGTTTTCTGTGCTGGCACAGTTTTTCCTAGCCAGACATAGTGGAAAAGCTTTTTGCTGAGATGTAGATGAGAAGAGGCGCTAAAGACGAAGGTAGGATGCTGTCCGGAGCAAAGAGCCGCTCCCGGGCGTCTTTCGGCAGAAGCCGCGCTAAGGAGAGCACTGTGAGCGGCACAATCGTCTTTGCGCGAAGAAGCCGCTTCTTCGGCTCCGGGAGCCGGAGAGAGCGGCAGCTTCAGAAAGGTGAAGAAACAAGCTGTACAACACTGGGATTGTGTGCGCACCTTGCCAACTGATAGAAAACAGTACTTTTGCACTCTCCTGTCTTTTCCAATCACATGAACATTCGATTGGAAGCTGTTTTGGACAACTTTTCTTTTCTTCCTGCCAAACACTTGGCAGACATCTCTGCAACTTCTAGAACACGATGGGCGATGTTTTCTGTGCTGGCACAGTTTTTCCTAGCCAGACATAGTGGAAAAGCTTTTTGCCGAGATGTAGATGAGAAGAGGCGCTAAAGACGAAGGTAGGATGCTGTCCGGAGCTAAGAGCCGCTCCCGGGCGTCTTTCGGCAGAAGCCGCGCTAAGGAGAGCACTGTGAGCGGCACAATCGTCTTTGCGCGAAGAAGCCGCTTCTTCGGCTCCGGGAGCCAGGGAGAGCGGCAAGTCGGAAAAGGTAAAGAAGCAAGCTGTACAACACTGGGATTTGTGTGCGCACCTTGCCAACTATTAGAAAACAGTACTTTTGCACTCTCCTGACTTTTCCAGTCACATGAACATTCGATTGGAAGCTGTTTTGGACAACTTTTCTTTTCTTCCTGCCAAACACTTGGCAGAAATCCGTGCAACGTCTAGAACACGATGGGCGATGTTTTCTGTGCTGGCACAGTTTTTCCTAGCCAGACATAGTGGAAAAGCATTTGCTGAGATGTAGATGCGAAGAGGCGCTAAAGACGAAGGTAGGATGCTGTCCGGAGCTAAGAGACGCTCCCGGGCATCTTTGGGCAGAAGCCGCGCTAAGGAGAGCACTGTGAGCGGCACAATCGTCTTTGCGCGAAGAAGCCGCTTCTTCGGCTCTGGGAGCCGGAGAGAGCGGCAACTTGGAAAAGGTAAAGAAGCAAGCTGTACAACACTGGGATTGTGTGCGCACCTTGCCAACTATTAGAAAACAGTACTTTTGCCCTCTCCTGACTTTTCCAGTCACATGAACATTCGATTGGAAGCTGTTTTGGACAACTTTTCTTTTCTTCCTGCCAAGCACTTGGCAGACATCCGTGCAACGTCTAGAACACGATGGGCGATGTTTTCTGTGCTGGCACAGTTTTTCCTAGCCAGACATAGTGGAAAAGCTTTTTGCCGAGATGTAGATGAGAAGAGGCGCTAAAGACGAAGGTAGGATGCTGTCCGGAGCAAAGAGCCGCTCCCGGGCGTCTTTCGGCAGAAGCCGCGCTAAGGAGAGCACTGTGAGCGGCACAATCGTCTTTGCGCGAAGAAGCCGCTTCTTCGGCTCCGGGAGCCGGAGAGAGCGGCAACTTGGAAAAGGTAAAGAAGCAAGCTGTACAACACTGGGATTGTGTGTGCACCTTCCCAACTATTAGAAAACAGTACTTTTGCACTCTCCTGACTTTTCCAGTCACATGAACATTCGATTGGAAGCTGTTTTGGACAACTTTTTTTTTCTTCCTGCCAAACACTTGGCAGACATCCGTGCAACGTCTAGAACACGATGGGCGATGTTTTCTGTGCTGGCACAGTTTATCCTAGCCAGACATAGTGGAAAAGCTTTTTGCCGAGATGTAGATGAGAAGAGGCGCTAAAGACGAAGGTAGGATGCTGTCCGGAGCTAAGAGCCGCTCCGGGCGTCTTTCGGCAGAAGCCGCGCTAAGGAGAGCACTGTGAGCGGCACAATCGTCTTTGCGCGAAGAAGCCGCTTCTTCGGCTCCGGGAGCCGGAGAGAGCGGCTACTTGGAAAAGGTACAGAAGCAAGCTGTACAACACTGGGATTGTGTGCGCACCTTGCCAACTGATAGAAAACAGTACCTTTGCGCTCTCCTGACTTTTCCAATCACATGAACATTCGATTGGAAGCTGTTTTGGACAACTTTTCTTTTCTTCCTGCCAAACACTTGGCAGACATCTCTGCAACTTCTAGAACACGATGGGAGATGTTTTCTGTGCTGGCACAGTTTTTCCTAGCCAGACATAGTGGAAAAGCTTTTTGCCGAGATGTAGATGAGAAGAGGCGCTAAAGACGAAGGTAGGATGCTGTCCTGATCTAAGAGCCGCTCCCGGGCGTCTTTCGGCAGAAGCCGCGCTAAGGAGAGCACTGTGTGCAGCACAATCGTCTTTGCGCGAAGAAGCCACTTCTTCGGCTCCGGGAGCCGGAGAGAGCGGCTACTTCGAAAAGGTACAGAAGCAAGCTGTACAACACTGGGATTGTGTGCGCACCTTGCCAACTATTAGAAAACAGTACTTTTGCACTCTCCTGACTTTTCCAGTCACATGAACATTCGATTGGAAGCTGTTTTGGACAACTTTTCTTTTCTTCCTGCCAAACACTTGGCAGACATCCGTGCAACGTCTAGAACACGATGGGAGATGTTTTCTGTGCTGGCACAGTTTTTCTTAACCAGACATAGTGGAAAAGCTTTTTGCTGAGATGTAGATGAGAAGAGGCGCTAAAGACGAAGGTAGGATGCTGTCCGGAGCTAAGAGCTGCTCCCGGGCGTCTTTCGGCAGAAGCCGCACTAAGGAGAGCACTGTGAGCGGCACAATCGTCTTTGCGCGAAGAAGCCGCTTCTTCGGCTGCGGGAGCCGGAGAGAGCGGCAGCTTCAGAAAGGTGAAGAAGCAAGCTGTACAACACTGGGATTGTGTGCGCACCTTGCCAACTGATAGAAAACAGTACCTTTGCACTCTCCTGACTTTTCCAATCACATGAACATTCGATTGGAAGCTGTTTTGGACAACTTTTCTTTTCTTCCTGCCAAACACTTGGCAGACATCTCTGCAACTTCTAGAACACGATGGGAGATGTTTTCTGTGCTGGCACAGTTTTTCCTAGCCAGACATAGTGGAAAAGCTTTTTGCCGAGATGTAGATGAGAAGAGGCGCTAAAGACGAAGGTAGGATGCTGTCCGGAGCTAAGAGCCGCTCCGGGGCGTCTTTCGGCAGAAGCCGCGCTAAGGAGAGCACTGTGAGCGGCACAATCGTCTTTGCGCGAAGAAGCCGCTTCTTCAGCTCCGGGAGCCAGAGAGAGCCGCAGCTTCGGAAAGGTAAAGAAGCAAGCTGTACAACACTGGGATTGTGTGCGCACCTTGCCAACTATTAGAAAACAGTACTTTTGCACTCTCCTGACTTTTCCAGTCACATGAACATTCGATTGGAAGCTGTTTTGGACAACTTTTCTTTTCTTCCTGCCAAACACTTGGCAGACATCCGTGCAACTTCTAGAACACGATGGGAGATGTTTTCTGTGCTGGCACAGTTTTTCCTAGCCAGACATAGTGGAAAAGCTTTTTGCTGAGATGTAGATGAGAAGAGGCGCTAAAGACGAAGGTAGGATGCTGTCCGGAGCAAAGAGCCGCTCCCGGGCGTCTTTCGGCAGAAGCCGCGCTAAGGAGAGCACTGTGAGCGGCACAATCGTCTTTGCGCGAAGAAGCCGCTTCTTCGGCTCCGGGAGCCGGAGAGAGCGGCAGCTTCAGAAAGGTGAAGAAACAAGCTGTACAACACTGGGATTGTGTGCGAACCTTGCCAACTATTAGAAAACAGTATTTTTGCACTCTCCTGTCTTTTCCAATCACATGAACATTCGATTGGAAGCTGTTTTGGACAACTTTTCTTTTCTTCCTGCCAAACACTTGGCAGACATCTCTGCAACATCTAGAACACGATGGGAGATGTTTTCTGTGCTGGCACAGTTTTTCCTAGCCAGACATAGTGGAAAAGCTTTTTGCCGAGATGTAGATGAGAAGAGGCGCTAAAGACGAAGGTAGGATGCTGTCCGGAGCTAAGAGCCGCTCCCGGGCGTCTTTCGGCAGAAGCCGCGCTAAGGAGAGCACTGTGTGCAGCACAATCGTCTTTGCGCGAAGAAGCCACTTCTTCAGCTCCGGGAGCCGGAGAGAGCGGCTACTTCGAAAAGGTACAGAAGCAAGCTGTACAACACTGGGATTGTGTGCGCACCTTGCCAACTATTAGAAAACAGTACTTTTGCACTCTCCTGACTTTTCCAGTCACATGAACATTCGATTGGAAGCTGTTTTGGACAACTTTTCTTTTCTTCCTGCCAAACACTTGGCAGACATCCGTGCAACGTCTAGAACACGATGGGAGATGTTTTCTGTGCTGGCACAGTTTTTCTTAACCAGACGTAGTGGAAAAGCTTTTTGCTGAGATGTAGATGAGAAGAGGCGCTAAAGACGAAGGTAGGATGCTGTCCGGAGCTAAGAGCTGCTCCCGGGCGTCTTTCGGCAGAAGCCGCACTAAGGAGAGCACTGTGAGCGGCACAATCGTCTTTGCGCGAAGAAGCCGCTTCTTCGGCTGCGGGAGCCGGAGAGAGCGGCAGCTTCAGAAAGGTGAAGAAGCAAGCTGTACAACACTGGGATTGTGTGCGCACCTTGCCAACTGATAGAAAACAGTACCTTTGCACTCTCCTGACTTTTCCAATCACATGAACATTCGATTGGAAGCTGTTTTGGACAACTTTTCTTTTCTTCCTGCCAAACACTTGGCAGACATCTCTGCAACTTCTAGAACACGATGGGAGATGTTTTCTGTGCTGGCACAGTTTTTCCTAGCCAGACATAGTGGAAAAGCTTTTTGCCGAGATGTAGATGAGAAGAGGCGCTAAAGACGAAGGTAGGATGCTGTCCGGAGCTAAGAGCCGCTCCCGGGCGTCTTTCGGCAGAAGCCGCGCTAAGGAGAGCACTGTGTGCAGCACAATCTTCTTTGCGCGAAGAAGCCACTTCTTCGGCTCCGGGAGCCGGAGAGAGCGGCTACTTGGAAAAGGTACAGGAGCAAGCTGTAAAACACTGGGATTGTGTGCGCACCTTGCCAACTATTAGAAAACAGTACTTTTGCACTCTCCTGACTTTTCCAGTCACATGAACATTCGATTGGAAGCTGTTTTGGACAACTTTTCTTTTCTTCCTGCCAAACACTTGGCAGACATCCGTGCAACGTCTAGAACACGATGGGAGATGTTTTCTGTGCTGGCACAGTTTTTCTTAACCAGACATAGTGGAAAAGCTTTTTGCTGAGATGTAGATGAGAAGAGGTGCTAAAGACGAAGGTAGGATGCTGTCCGGAGCTAAGAGCTGCTCCCGGGCGTCTTTCGGCAGAAGCCGCACTAAGGAGAGCACTGTGAGCGGCACAATCGTCTTTACGCGAAGAAGCCGCTTCTTCGGCTCCGGGAGCCGGAGAGAGCGGCAGCTTCAGAAAGGTGAAGAAGCAAGCTGTAAAACACTGGGATTGTGTGCGCACCTTTCCAACTGATAGAAAACAGTTCCTTTGCACTCTCCTGACTTTTCCAATCACATGGACATTCGATTGGAAGCTGTTTTGGACAACTTTTCTTTTCTTCCTGCCAAACACTTGGCAGACATCTCTGCAACTTCTAGAACACGATGGGAGATGTTTTCTGTGCTGGCACAGTTTTTCCTAGCCAGACATAGTGGAAAAGCTTTTTGCCGAGATGTAGATGAGAAGAGGCGCTAAAGACGAAGGTAGGATGCTGTCCGGAGCTAAGAGCCGCTCCGGGGCGTCTTTCGGCAGAAGCCGCGCTAAGGAGAGCACTGTGAGCGGCACAATCGTCTTTGCGCGAAGAAGCCGCTTCTTCGGCTCCGGGAGCCAGAGAGAGCCGCAGCTTCTGAAAGGTAAAGAAGCAAGCTGTACAACACTGGGATTGTGTGCGCACCTTGCCAACTGATACAAAACAGTACTTTTGCACTCTCCTGACTTTTCCAGTCACATGAACATTCGATTGGAAGCTGTTTTGGACAACTTTTCTTTTCTTCCTGCCAAACACTTGGCAGACATCCGTGCAATGTCTAGAACACGATGGGAGATGTTTTCTGTGCTGGCACAGTTTTTCTTAACCAGACATAGTGGAAAAGCTTTTTGCTGAGATGTAGATGAGAAGAGGCGCTAAAGACGAAGGTAGGATGCTGTCCGGAGCTAAGAGCTGCTCCCGGGCGTCTTTCGGCAGAAGCCGCACTAAGGAGAGCACTGTGAGCGGCACAATCGTCTTTGCGCGAAGAAGCCGCTTCTTCGGCTCCGGGAGCCGGAGAGAGCGGCAGCTTCAGAAAGGTGAAGAAGCAAGCTGTAAAACACTGGGATTGTGTGCGCACCTTGCCAACTGATAGAAAACAGTTCCTTTGCACTCTCCTGACTTTTCCAATCACATGGACATTCGATTGGAAGCTGTTTTGGACAACTTTTCTTTTCTTCCTGCCAAACACTTGGCAGACATCTCTGCAACGTCTAGAACACGATGGGAGATGTTTTCTGTGCTGGCACAGTTTTTCCTAGCCAGACATAGTGGAAAAGCTTTTTGCCGAGATGTAGATGAGAAGAGGCGCTAAAGACGAAGGTAGGATGCTGTCCGGAGCTAAGAGCCGCTCCCGGGCGTCTTTCGGCAGAAGCCGCGCTAAGGAGAGCACTGTGAGCGGCACAATCGTCTTTGCGCGAAGAAGCCGCTTCTTCGGCTCCGGGAGCCGGGGAGAGCGGCAGCTTCGGAAAGGTGAAGAAGCAAGCTGTACAACACTGGGATTGTGTGCGCACCTTGCCAACTATTAGAAAACAGTACTTTTGCACTCTCCTGACTTTTCCAATCACATGAATATCCGATTGGAAGCTGTTTTGGACAACTTTTCTTTTCTTCCTGCCAAACACTTGGCAGACATCTCTGCAACTTCTAGAACACGATGGGAGATGTTTTCTGTGCTGGCACAGTTTTTCCTAGCCAGACATAGTGGAAAAGCTTTTTGCCGAGATGTAGATGAGAAGAGGCGCTAAAGACGAAGGTAGGATGCTGTCCGGAGCTAAGAGCCGCTCCCGGGCGTCTTTCGGCAGAAGCCGCGCTAAGGAGAGCACTGTGTGCAGCACAATCTTCTTTGCGCGAAGAAGCCGCTTCTTCGGCTCCGGGAGCCGGAGAGAGCGGCTACTTGGAAAAGGTACAGGAGCAAGCTGTAAAACACTGGGATTGTGTGCGCACCTTGCCAACTATTAGAAAACAGTACTTTTGCACTCTCCTGACTTTTCCAGTCACATGAACATTCGATTGGAAGCTGTTTTGGACAACTTTTCTTTTCTTCCTGCCAAACACTTGGCAGACATCCGTGCAACGTCTAGAACACGATGGGAGATGTTTTCTGTGCTGGCACAGTTTTTCTTAACCAGACATAGTGGAAAAGCTTTTTGCTGAGATGTAGATGAGAAGAGGCGCTAAAGACGAAGGTAGGATGCTGTCCAGAGCTAAGAGCCGCTCCCGGGCGTCTTTCGGCAGAAGCCGCACTAAGGAGAGCACTGTGAGCGGCACAATCGTCTTTACGCGAAGAAGCCGCTTCTTCGGCTCCGGGAGCCGGAGAGAGCGGCAGCTTCAGAAAGGTGAAGAAGCAAGCTGTAAAACACTGGGATTGTGTGCGCACCTTGCCAACTGATAGAAAACAGTTCCTTTGCACTCTCCTGACTTTTCCAATCACATGGACATTCGATTGGAAGCTGTTTTGGACAACTTTTCTTTTCTTCCTGCCAAACACTTGGCAGACATCTCTGCAACTTCTAGAACACGATGGGAGATGTTTTCTGTGCTGGCACAGTTTTTCCTAGCCAGACATAGTGGAAAAGCTTTTTGCCGAGATGTAGATGAGAAGAGGCGCTAAAGACGAAGGTAGGATGCTGTCCGGAGCTAAGAGCCGCTCCGGGGCGTCTTTCGGCAGAAGCCGCGCTAAGGAGAGCACTGTGAGCGGCACAATCGTCTTTGCGCGAAGAAGCCGCTTCTTCGGCTCCGGGAGCCAGAGAGAGCCGCAGCTTCTGAAAGGTAAAGAAGCAAGCTGTACAACACTGGGATTGTGTGCGCACCTTGCCAACTGATACAAAACAGTACTTTTGCACTCTCCTGACTTTTCCAGTCACATGAACATTCGATTGGAAGCTGTTTTGGACAACTTTTCTTTTCTTCCTGCCAAACACTTGGCAGACATCCGTGCAACGTCTAGAACACGATGGGAGATGTTTTCTGTGCTGGCACAGTTTTTCTTAACCAGACATAGTGGAAAAGCTTTTTGCTGAGATGTAGATGAGAAGAGGCGCTAAAGACGAAGGTAGGATGCTGTCCGGAGCTAAGAGCTGCTCCCGGGCGTCTTTCGGCAGAAGCCGCACTAAGGAGAGCACTGTGAGCGGCACAATCGTCTTTGCGCGAAGAAGCCGCTTCTTCGGCTCCGGGAGCCGGAGAGAGCGGCAGCTTCAGAAAGGTGAAGAAGCAAGCTGTAAAACACTGGGATTGTGTGCGCACCTTGCCAACTGATAGAAAACAGTTCCTTTGCACTCTCCTGACTTTTCCAATCACATGAACATTCGATTGGAAGCTGTTTTGGACAACTTTTCTTTTCTTCCTGCCAAACACTTGGCAGACATCTCTGCAACTTCTAGAACACGATGGGAGATGTTTTCTGTGCTGGCACAGTTTTTCCTAGCCAGACATAGTGGAAAAGCTTTTTGCTGAAATGTAGATGAGAAGAGGCGCTAAAGACGAAGGTAGGATGCTGTCCGGAGCTAAGAGCCGTTCCCGGGTGTCTTTCGGCAGAAGCCGCGCTAAGGAGAGCACTGTGAGCGGCCCAATCGTCTTTGCGCGAAGAAGCCGCTTCTTCGGCTCCGGGAGCCGGAGAGAGCGGCAGCTTCAGAAAGGTGAAGAAACAAGCTGTACAACACTGGGATTGTGTGCGCACCTTGCC
The DNA here is from genome assembly GCF_028018845.1 of Melospiza georgiana. Lineage (NCBI taxonomy): Eukaryota > Metazoa > Chordata > Aves > Passeriformes > Passerellidae > Melospiza > Melospiza georgiana. The sequence goes on along the minus strand of NC_080464.1, from coordinate 27,526,050 downwards.
AACTATTAGAAAACAGTCCTTTTGCACTCTCCTGTCTTTTCCAATCACATGAACATTCGATTGGAAGCTGTTTTGGACAACTTTTCTTTTCTTCCTGCCAAACACTTGGCAGACATCTCTGCAACGTCTAGAACACGATGGGAGATGTTTTCTGTGCTGGCACAGTTTTTCCTAGCCAGATAGTGGAAAAGCTTTTTGCCGAGATGTAGATGAGAAGAGGCGCTAAAGACGAAGGTAGGATGCTGTCCGGAGCTAAGAGCCGCTCCCGGGCGTCTTTCGGCAGAAGCCGCGCTAAGGAGAGCACTGTGAGCGGCACAATCGTCTTTGCGCGAAGAAGCCGCTTCTTCGGCTCCGGGAGCCGGGGAGAGCGGCAGCTTCGGAAAGGTGAAGAAGCAAGCTGTACAACACTGGGATTGTGTGCGCACCTTGCCAACTATTAGAAAACAGTACTTTTGCACTCTCCTGACTTTTCCAATCACATGAATATCCGATTGGAAGCTGTTTTGGACAACTTTTCTTTTCTTCCTGCCAAACACTTGGCAGACATCTCTGCAACTTCTAGAACACGATGGGAGATGTTTTCTGTGCTGGCACAGTTTTTCTTAGCCAGACATAGTAGAAAAGCTTTTTGCTGAGATGTAGATGAGAAGAGGCGCTAAAGACGAAGGTAGGATGCTGTCCGGAGCTAAGAGCCGCTCCCGGGCGTCTTTCGGCAGAAGCCGCGCTAAGGAGAGCACTGTGAGCGGCACAATCGTCTTTGCGCGAAGAAGCCGCTTCTTCGGCTCCGGGAGCCGGAGAGAGCGGCAGATTCGGAAAGGTGAAGAAGCAAGTTGTACAACACTGGGATTGTGTGCGCACCTTGCCAACTGATAAAAAAGAGTACCTTTGCACTCTCCTGACTTCTCCAATCACATGAACATTCGATTAGAAGCTGTTTTGGACAACTTTTCTTTTCTTCCTGCCAAACACTTGGCAGACATCTCTGCAACGTCTAGAACACGATGGGAGATGTTTTCTGTGCTGGCACAGTTTTTCCTAGCCAGACATAGTGGAAAAGCTTTTTGCCGAGATGTAGATGAGAAGAGGCGCTAAAGACGAAGGTAGGATGCTGTCCGGAGCTAAGAGCCGCTCCCGGGCGTCTTTCGGCAGAAGCCGCGCTAAGGAGAGTACAGGGAGCGACACAATTGTCTTTGCGCGAAGAAGCCGCTTCTTCGGCTCCGAAAGCCGGGGAGAGCCGCAGCTTCCGAAAGGTGAAGAAGCAAGCTGTACAACACTGGGATTGTGTGCGCACCTTGCCAACTATTAGAAAACAGTACTTTTGCACTCTCCTGACTTTTCCAATCACATGAACATTCGATTGGAAGCAGTTTTGGACAACTTTTCTTTTCTTCCTGCCAAACACTTGGCAGACATCTCTGCAACGTCTAGAACACGATGGGAGATGTTTTCTGTGCTGGCACAGTTTTTCCTAGCCAGACATAGTGGAAAAGCTTTTTGCCGAGATGTAGATGAGAAGAGGCGCTAAAGACGAAGGTAGGATGCTGTCCGGAGCTAAGAGCTGCTCCCGGGCGTCTTTCGGCAGAAGCCGCGCTAAGGAGAGCACTGTGAGCGGCACAATCGTCTTTGCATGAAGAAGCCGCTTCTTCGGCTCCGGGAGCCGGGGAGAGCGGCAACTCGGAAAAGGTAAAGAAGCAAGCTGTACAACACTGGGATTGTGTGCGCACCTTGCCAACTATTAGAAAACAGTACTTTTGAACTCTCCTGTCTTTTCCAGTCACATGAACTTTTGATTGGAAGCTGTTTTGGACAACTTTTCTTTTCTTCCTGCCAAACACTTGGCAGAAATACATGCAACGTCTAGAACACGATGGGAGATGTTTTCTGTGCTTGCACAGTTTTTCCGAGCCAGACATAGTGGAAAAGCTTTTTGCCGAGATGTTGATGAGAAGAGGCGCTAAAGACGAAGGTAGGATGCTGTCCGGAGCTAAGAGCCGCTCCCGGGCGTCTTTCAGCAGAAGCCGCGCTAAGGAGAGCACTGTGAGCGGCACAATCGTCTTTGCGCAAAGAAGCCGCTTCTTCGGCTCCGAAAGCCGGGGAGAGCCGCAGCTTCCGAAAGGTGAAGAAGCAAGCTGTACAACACTGGGATTGTGTGCACACCTTGCCAACTATTAGAAAACAGTACTTTTGCACTCTCCTGACTTTTCCAGTCACATGAACATTCGATTGGAAGCTGTTTTGGACAACTTTTCTTTTCTTCCTGCCAAACACTTGGCAGACATCCGTGCAATGTCTAGAACACGATGGGAGATGTTTTCTGTGCTGGCACAGTTTTTCCTAGCCAGACACAGTGGAAAAGCTTTTTGCCAAGATGTAGATGAGAAGAGGCGCTAAAGACGAAGGTAGGATGCTGTCCGGAGCAAAGAGCCGCTCCCGGGCGTCTTTCGGCAGAAGCCGCGCTAAGGAGAGTACTGGGAGCGACACAATCGTCTTTGCGCGAAGAAGCCGCTTCTTCGGCTCCGAAAGCCGGGGAGAGCCGCAGCTTCCAAAAGGTGAAGAAGCAAGCTGTACAACACTGGGATTGTGTGCGCACCTTGCCAACTATTAGAAAACAGTACTTTTGCACTCTCCTGACTTTTCCAATCACATGAACATTCGATTGGAAGCTGTTTTGGACAATTTTTCTTTTCTTCCTGCAAAACACTTGGCAGACATCCCTGCAACGTCTAGAACACGATGGGAGATGTTTTCTGTGCTGGCACAGTTTTTCCTAGCCAGACATAGTGGAAAAGCTTTTTGCCGAGATGTAGATGAGAAGAGGCGCTAAAGACGAAGGTAGGATGCTGTCCGGAGCTAAGAGCCGCTCCCGGGCGTCTTTCGGCAGAAGCCGCGCTAAGGAGAGTACTGGGAGCGACACAATCGTCTTTGCGCGAAGAAGCCGCTTCTTCGGCTCCGGGAGCCCGAGAGAGCGGAAGCTTCGGGAATGTAATGAAGCAAGCTGTACAACACTGGGATTGTGTGCGCACCGTGCCAACTATTAGAAAACAGTACTTTTGCACTCTCCTGACTTTTCCAATCACATGAACGTTCGATTGGAAGCTGTTTTGGACAACTTTTCTTTTCTCCCTGCCAAACACTTGGCCGACATCCGTGCAATGTCTAGAACACGATGGGAGATGTTTTCTGTGCTGGCACAGTTTTTCCTAGCCAGACATAGTGGAAAAGCATTTGCCGAGATGTAGATGAGAAGAGGCGCTAAAGACGAAGGTAGGATGCTGTCCGGAGCTAAGAGCCGCTCCGGGGCGTCTTTCGGCAGAAGCCGCGCAAAGGAGAGCACTGTGAGCGGCACAATCGTCTTTGCGCGAAGAAGCCGCTTCTTCGGCTCCGGGAGCCGGGGAGAGCGGCAACTCGGAAAAGGTAAAGAAGCAAGCTGTACAACACTGGGATTGTGTGCGCACCTTGCCAACTGATAGAAAACAGTACTTTTGCACTCTCCTGTCTTTTCCAGTCACATGAACATTCGATTGGAAGCTGTTTTGGACAACTTTTCGTTTCTTCCTCCCAAACACTTGGCAGACATCTCTGCAACTTCTAGAACACGATGGGAGATGTTTTCTGTGCTGGCACAGTTTTTCCTAGCCAGACATAGTGGAAAAGCTTTTTGCCGAGATGTAGATGAGAAGAGGCGCTAAAGACGAAGGTAGGATGCTGTCCGGAGCTAAGAGCCGCTCCCGGGCGTCTTTCGGCAGAAGCCGCGCTAAGGAGAGCACTGTGAGTGGCACAATCGTCTTTGCGCGAAGAAGCCGCTTCTTCGGCTCCGGGAGCCGGAGAGAGCGGCAGCTTCAGAAAGGTGAAGAAACAAGCTGTACAACACTGGGATTGTGTGCGCACCTTGCCAACTATTAGAAAACAGTCCTTTTGCACTCTCCTGTCTTTTCCAATCACATGAACATTCGATTGGAAGCTGTTTTGGACAACTTTTCTTTTCTTCCTGCCAAACACTTGGCAGACATCTCTGCAACGTCTAGAACACGATGGGAGATGTTTTCTGTGCTGGCACAGTTTTTCCTAGCCAGACATAGTGGAAAAGCTTTTTGCCGAGATGTAGATGAGAAGAGGCGCTAAAGACGAAGGTAGGATGCTGTCCGGAGCTAAGAGCCGCTCCCGGGCGTCTTTCGGCAGAAGCCGCGCTAAGGAGAGCACTGTGAGCGGCACAATCGTCTTTGCGCGAAGAAGCCGCTTCTTCGGCTCTGGGAGCCAGAGAGAGCCGCAGCTTCGGAAAGGTAAAGAAGCAAGCTGTACAACACTGGGATTGTGTGCGCACCTTGCCAACTATTAGAAAACAGTACTTTTGCACTTTCCTGACTTTTCCAGTCACATGAACATTCGATTGGAAGCTGTTTTGGACAACTTTTTTTTTCTTCCTGCCAAACACTTGGCAGACATCCGTGCAACGTCTAGAACACGATGGGAGATGTTTTCTGTGCTGGCACAGTTTTTCCTAGCCAGACATAGTGGAAAAGCTTTTTGCTGAGATGTAGATGAGAAGAGGCGCTAAAGACGAAGGTAGGATGCTGTCCGGAGCTAAGAGCCGTTCCCGGGCGTCTTTCGGCAGAAGCCGCGCTAAGGAGAGCACTGTGAGCGGCACAATCGTCTTTGCGCGAAGAAGCCGCTTCTTCGGCTCCGGGAGCCGGAGAGAGCGGCAGCTTCAGAAAGGTGAAGAAACAAGCTGTACAACACTGGGATTGTGTGCGCACCTTGCCAACTATTAGAAAACAGTACTTTTGCACTCTCCTGTCTTTTCCAATCACATGAACATTCGATTGGAAGCTGTTTTGGACAACTTTTCTTTTCTTCCTGCCAAACACTTGGCAGACATCCGTGCAACGTCTAGAACACGATGGGAGATGTTTTCTGTGCTGGCACAGTTTTTCTTAGCCAGACATAGTAGAAAAGCTTTTTGCCGAGATGTAGATGAGAAGAGGCGCTAAAGACGAAGGTAGGATGCTGTCCGGAGCTAAGAGCCGCTCCCGGGCGTCTTTCGGCAGAAGCCGCGCTAAGGAGAGCACTGTGAGCGGCACAATCGTCTTTGCGCGAAGAAGCCGCTTCCTCGGCTCCGGGAGCCGGAGGGAGCGGCAGATTCGGAAAGGTGAAGAAGCAAGCTGTACAACACTAGGGTTGTGTGCGCACCTTGCCAACTGATAGAAAAGAGTACCTTTGCACTCTCCTGACTTTTCCAATCACATGAACATTCGATTGGAAGCTGTTTTGGACAACTTTTCTTTTCTTCCTGCCAAACACTTGGCAGACATCTCTGCAACTTCTAGAACACGATGGGAGATGTTTTCTGTGCTGGCACAGTTTTTCCTAGCCAGACATAGTGGAAAAGCTTTTTGCCGAGATGTAGATGAGAAGAGGCGCTAAAGACGAAGGTAGGATGCTGTCCGGAGCTAAGAGCCGCTCCCGGGCGTCTTTCGGCAGAAGCCGCGCTAAGGAGAGTACAGGGAGCGACACAATCGTCTTTGCGCGAAGAAGCCGCTTCTTCGGCTCCGAAAGCCGGGGAGAGCCGCAGCTTCCGAAAGGTGAAGAAGCAAGCTGTACAACACTGGGATTGTGTGCGCACCTTGCCAACTATTAGAAAACAGTACTTTTGCACTCTCCTGACTTTTCCAGTCACATGAACATTCGATTGGAAGCTGTTTTGGACAACTTTTCTTTTCTTCCTGCCAAACACTTGGCAGACATCCGTGCAACGTCTAGAACACGATGGGAGATGTTTTCTGTGCTGGCACAGTTTTTCTTAACCAGACATAGTGGAAAAGCTTTTTGCCGAGATGTAGATGAGAAGAGGCGCTAAAGACGAAGGTAGGATGCTGTCCGGAGCTAAGAGCCGCTCCCGGGCGTCTTTCGGCAGAAGCCGCGCTAAGGAGAGCACTGTGAGCGGCACAATCGTCTTTGCGCGAAGAAGCCGCTTCTTCGGCTCCGGGAGCCGGAGAGAGCGGCAGATTCGGAAAGGTGAAGAAGCAAGCTGTACAACACTGGGATTGTGTGCGCACCTTGCCAACTGATAGAAAAGAGTACCTTTGCACTCTCCTGACTTTTCCAATCACATGAACATTCGATTGGAAGCTGTTTTGGACAACTTTTCTTTTCTTCCTGCCAAACACTTGGCAGACATCTCTGCAACGTCTAGAACACGATGGGAGATGTTTTCTGTGCTGGCACAGTTTTTCCTAGCCAGACATAGTGGAAAAGCTTTTTGCCGACATGTAGATGAGAAGAGGCGCTAAAGACGAAGGTAGGATGCTGTCCGGAGCTAAGAGCCGCTCCCGGGCGTCTTTCGGCAGAAGCCGCGCTAAGGAGAGTACAGGGAGCGACACAATCGTCTTTGCGCGAAGAAGCCGCTTCTTCGGCTCCGAAAGCCGGGGAGAGCCGCAGCTTCCGAAAGGTGAAGAAGCAAGCTGTACAACACTGGGATTGTGTGCGCACCTTGCCAACTATTAGAAAACAGTACTTTTGCACTCTCCTGACTTTTCCAGTCACATGAACATTCGATTGGAAGCTGTTTTGGACAATTTTTCTTTTCTTCCTGCCAAACACTTGGCAGAAATCCGTGCAACGTCTAGAATACGATGGGAGATGTTTCCTGTGCTGGCACAGTTTTTCCGAGCCAGACATAGTGGAAAAGCTTTTTGCTGAGATGTAGATGAGAAGAGGCGCTAAAGACGAAGGTAGGATGCTGTCCGGAGCTAAGAGCTGCTCCCGGGCGTCTTTCGGCAGAAGCCGCGCTAAGGAGAGCACTGTGAGCGGCACAATCGTCTTTGCATGAAGAAGCCGCTTCTTCGGCTCCGGGAGCCGGGGAGAGCGGCAACTCGGAAAAGGTAAAGAAGCAAGCTGTACAACACTGGGATTGTGTGCGCACCTTGCCAACTATTAGAAAACAGTACTTTTGAACTCTCCTGACTTTTCCAGTCACATGAACTTTCGATTGGAAGCTGTTTTGGACAACTTTTCTTTTCTTCCTGCCAAACACTTGGCAGAAATACATGCAACGTCTAGAACACGATGGGAGATGTTTTCTGTGCTTGCACAGTTTTTCCGAGCCAGACATAGTGGAAAAGCTTTTTGCCGAGATGTTGATGAGAAGAGGCGCTAAAGACGAAGGTAGGATGCTGTCCGGAGCTAAGAGCCGCTCCCGGGCGTCTTTCGGCAGAAGCCGCGCTAAGGAGAGCACTGTGAGCGGCAGAATCGTCTTTGCGTGAAGAAGCCGCTTCTTCGGCTCCGGGAGCCGGGGAGAGCGGCAACTCGGAAAAGGTAAAGAAGCAAGCTGTACAACACTGGGATTGTGTGCACACCTTGCCAACTATTAGAAAACAGTACTTTTGCACTCTCCTGACTTTTCCAGTCACATGAACATTCGATTGGAAGCTGTTTTGGACAACTTTTCTTTTCTTCCTGCCAAACACTTGGCAGACATCCGTGCAATGTCTAGAACACGATGGGAGATGTTTTCTGTGCTGGCACAGTTTTTCCTAGCCAGACACAGTGGAAAAGCTTTTTGCCGAGATGTAGATGAGAAGAGGCGCTAAAGACGAAGGTAGGATGCTGTCCGGAGCTAAGAGCCGTTCCCGGGCGTCTTTCGGCAGAAGCCGCGCTAAGGAGAGCACTGTGAGCGGCACAATCGTCTTTGCGCGAAGAAGCCGCTTCTTCGGCTCCGGGAGCCGGAGAGAGCGGCAGCTTCAGAAAGGTGAAGAAACAAGCTGTACAACACTGGGATTGTGTGCGCACCTTGCCAACTATTAGAAAACAGTACTTTTGCACTCTCCTGTCTTTTCCAATCACATGAACATTCGATTGGAAGCTGTTTTGGACAACTTTTCTTTTCTTCCTGCCAAACACTTGGCAGACATCCGTGCAACGTCTAGAACACGATGGGAGATGTTTTCTGTGCTGGCACAGTTTTTCTTAGCCAGACATAGTAGAAAAGCTTTTTGCCGAGATGTAGATGAGAAGAGGCGCTAAAGACGAAGGTAGGATGCTGTCCGGAGCTAAGAGCCGCTCCCGGGCGTCTTTCGGCAGAAGCCGCGCTAAGGAGAGCACTGTGAGCGGCACAATCGTCTTTGCGCGAAGAAGCCGCTTCCTCGGCTCCGGGAGCCGGAGGGAGCGGCAGATTCGGAAAGGTGAAGAAGCAAGCTGTACAACACTGGGATTGTGTGCGCACCTTGCCAACTGATAGAAAAGAGTACCTTTGCACTCTCCTGACTTTTCCAATCACATGAACATTCGATTGGAAGCTGTTTTGGACAACTTTTCTTTTCTTCCTGCCAAACACTTGGCAGACATCTCTGCAACTTCTAGAACACGATGGGAGATGTTTTCTGTGCTGGCACAGTTTTTCCTAGCCAGACATAGTGGAAAAGCTTTTTGCCGAGATGTAGATGAGAAGAGGCGCTAAAGACGAAGGTAGGATGCTGTCCGGAGCTAAGAGCCGCTCCCGGGCGTCTTTCGGCAGAAGCCGCGCTAAGGAGAGTACAGGGAGCGACACAATCGTCTTTGCGCGAAGAAGCCGCTTCTTCGGCTCCGAAAGCCGGGGAGAGCCGCAGCTTCCGAAAGGTGAAGAAGCAAGCTGTACAACACTGGGATTGTGTGCGCACCTTGCCAACTATTAGAAAACAGTACTTTTGCACTCTCCTGACTTTTCCAGTCACATGAACATTCGATTGGAAGCTGTTTTGGACAACTTTTCTTTTCTTCCTGCCAAACACTTGGCAGACATCCGTGCAACGTCTAGAACACGATGGGAGATGTTTTCTGTGCTGGCACAGTTTTTCTTAACCAGACATAGTGGAAAAGCTTTTTGCCGAGATGTAGATGAGAAGAGGCGCTAAAGACGAAGGTAGGATGCTGTCCGGAGCTAAGAGCCGCTCCCGGGCGTCTTTCGGCAGAAGCCGCGCTAAGGAGAGCACTGTGAGCGGCACAATCGTCTTTGCGCGAAGAAGCCGCTTCTTCGGCTCCGGGAGCCGGAGAGAGCGGCAGATTCGGAAAGGTGAAGAAGCAAGCTGTACAACACTGGGATTGTGTGCGCACCTTGCCAACTGATAGAAAAGAGTACCTTTGCACTCTCCTGACTTTTCCAATCACATGAACATTCGATTGGAAGCTGTTTTGGACAACTTTTCTTTTCTTCCTGCCAAACACTTGGCAGACATCTCTGCAACGTCTAGAACACGATGGGAGATGTTTTCTGTGCTGGCACAGTTTTTCCTAGCCAGACATAGTGGAAAAGCTTTTTGCCGAGATGTAGATGAGAAGAGGCGCTAAAGACGAAGGTAGGATGCTGTCCGGAGCTAAGAGCCGCTCCCGGGCGTCTTTCGGCAGAAGCCGCGCTAAGGAGAGTACAGGGAGCGACACAATCGTCTTTGCGCGAAGAAGCCGCTTCTTCGGCTCCGAAAGCCGGGGAGAGCCGCAGCTTCCGAAAGGTGAAGAAGCAAGCTGTACAACACTGGGATTGTGTGCGCACCTTGCCAACTATTAGAAAACAGTACTTTTGCACTCTCCTGACTTTTCCAGTCACATGAACATTCGATTGGAAGCTGTTTTGGACAACTTTTCTTTTCTTCCTGCCAAACACTTGGCAGAAATCCGTGCAACGTCTAGAATACGATGGGAGATGTTTCCTGTGCTGGCACAGTTTTTCCGAGCCAGACATAGTGGAAAAGCTTTTTGCCGAGATGTAGATGAGAAGAGGCGCTAAAGACGAAGGTAGGATGCTGTCCGGAGCTATGAGCTGCTCCCGGGCGTCTTTCGGCAGAAGCCGCGCTAAGGAGAGCACTGTGAGCGGCACAATCGTCTTTGCATGAAGAAGCCGCTTCTTCGGCTCCGGGAGCCGGGGAGAGCGGCAACTCGGAAAAGGTAAAGAAGCAAGCTGTACAACACTGGGATTGTGTGCGCACCTTGCCAACTATTAGAAAACAGTACTTTTGAACTCTCCTGACTTTTCCAGTCACATGAACTTTCGATTGGAAGCTGTTTTGGACAACTTTTCTTTTCTTCCTGCCAAACACTTGGCAGAAATACATGCAACGTCTAGAACACGATGGGAGATGTTTTCTGTGCTTGCACAGTTTTTCCGAGCCAGACATAATGGAAAAGCTTTTTGCCGAGATGTTGATGAGAAGAGGCGCTAAAGACGAAGGTAGGATGCTGTCCGGAGCTAAGAGCCGCTCCCGGGCGTCTTTCGGCAGAAGCCGCGCTAAGGAGAGCACTGTGAGCGGCAGAATCGTCTTTGCGTGAAGAAGCCGCTTCTTCGGCTCCGGGAGCCGGGGAGAGCGGCAACTCGGAAAAGGTAAAGAAGCAAGCTGTACAACACTGGGATTGTGTGCACACCTTGCCAACTATTAGAAAACAGTACTTTTGCACTCTCCTGACTTTTCCAATCACATGAACATTCGATTGGAAGCTGTTTTGGACAACTTTTCTTTTCTTCCTGCCAAACACTTGGCAGACATCTCTGCAACGTCTAGAACACGATGGGAGATGTTTTCTGTGCTGGCACAGTTTTTCCTAGCCAGACATAGTGGAAAAGCTTTTTGCCGAGATGTAGATGAGAAGAGGCGCTAAAGACGAAGGTAGGATGCTGTCCGGAGCTAAGAGCCGCTCCCGGGCGTCTTTCGGCAGAAGCCGCGCTAAGGAGAGTACTGGGAGCGACACAATCGTCTTTGCGCGAAGAAGCCGCTTCTTCGGCTCCGGGAGCCCGAGAGAGCGGAAGCTTCGGGAATGTAATGAAGCAAGCTGTACAACACTGGGATTGTGTGCGCACCGTGCCAACTATTAGAAAACAGTACTTTTGCACTCTCCTGACTTTTCCAATCACATGAACGTTCGATTGGAAGCTGTTTTGGACAACTTTTCTTTTCTCCCTGCCAAACACTTGGCAGACATCCGTGCAATGTCTAGAACACGATGGGAGATGTTTTCTGTGCTGGCACAGTTTTTCCTAGCCAGACATAGTGGAAAAGCATTTGCCGAGATGTTGATGAGAAGAGGCGCTAAAGACGAAGGTAGGATGCTGTCCGGAGCTAAGAGCCGCTCCCGGGCGTCTTTCGGCAGAAGCCGCGCTAAGGAGAGCACTGTGAGCGGCAGAATCGTCTTTGCGCGAAGAAGCCGCTTCTTCGGCTCTGGGAGCCAGAGAGAGCCGCAGCTTCGGAAAGGTAAAGAAGCAAGCTGTACAACACTGGGATTGTGTGCGCACCTTGCCAACTATTAGAAAACAGTACTTTTGCACTTTCCTGACTTTTCCAGTCACATGAACATTCGATTGGAAGCTGTTTTGGACAACTTTTTTTTTCTTCCTGCCAAACACTTGGCAGACATCCGTGCAACGTCTAGAACACGATGGGAGATGTTTTCTGTGCTGGCACAGTTTTTCCTAGCCAGACATAGTGGAAAAGCTTTTTGCTGAGATGTAGATGAGAAGAGGCGCTAAAGACGAAGGTAGGATGCTGTCCGGAGCTAAGAGCCGTTCCCGGGCGTCTTTCGGCAGAAGCCGCGCTAAGGAGAGCACTGTGAGCGGCACAATCGTCTTTGCGCGAAGAAGCCGCTTCTTCGGCTCCGGGAGCCGGAGAGAGCGGCAGCTTCAGAAAGGTGAAGAAACAAGCTGTACAACACTGGGATTGTGTGCGCACCTTGCCAACTATTAGAAAACAGTACTTTTGCACTCTCCTGACTTTTCCAATCACATGAACATTCGATTGGAAGCTGTTTTGGACAACTTTTCTTTTCTTCCTGCCAAACACTTGGCAGACATCCGTGCAACGTCTAGAACACGATGGGAGATGTTTTCTGTGCTGGCACAGTTTTTCTTAGCCAGACATAGTAGAAAAGCTTTTTGCCGAGATGTAGATGAGAAGAGGCGCTAAAGACGAAGGTAGGATGCTGTCCGGAGCTAAGAGCCGCTCCCGGGCGTCTTTCGGCAGAAGCCGCGCTAAGGAGAGCACTGTGAGCGGCACAATCGTCTTTGCGCGAAGAAGCCGCTTCCTCGGCTCCGGGAGCCGGAGGGAGCGGCAGATTCGGAAAGGTGAAGAAGCAAGCTGTACAACACTGGGATTGTGTGCGCACCTTGCCAACTGATAGAAAAGAGTACCTTTGCACTCTCCTGACTTTTCCAATCACATGAACATTCGATTGGAAGCTGTTTTGGACAACTTTTCTTTTCTTCCTGCCAAACACTTGGCAGACATCTCTGCAACTTCTAGAACACGATGGGAGATGTTTTCTGTGCTGGCACAGTTTTTCCTAGCCAGACATAGTGGAAAAGCTTTTTGCCGAGATGTAGATGAGAAGAGGCGCTAAAGACGAAGGTAGGATGCTGTCCGGAGCTAAGAGCCGCTCCCGGGCGTCTTTCGGCAGAAGCCGCGCTAAGGAGAGTACAGGGAGCGACACAATCGTCTTTGCGCGAAGAAGCCGCTTCTTCGGCTCCGAAAGCCGGGGAGAGCCGCAGCTTCCGAAAGGTGAAGAAGCAAGCTGTACAACACTGGGATTGTGTGCGCACCTTGCCAACTATTAGAAAACAGTACCTTTGCACTCTCCTGACTTTTCCAATCACATGAACATTCGATTGGAAGCTGTTTTGGACAACTTTTCTTTTCTTCCTGCCAAACACTTGGCAGACATCTCTGCAACGTCTAGAACACGATGGGAGATGTTTTCTGTGCTGGCACAGTTTTTCCTAGCCAGACATAGTGGAAAAGCTTTTTGCCGAGATGTAGATGAGAAGAGGCGCTAAAGACGAAGGTAGGATGCTGTCCGGAGCTAAGAGCCGCTCCCGGGCGTCTTTCGGCAGAAGCCGCGCTAAGGAGAGTACAGGGAGCGACACAATCGTCTTTGCGCGAAGAAGCCGCTTCTTCGGCTCCGAAAGCCGGGGAGAGCCGCAGCTTCCGAAAGGTGAAGAAGCAAGCTGTACAACACTGGGATTGTGTGCGCACCTTGCCAACTATTAGAAAACAGTACTTTTGCACTCTCCTGACTTTTCCAGTCACATGAACATTCGATTGGAAGCTGTTTTGGACAACTTTTCTTTTCTTCCTGCCAAACACTTGGCAGAAATCCGTGCAACGTCTAGAATACGATGGGAGATGTTTCCTGTGCTGGCACAGTTTTTCCGAGCCAGACATAGTGGAAAAGCTTTTTGCTGAGATGTAGATGAGAAGAGGCGCTAAAGACGAAGGTAGGATGCTGTCCGGAGCTAAGAGCTGCTCCCGGGCGTCTTTCGGCAGAAGCCGCGCTAAGGAGAGCACTGTGAGCGGCACAATCGTCTTTGCATGAAGAAGCCGCTTCTTCGGCTCCGGGAGCCGGGGAGAGCGGCAACTCGGAAAAGGTAAAGAAGCAAGCTGTACAACACTGGGATTGTGTGCGCACCTTGCCAACTATTAGAAAACAGTACTTTTGAACTCTCCTGACTTTTCCAGTCACATGAACTTTCGATTGGAAGCTGTTTTGGACAACTTTTCTTTTCTTCCTGCCAAACACTTGGCAGAAATACATGCAACGTCTAGAACACGATGGGAGATGTTTTCTGTGCTTGCACAGTTTTTCCGAGCCAGACATAGTGGAAAAGCTTTTTGCCGAGATGTTGATGAGAAGAGGCGCTAAAGACGAAGGTAGGATGCTGTCCGGAGCTAAGAGCCGCTCCCGGGCGTCTTTCGGCAGAAGCCGCGCTAAGGAGAGCACTGTGAGCGGCAGAATCGTCTTTGCGTGAAGAAGCCGCTTCTTCGGCTCCGGGAGCCGGGGAGAGCGGCAACTCGGAAAAGGTAAAGAAGCAAGCTGTACAACACTGGGATTGTGTGCACACCTTGCCAACTATTAGAAAACAGTACTTTTGCACTCTCCTGACTTTTCCAGTCACATGAACATTCGATTGGAAGCTGTTTTGGACAACTTTTCTTTTCTTCCTGCCAAACACTTGGCAGACATCCGTGCAATGTCTAGAACACGATGGGAGATGTTTTCTGTGCTGGCACAGTTTTTCCTAGCCAGACACAGTGGAAAAGCTTTTTGCCGAGATGTAGATGAGAAGAGGCGCTAAAGACGAAGGTAGGATGCTGTCCGGAGCAAAGAGCCGCTCCCGGGCGTCTTTCGGCAGAAGCCGCGCTAAGGAGAGCACTGTGAGCGGCACAATCGTCTTTGCGCGAAGAAGCCGCTTCCTCGGCTCCGAAAGCCGGAGAGAGCGGCAGATTCAGAAAGGTGAAGAAGCAAGCTGTACAACACTGGGATTGTGTGCGCACCTTGCCAACTGATAGAAAAGAGTACCTTTGCACTCTCCTGACTTTTCCAATCACATGAACATTCGATTGGAAGCTGTTTTGGACAACTTTTCTTTTCTTCCTGCCAAACACTTGGCAGACATCTCTGCAACTTCTAGAACACGATGGGAGATGTTTTCTGTGCTGGCACAGTTTTTCCTAGCCAGACATAGTGGAAAAGCTTTTTGCCGAGATGTAGATGAGAAGAGGCGCTAAAGACGAAGGTAGGATGCTGTCCGGAGCTAAGAGCCGCTCCCGGGCGTCTTTCGGCAGAAGCCGCGCTAAGGAGAGTACTGGGAGCGACACAATCGTCTTTGCGCGAAGAAGCCGCTTCTTCGGCTCCGAAAGCCGGGGAGAGCCGCAGCTTCCGAAAGGTGAAGAAGCAAGCTGTACAACACTGGGATTGTGTGCGCACCTTGCCAACTATTAGAAAACAGTACTTTTGCACTCTCCTGACTTTTCCAGTCACATGAACATTCGATTGGAAGCTGTTTTGGACAACTTTTCTTTTCTTCCTGCCAAACACTTGGCAGACATCCGTGCAACGTCTAGAACACGATGGGAGATGTTTTCTGTGCTGGCACAGTTTTTCTTAACCAGACATAGTGGAAAAGCTTTTTGCCGAGATGTAGATGAGAAGAGGCGCTAAAGACGAAGGTAGGATGCTGTCGGGAGCTAAGAGCCGCTCCCGGGCGTCTTTCGGCAGAAGCCGCGCTAAGGAGAGCACTGTGAGCGGCACAATCGTCTTTGCGCGAAGAAGCCGCTTCTTCGGCTCCGGGAGCCGGAGAGAGCGGCAGATTCGGAAAGGTGAAGAAGCAAGCTGTACAACACTGGGATTGTGTGCGCACCTTGCCAACTGATAGAAAAGAGTACCTTTGCACTCTCCTGACTTTTCCAATCACATGAACATTCGATTGGAAGCTGTTTTGGACAACTTTTCTTTTCTTCCTGCCAAACACTTGGCAGACATCTCTGCAACGTCTAGAACACGATGGGAGATGTTTTCTGTGCTGGCACAGTTTTTCCTAGCCAGACATAGTGGAAAAGCTTTTTGCCGAGATGTAGATGAGAAGAGGCGCTAAAGACGAAGGTAGGATGCTGTCCGGAGCTAAGAGCCGCTCCCGGGCGTCTTTCGGCAGAAGCCGCGCTAAGGAGAGTACAGGGAGCGACACAATCGTCTTTGCGCGAAGAAGCCGCTTCTTCGGCTCCGAAAGCCGGGGAGAGCCGCAGCTTCCGAAAGGTGAAGAAGCAAGCTGTACAACACTGGGATTGTGTGCGCACCTTGCCAACTATTAGAAAACAGTACTTTTGCACTCTCCTTACTTTTCCAGTCACATGAACATTCGATTGGAAGCTGTTTTGGACAACTTTTCTTTTCTTCCTGCCAAACACTTGGCAGAAATCCGTGCAACGTCTAGAATACGATGGGAGATGTTTCCTGTGCTGGCACAGTTTTTCCGAGCCAGACATAGTGGAAAAGCTTTTTGCTGAGATGTAGATGAGAAGAGGCGCTAAAGACGAAGGTAGGATGCTGTCCGGAGCTAAGAGCTGCTCCCGGGCGTCTTTCGGCAGAAGCCGCGCTAAGGAGAGCACTGTGAGCGGCACAATCGTCTTTGCATGAAGAAGCCGCTTCTTCGGCTCCGGGAGCCGGGGAGAGCGGCAACTCGGAAAAGGTAAAGAAGCAAGCTGTACAACACTGGGATTGTGTGCGCACCTTGCCAACTATTAGAAAACAGTACTTTTGAACTCTCCTGACTTTTCCAGTCACATGAACTTTCGATTGGAAGCTGTTTTGGACAACTTTTCTTTTCTTCCTGCCAAACACTTGGCAGAAATACATGCAACGTCTAGAACACGATGGGAGATGTTTTCTGTGCTTGCACAGTTTTTCCGAGCCAGACATAGTGGAAAAGCTTTTTGCCGAGATGTTGATGAGAAGAGGCGCTAAAGACGAAGGTAGGATGCTGTCCGGAGCTAAGAGCCGCTCCCGGGCGTCTTTCGGCAGAAGCCGCGCTAAGGAGAGCACTGTGAGCGGCAGAATCGTCTTTGCGTGAAGAAGCCGCTTCTTCGGCTCCGGGAGCCGGGGAGAGCGGCAACTCGGAAAAGGTAAAGAAGCAAGCTGTACAACACTGGGATTGTGTGCGCACCTTGCCAACTATTAGAAAACAGTACTTTTGCACTCTCCTGACTTTTCCAGTCACATGAACATTCGATTGGAAGCTGTTTTGGACAACTTTTCTTTTCTTCCTGCCAAACACTTGGCAGACATCCGTGCAATGTCTAGAACACGATGGGAGATGTTTTCTGTGCTGGCACAGTTTTTCCTAGCCAGACACAGTGGAAAAGCTTTTTGCCGAGATGTAGATGAGAAGAGGCGCTAAAGACGAAGGTAGGATGCTGTCCGGAGCAAAGAGCCGCTCCCGGGCGTCTTTCGGCAGAAGCCGCGCTAAGGAGAGCACTGTGAGCGGCACAATCGTCTTTGCGCGAAGAAGCCGCTTCCTCGGCTCCGAAAGCCGGAGAGAGCGGCAGATTCAGAAAGGTGAAGAAGCAAGCTGTACAACACTGGGATTGTGTGCGCACCTTGCCAACTGATAGAAAAGAGTACCTTTGCACTCTCCTGACTTTTCCAATCACATGAACATTCGATTGGAAGCTGTTTTGGACAACTTTTCTTTTCTTCCTGCCAAACACTTGGCAGACATCTCTGCAACTTCTAGAACACGATGGGAGATGTTTTCTGTGCTGGCACAGTTTTTCCTAGCCAGACATAGTGGAAAAGCTTTTTGCCGAGATGTAGATGAGAAGAGGCGCTAAAGACGAAGGTAGGATGCTGTCCGGAGCTAAGAGCCGCTCCCGGGCGTCTTTCGGCAGAAGCCGCGCTAAGGAGAGTACTGGGAGCGACACAATCGTCTTTGCGCGAAGAAGCCGCTTCTTCGGCTCCGAAAGCCGGGGAGAGCCGCAGGTTCCAAAAGGTGAAGAAGCAAGCTGTACAACACTGGGATTGTGTGCGCACCTTGCCAACTATTAGAAAACAGTACTTTTGCACTCTCCTGACTTTTCCAGTCACATGAACATTCGATTGGAAGCTGTTTTGGACAACTTTTCTTTTCTTCCTGCCAAACACTTGGCAGAAATCCGTGCAACGTCTAGAATACGATGGGAGATGTTTCCTGTGCTGGCACAGTTTTTCCGAGCCAGACATAGTGGAAAAGCTTTTTGCCGAGATGTAGATGAGAAGAGGCGCTAAAGACGAAGGTAGGATGCTGTCCGGAGCTAAGAGCCGCTCCCGGGCGTCTTTCGGCAGAAGCCGCGCTAAGGAGAGCACTGTGAGCGGCACAATCGTCTTTGCGCGAAGAAGCCGCTTCTTCGGCTCCGGGGGCCGGAGAGAGCGGCAGATTCAGAAAGGTGAAGAAGCAAGCTGTACAACACTGGGATTGTGTGCGCACCGTGCCAACTATTAGAAAACAGTACTTTTGCACTCTCCTGACTTTTCCAATCACATGAACGTTCGATTGGAAGCTGTTTTGGACAACTTTTCTTTTCTCCCTGCCAAACACTTGGCAGACATCCGTGCAATGTCTAGAACACGATGGGAGATGTTTTCTGTGCTGGCACAGTTTTTCCTAGCCAGACATAGTGGAAAAGCATTTGCCGAGATGTAGATGAGAAGAGGCGCTAAAGACGAAGGTAGGATGCTGTCCGGAGCTAAGAGCCGCTCCGGGGCGTCTTTCGGCAGAAGCCGCGCAAAGGAGAGCACTGTGAGCGGCACAATCGTCTTTGCGCGAAGAAGCCGCTTCTTCGGCTCCGGGAGCCGGGGAGAGCGGCAGATTCGGAAAGGTGAAGAAGCAAGCTGTACAACACTGGGATTGTGTGCGCACCTTGCCAACTATTAGAAAACAGTACTTTTGCACTCTCCTGACTTTTCCAGTCACATGAACATTCGATTGGAAGCTGTTTTGGACAACTTTTCTTTTCTTCCTGCCAAACACTTGGCAGAAATCCGTGCAACGTCTAGAATACGATGGGAGATGTTTCCTGTGCTGGCACAGTTTTTCCGAGCCAGACATAGTGGAAAAGCTTTTTGCCGAGATGTAGATGAGAAGAGGCGCTAAAGACGAAGGTAGGATGCTGTCCGGAGCTAAGAGCCGCTCCCGGGCGTCTTTCGGCAGAAGCCGCGCTAAGGAGAGCACTGTGAGCGGCACAATCGTCTTTGCGCGAAGAAGCCGCTTCTTCGGCTCCGGGGGCCGGAGAGAGCGGCAGATTCAGAAAGGTGAAGAAGCAAGCTGTACAACACTGGGATAGTGTGCGCACCGTGCCAACTATTAGAAAACAGTACTTTTGCACTCTCCTGACTTTTCCAATCACATGAACGTTCGATTGGAAGCTGTTTTGGACAACTTTTCTTTTCTCCCTGCCAAACACTTGGCAGACATCCGTGCAATGTCTAGAACACGATGGGAGATGTTTTCTGTGCTGGCACAGTTTTTCCTAGCCAGACATAGTGGAAAAGCATTTGCCGAGATGTAGATGAGAAGAGGCGCTAAAGACGAAGGTAGGATGCTGTCCGGAGCTAAGAGCCGCTCCCGGGCGTCTTTCGGCAGAAGCCGCGCTAAGGAGAGCACTGTGAGCGGCACAATCGTCTTTGCGCGAAGAAGCCGCTTCTTCGGCTCCGGGAGCCGGAGAGAGCGGCAGATTCGGAAAGGTGAAGAAGCAAGCTGTACAACACTGGGATTGTGTGCGCACCTTGCCAACTGATAGAAAAGAGTACCTTTGCACTCTCCTGACTTTTCCAATCACATGAACATTCGATTGGAAGCTGTTTTGGACAACTTTTCTTTTCTTCCTGCCAAACACTTGGCAGACATCTCTGCAACGTCTAGAACACGATGGGAGATGTTTTCTGTGCTGGCACAGTTTTTCCTAGCCAGACATAGTGGAAAAGCTTTTTGCCGAGATGTAGATGAGAAGAGGCGCTAAAGACGAAGGTAGGATGCTGTCCGGAGCTAAGAGCCGCTCCCGGGCGTCTTTCGGCAGAAGCCGCGCTAAGGAGAGTACAGGGAGCGACACAATCGTCTTTGCGCGAAGAAGCCGCTTCTTCGGCTCCGAAAGCCGGGGAGAGCCGCAGCTTCCGAAAGGTGAAGAAGCAAGCTGTACAACACTGGGATTGTGTGCGCACCTTGCCAACTATTAGAAAACAGTACTTTTGCACTCTCCTGACTTTTCCAGTCACATGAACATTCGATTGGAAGCTGTTTTGGACAACTTTTCTTTTCTTCCTGCCAAACACTTGGCAGAAATCCGTGCAACGTCTAGAATACGATGGGAGATGTTTCCTGTGCTGGCACAGTTTTTCGGAGCCAGACATAGTGGAAAAGCTTTTTGCTGAGATGTAGATGAGAAGAGGCGCTAAAGACGAAGGTAGGATGCTGTCCGGAGCTAAGAGCTGCTCCCGGGCGTCTTTCGGCAGAAGCCGCGCTAAGGAGAGCACTGTGAGCGGCACAATCGTCTTTGCATGAAGAAGCCGCTTCTTCGGCTCCGGGAGCCGGGGAGAGCGGCAACTCGGAAAAGGTAAAGAAGCAAGCTGTACAACACTGGGATTGTGTGCGCACCTTGCCAACTATTAGAAAACAGTACTTTTGAACTCTCCTGACTTTTCCAGTCACATGAACTTTCGATTGGAAGCTGTTTTGGACAACTTTTCTTTTCTTCCTGCCAAACACTTGGCAGAAATACATGCAACGTCTAGAACACGATGGGAGATGTTTTCTGTGCTTGCACAGTTTTTCCGAGCCAGACATAGTGGAAAAGCTTTTTGCCGAGATGTTGATGAGAAGAGGCGCTAAAGACGAAGGTAGGATGCTGTCCGGAGCTAAGAGCCGCTCCCGGGCGTCTTTCGGCAGAAGCCGCGCTAAGGAGAGCACTGTGAGCGGCACAATCGTCTTTGCGTGAAGAAGCCGCTTCTTCGGCTCCGGGAGCCGGGGAGAGCGGCAACTCGGAAAAGGTAAAGAAGCAAGCTGTACAACACTGGGATTGTGTGCACACCTTGCCAACTATTAGAAAACAGTACTTTTGCACTCTCCTGACTTTTCCAGTCACATGAACATTCGATTGGAAGCTGTTTTGGACAACTTTTCTTTTCTTCCTGCCAAACACTTGGCAGACATCCGTGCAATGTCTAGAACACGATGGGAGATGTTTTCTGTGCTGGCACAGTTTTTCCTAGCCAGACACAGTGGAAAAGCTTTTTGCCGAGATGTAGATGAGAAGAGGCGCTAAAGACGAAGGTAGGATGCTGTCCGGAGCAAAGAGCCGCTCCCGGGCGTCTTTGGGCAGAAGCCGCGCTAAGGAGAGCACTGTGAGCGGCACAATCGTCTTTGCGCGAAGAAGCCGCTTCCTCGGCTCCGAAAGCTGGAGAGAGCGGCAGATTCAGAAAGGTGAAGAAGCAAGCTGTACAACACTGGGATTGTGTGCGCACCTTGCCAACTGATAGAAAAGAGTACCTTTGCACTCTCCTGACTTTTCCAATCACATGAACATTCGATTGGAAGCTGTTTTGGACAACTTTTCTTTTCTTCCTGCCAAACACTTGGCAGACATCTCTGCAACTTCTAGAACACGATGGGAGATGTTTTCTGTGCTGGCACAGTTTTTCCTAGCCAGACATAGTGGAAAAGCTTTTTGCCGAGATGTAGATGAGAAGAGGCGCTAAAGACGAAGGTAGGATGCTGTCCGGAGCTAAGAGCCGCTCCCGGGCGTCTTTCGGCAGAAGCCGCGCTAAGGAGAGCACTGTGAGCGGCACAATCGTCTTTGCGCGAAGAAGCCGCTTCTTCGGCTCCGGGAGCCAGAGAGAGCCGCAGCTTCGGAAAGGTAAAGAAGCAAGCTGTACAACACTGGGATTGTGTGCGCACCTTGCCAACTATTAGAAAACAGTACTTTTGCACTTTCCTGACTTTTCCAGTCACATGAACATTCGATTGGAAGCTGTTTTGGACAACTTTTTTTTTCTTCCTGCCAAACACTTGGCAGACATCCGTGCAACGTCTAGAACACGATGGGAGATGTTTTCTGTGCTGGCACAGTTTTTCCTAGCCAGACATAGTGGAAAAGCTTTTTGCTGAGTTGTAGATGAGAAGAGGCGCTAAAGACGAAGGTAGGATGCTGTCCGGAGCTAAGAGCCGTTCCCGGGCGTCTTTCGGCAGAAGCCGCGCTAAGGAGAGCACTGTGAGCGGCACAATCGTCTTTGCGCGAAGAAGCCGCTTCTTCGGCTCCGGGAGCCGGAGAGAGCGGCAGCTTCAGAAAGGTGAAGAAACAAGCTGTACAACACTGGGATTGTGTGCGCACCTTGCCAACTATTAGAAAACAGTACTTTTGCACTCTCCTGTCTTTTCCAATCACATGAACATTCGATTGGAAGCTGTTTTGGACAACTTTTCTTTTCTTCCTGCCAAACACTTGGCAGACATCCGTGCAACGTCTAGAACACGATGGGAGATGTTTTCTGTGCTGGCACAGTTTTTCCTAGCCAGACATAGTGGAAAAGCTTTTTGCCGAGATGTAGATGAGAAGAGGCGCTAAAGACGAAGGTAGGATGCTGTCCGGAGCTAAGAGCCGCTCCCGGGCGTCTTTCGGCAGAAGCCGCGCTAAGGAGAGCACTGTGTGCAGCACAATCTTCTTTGCGCGAAGAAGCCACTTCTTCGGCTCCGGGAGCCGGAGAGAGCGGCTACTTGGAAAAGGTACAGAAGCAAGCTGTACAACACTGGGATTGTGTGCGCACCTTGCCAACTATTAGAAAACAGTACTTTTGCACTCTCCTGACTTTTCCAGTCACATGAACATTCGATTGGAAGCTGTTTTGGACAACTTTTCTTTTCTTCCTGCCAAACACTTGGCAGACATCCGTGCAACGTCTAGAACACGATGGGAGATGTTTTCTGTGCTGGCACAGTTTTTCTTAACCAGACATAGTGGAAAAGCTTTTTGCTGAGATGTAGATGAGAAGAGGCGCTAAAGACGAAGGTAGGATGCTGTCCGGAGCTAAGAGCTGCTCCCGGGCGTCTTTCGGCAGAAGCCGCGCTAAGGAGAGCACTGTGAGCGGCACAATCGTCTTTGCGCGAAGAAGCCGCTTCTTCGGCTCCGGGAGCCGGAGAGAGCGGCAGCTTCAGAAAGGTGAAGAAGCAAGCTGTAAAACACTGGGATTGTGTGCGCACCTTGCCAACTGATAGAAAACAGTTCCTTTGCACTCTCCTGACTTTTCCAATCACATGGACATTCGATTGGAAGCTGTTTTGGACAACTTTTCTTTTCTTCCTGCCAAACACTTGGCAGACATCTCTGCAACTTCTAGAACACGATGGGAGATGTTTTCTGTGCTGGCACAGTTTTTCCTAGCCAGACATAGTGGAAAAGCTTTTTGCCGAGATGTAGATGAGAAGAGGCGCTAAAGACGAAGGTAGGATGCTGTCCGGAGCTAAGAGCCGCTCCGGGGCGTCTTTCGGCAGAAGCCGCGCTAAGGAGAGCACTGTGAGCGGCACAATCGTCTTTGCGCGAAGAAGCCGCTTCTTCGGCTCCGGGAGCCAGAGAGAGCCGCAGCTTCTGAAAGGTAAAGAAGCAAGCTGTACAACACTGGGATTGTGTGCGCACCTTGCCAACTATTAGAAAACAGTACTTTTGCACTTTCCTGACTTTTCCAGTCACATGAACATTCGATTGGAAGCTGTTTTGGACAACTTTTTTTTTCTTCCTGCCAAACACTTGGCAGACATCCGTGCAACGTCTAGAACACGATGGGAGATGTTTTCTGTGCTGGCACAGTTTTTCCTAGCCAGACATAGTGGAAAAGCTTTTTGCTGAGATGTAGATGAGAAGAGGCGCTAAAGACGAAGGTAGGATGCTGTCCGGAGCTAAGAGCCGTTCCCGGGCGTCTTTCAGCAGAAGCCGTGCTAAGGAGAGCACTGTGAGCGGCACAATCGTCTTTGCGCGAAGAAGCCGCTTCTTCGGCTCCGGGAGCCGGAGAGAGCGGCAGCTTCAGAAAGGTGAAGAAACAAGCTGTACAACACTGGGATTGTGTGCGCACCTTGCCAACTATTAGAAAACAGTACTTTTGCACTCTCCTGTCTTTTCCAATCACATGAACATTTGATTGGAAGCTGTTTTGGACAACTTTTTTTTTCTTCCTGCCAAACACTTGGCAGACATCCGTGCAACGTCTAGAACACGATGGGAGATGTTTTCTGTGCTGGCACAGTTTTTCCTAGCCAGACATAGTGGAAAAGCTTTTTGCTGAGATGTAGATGAGAAGAGGCGCTAAAGACGAAGGTAGGATGCTGTCCGGAGCTAAGAGCCGTTCCCGGGCGTCTTTCGGCAGAAGCCGCGCAAAGGAGAGCACTGTGAGCGGCACAATCGTCTTTGCGCGAAGAAGCCGCTTCTTCGGCTCCGGGAGCCGGAGAGAGCGGCAGCTTCAGAAAGGTGAAGAAACAAGCTGTACAACACTGGGATTGTGTGCGCACCTTGCCAACTATTAGAAAACAGTGCTTTTGCACTCTCCTGTCTTTTCCAATCACATGAACATTCGATTGGAAGCTGTTTTGGACAACTTTTCTTTTCTTCCTGCCAAACACTTGGCAGACATCCGTGCAACGTCTAGAACACGATGGGAGATGTTTTCTGTGCTGGCACAGTTTTTCCTAGCCAGACATAGTGGAAAAGCTTTTTGCTGAAATGTAGATGAGAAGAGGCGCTAAAGACGAAGGTAGGATGCTGTCCGGAGCTAAGAGCCGCTCCGGGGCGTCTTTCGGCAGAAGCCGCGCTAAGGAGAGCACTGTGAGCGGCACAATCGTCTTTGCGCGAAGAAGCCGCTTCTTCGGCTCCGGGAGCCGGGCAGAGCGGCAGCTTCGGGAAGGTGAAGAAGCAAGCTGTACAACACTGGGATTGTGTGCGCACCTTGCCAACTATTAGAAAACAGTACTTTTGCACTCTCCTGACTTTTCCAGTCACATGAATATCCGACTGGAAGCTGTTTTGGACAACTTTTCTTTTCTTCCTGCCAAACACTTGGCAGACATCTCTGCAACTTCTAGAACACGATGGGAGATGTTTTCTGTGCTGGCACAGTTTTTCTTAGCCAGACATAGTAGAAAAGCTTTTTGCTGAGATGTAGATGAGAAGAGGCGCTAAAGACGAAGGTAGGATGCTGTCCGGAGCTAAGAGCCGCTCCCGGGCGTCTTTCGGCAGAAGTCGCGCTAAGGAGAGCACTGTGAGCGGCACAATCGTCTTTGCGCGAAGAAGCCGCTTCCTCGGCTCCGGGAGCCGGAGGGAGCGGCAGATTCGGAAAGGTGAAGAAGCAAGCTGTACAACACTGGGATTGTGTGCGCACCTTGCCAACTATTAGAAAACAGTACTTTTGCACTCTCCTGACTTTTCCAATCACATGAACATTCGATTGGAAGCTGTTTTGGACAACTTTTCTTTTCTTCCTGCCAAACACTTGGCAGACATCTCTGCAACTTCTAGAACACGATGGGAGATGTTTTCTGTGCTGGCACAGTTTTTCCTAGCCAGACATAGTGGAAAAGCTTTTTGCCGAGATGTAGATGAGAAGAGGCGCTAAAGACGAAGGTAGGATGCTGTCCGGAGCTAAGAGCCGCTCCCGGGCGTCTTTCGGCAGAAGCCGCGCTAAGGAGAGTACAGGGAGCGACACAATCGTCTTTGCGCGAAGAAGCCGCTTCTTCGGCTCCGAAAGCCGGGGAGAGCCGCAGCTTCCGAAAGGTGAAGAAGCAAGCTGTACAACACTGGGATTGTGTGCGCACCTTGCCAACTATTAGAAAACAGTACTTTTGCACTCTCCTGACTTTTCCAGTCACATGAACATTCGATTGGAAGCTGTTTTGGACAACTTTTCTTTTCTTCCTGCCAAACACTTGGCAGACATCCGTGCAACGTCTAGAACACGATGGGAGATGTTTTCTGTGCTGGCACAGTTTTTCTTAACCAGACATAGTGGAAAAGCTTTTTGCCGAGATGTAGATGAGAAGAGGCGCTAAAGACGAAGGTAGGATGCTGTCCGGAGCTAAGAGCCGCTCCCGGGCGTCTTTCGGCAGAAGCCGCGCTAAGGAGAGCACTGTGAGCGGCACAATCGTCTTTGCGCGAAGAAGCCGCTTCTTCGGCTCCGGGAGCCGGAGAGAGCGGCAGATTCGGAAAGGTGAAGAAGCAAGCTGTACAACACTGGGATTGTGTGCGCACCTTGCCAACTGATAGAAAAGAGTACCTTTGCACTCTCCTGACTTTTCCAATCACATGAACATTCGATTGGAAGCTGTTTTGGACAACTTTTCTTTTCTTCCTGCCAAACACTTGGCAGACATCTCTGCAACTTCTAGAACACGATGGGAGATGTTTTCTGTGCTGGCACAGTTTTTCCTAGCCAGACATAGTGGAAAAGCTTTTTGCCGAGATGTAGATGAGAAGAGGCGCTAAAGACGAAGGTAGGATGCTGTCCGGAGCTAAGAGCCGCTCCCGGGCGTCTTTCGGCAGAAGCCGCGCTAAGGAGAGTACAGGGAGCGACACAATCGTCTTTGCGCGAAGAAGCCGCTTCTTCGGCTCCGAAAGCCGGGGAGAGCCGCAGCTTCCGAAAGGTGAAGAAGCAAGCTGTACAACACTGGGATTGTGTGCGCACCTTGCCAACTATTAGAAAACAGTACTTTTGCACTCTCCTGACTTTTCCAGTCACATGAACATTCGATTGGAAGCTGTTTTGGACAACTTTTCTTTTCTTCCTGCCAAACACTTGGCAGAAATACATGCAACGTCTAGAACACGATGGGAGATGTTTTCTGTGCTTGTACAGTTTTTCCGAGCCAGACATAGTGGAAAAGCTTTTTGCCGAGATGTAGATGAGAAGAGGCGCTAAAGACGAAGGTAGGATGCTGTCCAGAGCTAAGAGCCGCTCCCGGGCGTCTGTGGGCAGAAGCCGCGCTAAGGAGAGCACTGTGAGCGGCACAATCGTCTTTGCGCGAAGAAGCCGCTTCCTCGGCTCCGGGAGCCGGAGAGAGCGGCAGATTCGGAAAGGTGAAGAAGCAAGCTGTACAACACTGGGATTGTGTGCGCACCTTGCCAACTGATAGAAAAGAGTACCTTTGCACTCTCCTGACTTTTCCAATCACATGAACATTCGATTGGAAGCTGTTTTGGACAACTTTTCTTTTCTTCCTGCCAAACACTTGGCAGACATCTCTGCAACTTCTAGAACACGATGGGAGATGTTTTCTGTGCTGGCACAGTTTTTCCTAGCCAGACATAGTGGAAAAGCTTTTTGCCGAGATGTAGATGAGAAGAGGCGCTAAAGACGAAGGTAGGATGCTGTCCGGAGCTAAGAGCCGCTCCCGGGCGTCTTTCGGCAGAAGCCGCGCTAAGGAGAGCACTGTGAGCGGCACAATCGTCTTTGCGCGAAGAAGCCGCTTCTTCGGCTCCGGGGGCCGGAGAGAGCGGCAGATTCAGAAAGGTGAAGAAGCAAGCTGTACAACACTGGGATTGTGTGCGCACCTTGCCAACTGATAGAAAAGAGTACCTTTGCACTCTCCTGACTTTTCCAATCACATGAACATTCGATTGGAAGCTGTTTTGGACAACTTTTCTTTTCTTCCTGCCAAACACTTGGCAGACATCTCTGCAACTTCTAGAACACGATGGGAGATGTTTTCTGTGCTGGCACAGTTTTTCCTAGCCAGACATAGTGGAAAAGCTTTTTGCCGAGATGTAGATGAGAAGAGGCGCTAAAGACGAAGGTAGGATGCTGTCCGGAGCTAAGAGCCGCTCCCGGGCGTCTTTCGGCAGAAGCCGCGCTAAGGAGAGTACTGGGAGCGACACAATCGTCTTTGCGCGAAGAAGCCGCTTCTTCGGCTCCGAAAGCCGGGGAGAGCCGCAGCTTCCGAAAGGTGAAGAAGCAAGCTGTACAACACTGGGATTGTGTGCGCACCGTGCCAACTATTAGAAAACAGTACTTTTGCACTCTCCTGACTTTTCCAGTCACATGAACATTCGATTGGAAGCTGTTTTGGACAACTTTTCTTTTCTTCCTGCCAAACACTTGGCAGAAATCCGTGCAACGTCTAGAACACGATGGGAGATTTTTTCTGTGCTGGCACAGTTTTTCCGAGCCAGAAATAGTGGAAAAGCTTTTTGCTGAGATGTAGATGAGAAGAGGCGCTAAAGACGAAGGTAGGATGCTGTCCGGAGCTAAGAGCTGCTCCCGGGCGTCTTTCGGCAGAAGCCGCGCTAAGGAGAGCACTGTGAGCGGCACAATCATCTTTGCGCGAAGAAGCCGCATCTTCGGCTCCGGGAGCCCGAGAGAGCGGAAGCTTCGGGAAGGTAAAGAAGCAAGCTGTACAACACTGGGATTGTGTGCGCACCGTGCCAACTATTAGAAAACAGTACTTTTGCACTCTCCTGACTTTTCCAATCACATGAACGTTCGATTGGAAGCTGTTTTGGACAACTTTTCTTTTCTCCCTGCCAAACACTTGGCAGACATCCGTGCAATGTCTAGAACACGATGGGCGATGTTTTCTGTGCTGGCACAGTTTTTCCTAGCCAGACATAGTGGAAAAGCATTTGCCGAGATGTAGATGAGAAGAGGCGCTAAAGACGAAGGTAGGATGCTGTCCGGAGCTAAGAGCCGCTCCGGGGCGTCTTTCGGCAGAAGCCGCGCAAAGGAGAGCACTGTGAGCGGCACAATCGTCTTTGCGCGAAGAAGCCGCTTCTTCGGCTCCGGGAGCCAGAGAGAGCCGCAGCTTCGGAAAGGTAAAGAAGCAAGCTGTACAACACTGGGATTGTGTGCTCACCTTGCCAACTATTAGAAAACAGTACTTTTGCACTTTCCTGACTTTTCCAATCACATGAACATTCGATTGGAAGCTGTTTTGGACAACTTTTCTTTTCTTCCTGCCAAACACTTGGCAGACATCCGTGCAACGTCTAGAACACGATGGGAGATGTTTTCTGTGCTGGCACAGTTTTTCCTAGCCAGACATAGTGGAAAAGCTTTTTGCTGAGATGTAGATGAGAAGAGGCGCTAAAGACGAAGGTAGGATGCTGTCCGGAGCAAAGAGCCGCTCCCAGGCGTCTTTCGGCAGAAGCCGCGCTAAGGAGAGCACTGTGTGCAGCACAATCGTCTTTGCGCGAAGAAGCCACTTCTTCGGCTCCGGGAGCCGGAGAGAGCGGCTACTTGGAAAAGGTACAGAAGCAAGCTGTACAACACTGGGATTGTGTGCGCACCTTGCCAACTATTAGAAAACAGTACTTTTGCACTCTCCTGACTTTTCCAGTCACATGAACATTCGATTGGAAGCTGTTTTGGACAACTTTTCTTTTCTTCCTGCCAAACACTTGGCAGATATCCGTGCAACGTCTAGAACACGATGGGAGATGTTTTCTGTGCTGGCACAGTTTTTCTTAACCAGACATAGTGGAAAAGCTTTTTGCTGATATGTAGATGAGAAGAGGCGCTAAAGACGAAGGTAGGATGCTGTCCGGAGCTAAGAGCCGCTCCCGGGCGTCTTTCGGCAGAAGCCGCACTAAGGAGAGCACTGTGAGCGGCACAATCGTCTTTGCGCGAAGAAGCCGCTTCTTCGGCTCCGGGAGCCGGAGAGAGCGGCAGCTTCAGAAAGGTGAAGAAGCAAGCTGTACAACACTGGGATTGTGTGCGCACCTTGCCAACTGATAGAAAACAGTACCTTTGCACTCTCCTGACTTTTCCAATCACATGAACATTCGATTGGAAGCTGTTTTGGACAACTTTTCTTTTCTTCCTGCCAAACACTTGGCAGACATCTCTGCAACTTCTAGAACACGATGGGAGATGTTTTCTGTGCTGGCACAGTTTTTCCTAGCCAGACATAGTGGAAAAGCTTTTTGCCGAGACGTAGATGAGAAGAGGCACTAAAGACGAAGGTAGGATGCTGTCCGGAGCTAAGAGCCGCTCCGGGGCGTCTTTCGGCAGAAGCCGCGCTAAGGAGAGCACTGTGAGCGGCACAATCGTCTTTGCGCGAAGAAGCCGCTTCTTCAGCTATAGGAGCCGGGGAGAGCGGCAACTCGGAAAAGGTAAAGAAGCAAGCTGTACAACACTGGGATTGTGTGCGCACCTTGCCAACTATTAGAAAACAGTACCTTTGCACTCTCCTGACTTTTCCAATCACATGAACATTCGATTGGAAGCTGTTTTGGACAACTTTTCTTTTCTTCCTGCCAAACACTTGGCAGACATCCGTGCAACGTCTAGAACACGATGGGAGATGTTTTCTGTGCTGGCACAGTTTTTCTTAACCAGACATAGTGGAAAAGCTTTTTGCTGAGATGTAGATGAGAAGAGGCGCTAAAGACGAAGGTAGGATGCTGTCCGGAGCTAAGAGCTGCTCCCGGGCGTCTTTCGGCAGAAGCCGCACTAAGGAGAGCACTGTGAGCGGCACAATCGTCTTTGCGCGAAGAAGCCGCTTCTTCGGCTCCGGGAGCCGGAGAGAGCGGCAGCTTCAGAAAGGTGAAGAAGCAAGCTGTACAACACTGGGATTGTGTGCGCACCTTGCCAACTGATAGAAAACAGTACTTTTGCGCTTTCCTGACTTTTCCAATCACATGAACATTCGATTGGAAGCTGTTTTGGACAACTTTTCTTTTCTTCCTGCCAAACACTTGGCAGACATCCGTGCAACGTCTAGAACACGATGGGAGATGTTTTCTGTGCTGGCACAGTTTTTCCTAGCCAGACATAGTGGAAAAGCTTTTTGCTGAGATGTAGATGAGAAGAGGCGCTAAAGACGAAGGTAGGATGCTGTCCGGAGCAAAGAGCCGCTCCCGGGCGTCTTTCGGCAGAATCCGCGCTAAGGAGAGCACTGTGAGCGGCACAATCGTCTTTGCGCGAAGAAGCCGCTTCTTCGACTCCGGGAGCCGGAGAGAGAGGCAGCTTCAGAAAGGTGAAGAAACAAGCTGTACAACACTGGGATTGTGTGCGCACCTTGCCAACTATTAGAAAACAGTACTTTTGCACTCTCCTGTCTTTTCCAATGACATGAACGTTCGATTGGAAGCTGTTTTGGACAACTTTTCTTTTCTTCCTGCCAAACACTTGGCAGACATCTCTGCAACGTCTAGAACACGATGGGAGATGTTTTCTGTGCTGGCACAGTTTTTCCTAGCCAGACATAGTGGAAAAGCTTTTTGCCGAGATGTAGATGAGAAGAGGCGCTAAAGACGAAGGTAGGATGCTGTCCGGAGCTAAGAGCCGCTCCCGGGCGTCTTTCGGCAGAAGCCGCGCTAAGGAGAGCACTGTGAGCGGCACAATCGTCTTTGCGCGAAGAAGCCGCATCTTCGGCTCCTAAAGTCCGAGAGAGCGGCAGCTTCGGGAAGGTGAAGAAGCAAGCTGTACAACACTGGGATTGTGTGCGCACCTTGCCAACTATTAGAAAACAGTACCTTTGCACTCTCCTGACTTTTCCAATCACATGAACATTCGATTGGAAGCTGTTTTGGACAACTTTTCTTTTCTTCCTGCCAAACACTTGGCAGACATCTCTGCAACTTCTAGAACACGATGGGAGATGTTTTCTGTGGTGGCACAGTTTTTCCTAGCCAGACATAGTGGAAAAGCTTTTTGCCGAGATGTAGATGAGAAGAGGCACTAAAGACGAAGGTAGGATGCTGTCCGGAGCTAAGAGCCGCTCCGGGGCGTCTTTCGGCAGAAGCCGCGCTAAGGAGAGCACTGTGAGCGGCACAATCGTCTTTGCGCGAAGAAGCCGCTTCTTCAGCTATAGGAGCCGGGGAGAGCGGCAACTCAGAAAAGGTAAAGAAGCAAGCTGTACAACACTGGGATTGTGTGCGCACCTTGCCAACTATTAGAAAACAGTACCTTTGCACTCTCCTGACTTTTCCAATCACATGAACATTCGATTGGAAGCTGTTTTGGACAACTTTTCTTTTCTTCCTGCCAAACACTTGGCAGACATCTCTGAAACTTCTAGAACACGATGGGAGATGTTTTCTGTGCTGGCACAGTTTTTCCTAGCCAGACATAGTGGAAAAGCTTTTTGCAGAGATGTAGATGAGAAGAGGCGCTAAAGACGAAGGTAGGATGCTGTCCGGAGCTAAGAGCCACTCCGGGGCGTCTTTCGGCAGAAGCTGCGCTAAGGAGAGCACTGTGAGCGGCACAATCGTCTTTGCGCGAAGAAGCCGCTTCTTCGGCTCCGGGAGCCAGAGAGAGCCGCAGCTTCGGAAAGGTAAAGAAGCAAGCTGTACAACACTGGGATTGTGTGCTCACCTTGCCAACTATTAGAAAACAGTACTTTTGCACTTTCCTGACTTTTCCAATCACATGAACATTCGATTGGAAGCTGTTTTGGACAACTTTTCTTTTCTTCCTGCCAAACACTTGGCAGACATCCGTGCAACGTCTAGAACACGATGGGAGATGTTTTCTGTGCTGGCACAGTTTTTCCTAGCCAGACATAGTGGAAAAGCTTTTTGCTGAGATGTAGATGAGAAGAGGCGCTAAAGACGAAGGTAGGATGCTGTCCGGAGCAAAGAGCCGCTCCCGGGCGTCTTTCGGCAGAAGCCGCGCTAAGGAGAGCACTGTGAGCGGCACAATCGTCTTTGCGCGAAGAAGCCGCTTCTTCGGCTCCGGGAGCCGGAGAGAGCGGCAACTTGGAAAAGGTAAAGAAGCAAGCTGTACAACACTGGGATTGTGTGCGCACCTTGCCAACTATTAGAAAACAGTACTTTTGCACTCTCCTGACTTTTCCAGTCACATGAACATTCGATTGGAAGCTGTTTTGGACAACTTTTCTTTTCTTCCTGCAAAACACTTGGCAGACATCCGTGCAACGTCTAGAACACGATGGGAGATGTTTTCTGTGCTGGCACAGTTTTTCTTAACCAGACATAGTGGAAAAGCTTTTTGCTGAGATGTAGATGAGAAGAGGCGCTAAAGACGAAGGTAGGATGCTGTCCGGAGCTAAGAGCTGCTCCCGGGCGTCTTTCGGCAGAAGCCGCACTAAGGAGAGCACTGTGAGCGGCACAATCGTCTTTGCGCGAAGAAGCCGCTTCTTCGGCTCCGGGAGCCGGAGAGAGCGGCAGCTTCAGAAAGGTGAAGAAGCAAGCTGTACAACACTGGGATTGTGTGCGCACCTTGCCAACTGATAGAAAACAGTACCTTTGCACTCTCCTGACTTTTCCAATCACATGAACATTCGATTGGAAGCTGTTTTGGACAACTTTTCTTTTCTTCCTGCCAAACACTTGGCAGACATCTCTGCAACGTCTAGAACACGATGGGAGATGTTTTCTGTGCTGGCACAGTTTTTCCTAGCCAGACATAGTGGAAAAGCTTTTTGCCGAGATGTAGATGAGAAGAGGCGCTAAAGACGAAGGGAGGATGCTGTCCGGAGCTAAGAGCCGCTCCGGGGCGTCTTTCGGCAGAAGCCGCGCTAAGGAGAGCACTGTGAGCGGCACAATCGTCTTTGCGCGAAGAAGCCGCTTCTTCAGCTATAGGAGCCGGGGAGAGCGGCAACTCGGAAAAGGTAAAGAAGCAAGCTGTACAACACTGGTATTGTGTGCGCACATTGCCAACTATTAGAAAACAGTACCTTTGCACTCTCCTGACTTTTCCAATCACATGAACATTCGATTGGAAGCTGTTTTGGACAACTTTTCTTTTCTTCCTGCCAAACACTTGGCAGACATCTCTGCAACTTCTAGAACACGATGGGAGATGTTTTCTGTGCTGGCACAGTTTTTCCTAGCCAGACATAGTGGAAAAGCTTTTTGCAGAGATGTAGATGAGAAGAGGCGCTAAAGACGAAGGTAGGATGCTGTCCGGAGCTAAGAGCCACTCCGGGGCGTCTTTCGGCAGAAGCCGCGCTAAGGAGAGCACTGTGAGCGGCACAATCGTCTTTGCGCGAAGAAGCCGCTTCTTCGGCTGCGGGAGCCAGAGAGAGCCGCAGCTTCGGAAAGGTAAAGAAGCAAGCTGTACAACACTGGGATTGTGTGCTCACCTTGCCAACTATTAGAAAACAGTACTTTTGCGCTTTCCTGACTTTTCCAATCACATGAACATTCGATTGGAAGCTGTTTTGGACAACTTTTCTTCCTGCCAAACACTTGGCAGACATCCGTGCAACGTCTAGAACACGATGGGAGATGTTTTCTGTGCTGGCACAGTTTTTCCTAGCCAGACATAGTGGAAAAGCTTTTTGCCGAGATGTAGATGAGAAGAGGCGCTAAAGACGAAGGTAGGATGCTGTCCGGAGCTAAGAGCCGCTCCCGGGCGTCTTTCGGCAGAAGCCGCGCTAAGGAGAGCACTGTGAGCGGCACAATCGTCTTTGCGCGAAGAAGCCGCTTCTTCGGCTCCGGGAGCCGGGGAGAGCGGCAGCTTCGGAAAGGTGAAGAAGCAAGCTGTACAACACTGGGATTGTGTGCGCACCTTGCCAACTATTAGAAAACAGTACTTTTGCACTCTCCTGACTTTTCCAGTCACATGAATATCCGATTGGAAGCTGTTTTGGACAACTTTTCTTTTCTTCCTGCCAAACACTTGGGAGACATCTCTGCAACTTCTAGAACACGATGGGAGATGATTTCTGTGCTGGCACAGTTTTTCCTAGCCAGACATAGTGGAAAAGCTTTTTGCTGAGATGTAGATGAGAAGAGGCGCTAAAGACGAAGGTAGGATGCTGTCCGGAGCTAAGAGCCGCTCCGGGGCGTCTTTCGGCAGAAGCCGCGCTAAGGAGAGCACGGTGTGCAGCACAATCGTCTTTGCGCGAAGAAGCCACTTCTTCGGCTCCGGGAGCCGGAGAGAGCGGCTACTTGGAAAAGGTACAGAAGCAAGCTGTACAACACTGGGATTGTGTGCGCACCTTGCCAACTATTAGAAAACAGTACTTTTGCACTCTCCTGACTTTTCCAATCACATGAACATTCGATTGGAAGCTGTTTTGGACAACTTTTCTTTTCTTCCTGCCAAACACTTGGCAGAAATACATGCAACTTCTAGAACACGATGGGAGATGTTTTCTGTGATTGCACAGTTTTTCCGAGCCAGACATAGTGGAAAAGCTTTTTGCCGAGATGTTGATGAGAAGAGGCGCTAAAGACGAAGGTAGGATGCTGTCGAGAGCTAAGAGCCGCTCCCGGGCGTCTTTCGGCAGAAGCCGCGCTAAGGAGAGCACTGTGAGCGGCACAATCGTCTTTGCGCGAAGAAGCCGCTTCTTCGGCTCCGGGAGCCGGAGAGAGCGGCAGCTTCAGAAAGGTGAAGAAGCAAGCTGTACAACACTGGGATTGTGTGCGCACCTTGCCAACTGATACAAAACAGTACTTTTGCACTCTCCTGACTTTTCCAATCACATGAACATTCGATTGGAAGCTGTTTTGGACAACTTTTCTTTTCTTCCTGCCAAACACTTGGCAGACATCTCTGCAACGTCTAGAACACGATGGGAGATGTTTTCTGTGCTGGCACAGTTTTTCCTAGCCAGACATAGTGGAAAAGCTTTTTGCCGAGATGTAGATGAGAAGAGGCGCTAAAGACGAAGGTAGGATGCTGTCCGGAGCTAAGAGCTGCTCCCGGGCGTCTTTCGGCAGAAGCCACGCTAAGGAGAGCACTGTGTGCAGCACAATCGTCTTTGCGTGAAGAAGCCACTTCTTCGGCTCCGGGAGCCGGAGAGAGCGGCTACTTGGAAAAGGTACAGAAGCAAGCTGTACAACACTGGGATTGTGTGCGCACCTTGCCAACTATTAGAAAACAGTACTTTTGCTCTCTCCTGACTTTTCCAGTCACATGAACATTCGATTGGAAGCTGTTTTGGACAACTTTTCTTTTCTTCCTGCCAAACACTTGGCTGAAATCCGTGCAACGTCTAGAAAACGATGGGAGATGTTTCCTGTGCTGGCACAGATTTTTTGAGCCAGACATAGTGGAAAAGCTTTTTGCCGAGATGTAGATGAGAAGAGGCGCTAAAGACGAAGGTAGGATGCTGTCCGGAGCTAAGAGCCGCTCCCGGGCATCTTTCGGCAGAAGCCGCGCTAAGGAGAGCACTGTGAGCGGCACAATCGTCTTTGCGCGAAGAAGCCGCATCTTCGGCTCCGGGAGTCCGAGAGAGCGGCAGCTTCGGGAAGGTGAAGAAGCAAGCTGTACAACACTGGGATTGTGTGCGCACCGTGCCAACTATTAGAAAACAGTACTTTTGCACTCTCCTGACTTTTCCAAACACATGAATGTTCGATTAGAAGCTCTTTTGGACAACTTTTCTTTTCTTCCTGCCAAACACTTGGCAGAAATCCATGCAACGTCTAGAACACGATGGGCGATGTTTTCTGTGCTGGCACAGTTTTTCCTAGACAGACATAGTGGAAAAGCTTTTTGCCGAGATGTAGATGAGAAGAGGCGCTAAAGACGAAGGTAGGATGCTGTCCGGAGCTAAGAGCCGCTCCCGGGCGTCTTTCGGCAGAAGCCGCGCTAAGGAGAGCACTGTGAGCGGCACAATCGTCTTTGCGCGAAGAAGCCGCTTCTTCGGCTTTGGGAGCCGGGGAGAGCGGCAACTCAGAAAAGGTAAAGAAGCAAGCTGTACAACACTGGGATTTGTGTGCGCACCTTGCCAACTATTAGAAAACAGTACTTTTGCACTCTCCTGACTTTTCCAGTCACATGAACATTCGATTGGAAGCTGTTTTGGACAACTTTTCTTTTCTTCCTGCCAAACACTTGGCAGACATCCGTGCAACGTCTAGAACACGATGGGAGATGTTTTCTGTGCTGGCACAGTTTTTCCTAGCCAGACATAGTGGAAAAGCTTTTTGCTGAGATGTAGATGAGAAGAGACGCTAAAGACGAAGGTAGGATGCTGTCCGGAGCAAAGAGCCGCTCCCGGGCGTCTTTGGGCAGAAGCCGCGCTAAGGAGAGCACTGTG
This sequence comes from Melospiza georgiana, assembly GCF_028018845.1. Classification (NCBI taxonomy): domain Eukaryota; kingdom Metazoa; phylum Chordata; class Aves; order Passeriformes; family Passerellidae; genus Melospiza; species Melospiza georgiana. The sequence continues at coordinate 27,489,812 of NC_080464.1, read as the reverse complement.
AGCGGCACAATCGTCTTTGCGCGAAGAAGCCGCTTCTTCGGCTCCGGGAGCCGGGGAGAGCGGCAGCTTCGGAAAGGTGAAGAAGCAAGCTGTACAACACTGGGATTGTGTGCGCACCTTGCCAACTATTAGAAAACAGTACTTTTGCACGCTCCTGACTTTTCCAATCACATGAATATCCGATTGGAAGCTGTTTTGGACAACTTTTCTTTTCTTCCTGCCAAACACTTGGGAGACATCTCTGCAACTTCTAGAACACGATGGGAGATGATTTCTGTGCTGGCACAGTTTTTCCTAGCCAGACATAGTGGAAAAGCTTTTTGCCGAGATGTAGATGAGAAGAGGCGCTAAAGACGAAGGGAGGATGCTGTCCGGAGCTAAGAGCCGCTCCGGGGCGTCTTTCGGCAGAAGCCGCGCTAAGGAGAGCACGGTGTGCAGCACAATCGTCTTTGCGCGTAGAAGCCACTTCTTCGGCTCCGGGAGCCGGAGAGAGCGGCTACTTGGAAAAGGTACAGAAGCAGGCTGTACAACACTGGGATTGTGTGCGCACCTTGCCAACTATTAGAAAACAGTACTTTTGCACTCTCCTGACTTTTCCAATCACATGAACATTCGATTGGAAGCTGTTTTGGACAACTTTTCTTTTCTTCCTGCCAAACACTTGGCAGAAATACATGCAACGTCTAGAACACGATGGGAGATGTTTTCTGTGATTGCACAGTTTTTCCGAGCCAGACATAGTGGAAAAGCTTTTTGCCGAGATGTTGATGAGAAGAGGCGCTAAAGACGAAGGTAGGATGCTGTCGGGAGCTAAGAGCCGCTCCCGGGCGTCTTTCGGCAGAAGCCGCGCTAAGGAGAGCACTGTGAGCGGCACAATCGTCTTTGCGCGAAGAAGCCGCTTCTTCGGCTCCGGGAGCCGGAGAGAGCGGCAGCTTCAGAAAGGTGAAGAAACAAGCTGTACAACACTGGGATTGTGTGCGCAGCTTGCCAACTATTAGAAAACAGTACTTTTGCACTCTCCTGTCTTTTCCAATCACATGAACATTCGATTGGAAGCTGTTTTGGACAACTTTTCTTTTCTTCCTGCCAAACACTTGGCAGACATCTCTGCAACTTCTAGAACACGATGGGAGATGTTTTCTGTGCTGGCACAGTTTTTCCTAGCCAGACATAGTGGAAAAGCTTTTTGCCGAGATGTTGATGAGAAGAGGCGCTAAAGACGAAGGTAGGATGCTGTCCGGAGCTAAGAGCCGTTCCCGGGCGTCTTTCGGCAGAAGCCGCGCTAAGGAGAGCACTGTGAGCGGCACAATCGTCTTTGCGTGAAGAAGCCGCTTCTTCGGCTCCGAAAGCTGGGGAGAGCCGCAGCTTCCGAAAGGTTAAGAAGCAAGCTGTACAACACTGGGATTGTGTGCGCACCTTGCCAACTATTAGAAAACAGTACTTTTGCTCTCTCCTGACTTTTCCAATCACATGAATGTTCGATTAGAAGCTCCTTTGGACAACTTTTCTTTTCTCCCTGCCAAACACTTGGCAGACATCCGTGCAACGTCTAGAACACGATGGGCGATGTTTTCTGTGCTGGCACAGTTTTTCCTAGCCAGACATAGTGGAAAAGCTTTTTGCCGAGATGTAGATGAGAAGAGGCGCTAAAGACGAAGGTAGGATGCTGTCCGGAGCTAAGAGCCGCTCCCGGGCGTCTTTCGGCAGAAGCCGCGCTAAGGAGAGCACTGTGAGCGGCACAATCGTCTTTGCGCGAAGAAGCCGCTTCTTCGGCTCCGGGAGCCGGGGAGAGCGGCAACTCGGAAAAGGTAAAGAAGCAAGCTGTACAACACTGGGATTTGTGTGCGCACCTTGCCAACTATTAGAAAACAGTACTTTTGCACTCTCCTGACTTTTCCAGTCACATGAACATTCGATTGGAAGCTGTTTTGGACAACTTTTCTTTTCTTCCTGCCAAACACTTGGCAGACATCCGTGCAACGTCTAGAACACGATGGGAGATGTTTTCTGTGCTGGCACAGTTTTTCCTAGCCAGACATAGTGGAAAAGCTTTTTGCTGAGATGTAGATGAGAAGAGACGCTAAAGACGAAGGTAGGATGCTGTCCGGAGCTAAGAGCCGCTCCCGGGCGTCTTTCGGCAGAAGCCGCGCTAAGGAGAGCACTGTGAGCGACACAATCGTCTTTGCGCGAAGAAGCCGCTTCTTCGGCTCCGAAAGCTGGGGAGAGCCGCAGCTTCCGAAAGGTGAAGAAGCAAGCTGTGCAACACTGGGATTGTGTGCGCACCTTGCCAACTATTAGAAAACAGTACTTTTGCACTCTCCTGACTTTTCCAGTCACATGAACATTCGATTGGAAGCTGTTTTGGACAACTTTTCTTTTCTTCCTGCCAAACACTTGGCAGACATCCGTGCACAGTCTAGAACACGATGGGAGATGTTTTCTGTGCTGGCACAGTTTTTCCTAGCCAGACATAGTGGAAAAGCTTTTTGCTGAGATGTAGATGAGAAGAGGCGCTAAAGACGAAGGTAGGATGCTGTCCGGAGCAAAGAGCCGCTCCCGGGCGTCTTTCGGCAGAAGCCGCGCTAAGGAGAGCACTGTGAGCGGCACAATCGTCTTTGCGCGAAGAAGCCGCTTCTTCGGCTCCGGGAGCCGGGGAGAGCGGCAGCTTCGGAAAGGTGAAGAAGCAAGCTGTACAACACTGGGATTGTGTGCGCACCTTGCCAACTATTAGAAAACAGTACTTTTGCACGCTCCTGACTTTTCCAATCACATGAACATTCGATTGGAAGCTGTTTTGGACAACTTTTCTTTTCTTCCTGCCAAACACTTGGCAGACATCTCTGCAACGTCTAGAACACGATGGGAGATGTTTTCTGTGCTGGCACAGTTTTTCCTAGCCAGACATAGTGGAAAAGCTTTTTGCCGAGATGTAGATGAGAAGAGGCGCTAAAGACGAAGGTAGGATGCTGTCCGGAGCTAAGAGCTGCTCCCGGGCGTCTTTCGGCAGAAGCCGCGCTAAGGAGAGCACTGTGTGCAGCACAATCGTCTTTGCGTGAAGAAGCCACTTCTTCGGCTCCGGGAGCCGGAGAGAGCGGCTACTTGGAAAAGGTACAGAAGCAAGCTGTACAACACTGGGATTGTGTGCGCACCTTGCCAACTATTAGAAAACAGTATATTTTGCACTCTCCTGACTTTTCCAGTCACATGAACATTCGATTGGAAGCTGTTTTGGACAACTTTTCTTTTCTTCCTGCCAAACACTTGGCAGACATCTCTGCAACTTCTAGAACACGATGGGAGATGTTTTCTGTGCTGGCACAGTTTTTCCTAGCCAGACATAGTGGAAAAGCTTTTTGCCGAGATGTTGATGAGAAGAGGCGCTAAAGACGAAGGTAGGATGCTGTCCGGAGCTAAGAGCCGCTCCCGGGCGTCTTTCGGCAGAAGCCGCGCTAAGGAGAGCACTGTGAGCGGCACAATCGTCTTTGCGTGAAGAAGCCGCTTCTTCGGCTCCGAAAGCTGGGGAGAGCCGCAGCTTCCGAAAGGTGAAGACGCAAGCTGTACAACACTGGGATTGTGTGCGCACCTTGCCAACTATTAGAAAACACTACTTTTGCACTCTCCTGACTTTTCCAGTCACATGAACATTCGATTGGAAGCTGTTTTGGACAACTTTTCTTTTCTTCCTGCCAAACACTTGGCAGACATCCGTGCAACGTCTAGAACACGATGGGAGATGTTTTCTGTGCTGGCACAGTTTTTCCTAGCCAGACATAGTGGAAAAGCTTTTTGCTGAGATGTAGATGAGAAGAGACGCTAAAGACGAAGGTAGGATGCTGTCCGGAGATAAGAGCCGCTCCCGGGCGTCTTTCGGCAGAAGCCGCGCTAAGGAGAGTACTGTGAGCGACACAATCGTCTTTGCGCGAAGAAGCCGCTTCTTCGGCTCCGAAAGCTGGGGAGAGCCGCAGCTTCCGAAAGGTGAAGAAGCAAGCTGTACAACACTGGGATTGTGTGCGCACCTTGCCAACTATTAGAAAACAGTACTTTTGCACTCTCCTGACTTTTCCAATCACATGAATGTTCGATTGGAAGCTCTTTTGGACAACTTTTCTTTTCTCCTTGCCAAACACTTGGCAGACATCCGTGCAACATCTAGAACACGATGGGAGATGTTTTCTGTGCTGGCACAGTTTTTCCTAGCCAGACATAGTGGAAAAGCTTTTTGCCGAGATGAAGATGAGAAGAGGCGCTAAAGACGAAGGTAGGATGCTGTCCGGAGCTAAGAGCCGTTCCCGGGCGTCTTTCGGCAGAAGCCGCGCTAAGGAGAGCACTGTGAGCGGCACAATCGTCTTTGCGCGAAGAAGCCGCTTCTTCGGCTCCGGGAGCCGGAGAGAGCGGCAGCTTCAGAAAGGTGAAGAAACAAGCTGTACAACACTGGGATTGTGTGCGCACCTTGCCAACTATTAGAAAACAGTACTTTTGCACTCTCCTGTCTTTTCCAATCACATGAACATTCGATTGGAAGCTGTTTTGGACAACTTTTCTTTTCTTCCTGCCAAACACTTGGCAGACATCTCTGCAACGTCTAGAACACGATGGGAGATGTTTTCTGTGCTGGCACAGTTTTTCCTAGCCAGACATAGTGGAAAAGCTTTTTGCCGAGATGCAGATGAGAAGAGGCGCTAAAGACGAAGGTAGGATGCTGTCCGGAGCTAAGAGCCGCTCCGGGGCGTCTTTCGGCAGAAACCGCGCTAAGGAGAGCACTGTGTGCAGCACAATCGTCTTTGCGTGAAGAAGCCACTTCTTCGGCTCCGGGAGCCGGGGAGAGCGGCAGCTTCGGAAAGGTGAAGAAGCAAGCTGTACAACACTGGGATTGTGTGCGCACCTTGCCAACTATTAGAAAACAGTACTTTTGCACGCTCCTGACTTTTCCAATCACATGAACATTCGATTGGAAGCTGTTTTGGACAACTTTTCTTTTCTTCCTGCCAAACACTTGGCAGACATCTCTGCAACGTCTAGAACACGATGGGAGATGTTTTCTGTGCTGGCACAGTTTTTCCTAGCCAGACATAGTGGAAAAGCTTTTTGCCGAGATGTAGATGAGAAGAGGCGCTAAAGACGAAGGTAGGATGCTGTCCGGAGCTAAGAGCTGCTCCCGGGCGTCTTTCGGCAGAAGCCGCGCTAAGGAGAGCACTGTGTGCAGCACAATCGTCTTTGCGTGAAGAAGCCACTTCTTCGGCTCCGGGAGCCGGAGAGAGCGGCTACTTGGAAAAGGTACAGAAGCAAGCTGTACAACACTGGGATTGTGTGCGCACCTTGCCAACTATTAGAAAACAGTATATTTTGCACTCTCCTGACTTTTCCAGTCACATGAACATTCGATTGGAAGCTGTTTTGGACAACTTTTCTTTTCTTCCTGCCAAACACTTGGCAGACATCTCTGCAACTTCTAGAACACGATGGGAGATGTTTTCTGTGCTGGCACAGTTTTTCCTAGCCAGACATAGTGGAAAAGCTTTTTGCCGAGATGTTGATGAGAAGAGGCGCTAAAGACGAAGGTAGGATGCTGTCCGGAGCTAAGAGCCGCTCCCGGGAGTCTTTCGGCAGAAGCCGCGCTAAGGAGAGCACTGTGAGCGGCACAATCGTCTTTGCGTGAAGAAGCCGCTTCTTCGGCTCAGAAAGCTGGGGAGAGCCGCAGCTTCCGAAAGGTGAAGAAGCAAGCTGTACAACACTGGGATTGTGTGCGCACCTTGCCAACTATTAGAAAACAGTATATTTTGCACTCTCCTGACTTTTCCAGTCACATGAACATTCGATTGGAAGCTGTTTTGGACAACTTTTCTTTTCTTCCTGCCAAACACTTGGCAGACATCTCTGCAACTTCTAGAACACGATGGGAGATGTTTTCTGTGCTGGCACAGTTTTTCCTAGCCAGACATAGTGGAAAAGCTTTTTGCCGAGATGTTGATGAGAAGAGGCGCTAAAGACGAAGGTAGGATGCTGTCCGGAGCTAAGAGCCGCTCCCGGGCGTCTTTCGGCAGAAGCCGCGCTAAGGAGAGCACTGTGAGCGGCACAATCGTCTTTGCGTGAAGAAGCCGCTTCTTCGGCTCCGAAAGCTGGGGAGAGCCGCAGCTTCCGAAAGGTGAAGAAGCAAGCTGTACAACACTGGGATTGTGTGCGCACCTTGCCAACTATTAGAAAACACTACTTTTGCACTCTCCTGACTTTTCCAGTCACATGAACATTCGATTGGAAGCTGTTTTGGACAACTTTTCTTTTCTTCCTGCCAAACACTTGGCAGACATCCGTGCAACGTCTAGAACACGATGAGAGATGTTTTCTGTGCTGGCACAGTTTTTCCTAGCCAGACATAGTGGAAAAGCTTTTTGCTGAGATGTAGATGAGAAGAGACGCTAAAGACGAAGGTAGGATGCTGTCCGGAGATAAGAGCCGCTCCCGGGCGTCTTTCGGCAGAAGCCGCGCTAAGGAGAGTACTGTGAGCGACACAATCGTCTTTGCGCGAAGAAGCCGCTTCTTCGGCTCCGAAAGCTGGGGAGAGCCGCAGCTTCCGAAAGGTGAAGAAGCAAGCTGTACAACACTGGGATTGTGTGCGCACCTTGCCAACTATTAGAAAACAGTACTTTTGCACTCTCCTGACTTTTCCAATCACATGAATGTTCGATTGGAAGCTCTTTTGGACAACTTTTCTTTTCTCCTTGCCAAACACTTGGCAGACATCCGTGCAACATCTAGAACACGATGGGAGATGTTTTCTGTGCTGGCACAGTTTTTCCTAGCCAGACATAGTGGAAAAGCTTTTTGCCGAGATGAAGATGAGAAGAGGCGCTAAAGACGAAGGTAGGATGCTGTCCGGAGCTAAGAGCCGCTCCCGGGCGTCTTTCGGCAGAAGCCGCGCTAAGGAGAGCACTGTGAGCGGCACAATCGTCTTTGCGCGAAGAAGCCGCTTCTTCGGCTCCGGGAGCCGGAGAGAGCGGCAGCTTCAGAAAGGTGAAGAAACAAGCTGTACAACACTGGGATTGTGTGCGCACCTTGCCAACTATTAGAAAACAGTACTTTTGCACTCTCCTGTCTTTTCCAATCACATGAACATTCGATTGGAAGCTGTTTTGGACAACTTTTCTTTTCTTCCTGCCAAACACTTGGCAGACATCTCTGCAACGTCTAGAACACGATGGGAGATGTTTTCTGTGCTGGCACAGTTTTTCCTAGCCAGACATAGTGGAAAAGCTTTTTGCCGAGATGCAGATGAGAAGAGGCGCTAAAGACGAAGGTAGGATGCTGTCCGGAGCTAAGAGCCGCTCCGGGGCGTCTTTCGGCAGAAACCGCGCTAAGGAGAGCACTGTGTGCAGCACAATCGTCTTTGCGTGAAGAAGCCACTTCTTCGGCTCCGGGAGCCGGAGAGAGCGGCTACTTGGAAAAGGTACAGAAGCAAGCTGTACAACACTGGGATTGTGTGCGCACCTTGCCAACTATTAGAAAACAGTACTTTTGCACTCTCCTGACTTTTCCAGTCACATGAACATTCGATTGGAAGCTGTTTTGGACAACTTTTCTTTTCTTTCTGCCAAAAACTTGGCAGAAATCCGTGCAACGTCTAGAACACGATGGGAGATGTTTTCTGTGCTGGCACAGTTTTTCCTAGCCAGACATAGTGGAAAAGCTTTTTGCCGAGATGTAGATGAGAAGAGGCGCTAAAGACGAAGGTAGGATGCTGTCCGGAGCAAAGAGCCGCTCCCGGGCGTCTTTCGGCAGAAGCCGCGCTAAGGAGAGCACTGTGAGCGGCACATTCGTCTTTGCGCGAAGAAGCCGCTTCTTCGGCTCCGGGAGCCGGGGAGAGCGGCAGCTTCAGAAAGGTGAAGAAACAAGCTGTACAACACTGGGATTGTGTGCGCACCTTGCCAACTATTAGAAAACAGTACTTTTGCACTCTCCTGTCTTTTCCAATCACATGAACATTCGATTGGAAGCTGTTTTGGGCAACTTTTCTTTTCTTCCTGCCAAACACTTGGCAGACATCTCTGCAACGTCTAGAACACGATGGGAGATGTTTTCCGTGCTGGCACATTTTTTCCTAGCCAGATAGTGGAAAAGCTTTTTGCCGAGATGTAGATGAGAAGAGGCGCTAAAGACGAAGGTAGGATGCTGTCCGGAGCTAAGAGCCGCTCCCGGGCGTCTTTCGGCAGAAGCCGCGCTAAGGAGAGCACTGTGAGCGGCACAATCGTCTTTGCGCGAAGAAGCCGCTTCTTCGGCTCCGGGAGCCGGAGAGAGCGGCAGCTTCAGAAAGGTGAAGAAGCAAGCTGTACAACACTGGGATTGTGTGCGCACCTTGCCAACTATTAGAAAACAGTACTTTTGCACTCTCCTGACTTTTCCAATCACATGAATATCCGATTGGAAGCTGTTTTGGACAACTTTTCTTTTCTTCCTGCCAAAAACTTGGGAGACATCTCTGCAACTTCTAGAACACGATGGGAGATGTTTTCTGTGCTGGCACAGTTTTTCCTAGCCAGACATAGTGGAAAAGCTTTTTGCTGAGATGTAGATAAGAAGAGACGCTAAAGACGAAGGTAGGATGCTGTCCGGAGCTAAGAGCCGCTCTCGGGCGTCTTTCGGCAGAAGCCGCGCTAAGGAGAGCACTGTGTGCAGCACAATCGTCTTTGCGCGAAGAAGCCACTTCTTCGGCTCCGGGAGCCAGAGAGAGCGACTACTTGGAAAAGGTACAGAAGCAAGCTGTACAACACTGGGATTGTGTGCGCACCTTGCCAACTATTAGAAAACAGTACTTTTGCACTCTCGTGACTTTTACAGTCACATGAACATTCGATTGGAAGCTGTTTTGGAAAACTTTTCTTTTCTTCCTGCCAAACACTTGGCAGACATCCGTGCAACGTCTAGAACACGATGGGAGATGTTTTCTGTGCTGGCACAGTTTTTCCTAGCCAGACATAGTGGAAAAGCTTTTTGCTGAGATGTAGATGAGAAGAGGCGCTAAAGACGAAGGTAGGATGCTGTCCGGAGCTAAGAGCCGCTCCGGGGCGTCTTTCGGCAGAAGCCGCGCTAAGGAGAGCACTGTGAGCGGCACAATCGTCTTTGCGCGAAGAAGCCGCTTCTTCGGCTCCGGGAGCCGGGGAGAGCGGCAACTCGGAAAAGGTAAAGAAGCAAGCTGTACAACACTGGGATTGTGTGCGCACCTTGCCAACTATTAGAAAACAGTACCTTTGCACTCCCCTGACTTTTCCAATCACATGAACATTCGATTGGAAGCTGTTTTGGACAACTTTTCTTTTCTTCCTGCCAAACACTTGGCAGACATCTCTGCAACTTCTAGAACACGATGGGAGATGTTTCCTGTGCTGGCACAGTTTTTCCTAGCCAGACATAGTGGAAAAGCTTTTTGCCGAGATGTAGATGAGAAGAGGCGCTAAAGACGAAGGTAGGATGCTGTCCGGAGCTAAGAGCCGCTCCGGGGCGTCTTTCGGCAGAAGCCGCGCTAAGGAGAGCACTGTGAGCGGCACAATCGTCTTTGCGCGAAGAAGCCGCTTCTTTGGCTCCGGGAGCCAGAGAGAGCCGCAGCTTCGGAAAGGTAAAGAAGCAAGCTGTACAACACTGGGATTGTGTGCGCACCTTGCCAACTATTAGAAAACAGTACTTTTGCACTTTACTGACTTTTCCAGTCACATGAACATTCGATTGGAAGCTGTTTTGGACAACTTTTCTTTTCTTCCTGCCAAACACTTGGCAGACATCCGTGCAACGTCTAGAACAAGATGGGAGATGTTTTCTGTGCTGGCACAGTTTTTCCTAGCCAGACATAGTGGAAAAGCTTTTTGCTGAGATGTAGATGAGAAGAGACGCTAAAGACGAAGGTAGGATGCTGTCCGGAGCTAAGAGCCGCTCCCGGGCGTCTTTCGGCAGAAGCCGCGCTAAGGAGAGTACTGGGAGCGACACAATCGTCTTTGCGCGAAGAAGCCGCTTCTTCGGCTCCGAAAGCCGGGGAGAGCCGCAGCTTCCAAAAGGTGAAGAAGCAAGCTGTACAACACTGGGATTGTGTGCGCACCTTGCCAACTATTAGAAAACAGTACTTTTGCACTCTCCTGACTTTTCCAGTCACATGAACATTCGATTGGAAGCTGTTTTGGACAACTTTTCTTTTCTTCCTGCCAAACACTTGGCAGAAATCCGTGCAACGTCTAGAATACGATGGGAGATGTTTCCTGTGCTGGCACAGTTTTTCCGAGCCAGACATAGTGGAAAAGCTTTTTGCCGAGATGTAGATGAGAAGAGGCGCTAAAGACGAAGGTAGGATGCTGTCCGGAGCTAAGAGCCGCTCCCGGGCATCTTTCGGCAGAAGCCGCGCTAAGGAGAGCACTGTGAGCGGCACAATCGTCTTTGCGCGAAGAAGCCGCTTCTTCGGCTCCGGGGGCCGGAGAGAGCGGCAGATTCAGAAAGGTGAAGAAGCAAGCTGTACAACACTGGGATTGTGTGCGCACCGTGCCAACTATTAGAAAAAAGTACTTTTGCACTCTCCTGACTTTTCCAATCACATGAACGTTCGATTGGAAGCTGTTTTGGACAACTTTTCTTTTCTCCCTGCCAAACACTTGGCAGACATCCGTGCAATGTCTAGAACACGATGGGAGATGTTTTCTGTGCTGGCACAGTTTTTCCTAGCCAGACATAGTGGAAAAGCATTTGCCGAGATGTAGATGAGAAGAGGCGCTAAAGACGAAGGTAGGATGCTGTCCGGAGCTAAGAGCCGCTCCGGGGCGTCTTTCGGCAGAAGCCGCGCAAAGGAGAGCACTGTGAGCGGCACAATCGTCTTTGCGCGAAGAAGCCGCTTCTTCGGCTCCGGGAGCCGGGGAGAGCGGCAACTCGGAAAAGGTAAAGAAGCAAGCTGTACAACACTGGGATTGTGTGCGCACCTTGCCAACTGATAGAAAACAGTACTTTTGCACTCTCCTGTCTTTTCCAGTCACATGAACGTTCGATTGGAAGCTGTTTTGGACAACTTTTCTTTTCTTCCTCCGAAACACTTGGCAGACATCTCTGCAACTTCTAGAACACGATGGGAGATGTTTTCTGTGCTGGCACAGTTTTTCCTAGCCAGACATAGTGGAAAAGCTTTTTGCCGAGATGTAGATGAGAAGAGGCGCTAAAGACGAAGGTAGGATGCTGTCCGGAGCTAAGAGCCGCTCCCGGGCGTCTTTCGGCAGAAGCCGCGCTAAGGAGAGCACTGTGAGCGGCACAATCGTCTTTGCGCGAAGAAGCCACTTCTTCGGCTCTGGGAGCCAGAGAGAGCCGCAGCTTCGGAAAGGTAAAGAAGCAAGCTGTACAACACTGGGATTGTGTGCGCACCTTGCCAACTATTAGAAAACAGTACTTTTGCACTTTCCTGACTTTTCCAGTCACATGAACATTCGATTGGAAGCTGTTTTGGACAACTTTTTTTTTCTTCCTGCCAAACACTTGGCAGACATCCGTGCAACGTCTAGAACACGATGGGAGATGTTTTCTGTGCTGGCACAGTTTTTCCTAGCCAGACATAGTGGAAAAGCTTTTTGCTGAGATGTAGATGAGAAGAGGCGCTAAAGACGAAGGTAGGATGCTGTCCGGAGCTAAGAGCCGTTCCCGGGCGTCTTTCGGCAGAAGCCGCGCTAAGGAGAGCACTGTGAGCGGCACAATCGTCTTTGCGCGAAGAAGCCGCTTCTTCGGCTCCGGGAGCCGGAGAGAGTGGCAGCTTCAGAAAGGTGAAGAAACAAGCTGTACAACACTGGGATTGTGTGCGCACCTTGCCAACTATTAGAAAACAGTACTTTTGCACTCTCCTGTCTTTTCCAATCACATGAACATTCGATTGGAAGCTGTTTTGGACAACTTTTCTTTTCTTCCTGCCAAACACTTGGCAGACATCCGTGCAACGTCTAGAACACGATGGGAGATGTTTTCTGTGCTGGCACAGTTTTTCTTAGCCAGACATAGTAGAAAAGCTTTTTGCCGAGATGTAGATGAGAAGAGGCGCTAAAGACGAAGGTAGGATGCTGTCCGGAGCTAAGAGCCGCTCCCGGGCGTCTTTCGGCAGAAGCCGCGCTAAGGAGAGCACTGTGAGCGGCACAATCGTCTTTGCGCGAAGAAGCCGCTTCCTCGGCTCCGGGAGCCGGAGGGAGCGGCAGATTCGGAAAGGTGAAGAAGCAAGCTGTACAACACTGGGATTGTGTGCGCACCTTGCCAACTGATAGAAAAGAGTACCTTTGCACTCTCCTGACTTTTCCAATCACATGAACATTCGATTGGAAGCTGTTTTGGACAACTTTTCTTTTCTTCCTGCCAAACACTTGGCAGACATCTCTGCAACTTCTAGAACACGATGGGAGATGTTTTCTGTGCTGGCACAGTTTTTCCTAGCCAGACATAGTGGAAAAGCTTTTTGCCGAGATGTAGATGAGAAGAGGCGCTAAAGACGAAGGTAGGATGCTGTCCGGAGCTAAGAGCCGCTCCCGGGCGTCTTTCGGCAGAAGCCGCGCTAAGGAGAGTACAGGGAGCGACACAATCGTCTTTGCGCGAAGAAGCCGCTTCTTCGGCTCCGAAAGCCGGGGAGAGCCGCAGCTTCCGAAAGGTGAAGAAGCAAGCTGTACAACACTGGGATTGTGTGCGCACCTTGCCAACTATTAGAAAACAGTACTTTTGCACTCTCCTGACTTTTCCAGTCACATGAACATTCGATTGGAAGCTGTTTTGGACAACTTTTCTTTTCTTCCTGCCAAACACTTGGCAGAAATCCGTGCAACGTCTAGAATACGATGGGAGATGTTTCCTGTGCTGGCACAGTTTTTCCGAGCCAGACATAGTGGAAAAGCTTTTTGCTGAGATGTAGATGAGAAGAGGCGCTAAAGACGAAGGTAGGATGCTGTCCGGAGCTAAGAGCTGCTCCCGGGCGTCTTTCGGCAGAAGCCGCGCTAAGGAGAGCACTGTGAGCGGCACAATCGTCTTTGCATGAAGAAGCCGCTTCTTCGGCTCCGGGAGCCGGGGAGAGCGGCAACTCGGAAAAGGTAAAGAAGCAAGCTGTACAACACTGGGATTGTGTGCGCACCTTGCCAACTATTAGAAAACAGTACTTTTGAACTCTCCCGACTTTTCCAGTCACATGAACATTCGATTGGAAGCTGTTTTGGACAACTTTTCTTTTCTTCCCGCCAAACACTTGGCAGAAATACATGCAACGTCTAGAACACGATGGGAGATGTTTTCTGTGCTTGCACAGTTTTTCCGAGCCAGACATAGTGGAAAAGCTTTTTGCCGAGATGTTGATGAGAAGAGGCGCTAAAGACGAAGGTAGGATGCTGTCCGGAGCTAAGAGCCGCTCCCGGGCGTCTTTCGGCAGAAGCCGCGCTAAGGAGAGCACTGTGAGCGGCAGAATCGTCTTTGCGTGAAGAAGCCGCTTCTTCGGCTCCGGGAGCCGGGGAGAGCGGCAACTCGGAAAAGGTAAAGAAGCAAGCTGTACAACACTGGGATTGTGTGCGCACCTTGCCAACTATTAGAAAACAGTACTTTTGCACTCTCCTGACTTTTCCAGTCACATGAACATTCGATTGGAAGCTGTTTTGGACAACTTTTCTTTTCTTCCTGCCAAACACTTGGCAGACATCCGTGCAATGTCTAGAACACGATGGGAGATGTTTTCTGTGCTGGCACAGTTTTTCCTAGCCAGACACAGTGGAAAAGCTTTTTGCCGAGATGTAGATGAGAAGAGGCGCTAAAGACGAAGGTAGGATGCTGTCCGGAGCAAAGAGCCGCTCCCGGGCGTCTTTCGGCAGAAGCCGCGCTAAGGAGAGCACTGTGAGCGGCACAATCGTCTTTGCGCGAAGAAGCCGCTTCCTCGGCTCCGAAAGCCGGAGAGAGCGGCAGATTCAGAAAGGTGAAGAAGCAAGCTGTACAACACTGGGATTGTGTGCGCACCTTGCCAACTGATAGAAAAGAGTACCTTTGCACTCTCCTGACTTTTCCAATCACATGAACATTCGATTGGAAGCTGTTTTGGACAACTTTTCTTTTCTTCCTGCCAAACACTTGGCAGACATCTCTGCAACTTCTAGAACACGATGGGAGATGTTTTCTGTGCTGGCACAGTTTTTCCTAGCCAGACATAGTGGAAAAGCTTTTTGCCGAGATGTAGATGAGAAGAGGCGCTAAAGACGAAGGTAGGATGCTGTCCGGAGCTAAGAGCCGCTCCCGGGCGTCTTTCGGCAGAAGCCGCGCTAAGGAGAGTACTGGGAGCGACACAATCGTCTTTGCGCGAAGAAGCCGCTTCTTCGGCTCCGAAAGCCGGGGAGAGCCGCAGCTTCCAAAAGGTGAAGAAGCAAGCTGTACAACACTGGGATTGTGTGCGCACCTTGCCAACTATTAGAAAACAGTACTTTTGCACTCTCCTGACTTTTCCAGTCACATGAACATTCGATTGGAAGCTGTTTTGGACAACTTTTCTTTTCTCCCTGCCAAACACTTGGCAGACATCCGTGCAATGTCTAGAACACGATGGGAGATGTTTTCTGTGCTGGCACAGTTTTTCCTAGCCAGACATAGTGGAAAAGCATTTGCCGAGATGTAGATGAGAAGAGGCGCTAAAGACGAAGGTAGGATGCTGTCCGGAGCTAAGAGCCGCTCCGGGGCGTCTTTCGGCAGAAGCCGCGCAAAGGAGAGCACTGTGAGCGGCACAATCGTCTTTGCGCGAAGAAGCCGCTTCTTCGGCTCCGGGAGCCGGGGAGAGCGGCAACTCGGAAAAGGTAAAGAAGCAAGCTGTACAACACTGGGATTGTGTGCGCACCTTGCCAACTGATAGAAAACAGTACTTTTGCACTCTCCTGTCTTTTCCAGTCACATGAACATTCGATTGGAAGCTGTTTTGGACAACTTTTCTTTTCTTCCTCCCAAACACTTGGCAGACATCTCTGCAACTTCTAGAACACGATGGGAGATGTTTTCTGTGCTGGCACAGTTTTTCCTAGCCAGACATAGTGGAAAAGCTTTTTGCCGAGATGTAGATGAGAAGAGGCGCTAAAGACGAAGGTAGGATGCTGTCCGGAGCTAAGAGCCGCTCCCGGGCGTCTTTCGACAGAAGCCGCGCTAAGGAGAGCACTGTGAGCGGCACAATCGTCTTTGCGCGAAGAAGCCGCTTCTTCGGCTCCGGGAGCCGGAGAGAGCGGCAGCTTCAGAAAGGTGAAGAAACAAGCTGTACAACACTGGGATTGTGTGCGCACCTCGCCAACTTTTAGAAAACAGTCCTTTTGCACTCTCCTGTCTTTTCCAATCACATGAACATTCGATTGGAAGCTGTTTTGGACAACTTTTCTTTTCTTCCTGCCAAACACTTGGCAGACATCTCTGCAACGTCTAGAACACGATGGGAGATGTTTTCTGTGCTGGCACAGTTTTTCCTAGCCAGATAGTGGAAAAGCTTTTTGCCGAGATGTAGATGAGAAGAGGCGCTAAAGACGAAGGTAGGATGCTGTCCGGAGCTAAGAGCCGCTCCCGGGCGTCTTTCGGCAGAAGCCGCGCTAAGGAGAGCACTGTGAGCGGCACAATCGTCTTTGCGCGAAGAAGCCGCTTCCTCGGCTCCGAAAGCCGGAGAGAGCCGCAGCTTCGGAAAGGTAAAGAAGCAAGCTGTACAACACTGGGATTGTGTGCGCACCTTGCCAACTATTAGAAAACAGTACTTTTGCACTTTCCTGACTTTTCCAGTCACATGAACATTCGATTGGAAGCTGTTTTGGACAACTTTTTTTTTCTTCCTGCCAAACACTTGGCAGACATCCGTGCAACGTCTAGAACACGATGGGAGATGTTTTCTGTGCTGGCACAGTTTTTCTTAACCAGACATAGTGGAAAAGCTTTTTGCTGAGATGTAGATGAGAAGAGGCGCTAAAGACGAAGGTAGGATGCTGTCCGGAGCTAAGAGCTGCTCCCGGGCGTCTTTCGGCAGAAGCCGCGCTAAGGAGAGCACTGTGAGCGGCACAATCGTCTTTGCGCGAAGAAGCCGCTTCTTCGGCTCCGGGAGCCGGAGAGAGCGGCAGCTTCAGAAAGGTGAAGAAGCAAGCTGTACAACACTGGGATTGTGTGCGCACCTTGCCAACTGATAGAAAACAGTTCCTTTGCACTCTCCTGACTTTTCCAATCACGTGGACATTCGATTGGAAGCTGTTTTGGACAACTTTTCTTTTCTTCCTGCCAAACACTTGGCAGACATCTCTGCAACTTCTAGAACACGATGGGAGATGTTTTCTGTGCTGGCACAGTTTTTCCTAGCCAGACATAGTGGAAAAGCTTTTTGCCGAGATGTAGATGAGAAGAGGCGCTAAAGACGAAGGTAGGATGCTGTCCGGAGCTAAGAGCCGCTCCGGGGCGTCTTTCGGCAGAAGCCGCGCTAAGGAGAGCACTGTGAGCGGCACAATCGTCTTTGCGCGAAGAAGCCGCTTCTTCGGCTCCGGGAGCCAGAGAGAGCCGCAGCTTCTGAAAGGTAAAGAAGCAAGCTGTACAACACTGGGATTGTGTGCGCACCTTGCCAACTATTAGAAAACAGTACTTTTGCACTTTCCTGACTTTTCCAGTCACATGAACATTCGATTGGAAGCTGTTTTGGACAACTTTTTTTTTCTTCCTGCCAAACACTTGGCAGACATCCGTGCAACGTCTAGAACACGATGGGAGATGTTTTCTGTGCTGGCACAGTTTTTCCTAGCCAGACATAGTGGAAAAGCTTTTTGCTGAGATGTAGATGAGAAGAGGCGCTAAAGACGAAGGTAGGATGCTGTCCGGAGCTAAGAGCCGTTCCCGGGCGTCTTTCAGCAGAAGCCGTGCTAAGGAGAGCACTGTGAGCGGCACAATCGTCTTTGCGCGAAGAAGCCGCTTCTTCGGCTCCGGGAGCCGGAGAGAGCGGCAGCTTCAGAAAGGTGAAGAAACAAGCTGTACAACACTGGGATTGTGTGCGCACCTTGCCAACTATTAGAAAACAGTACTTTTGCACTCTCCTGTCTTTTCCAATCACATGAACATTCGATTGGAAGCTGTTTTGGACAACTTTTTTTTTCTTCCTGCCAAACACTTGGCAGACATCCGTGCAACGTCTAGAACACGATGGGAGATGTTTTCTGTGCTGGCACAGTTTTTCCTAGCCAGACATAGTGGAAAAGCTTTTTGCTGAGATGTAGATGAGAAGAGGCGCTAAAGACGAAGGTAGGATGCTGTCCGGAGCTAAGAGCCGTTCCCGGGCGTCTTTCGGCAGAAGCCGCGCAAAGGAGAGCACTGTGAGCGGCACAATCGTCTTTGCGCGAAGAAGCCGCTTCTTCGGCTCCGGGAGCCGGAGAGAGCGACAGCTTCAGAAAGGTGAAGAAACAAGCTGTACAACACTGGGATTGTGTGCGCACCTTGCCAACTATTAGAAAACAGTGCTTTTGCACTCTCCTGTCTTTTCCAATCACATGAACATTCGATTGGAAGCTGTTTTGGACAACTTTTCTTTTCTTCCTGCCAAACACTTGGCAGACATCCGTGCAACGTCTAGAACACGATGGGAGATGTTTTCTGTGCTGGCACAGTTTTTCCTAGCCAGACATAGTGGAAAAGCTTTTTGCTGAAATGTAGATGAGAAGAGGCGCTAAAGACGAAGGTAGGATGCTGTCCGGAGCTAAGAGCCGCTCCGGGGCGTCTTTCGGCAGAAGCCGCGCTAAGGAGAGCACTGTGAGCGGCACAATCGTCTTTGCGCGAAGAAGCCGCTTCTTCGGCTCCGGGAGCCGGGGAGAGCGGCAGCTTCGGGAAGGTGAAGAAGCAAGCTGTACAACACTGGGATTGTGTGCGCACCTTGCCAACTATTAGAAAACAGTACTTTTGCACTCTCCTGTCTTTTCCAGTCACATGAACATTCGATTGGAAGCTGTTTTGGACAACTTTTCTTTTCTTCCTCCCAAACACTTGGCAGACATCTCTGCAACTTCTAGAACACGATGGGAGATGTTTTCTGTGCTGGCACAGTTTTTCCTAGCCAGACATAGTGGAAAAGCTTTTTGCCGAGATGTAGATGAGAAGAGGCGCTAAAGACGAAGGTAGGATGCTGTCCGGAGCTAAGAGCCGCTCCCGGGCGTCTTTCGACAGAAGCCGCGCTAAGGAGAGCACTGTGAGCGGCACAATCGTCTTTGCGCGAAGAAGCCGCTTCTTCGGCTCCGGGAGCCGGAGAGAGCGGCAGCTTCAGAAAGGTGAAGAAACAAGCTGTACAACACTGGGATTGTGTGCGCACCTCGCCAACTATTAGAAAACAGTCCTTTTGCACTCTCCTGTCTTTTCCAATCACATGAACATTCGATTGGAAGCTGTTTTGGACAACTTTTCTTTTCTTCCTGCCAAACACTTGGCAGACATCTCTGCAACGTCTAGAACACGATGGGAGATGTTTTCTGTGCTGGCACAGTTTTTCCTAGCCAGATAGTGGAAAAGCTTTTTGCCGAGATGTAGATGAGAAGAGGCGCTAAAGACGAAGGTAGGATGCTGTCCGGAGCTAAGAGCCGCTCCCGGGCGTCTTTCGGCAGAAGCCGCGCTAAGGAGAGCACTGTGAGCGGCACAATCGTCTTTGCGCGAAGAAGCCGCTTCCTCGGCTCCGAAAGCCGGAGAGAGCCGCAGCTTCGGAAAGGTAAAGAAGCAAGCTGTACAACACTGGGATTGTGTGCGCACCTTGCCAACTATTAGAAAACAGTACTTTTGCACTTTCCTGACTTTTCCAGTCACATGAACATTCGATTGGAAGCTGTTTTGGACAACTTTTTTTTTCTTCCTGCCAAACACTTGGCAGACATCCGTGCAACGTCTAGAACACGATGGGAGATGTTTTCTGTGCTGGCACAGTTTTTCTTAACCAGACATAGTGGAAAAGCTTTTTGCTGAGATGTAGATGAGAAGAGGCGCTAAAGACGAAGGTAGGATGCTGTCCGGAGCTAAGAGCTGCTCCCGGGCGTCTTTCGGCAGAAGCCGCGCTAAGGAGAGCACTGTGAGCGGCACAATCGTCTTTGCGCGAAGAAGCCGCTTCTTCGGCTCCGGGAGCCGGAGAGAGCGGCAGCTTCAGAAAGGTGAAGAAGCAAGCTGTAAAACACTGGGATTGTGTGCGCACCTTGCCAACTGATAGAAAACAGTTCCTTTGCACTCTCCTGACTTTTCCAATCACGTGGACATTCGATTGGAAGCTGTTTTGGACAACTTTTCTTTTCTTCCTGCCAAACACTTGGCAGACATCTCTGCAACTTCTAGAACACGATGGGAGATGTTTTCTGTGCTGGCACAGTTTTTCCTAGCCAGACATAGTGGAAAAGCTTTTTGCCGAGATGTAGATGAGAAGAGGCGCTAAAGACGAAGGTAGGATGCTGTCCGGAGCTAAGAGCCGCTCCGGGGCGTCTTTCGGCAGAAGCCGCGCTAAGGAGAGCACTGTGAGCGGCACAATCGTCTTTGCGCGAAGAAGCCGCTTCTTCGGCTCCGGGAGCCAGAGAGAGCCGCAGCTTCTGAAAGGTAAAGAAGCAAGCTGTACAACACTGGGATTGTGTGCGCACCTTGCCAACTATTAGAAAACAGTACTTTTGCACTTTCCTGACTTTTCCAGTCACATGAACATTCGATTGGAAGCTGTTTTGGACAACTTTTTTTTTCTTCCTGCCAAACACTTGGCAGACATCCGTGCAACGTCTAGAACACGATGGGAGATGTTTTCTGTGCTGGCACAGTTTTTCCTAGCCAGACATAGTGGAAAAGCTTTTTGCTGAGATGTAGATGAGAAGAGGCGCTAAAGACGAAGGTAGGATGCTGTCCGGAGCTAAGAGCCGTTCCCGGGCGTCTTTCAGCAGAAGCCGTGCTAAGGAGAGCACTGTGAGCGGCACAATCGTCTTTGCGCGAAGAAGCCGCTTCTTCGGCTCCGGGAGCCGGAGAGAGCGGCAGCTTCAGAAAGGTGAAGAAACAAGCTGTACAACACTGGGATTGTGTGCGCACCTTGCCAACTATTAGAAAACAGTACTTTTGCACTCTCCTGTCTTTTCCAATCACATGAACATTCGATTGGAAGCTGTTTTGGACAACTTTTTTTTTCTTCCTGCCAAACACTTGGCAGACATCCGTGCAACGTCTAGAACACGATGGGAGATGTTTTCTGTGCTGGCACAGTTTTTCCTAGCCAGACATAGTGGAAAAGCTTTTTGCTGAGATGTAGATGAGAAGAGGCGCTAAAGACGAAGGTAGGATGCTGTCCGGAGCTAAGAGCCGTTCCCGGGCGTCTTTCGGCAGAAGCCGCGCAAAGGAGAGCACTGTGAGCGGCACAATCGTCTTTGCGCGAAGAAGCCGCTTCTTCGGCTCCGGGAGCCGGAGAGAGCGGCAGCTTCAGAAAGGTGAAGAAACAAGCTGTACAACACTGGGATTGTGTGCGCACCTTGCCAACTATTAGAAAACAGTGCTTTTGCACTCTCCTGTCTTTTCCAATCACATGAACATTCGATTGGAAGCTGTTTTGGACAACTTTTCTTTTCTTCCTGCCAAACACTTGGCAGACATCCGTGCAACGTCTAGAACACGATGGGAGATGTTTTCTGTGCTGGCACAGTTTTTCCTAGCCAGACATAGTGGAAAAGCTTTTTGCTGAAATGTAGATGAGAAGAGGCGCTAAAGACGAAGGTAGGATGCTGTCCGGAGCTAAGAGCCGCTCCGGGGCGTCTTTCGGCAGAAGCCGCGCTAAGGAGAGCACTGTGAGCGGCACAATCGTCTTTGCGCGAAGAAGCCGCTTCTTCGGCTCCGGGAGCCGGGGAGAGCGGCAGCTTCGGGAAGGTGAAGAAGCAAGCTGTACAACACTGGGATTGTGTGCGCACCTTGCCAACTATTAGAAAACAGTACTTTTGCACTCTCCTGACTTTTCCAGTCACATGAATATCCGACTGGAAGCTGTTTTGGACAACTTTTCTTTTCTTCCTGCCAAACACTTGGCAGACATCTCTGCAACTTCTAGAACACGATGGGAGATGTTTTCTGTGCTGGCACAGTTTTTCTTAGCCAGACATAGTAGAAAAGCTTTTTGCTGAGATGTAGATGAGAAGAGGCGCTAAAGACGAAGGTAGGATGCTGTCCGGAGCTAAGAGCCGCTCCCGGGCGTCTTTCGGCAGAAGCCGCGCTAAGGAGAGCACTGTGAGCGGCACAATCGTCTTTGCGCGAAGAAGCCGCTTCCTCGGCTCCGGGAGCCGGAGGGAGCGGCAGATTCGGAAAGGTGAAGAAGCAAGCTGTACAACACTGGGATTGTGTGCGCACCTTGCCAACTGATAGAAAAGAGTACCTTTGCACTCTCCTGACTTTTCCAATCACATGAACATTCGATTGGAAGCTGTTTTGGACAACTTTTCTTTTCTTCCTGCCAAACACTTGGCAGACATCTCTGCAACTTCTAGAACACGATGGGAGATGTTTTCTGTGCTGGCACAGTTTTTCCTAGCCAGACATAGTGGAAAAGCTTTTTGCCGAGATGTAGATGAGAAGAGGCGCTAAAGACGAAGGTAGGATGCTGTCCGGAGCTAAGAGCCGCTCCCGGGCGTCTTTCGGCAGAAGCCGCGCTAAGGAGAGTACAGGGAGCGACACAATCGTCTTTGCGCGAAGAAGCCGCTTCTTCGGCTCCGAAAGCCGGGGAGAGCCGCAGCTTCCGAAAGGTGAAGAAGCAAGCTGTACAACACTGGGATTGTGTGCGCACCTTGCCAACTATTAGAAAACAGTACTTTTGCACTCTCCTGACTTTTCCAGTCACATGAACATTCGATTGGAAGCTGTTTTGGACAACTTTTCTTTTCTTCCTGCCAAACACTTGGCAGACATCCGTGAAACGTCTAGAACACGATGGGAGATGTTTTCTGTGCTGGCACAGTTTTTCTTAACCAGACATAGTGGAAAAGCTTTTTGCCGAGATGTAGATGAGAAGAGGCGCTAAAGACGAAGGTAGGATGCTGTCCGGAGCTAAGAGCCGCTCCCGGGCGTCTTTCGGCAGAAGCCGCGCTAAGGAGAGCACTGTGAGCGGCACAATCGTCTTTGCGCGAAGAAGCCGCTTCTTCGGCTCCGGGAGCCGGAGAGAGCGGCAGATTCGGAAAGGTGAAGAAGCAAGCTGTACAACACTGGGATTGTGTGCGCACCTTGCCAACTGATAGAAAAGAGTACCTTTGCACTCTCCTGACTTTTCCAATCACATGAACATTCGATTGGAAGCTGTTTTGGACAACTTTTCTTTTCTTCCTGCCAAACACTTGGCAGACATCTCTGCAACTTCTAGAACACGATGGGAGATGTTTTCTGTGCTGGCACAGTTTTTCCTAGCCAGACATAGTGGAAAAGCTTTTTGCCGAGATGTAGATGAGAAGAGGCGCTAAAGACGAAGGTAGGATGCTGTCCGGAGCTAAGAGCCGCTCCCGGGCGTCTTTCGGCAGAAGCCGCGCTAAGGAGAGTACAGGGAGCGACACAATCGTCTTTGCGCGAAGAAGCCGCTTCTTCGGCTCCGAAAGCCGGGGAGAGCCGCAGCTTCCGAAAGGTGAAGAAGCAAGCTGTACAACACTGGGATTGTGTGCGCACCGTGCCAACTATTAGAAAACAGTACTTTTGCACTCTCCTGACTTTTCCAGTCACATGAACATTCGATTGGAAGCTGTTTTGGACAACTTTTCTTTTCTTCCTGCCAAACACTTGGCAGAAATCCGTGCAACGTCTAGAACACGATGGGAGATTTTTTCTGTGCTGGCACAGTTTTTCCGAGCCAGAAATAGTGGAAAAGCTTTTTGCTGAGATGTAGATGAGAAGAGGCGCTAAAGACGAAGGTAGGATGCTGTCCGGAGCTAAGAGCTGCTCCGGGGCGTCTTTCGGCAGAAGCCGCGCAAAGGAGAGCACTGTGAGCGGCACAATCGTCTTTGCGCGAAGAAGCCGCTTCTTCGGCTCCGGGAGCCAGAGAGAGCCGCAGCTTCGGAAAGGTAAAGAAGCAAGCTGTACAACACTGGGATTGTGTGCTCACCTTGCCAACTATTAGAAAACAGTACTTTTGCACTTTCCTGACTTTTCCAATCACATGAACATTCGATTGGAAGCTGTTTTGGACAACTTTTCTTTTCTTCCTGCCAAACACTTGGCAGACATCCGTGCAACGTCTAGAACACGATGGGAGATGTTTTCTGTGCTGGCACAGTTTTTCCTAGCCAGACATAGTGGAAAAGCTTTTTGCTGAGATGTAGATGAGAAGAGGCGCTAAAGACGAAGGTAGGATGCTGTCCGGAGCAAAGAGCCGCTCCCAGGCGTCTTTCGGCAGAAGCCGCGCTAAGGAGAGCACTGTGTGCAGCACAATCGTCTTTGCGCGAAGAAGCCACTTCTTCGGCTCCGGGAGCCGGAGAGAGCGGCTACTTGGAAAAGGTACAGAAGCAAGCTGTACAACACTGGGATTGTGTGCGCACCTTGCCAACTATTAGAAAACAGTACTTTTGCACTCTCCTGACTTTTCCAGTCACATGAACATTCGATTGGAAGCTGTTTTGGACAACTTTTCTTTTCTTCCTGCCAAACACTTGGCAGATATCCGTGCAACGTCTAGAACACGATGGGAGATGTTTTCTGTGCTGGCACAGTTTTTCTTAACCAGACATAGTGGAAAAGCTTTTTGCTGATATGTAGATGAGAAGAGGCGCTAAAGACGAAGGTAGGATGCTGTCCGGAGCTAAGAGCCGCTCCCGGGCGTCTTTCGGCAGAAGCCGCACTAAGGAGAGCACTGTGAGCGGCACAATCGTCTTTGCGCGAAGAAGCCGCTTCTTCGGCTCCGGGAGCCGGAGAGAGCGGCAGCTTCAGAAAGGTGAAGAAGCAAGCTGTACAACACTGGGATTGTGTGCGCACCTTGCCAACTGATAGAAAACAGTACCTTTGCACTCTCCTGACTTTTCCAATCACATGAACATTCGATTGGAAGCTGTTTTGGACAACTTTTCTTTTCTTCCTGCCAAACACTTGGCAGACATCTCTGCAACTTCTAGAACACGATGGGAGATGTTTTCTGTGCTGGCACAGTTTTTCCTAGCCAGACATAGTGGAAAAGCTTTTTGCCGAGATGTAGATGAGAAGAGGCGCTAAAGACGAAGGTAGGATGCTGTCCGGAGCTAAGAGCCGCTCCGGGGCGTCTTTCGGCAGAAGCCGCGCTAAGGAGAGTACAGGGAGCGACACAATCGTCTTTGCGCGAAGAAGCCGCTTCTTCGGCTCCGAAAGCCGGGGAGAGCCGCAGCTTCCGAAAGGTGAAGAAGCAAGCTGTACAACACTGGGATTGTGTGCGCACCTTGCCAACTATTAGAAAACAGTACTTTTGCACTCTCCTGACTTTTCCAATCACATGAACATTCGATTGGAAGCTGTTTTGGACAACTTTTCTTTTCTTCCTGCCAAACACTTGGCAGACATCTCTGCAACTTCTAGAACACGATGGGAGATGTTTTCTGTGCTGGCACAGTTTTTCCTAGCCAGACATAGTGGAAAAGCTTTTTGCCGAGATGTAGATGAGAAGAGGCGCTAAAGACGAAGGTAGGATGCTGTCCGGAGCTAAGAGCCGCTCCCGGGCGTCTTTCGGCAGAAGCCGCGCTAAGGAGAGTACTGGGAGCGACACAATCGTCTTTGCGCGAAGAAGCCGCTTCTTCGGCTCCGGGAGCCGGAGAGAGCGGCAGCTTCAGAAAGGTGAAGAAGCAAGCTGTACAACACTGGGATTGTGTGCGCACCGTGCCAACTATTAGAAAACAGTACTTTTGCACTCTCCTGACTTTTCCAGTCACATGAACATTCGATTGGAAGCTGTTTTGGACAACTTTTCTTTTCTTCCTGCCAAACACTTGGCAGAAATCCGTGCAACGTCTAGAACACGATGGGAGATTTTTTCTGTGCTGGCACAGTTTTTCCGAGCCAGAAATAGTGGAAAAGCTTTTTGCTGAGATGTAGATGAGAAGAGGCGCTAAAGACGAAGGTAGGATGCTGTCTGGAGCTAAGAGCTGCTCCCGGGCGTCTTTCGGCAGAAGCCGCGCTAAGGAGAGCACTGTGAGCGGCACAATCATCTTTGCGCGAAGAAGCCGCATCTTCGGCTCCGGGAGCCCGAGAGAGCGGAAGCTTCGGGAAGGTAAAGAAGCAAGCTGTACAACACTGGGATTGTGTGCGCACCGTGCCAACTATTAGAAAACAGTACTTTTGCACTCTCCTGACTTTTCCAATCACATGAACGTTCGATTGGAAGCTGTTTTGGACAACTTTTCTTTTCTTCCTGCCAAACACTTGGCAGACATCCGTGCAACGTCTAGAACACGATGGGAGATGTTTTCTGTGCTGGCACAGTTTTTCCTAGCCAGACATAGTGGAAAAGCTTTTTGCTGAGATGTAGATGAGAAGAGGCGCTAAAGACGAAGGTAGGATGCTGTCCGGAGCAAAGAGCCGCTCCCAGGCGTCTTTCGGCAGAAGCCGCGCTAAGGAGAGCACTGTGTGCAGCACAATCGTCTTTGCGCGAAGAAGCCACTTCTTCGGCTCCGGGAGCCGGAGAGAGCGGCTACTTGGAAAAGGTACAGAAGCAAGCTGTACAACACTGGGATTGTGTGCGCACCTTGCCAACTGATAGAAAACAGTACCTTTGCACTCTCCTGACTTTTCCAATCACATGAACATTCGATTGGAAGCTGTTTTGGACAACTTTTCTTTTCTTCCTGCCAAACACTTGGCAGACATCTCTGCAACTTCTAGAACACGATGGGAGATGTTTTCTGTGCTGGCACAGTTTTTCCTAGCCAGACATAGTGGAAAAGCTTTTTGCCGAGATGTAGATGAGAAGAGGCACTAAAGACGAAGGTAGGATGCTGTCCGGAGCTAAGAG
This sequence comes from Melospiza georgiana, assembly GCF_028018845.1. Lineage (NCBI taxonomy): Eukaryota > Metazoa > Chordata > Aves > Passeriformes > Passerellidae > Melospiza > Melospiza georgiana. The sequence goes on along the minus strand of NC_080464.1, from coordinate 27,463,885 downwards.
ACGCTCCGGGGCGTCTTTCGGCAGAAGCCGCGCTAAGGAGAGCACTGTGAGCGGCACAATCGTCTTTGCGCGAAGAAGCCGCTTCTTCAGCTATAGGAGCCGGGGAGAGCAGCAACTCGGAAAAGGTAAAGAAGCAAGCTGTACAACACTGGGATTGTGTGCGCACCTTGACAACTATTAGAAAACAGTACCTTTGCACTCTCCTGACTTTTCCAATCACATGAACATTCGATTGGAAGCTGTTTTGGACAACTTTTCTTTTCTTCCTGCCAAACACTTGGCAGACATCTCTGCAAATTCTAGAACACGATGGGAGATGTTTTCTGTGCTGGCACAGTTTTTCCTAGCCAGACATAGTGGAAAAGCTTTTTGCAGAGATGTAGATGAGAAGAGGCGCTAAAGACGAAGGTAGGATGCTGTCCGGAGCTAAGAGCCACTCCGGGGCGTCTTTCGGCAGAAGCCGCGCTAAGGAGAGCACTGTGAGCGGCACAATCGTCTTTGCGCGAAGAAGCCGCTTCTTCGGCTCCGGGAGCCAGAGAGAGCCGCAGCTTCGGAAAGGTAAAGAAGCAAGCTGTACAACACTGGGATTGTGTGCTCACCTTGCCAACTATTAGAAAACAGTACTTTTGCACTTTCCTGACTTTTCCAATCACATGAACATTCGATTGGAAGCTGTTTTGGACAACTTTTCTTTTCTTCCTGCCAAACACTTGGCAGACATCCGTGCAACGTCTAGAACACGATGGGAGATGTTTTCTGTGCTGGCACAGTTTTTCCTAGCCAGACATAGTGGAAAAGCTTTTTGCTGAGATGTAGATGAGAAGAGGCGCTAAAGACGAAGGTAGGATGCTGTCCGGAGCAAAGAGCCGCTCCCGGGCGTCTTTCGGCAGAAGCCGCGCTAAGGAGAGCACTGTGAGCGGCACAATCGTCTTTGCGCGAAGAAGCCGCTTCTTCGGCTCCGGGAGCCGGAGAGAGCGGCAGCTTCAGAAAGGTGAAGAAACAAGCTGTACAACACTGGGATTGTGTGCGCACCTTGCCAACTATTAGAAAACAGTACTTTTGCACTCTCCTGACTTTTCCAGTCACATGAACATTCGATTGGAAGCTGTTTTGGACAACTTTTCTTTTCTTCCTGCCAAACACTTGGCAGACATCTCTGCAACTTCTAGAACACGATGGGAGATGTTTTCTGTGCTGGCACAGTTTTTCCTAGCCAGACATAGTGGAAAAGCTTTTTGCCGAGATGTAGATGAGAAGAGGCGCTAAAGACGAAGGGAGGATGCTGTCCGGAGCTAAGAGCCGCTCCGGGGCGTCTTTCGGCAGAAGCCGCGCTAAGGAGAGCACTGTGAGCGGCACAATCGTCTTTGCGCGAAGAAGCCGCTTCTTCAGCTATAGGAGCCGGGGAGAGCGGCAACTCGGAAAAGGTAAAGAAGCAAGCTGTACAACACTGGTATTGTGTGCGCACCTTGCCAACTATTAGAAAACAGTACCTTTGCACTCTCCTGACTTTTCCAATCACATGAACATTCGATTGGAAGCTGTTTTGGACAACTTTTCTTTTCTTCCTGCCAAACACTTGGCAGACATCTCTGAAACTTCTAGAACACGATGGGAGATGTTTTCTGTGCTGGCACAGTTTTTCCTAGCCAGACATAGTGGAAAAGCTTTTTGCAGAGATGTAGATGAGAAGAGGCGCTTAAGACGAAGGTAGGATGCTGTCCGGAGCTAAGAGCCGCTCCGGGGCGTCTTTCGGCAGAAGCCACGCTAAGGAGAGCACTGTGAGCGGCACAATCGTCTTTGCGCGAAGAAGCCGCTTCTTCAGCTATAGGAGCCGGGGAGAGCGGCAACTCGAAAAAGGTAAAGAAGCAAGCTGTACAACACTGGGATTGTGTGCGCACCTTGCCAACTATTAGAAAACAGTACCTTTGCACTCTCCTGACTTTTCCAATCACATGAACATTCGATTGGAAGCTGTTTTGGACAACTTTTCTTTTCTTCCTGCCAAACACTTGGCAGACATCTCTGAAACTTCTAGAACACGATGGGAGATGTTTTCTGTGCTGGCACAGTTTTTCCTAGCCAGACATAGTGGAAAAGCTTTTTGCAGAGATGTAGATGAGAAGAGGCGCTAAAGACGAAGGTAGGATGCTGTCCGGAGCTAAGAGCCACTCCGGGGCGTCTTTCGGCAGAAGCCGCGCTAAGGAGAGCACTGTGAGCGGCACAATCGTCTTTGCGCGAAGAAGCCGCTTCTTCGGCTCCGGGAGCCAGAGAGAGCCGCAGCTTCGGAAAGGTAAAGAAGCAAGCTGTACAACACTGGGATTGTGTGCTCACCTTGCCAACTATTAGAAAACAGTACTTTTGCACTTTCCTGACTTTTCCAATCACATGAACATTCGATTGGAAGCTGTTTTGGACAACTTTTCTTTTCTTCCTGCCAAACACTTGGCAGACATCCGTGCAACGTCTAGAACACGATGGGAGATGTTTTCTGTGCTGGCACAGTTTTTCCTAGCCAGACATAGTGGAAAAGCTTTTTGCTGAGATGTAGATGAGAAGAGGCGCTAAAGACGAAGGTAGGATGCTGTCCGGAGCTAAGAGCCGCTCCCGGGCGTCTTTCGGCAGAAGCCGCGCTAAGGAGAGCACTGTGAGCGGCACAATCGTCTTTGCGCGAAGAAGCCGCTTCTTCGGCTCCGGGAGCCGGAGAGAGCGGCAACTTGGAAAAGGTAAAGAAGCAAGCTGTACAACACTGGGATTGTGTGCGCACCTTGCCAACTATTAGAAAACAGTACTTTTGCACTCTCCTGACTTTTCCAGTCACATGAACATTCGATTGGAAGCTGTTTTGGACAACTTTTCTTTTCTTCCTGCAAAACACTTGGCAGACATCCGTGCAACGTCTAGAACACGATGGGAGATGTTTTCTGTGCTGGCACAGTTTTTCTTAACCAGACATAGTGGAAAAGCTTTTTGCTGAGATGTAGATGAGAAGAGGCGCTAAAGACGAAGGTAGGATGCTGTCCGGAGCTAAGAGCTGCTCCCGGGCGTCTTTCGGCAGAAGCCGCACTAAGGAGAGCACTGTGAGCGGCACAATCGTCTTTGCGCGAAGAAGCCGCTTCTTCGGCTCCGGGAGCCGGAGAGAGCGGCAGCTTCAGAAAGGTGAAGAAGCAAGCTGTACAACACTGGGATTGTGTGCGCACCTTGCCAACTGATAGAAAACAGTACCTTTGCACTCTCCTGACTTTTCCAATCACATGAACATTCGATTGGAAGCTGTTTTGGACAACTTTTCTTTTCTTCCTGCCAAACACTTGGCAGACATCTCTGCAACTTCTAGAACACGATGGGAGATGTTTTCTGTGCTGGCACAGTTTTTCCTAGCCAGACATAGTGGAAAAGCTTTTTGCAGAGATGTAGATGAGAAGAGGCGCTAAAGACGAAGGTAGGATGCTGTCCGGAGCTAAGAGCCACTCCGGGGCGTCTTTCGGCAGAAGCCGCGCTAAGGAGAGCACTGTGAGCGGCACAATCGTCTTTGCGCGAAGAAGCCGCTTCTTCGGCTGCGGGAGCCAGAGAGAGCCGCAGCTTCGGAAAGGTAAAGAAGCAAGCTGTACAACACTGGGATTGTGTGCTCACATTGCCAACTATTAGAAAACAGTACTTTTGCGCTTTCCTGACTTTTCCAATCACATGAACATTCGATTGGAAGCTGTTTTGGACAACTTTTCTTTTCTTCCTGCCAAACACTTGGCAGACATCCGTGCAACGTCTAGAACACGATGGGAGATGTTTTCTGTGCTGGCACAGTTTTTCCTAGCCAGACATAGTGGAAAAGCTTTTTGCCGAGATGTAGATGAGAAGAGGCGCTAAAGACGAAGGTAGGATGCTGTCCGGAGCTAAGAGCCGCTCCCGGGCGTCTTTCGGCAGAAGCCGCGCTAAGGAGAGCACTGTGAGCGGCACAATCGTCTTTGCGCGAAGAAGCCGCTTCTTCGGCTCCGGGAGCCGGGGAGAGCGGCAGCTTCGGAAAGGTGAAGAAGCAAGCTGTACAACACTGGGATTGTGTGCGCACCTTGCCAACTATTAGAAAACAGTACTTTTGCACTCTCCTGACTTTTCCAGTCACATGAATATCCGATTGGAAGCTGTTTTGGACAACTTTTCTTTTCTTCCTGCCAAACACTTGGGAGACATCTCTGCAACTTCTAGAACACGATGGGAGATGATTTCTGTGCTGGCACAGTTTTTCCTAGCCAGACATAGTGGAAAAGCTTTTTGCTGAGATGTAGATGAGAAGAGGCGCTAAAGACGAAGGTAGGATGCTGTCCGGAGCTAAGAGCCGCTCCGGGGCGTCTTTCGGCAGAAGCCGCGCTAAGGAGAGCACGGTGTGCAGCACAATCGTCTTTGCGCGAAGAAGCCACTTCTTCGGCTCCGGGAGCCGGAGAGAGCGGCTACTTGGAAAAGGTACAGAAGCAAGCTGTACAACACTGGGATTGTGTGCGCACCTTGCCAACTATTAGAAAACAGTACTTTTGCACTCTCCTGACTTTTCCAATCACATGAACATTCGATTGGAAGCTGTTTTGGACAACTTTTCTTTTCTTCCTGCCAAACACTTGGCAGAAATACATGCAACGTCTAGAACACGATGGGAGATGTTTTCTGTGATTGCACAGTTTTTCCGAGCCAGACATAGTGGAAAAGCTTTTTGCCGAGATGTTGATGAGAAGAGGCGCTAAAGACGAAGGTAGGATGCTGTCGGGAGCTAAGAGCCGCTCCCGGGCGTCTTTCGGCAGAAGCCGCGCTAAGGAGAGCACTGTGAGCGGCACAATCGTCTTTGCGCGAAGAAGCCGCTTCTTCGGCTCCGGGAGCCGGAGAGAGCGGCAGCTTCAGAAAGGTGAAGAAGCAAGCTGTACAACACTGGGATTGTGTGCGCACCTTGCCAACTGATACAAAACAGTACTTTTGCACTCTCCTGACTTTTCCAATCACATGAACATTCGATTGGAAGCTGTTTTGGACAACTTTTCTTTTCTTCCTGCCAAACACTTGGCAGACATCTCTGCAACGTCTAGAACACGATGGGAGATGTTTTCTGTGCTGGCACAGTTTTTCCTAGCCAGACATAGTGGAAAAGCTTTTTGCCGAGATGTAGATGAGAAGAGGCGCTAAAGACGAAGGTAGGATGCTGTCCGGAGCTAAGAGCTGCTCCCGGGCGTCTTTCGGCAGAAGCCGCGCTAAGGAGAGCACTGTGTGCAGCACAATCGTCTTTGCGTGAAGAAGCCACTTCTTCGGCTCCGGGAGCCGGAGAGAGCGGCTACTTGGAAAAGGTACAGAAGCAAGCTGTACAACACTGGGATTGTGTGCGCACCTTGCCAACTATTAGAAAACAGTACTTTTGCTCTCTCCTGACTTTTCCAGTCACATGAACATTCGATTGGAAGCTGTTTTGGACAACTTTTCTTTTCTTCCTGCCAAACACTTGGCTGAAATCCGTGCAACGTCTAGAAAACGATGGGAGATGTTTCCTGTGCTGGCACAGTTTTTTTGAGCCAGACATAGTGGAAAAGCTTTTTGCCGAGATGTAGATGAGAAGAGGCGCTAAAGACGAAGGTAGGATGCTGTCCGGAGCTAAGAGCCGCTCCCGGGCATCTTTCGGCAGAAGCCGCGCTAAGGAGAGCACTGTGAGCGGCACAATCGTCTTTGCGCGAAGAAGCCGCATCTTCGGCTCCGGGAGTCCGAGAGAGCGGCAGCTTCGGGAAGGTGAAGAAGCAAGCTGTACAACACTGGGATTGTGTGCGCACCGTGCCAACTATTAGAAAACAGTACTTTTGCACTCTCCTGACTTTTCCAATCACATGAATGTTCGATTAGAAGCTCTTTTGGACAACTTTTCTTTTCTTCCTGCCAAACACTTGGCAGACATCTCTGCAACGTCTAGAACACGATGGGCGATGTTTTCTGTGCTGGCACAGTTTTTCCTAGCCAGACATAGTGGAAAAGCTTTTTGCCGAGATGTAGATGAGAAGAGGCGCTAAAGACGAAGGTAGGATGCTGTCCGGAGCTAAGAGCCGCTCCCGGGCGTCTTTCGGCAGAAGCCGCGCTAAGGAGAGCACTGTGAGCGGCACAATCGTCTTTGCGCGAAGAAGCCGCTTCTTCGGCTTTGGGAGCCGGGGAGAGCGGCAACTCGGAAAAGGTAAAGAAGCAAGCTGTACAACACTGGGATTTGTGTGCGCACCATGCCAACTATTAGAAAACAGTACTTTTGCACTCTCCTGACTTTTCCAGTCACATGAACATTCGATTGGAAGCTGTTTTGGACAACTTTTCTTTTCTTCCTGCCAAACACTTGGCAGACATCCGTGCAACGTCTAGAACACGATGGGAGATGTTTTCTGTGCTGGCACAGTTTTTCTTAACCAGACATAGTGGAAAAGCTTTTTGCTGAGATGTAGATGAGAAGAGGCGCTAAAGACGAAGGTAGGATGCTGTCCGGAGCTAAGAGCTGCTCCCGGGCGTCTTTCGGCAGAAGCCGCACTAAGGAGAGCACTGTGAGCGGCACAATCGTCTTTGCGCGAAGAAGCCGCTTCTTCGGCTCCGGGAGCCGGAGAGAGCGGCAGCTTCAGAAAGGTGAAGAAGCAAGCTGTACAACACTGGGATTGTGTGCGCACCTTGCCAACTGATAGAAAACAGTACCTTTGCACTCTCCTGACTTTTCCAATCACATGAACATTCGATTGGAAGCTGTTTTGGACAACTTTTCTTTTCTTCCTGCCAAACACTTGGCAGACATCTCTGCAACTTCTAGAACACGATGGGAGATGTTTTCTGTGCTGGCACAGTTTTTCCTAGCCAGACATAGTGGAAAAGCTTTTTGCAGAGATGTAGATGAGAAGAGGCGCTAAAGACGAAGGTAGGATGCTGTCCGGAGCTAAGAGCCACTCCGGGGCGTCTTTCGGCAGAAGCCGCGCTAAGGAGAGCACTGTGAGCGGCACAATCGTCTTTGCGCGAAGAAGCCGCTTCTTCGGCTGCGGGAGCCAGAGAGAGCCGCAGCTTCGGAAAGGTAAAGAAGCAAGCTGTACAACACTGGGATTGTGTGCTCACATTGCCAACTATTAGAAAACAGTACTTTTGCGCTTTCCTGACTTTTCCAATCACATGAACATTCGATTGGAAGCTGTTTTGGACAACTTTTCTTTTCTTCCTGCCAAACACTTGGCAGACATCCGTGCAACGTCTAGAACACGATGGGAGATGTTTTCTGTGCTGGCACAGTTTTTCCTAGCCAGACATAGTGGAAAAGCTTTTTGCCGAGATGTAGATGAGAAGAGGCGCTAAAGACGAAGGTAGGATGCTGTCCGGAGCTAAGAGCCGCTCCCGGGCGTCTTTCGGCAGAAGCCGCGCTAAGGAGAGCACTGTGAGCGGCACAATCGTCTTTGCGCGAAGAAGCCGCTTCTTCGGCTCCGGGAGCCGGGGAGAGCGGCAGCTTCGGAAAGGTGAAGAAGCAAGCTGTACAACACTGGGATTGTGTGCGCACCTTGCCAACTATTAGAAAACAGTACTTTTGCACTCTCCTGACTTTTCCAGTCACATGAATATCCGATTGGAAGCTGTTTTGGACAACTTTTCTTTTCTTCCTGCCAAACACTTGGGAGACATCTCTGCAACTTCTAGAACACGATGGGAGATGATTTCTGTGCTGGCACAGTTTTTCCTAGCCAGACATAGTGGAAAAGCTTTTTGCTGAGATGTAGATGAGAAGAGGCGCTAAAGACGAAGGTAGGATGCTGTCCGGAGCTAAGAGCCGCTCCGGGGCGTCTTTCGGCAGAAGCCGCGCTAAGGAGAGCACGGTGTGCAGCACAATCGTCTTTGCGCGAAGAAGCCACTTCTTCGGCTCCGGGAGCCGGAGAGAGCGGCTACTTGGAAAAGGTACAGAAGCAAGCTGTACAACACTGGGATTGTGTGCGCACCTTGCCAACTATTAGAAAACAGTACTTTTGCACTCTCCTGACTTTTCCAATCACATGAACATTCGATTGGAAGCTGTTTTGGACAACTTTTCTTTTCTTCCTGCCAAACACTTGGCAGAAATACATGCAACGTCTAGAACACGATGGGAGATGTTTTCTGTGATTGCACAGTTTTTCCGAGCCAGACATAGTGGAAAAGCTTTTTGCCGAGATGTTGATGAGAAGAGGCGCTAAAGACGAAGGTAGGATGCTGTCGGGAGCTAAGAGCCGCTCCCGGGCGTCTTTCGGCAGAAGCCGCGCTAAGGAGAGCACTGTGAGCGGCACAATCGTCTTTGCGCGAAGAAGCCGCTTCTTCGGCTCCGGGAGCCGGAGAGAGCGGCAGCTTCAGAAAGGTGAAGAAGCAAGCTGTACAACACTGGGATTGTGTGCGCACCTTGCCAACTGATACAAAACAGTACTTTTGCACTCTCCTGACTTTTCCAATCACATGAACATTCGATTGGAAGCTGTTTTGGACAACTTTTCGTTTCTTCCTCCCAAACACTTGGCAGACATCTCTGCAACGTCTAGAACACGATGGGAGATGTTTTCTGTGCTGGCACAGTTTTTCCTAGCCAGACATAGTGGAAAAGCTTTTTGCCGAGATGTAGATGAGAAGAGGCGCTAAAGACGAAGGTAGGATGCTGTCCGGAGCTAAGAGCTGCTCCCGGGCGTCTTTCGGCAGAAGCCGCGCTAAGGAGAGCACTGTGTGCAGCACAATCGTCTTTGCGTGAAGAAGCCACTTCTTCGGCTCCGGGAGCCGGAGAGAGCGGCTACTTGGAAAAGGTACAGAAGCAAGCTGTACAACACTGGGATTGTGTGCGCACCTTGCCAACTATTAGAAAACAGTACTTTTGCTCTCTCCTGACTTTTCCAGTCACATGAACATTCGATTGGAAGCTGTTTTGGACAACTTTTCTTTTCTTCCTGCCAAACACTTGGCTGAAATCCGTGCAACGTCTAGAAAACGATGGGAGATGTTTCCTGTGCTGGCACAGTTTTTTTGAGCCAGACATAGTGGAAAAGCTTTTTGCCGAGATGTAGATGAGAAGAGGCGCTAAAGACGAAGGTAGGATGCTGTCCGGAGCTAAGAGCCGCTCCCGGGCATCTTTCGGCAGAAGCCGCGCTAAGGAGAGCACTGTGAGCGGCACAATCGTCTTTGCGCGAAGAAGCCGCATCTTCGGCTCCGGGAGTCCGAGAGAGCGGCAGCTTCGGGAAGGTGAAGAAGCAAGCTGTACAACACTGGGATTGTGTGCGCACCGTGCCAACTATTAGAAAACAGTACTTTTGCACTCTCCTGACTTTTCCAATCACATGAATGTTCGATTAGAAGCTCTTTTGGACAACTTTTCTTTTCTTCCTGCCAAACACTTGGCAGACATCTCTGCAACGTCTAGAACACGATGGGCGATGTTTTCTGTGCTGGCACAGTTTTTCCTAGCCAGACATAGTGGAAAAGCTTTTTGCCGAGATGTAGATGAGAAGAGGCGCTAAAGACGAAGGTAGGATGCTGTCCGGAGCTAAGAGCCGCTCCCGGGCGTCTTTCGGCAGAAGCCGCGCTAAGGAGAGCACTGTGAGCGGCACAATCGTCTTTGCGCGAAGAAGCCGCTTCTTCGGCTTTGGGAGCCGGGGAGAGCGGCAACTCGGAAAAGGTAAAGAAGCAAGCTGTACAACACTGGGATTTGTGTGCGCACCATGCCAACTATTAGAAAACAGTACTTTTGCACTCTCCTGACTTTTCCAGTCACATGAACATTCGATTGGAAGCTGTTTTGGACAACTTTTCTTTTCTTCCTGCCAAACACTTGGCAGACATCCGTGCAACGTCTAGAACACGATGGGAGATGTTTTCTGTGCTGGCACAGTTTTTCCTAGCCAGACATAGTGGAAAAGCTTTTTGCGGAGATGTAGATGAGAAGAGACGCTAATGACGAAGGTAGGATGCTGTCCGGAGCAAAGAGCCGCTCCTGGGCGTCTTTGGGCAGAAGCCGCGCTAAGGAGAGCACTGTGAGCGGCACAATCGTCTTTGCGCGAAGAAGCCGCTTCTTCGGCTCCGGGAGCCGGGGAGAGCGGCAGCTTCGGAAAGGTGAAGAAGCAAGCTGTACAACACTGGGATTGTGTGCGCACCTTGCCAACTATTAGAAAACAGTACTTTTGCACGCTCCTGACTTTTCCAATCACATGAATATCCGATTGGAAGCTGTTTTAGACAACTTTTCTTTTCTTCCTGCCAAACACTTGGGAGACATCTCTGCAACTCCTAGAACACGATGGGAGATGATTTCTGTGCTGGCACAGTTTTTCCTAGCCAGACATAGTGGAAAAGCTTTTTGCTGAGATGGAGATGAGAAGAGGCGCTAAAGACGAAGGTAGGATGCTGTCCGGAGCTAAGAGCCGCTCCGGGGCGTCTTTCGGCAGAAGCCGCGCTAAGGAGAGCACGGTGTGCAGCACAATCGTCTTTGCGCGTAGAAGCCACTTCTTCGGCTCCGGGAGCCGGAGAGAGCGGCTACTTGGAAAAGGTACAGAAGCAAGCTGTACAACACTGGGATTGTGTGCGCACCTTGCCAACTATTAGAAAACAGTACTTTTGCACTCTCCTGACTTTTCCAATCACATGAACATTCGATTGGAAGCTGTTTTGGACAACTTTTCTTTTCTTCCTGCCAAACACTTGGCAGAAATACATGCAACGTCTAGAACACGATGGGAGATGTTTTCTGTGATTGCACAGTTTTTCCGAGCCTGACATAGTGGAAAAGCTTTTTGCCGAGATGTTGATGAGAAGAGGCGCTAAAGACGAAGGTAGGATGCTGTCGGGAGCTAAGAGCCGCTCCCGGGCGTCTTTCGGCAGAAGCCGCGCTAAGGAGAGCACTGTGAGCGGCACAATCGTCTTTGCGCGAAGAAGCCGCTTCTTCGGCTCCGGGAGCCGGAGAGAGCGGCAGCTTCAGAAAGGTGAAGAAACAAGCTGTACAACACTGGGATTGTGTGCGCACCTTGCCAACTATTAGAAAACAGTACTTTTGCACTCTCCTGTCTTTTCCAATCACATGAACATTCGATTGGAAGCTGTTTTGGACAACTTTTCTTTTCTTCCTGCCAAACACTTGGCAGACATCTCTGCAACTTCTAGAACACGATGGGAGATGTTTTCTGTGCTGGCACAGTTTTTCCTAGCCAGACATAGTGGAAAAGCTTTTTGCCGAGATGTAGATGAGAAGAGGCGCTAAAGACGAAGGTAGGATGCTGTCCGGAGCTAAGAGCCGCTCCCGGGCGTCTTTCGGCAGAAGCCGCGCTAAGGACAGCACTGTGAGCGGCACAATCGTCTTTGCGTGAAGAAGCCGCTTCTTCGGCTCCGAAAGCTGGGGAGAGCCGCAGCTTCCGAAAGGTTAAGAAGCAAGCTGTACAACACTGGGATTGTGTGCGCACCTTGCCAACTATTAGAAAACAGTACTTTTGCTCTCTCCTGACTTTTCCAATCACATGAATGTTCGATTAGAAGCTCCTTTGGACAACTTTTCTTTTCTCCCTGCCAAACACTTGGCAGACATCCGTGCAACGTCTAGAACACGATGGGCGATGTTTTCTGTGCTGGCACAGTTTTTCCTAGCCAGACATAGTGGAAAAGCTTTTTGCCGAGATGTAGATGAGAAGAGGCGCTAAAGACGAAGGTAGGATGCTGTCCGGAGCTAAGAGCCGCTCCCGGGCGTCTTTCGGCAGAAGCCGCGCTAAGGAGAGCACTGTGAGCGGCACAATCGTCTTTGCGCGAAGAAGCCGCTTCTTCGGCTCCGGGAGCCGGGGAGAGCGGCAACTCGGAAAAGGTAAAGAAGCAAGCTGTACAACACTGGGATTTGTGTGCGCACCTTGCCAACTATTAGAAAACAGTACTTTTGCACTCTCCTGACTTTTCCAGTCACATGAACATTCGATTGGAAGCTGTTTTGGACAACTTTTCTTTTCTTCCTGCCAAACACTTGGCAGACATCCGTGCAACGTCTAGAACACGATGGGAGATGTTTTCTGTGCTGGCACAGTTTTTCCTAGCCAGACATAGTGGAAAAGCTTTTTGCTGAGATGTAGATGAGAAGAGACGCTAAAGACGAAGGTAGGATGCTGTCCGGAGCTAAGAGCCGCTCCCGGGCGTCTTTCGGCAGAAGCCGCGCTAAGGAGAGCACTGTGAGCGACACAATCGTCTTTGCGCGAAGAAGCCGCTTCTTCGGCTCCGGGAGCCGGGGAGAGCGGCAGCTTCGGAAAGGTGAAGAAGCAAGCTGTACAACACTGGGATTGTGTGCGCACCTTGCCAACTATTAGAAAACAGTACTTTTGCACGCTCCTGACTTTTCCAATCACATGAATATCCGATTGGAAGCTGTTTTGGACAACTTTTCTTTTCTTCCTGCCAAACACTTGGCAGACATCTCTGCAACTTCTAGAACACGATGGGAGATGATTTCTGTGCTGGCACAGTTTTTCCTAGCCAGACATAGTGGAAAAGCTTTTTGCTGAGATGTAGATGGGAAGAGGCGCTAAAGACGAAGGTAGGATGCTGTCCGGAGCTAAGAGCCGCTCCGGGGCGTCTTTCGGCAGAAGCCGCGCTAAGGAGAGCACGGTGTGCAGCACAATCGTCTTTGCGCGAAGAAGCCACTTCTTCGGCTCCGGGAGCCGGAGAGAGCGGCTACTTGGAAAAGGTACAGAAGCAAGCTGTACAACACTGGGATTGTGTGCGCACCTTGCCAACTATTAGAAAACAGTACTTTTGCACTCTCCTGACTTTTCCAATCACATGAACATTCGATTGGAAGCTGTTTTGGACAACTTTTCTTTTCTTCCTGCCAAACACTTGGCAGAAATACATGCAACGTCTAGAACACGATGGGAGATGTTTTCTGTGATTGCACAGTTTTTCCGAGCCAGACATAGTGGAAAAGCTTTTTGCCGAGATGTTGATGAGAAGAGGCGCTAAAGACGAAGGTAGGATGCTGTCCGGAGCTAAGAGCCGCTCCCGGGCGTCTTTCGGCAGAAGCCGCGCTAAGGAGAGCACTGTGAGCGGCACAATCGTCTTTGCGCGAAGAAGCCGCTTCTTCGGCTCCGGGAGCCGGGGAGAGCGGCAGCTTCAGAAAGGTGAAGAAACAAGCTGTACAACACTGGGATTGTGTGCGCACCTTGCCAACTATTAGAAAACAGTACTTTTGCACTCTCCTGTCTTTTCCAATCACATGAACATTCGATTGGAAGCTGTTTTGGACAACTTTTCTTTTCTTCCTGCCAAACACTTGGCAGACATCTCTGCAACGTCTAGAACACGATGGGAGATGTTTTCTGTGCTGGCACAGTTTTTCCTAGCCAGACATAGTGGAAAAGCTTTTTGCCGAGATGTAGATGAGAAGAGGCGCTAAAGACGAAGGTAGGATGCTGTCCGGAGCTAAGAGCTGCTCCCGGGCGTCTTTCGGCAGAAGCCGCGCTAAGGAGAGCACTGTGTGCAGCACAATCGTCTTTGCGTGAAGAAGCCACTTCTTCGGCTCCGGGAGCCGGAGAGAGCGGCTACTTGGAAAAGGTACAGAAGCAAGCTGTACAACACTGGGATTGTGTGCGCACCTTGCCAACTATTAGAAAACAGTATATTTTGCACTCTCCTGACTTTTCCAGTCACATGAACATTCGATTGGAAGCTGTTTTGGACAACTTTTCTTTTCTTCCTGCCAAACACTTGGCAGACATCTCTGCAACTTCTAGAACACGATGGGAGATGTTTTCTGTGCTGGCACAGTTTTTCCTAGCCAGACATAGTGGAAAAGCTTTTTGCCGAGATGTTGATGAGAAGAGGCGCTAAAGACGAAGGTAGGATGCTCTCCGGAGCTAAGAGCCGCTCCCGGGCGTCTTTCGGCAGAAGCCGCGCTAAGGAGAGCACTGTGAGCGGCACAATCGTCTTTGCGTGAAGAAGCCGCTTCTTCGGCTCCGAAAGCTGGGGAGAGCCGCAGCTTCCGAAAGGTGAAGAAGCAAGCTGTACAACACTGGGATTGTGTGCGCACCTTGCCAACTATTAGAAAACAGTATATTTTGCACTCTCCTGACTTTTCCAGTCACATGAACATTCGATTGGAAGCTGTTTTGGACAACTTTTCTTTTCTTCCTGCCAAACACTTGGCAGACATCTCTGCAACTTCTAGAACACGATGGGAGATGTTTTCTGTGCTGGCACAGTTTTTCCTAGCCAGACATAGTGGAAAAGCTTTTTGCCGAGATGTTGATGAGAAGAGGCGCTAAAGACGAAGGTAGGATGCTGTCCGGAGCTAAGAGCCGCTCCCGGGCGTCTTTCGGCAGAAGCCGCGCTAAGGAGAGCACTGTGAGCGGCACAATCGTCTTTGCGTGAAGAAGCCGCTTCTTCGGCTCCGAAAGCTTGGGAGAGCCGCAGCTTCAGAAAGGTGAAGAAGCAAGCTGTACAACACTGGGATTGTGTGCGCACCTTGCCAACTATTAGAAAACACTACTTTTGCACTCTCCTGACTTTTCCAGTCACATGAACATTCGATTGGAAGCTGTTTTGGACAACTTTTCTTTTCTTCCTGCCAAACACTTGGCAGACATCCGTGCAACGTCTAGAACACGATGGGAGATGTTTTCTGTGCTGGCACAGTTTTTCCTAGCCAGACATAGTGGAAAAGCTTTTTGCTGAGATGTAGATGAGAAGAGACGCTAAAGACGAAGGTAGGATGCTGTCCGGAGATAAGAGCCGCTCCCGGGCGTCTTTCGGCAGAAGCCGCGCTAAGGAGAGTACTGTGAGCGACACAATCGTCTTTGCGCGAAGAAGCCGCTTCTTCGGCTCCGAAAGCTGGGGAGAGCCGCAGCTTCCGAAAGGTGAAGAAGCAAGCTGTACAACACTGGGATTGTGTGCGCACCTTGCCAACTATTAGAAAACAGTACTTTTGCACTCTCCTGACTTTTCCAATCACATGAATGTTCGATTGGAAGCTCTTTTGGACAACTTTTCTTTTCTCCCTGCCAAACACTTAGCAGACATCCGTGCAACATCTAGAACACGATGGGAGATGTTTTCTGTGCTGGCACAGTTTTTCCTAGCCAGATATAGTGGAAAAGCTTTTTGCCGAGATGAAGATGAGAAGAGGCGCTAAAGACGAAGGTAGGATGCTGTCCGGAGCTAAGAGCCGCTCCCGGGCGTCTTTCGGCAGAAGCCGCGCTAAGGAGAGCACTGTGAGCGGCACAATCGTCTTTGCGCGAAGAAGCCGCTTCTTCGGCTCCGGGAGCCGGAGAGAGCGGCAGCTTCAGAAAGGTGAAGAAACAAGCTGTACAACACTGGGATTGTGTGCGCACCTTGCCAACTATTAGAAAACAGTACTTTTGCACTCTCCTGTCTTTTCCAATCACATGAACATTCGATTGGAAGCTGTTTTGGACAACTTTTCTTTTCTTCCTGCCAAACACTTGGCAGACATCTCTGCAACGTCTAGAACACGATGGGAGATGTTTTCTGTGCTGGCACAGTTTTTCCTAGCCAGACATAGTGGAAAAGCTTTTTGCCGAGATGTAGATGAGAAGAGGCGCTAAAGACGAAGGTAGGATGCTGTCCGGAGCTAAGAGCCGCTCCGGGGCGTCTTTCGGCAGAAACCGCGCTAAGGAGAGCACTGTGTGCAGCACAATCGTCTTTGCGTGAAGAAGCCACTTCTTCGGCTCCGGGAGCCGGAGAGAGCGGCTACTTGGAAAAGGTACAGAAGCAAGCTGTACAACACTGGGATTGTGTGCGCACCTTGCCAACTATTAGAAAACAGTACTTTTGCACTCTCCTGACTTTTCCAGTCACATGAACATTCGATTTGAAGCAGTTTTGGACAACTTTTCTTTTCTTTCTGCCAAAAACTTGGCAGAAATCCGTGCAACGTCTAGAACACGATGGGAGATGTTTTCTGTCCTGGCACAGTTTTTCCTAGCCAGACATAGTGGAAAAGCTTTTTGCCAAGATGTAGATGAGAAGAGGCGCTAAAGACGAAGGTAGGATGCTGTCCGGAGCAAAGAGCCGCTCCCGGGCGTCTTTCGGCAGAAGCCGCGCTAAGGAGAGCACTGTGAGCGGCACATTCGTCTTTGCGCGAAGAAGCCGCTTCTTCGGCTCCGGGAGCCGGAGAGAGCGGCAGCTTCAGAAAGGTGAAGAAACAAGCTGTACAACACTGGGATTGTGTGCGCACCTTGCCAACTATTAGAAAACAGTACTTTTGCACTCTCCTGTCTTTTCCAATCACATGAACATTCGATTGGAAGCTGTTTTGGGCAACTTTTCTTTTCTTCCTGCCAAACACTTGGCAGACATCTCTGCAACGTCTAGAACACGATGGGAGATGTTTTCCGTGCTGGCACATTTTTTCCTAGCCAGATAGTGGAAAAGCTTTTTGCCGAGATTTAGACGAGAAGAGGCGCTAAAGACGAAGGTAGGATGCTGTCCGGAGCTAAGAGCCGCTGCCGGGCGTCTTTCGGCAGAAGCCGCGCTAAGGAGAGCACTGTGAGCGGCACAATCGTCTTTGCGCGAAGAAGCCGCTTCTTCGGCTCCGGGAGCCGGAGAGAGCGGCAGCTTCAGAAAGGTGAAGAAGCAAGCTGTACAACACTGGGATTGTGTGCGCACCTTGCCAACTATTAGAAAACAGTACTTTTGCACTCTCCTGACTTTTCCAATCACATGAATATCCGATTGGAAGCTGTTTTGGACAACTTTTCTTTTCTTCCTGCCAAAAACTTGGGAGACATCTCTGCAACTTCTAGAACACGATGGGAGATGTTTTCTGTGCTGGCACAGTTTTTCCTAGCCAGACATAGTGGAAAAGCTTTTTGCTGAGATGTAGATGAGAAGAGGCGCTAAAGACGAAGGTAGGATGCTGTCCGGAGCTAAGAGCCGCTCCGGGGCGTCTTTCGGCAGAAGCCGCGCTAAGGAGAGCACTGTGAGCGGCACAATCGTCTTTGCGCGAAGAAGCCGCTTCTTCGGCTCCGGGAGCCGGGGAGAGCGGCAACTCGGAAAAGGTAAAGAAGCAAGCTGTACAACACTGGGATTGTGTGCGCACCTTGCCAACTATTAGAAAACAGTACCTTTGCACTCCCCTGACTTTTCCAATCACATGAACATTCGATTGGAAGCTGTTTTGGACAACTTTTCTTTTCTTCCTGCCAAACACTTGGCAGACATCTCTGCAACTTCTAGAACACGATGGGAGATGTTTCCTGTGCTGGCACAGTTTTTCCTAGCCAGACATAGTGGAAAAGCTTTTTGCCGAGATGTAGATGAGAAGAGGCGCTAAAGACGAAGGTAGGATGCTGTCCGGAGCTAAGAGCCGCTCCGGGGCGTCTTTCGGCAGAAGCCGCGCTAAGGAGAGCACTGTGAGCGGCACAATCGTCTTTGCGCGAAGAAGCCGCTTCTTCGGCTCCGGGAGCCAGAGAGAGCCGCAGCTTCGGAAAGGTAAAGAAGCAAGCTGTACAACACTGGGATTGTGTGCGCACCTTGCCAACTATTAGAAAACAGTACTTTTCCACTTTACTGACTTTTCCAGTCACATGAACATTCGATTGGAAGCTGTTTTGGACAACTTTTCTTTTCTTCCTGCCAAACACTTGGCAGACATCCGTGCAACATCTAGAACAAGATGGGAGATGTTTTCTGTGCTGGCACAGTTTTTCCTAGCCAGACATAGTGGAAAAGCTTTTTGCTGAGATGTAGATGAGAAGAGACGCTAAAGACGAAGGTAGGATGCTGTCCGGAGCTAAGAGCCGCTCCCGGGCGTCTTTCGGCAGAAGCCGCGCTAAGGAGAGCACTGTGAGCGGCACAATCGTCTTTGCGCGAAGAAGCCGCTTCTTCGGCTCTGGGAGCCGGAGAGAGCGGCAGCTTCAGAAAGGTGAAGAAAGAAGCTGTACAACACTGGGATTGTGTGCGCACCTTGCCAACTATTAGAAAACAGTACTTTTGCACTCTCCTGTCTTTTCCAATCACATGAACATTCAATTGGAAGCTGTTTTGGACAACTTTTCTTTTCTTCCTGCCAAACACTTGGCAGACATCTCTGCAACGTCTAGAACACGATGGGAGATGTTTTCTGTGCTGGCACAGTTTTTCCTAGCCAGATAGTGGAAAAGCTTTTTGCCGAGATGTAGATGAGAAGAGGCGCTAAAGACGAAGGTAGGATGCTGTCCAGAGCTAAGAGCCGCTCCCGGGCGTCTTTTGGCAGAAGCCGCGCTAAGGAGAGCACTGTGAGCGGCCCAATCGTCTTTGCGCGAAGAAGCCGCTTCTTTGGCTCCAGGAGCCGGGGAGAGCGGCAGCTTCGGGAAGGTGAAGAAGCAAGCTGTACAACACTGGGATTGTGTGCGCACCTTGCCAACTATTAGAAAAAAGTACTTTTGCACTCTCCTGACTTTTCCAATCACATGAATATCCGATTGGAAGCTGTTTTGGACAACTTTTCTTTTCTTCCTGCCAAACACTTGGGAGACATCTCTGCAACTTCTAGAACACGATGGGAGATGTTTTCTGTGCTGGCACAGTTTTTCCTAGCCAGACATAGTGGAAAAGCTTTTTGCTGAGATTTAGATGAGAAGAGGCGCTAAAGACGAAGGTAGGATGCTGTCCAGAGCTAAGAGCCGCTCCCGGGCGTCTTTCGGCAGAAGCCGCGCTAAGGAGAGCACTGTGAGCAGCACAATCGTCTTTGCGCGAAGAAGCCACTTCTTCGGCTCCGGGAGCCGGAGAGAGCGGCTACTTGGAAAAGGTACAGAAGCAAGCTGTACAACACTGGGATTGTGTGCGCACCTTGCCAACTATTAGAAAACAGTACTTTTGCACTCTCCTGACTTTTCCAGTCACATGAACATTCGATTGGAAGCTGTTTTGGACAACTTTTCTTTTCTTCCTGCCAAACACTTGGCAGACATCCGTGCAACGTCTAGAACACGATGGGAGATGTTTTCTGTGCTGGCACAGTTTTTCCTAGCCAGACATAGTGGAAAAGCTTTTTGCGGAGATGTAGATGAGAAGAGGCGCTAAAGACGAAGGTAGGATGCTGTCCGGAGCAAAGAGCCGCTCCCGGGCGTCTTTCGGCAGAAGCCGCGCTAAGGAGAGCACTGTGAGTGGCACAATCGTCTTTGCGCGAAGAAGCCGCTTCTTCGGCTCCGGGAGCCGGAGAGAGCGGCAACTTGGAAAAGAAAAAGAAGCAAGCTGTACAACACTGGGATTGTGTGCGCACCTTGCCAACTATTAGAAAACAGTACCTTTGCACTCTCCTGACTTTTCCAATCACATGAACATTCGATTGGAAGCTGTTTTGGACAACTTTTCTTTTCTTCCTGCCAAACACTTGGCAGACATCTCTGCAACTTCTAGAACACGATGGGAGATGTTTTCTGTGCTGGCACAGTTTTTCCTAGCCAGACATAGTGGAAAAGCTTTTTGCTGAGATTTAGATGAGAAGAGGCGCTAAAGACGAAGGTAGGATGCTGTCCAGAGCTAAGAGCCGCTCCCGGGCGTCTTTCGGCAGAAGCCGCCCTAAGGAGAGCACTGTGTGCAGCACAATCGTCTTTGCGCGAAGAAGCCACTTCTTCGGCTTCGGGAGCCGGAGAGAGCGGCTACTTGGAAAAGGTACAGAAGCAAGCTGTACAACACTGGGATTGTGTGCGCACCTTGCCAACTATTAGAAAACAGTACTTTTGCACTCTCCTGACTTTTCCAGTCACATGAACATTCGATTTGAAGCTGTTTTGGACAACTTTTCTTTTCTTTCTGCCAAAAACTTGGCAGAAATCCGTGCAACGTCTAGAACACGATGGGAGATGTTTTCTGTGCTGGCACAGTTTTTCCTAGCCAGACATAGTGGAAAAGCTTTTTGCTGAGATGTAGATGAGAAGAGGCGCTAAAGACGAAGGTAGGATGCTGTCCGGAGCTAAGAGCCGCTCCCGGGCGTCTTTCGGCAGAAGCCGCGCTAAGGAGAGCACTGTGAGCGGCACAATCGTCTTTGCGCGAAGAAGCCGCTTCTTCGGCTCCGGGAGCCGGAGAGAGCGGCAGCTTCAGAAAGGTGAAGAAACAAGCTGTACAACACTGGGATTGTGTGCGCACCTTGCCAACTATTAGAAAACAGTACTTTTGCACTCTCCTGTCTTTTCCAATCACATGAACATTCGATTGGAAGCTGTTTTGGACAACTTTTCTTTTCTTCCTGCCAAACACTTGGCAGACATCTCTGCAACGTCTAGAACACGATGGGAGATGTTTTCCGTGCTGGCACAGTTTTTCCTAGCCAGACATAGTGGAAAAGCTTTTTGCAGAGATGTAGATGAGAAGAGGCGCTAAAGACGAAGGTAGGATGCTGTCCGGAGCTAAGAGCCACTCCGGGGCGTCTTTCGGCAGAAGCCGCGCTAAGGAGAGCACTGTGAGCGGCACAATCGTCTTTGCGCGAAGAAGCCGCTTCTTCGGCTCCGGGAGCCAGAGAGAGCCGCAGCTTCGGAAAGGTAAAGAAGCAAGCTGTACAACACTGGGATTGTGTGCGCACCTTGCCAACTATTAGAAAACAGTACTTTTGCACTTTACTGACTTTTCCAGTCACATGAACATTCGATTGGAAGCTGTTTTGGACAACTTTTCTTTTCTTCCTGCCAAACACTTGGCAGACATCCGTGCAACATCTAGAACAAGATGGGAGATGTTTTCTGTGCTGGCACAGTTTTTCCTAGCCAGACATAGTGGAAAAGCTTTTTGCTGAGATGTAGATGAGAAGAGACGCTAAAGACGAAGGTAGGATGCTGTCCGGAGCTAAGAGCCGCTCCCGGGCGTCTTTCGGCAGAAGCCGCGCTAAGGAGAGCACTGTGAGCGGCACAATCGTCTTTGCGCGAAGAAGCCGCTTCTTCGGCTCCGAAAGCCGGGGAGAGCCGCAGCTTCAGAAAGGTGAAGAAAGAAGCTGTACAACACTGGGATTGTGTGCGCACCTTGCCAACTATTAGAAAACAGTACTTTTGCACTCTCCTGTCTTTTCCAATCACATGAACATTCGATTGGAAGCTGTTTTGGACAACTTTTCTTTTCTTCCTGCCAAACACTTGGCAGACATCTCTGCAACTTCTAGAACACGATGGGAGATGTTTTCTGTGCTGGCACAGTTTTTCCTAGCCAGACATAGTGGAAAAGCTTTTTGCTGAGATTTAGATGAGAAGAGGCGCTAAAGACGAAGGTAGGATGCTGTCCAGAGCTAAGAGCCGCTCCCGGGCGTCTTTCGGCAGAAGCCGCGCTAAGGAGAGCACTGTGTGCAGCACAATCGTCTTTGCGCGAAGAAGCCACTTCTTCGGCTCCGGGAGCCGGAGAGAGCGGCTACTTGGAAAAGGTACAGAAGCAAGCTGTACAACACTGGGATTGTGTGCGCACCTTGCCAACTATTAGAAAACAGTACTTTTGCACTCTCCTGACTTTTCCAGTCACATGAACATTCGATTGGAAGCTGTTTTGGACAACTTTTCTTTTCTTCCTGCCAAACACTTGGCAGACATCCGTGCAACGTCTAGAACACGATGGGAGATGTTTTCTGTGCTGGCACAGTTTTTCCTAGCCAGACATAGTGGAAAAGCTTTTTGCGGAGATGTAGATGAGAAGAGGCGCTAAAGACGAAGGTGGGATGCTGTCCGGAGCAAAGAGCCGCTCCCGGGCGTCTTTCGGCAGAAGCCGCACTAAGGAGAGCACTGAGAGCGGCACAATCGTCTTTTCGCGAAGAAGCCGCTTCTTCGGCTCCGGGAGCCGGAGAGAGCGGCAACTTGGAAAAGAAAAAGAAGCAAGCTGTACAACACTGGGATTGTGTGCGCACCTTGCCAACTATTAGAAAACAGTACCTTTGCACTCTCCTGACTTTTCCAATCACATGAACATTCGATTGGAAGCTGTTTTGGACAACTTTTCTTTTCTTCCTGCCAAACACTTGGCAGACATCCGTGCAACGTCTAGAACACGATGGGAGATGTTTTCTGTGCTGGCACAGTTTTTCCTAGCCAGACATAGTGGAAAAGCTTTTTGCGGAGATGTAGATGAGAAGAGGCGCTAAAGACGAAGGTAGGATGCTGTCCGGAGCAAAGAGCCGCTCCCGGGCGTCTTTCGGCAGAAGCCGCGCTAAGGAGAGCACTGTGAGCGGCACAATCGTCTTTTCGCGAAGAAGCCGCTTCTTCGGCTCCGGGAGCCGGAGAGAGCGGCAACTTGGAAAAGAAAAAGAAGCAAGCTGTACAACACTGGGATTGTGTGCGCACCTTGCCAACTATTAGAAAACAGTCCTTTTGCACTCTCCTGACTTTTCCAATCACATGAACATTCGATTGGAAGCTGTTTTGGACAACTTTTCTTTTCTTCCTGCCAAACACTTGGCAGACATCTCTGCAACTTCTAGAACACGATGGGAGATGTTTTCTGTGCTGGCACAGTTTTCCCTAGCCAGACATAGTGGAAAAGCTTTTTGCCGAGATGTAGATGAGAAGAGGCGCTAAAGACGAAGGTAGGATACTGTCCGGAGCTAAAAGCCGCTCCCGGGCGTCTTTCGGCAGAAGCCGCGCTAAGGAGAGCACTGTGAGCGACACAATCGTCTTTGCGCGAAGAAGCCGCTTCTTCGGATCCGAAAGCTGTGTAGAGCCGCAGCTTCCGAAAGGTAAAGAAGCAAGCTGTACAACACTGGGATTGTGTGCGCACCTTGCCAACTGATAGAAAACAGTACTTTTGCACTCTCCTGACTTTTCCAGTCACATGAACATTCGATTGGAAGCTGTTTTGGACAACTTTTCTTTTCTTCCTGCCAAACACTTGGCAGAAATCCGTGCAACGTCTAGAACACGATGGGAGATGTTTCCTGTGCTGGCACAGTTTTTCCGAGCCAGACATAGTGGAAAAGCTTTTGGCCGAGATGTAGATGAGAAGAGGCGCTAAAGACGAAGGTAGGATGCTGTCCGGAGCTAAGAGCCGCTGCCGGGCGTCTTTCAGCAGAAGCCGCGCTAAGGAGAGCACTGTGAGCGGCACAATCGTCTTTGCGCGAAGAAGCCGCATCTTCAGCTCCGGGAGTCCGAGAGAGCGGCAGCTTCGGGACGGTGAAGAAGCAAGCTGTACAACACTGGGATTGTGTGCGCACCGTGCCAACTATTAGAAAACAGTACTTTTGCACTCTCCTGACTTTTCCAATCACATGAATTTTTCGATTGGAAGCTGTTTTGGACAACTTTTCTTTTCTCCCGTCCAAACACTTGGCAGACATCTGTGCCACGTCTAGAAGACGATGGGAGATGTTTTCTGTGCTGGCACAGTTTTTCCTAGCCAGACATAGTGGAAAAGCTTTTTGCCGAGATGTAGATGAGAAGAGGCGCTAAAGACGAAGGTAGGATGCTGTCCGGAGCTAAGAGCCGCTCCCGGGCGTCTTTCGGCAGAAGCCGCGCTAAGGAGAGCACTGTGAGCGGCACAATCGTCTTTGCGCGAAGAAGCCGCTTCTTCGGCTCCGGGAGCCGGGGAGAGCGGCAACTCGGAAAAGTTAAAGAAGCAAGCTGTACAACACTGGGATTTGTGTGCGCATCTTGCCAACTATTAGAAAACAGTACTTTTGCACTCTCCTGCCTTTTCCAATCACATGAACATTCGATTGGAAGCTGTTTTGGACAACTTTACTTTTCTTCCTGCCAAACACTTGGCAGACATCCGTGCAACGTCTAGAACACGATGGGAGATGTTTTCTGTGCTGGCACAGTTTTTCCTAGCCAGACATAGTGGAAAAGCTTTTTGCTGAGATGTAGATGAGAAGAGACGCTAAAGACGAAGGTAGGATGCTGTCCGGAGCTAAGAGCCGCTCCCGGGCGTCTTTCGGCAGAAGCCGCGCTAAGGAGAGCACTGTGAGCGGCACAATCGTCTTTGCGCGAAGAAGCCGCTTCTTCGGCTCCGAAAGCCGGGGAGAGCCGCAGCTTCAGAAAGGTGAAGAAAGAAGCTGTACAACACTGGGATTGTGTGCGCACCTTGCCAACTATTAGAAAACAGTACTTTTGCACTCTCCTGTCTTTTCCAATCACATGAACATTCGATTGGAAGCTGTTTTGGACAACTTTTCTTTTCTTCCTGCCAAACACTTGGCAGACATCTCTGCAACTTCTAGAACACGATGGGAGATGTTTTCTGTGCTGGCACAGTTTTTCCTAGCCAGACATAGTGGAAAAGCTTTTTGCTGAGATTTAGATGAGAAGAGGCGCTAAAGACGAAGGTAGGATGCTGTCCAGAGCTAAGAGCCGCTCCCGGGCGTCTTTCGGCAGAAGCCGCGCTAAGGAGAGCACTGTGTGCAGCACAATCGTCTTTGCGCGAAGAAGCCACTTCTTCGGCTCCGGGAGCCGGAGAGAGCGGCTACTTGGAAAAGGTACAGAAGCAAGCTGTACAACACTGGGATTGTGTGCGCACCTTGCCAACTATTAGAAAACAGTACTTTTGCACTCTCCTGACTTTTCCAGTCACATGAACATTCGATTGGAAGCTGTTTTGGACAACTTTTCTTTTCTTCCTGCCAAACACTTGGCAGACATCCGTGCAACGTCTAGAACACGATGGGAGATGTTTTCTGTGCTGGCACAGTTTTTCCTAGCCAGACATAGTGGAAAAGCTTTTTGCGGAGATGTAGATGAGAAGAGGCGCTAAAGACGAAGGTGGGATGCTGTCCGGAGCAAAGAGCCGCTCCCGGGCGTCTTTCGGCAGAAGCCGCACTAAGGAGAGCACTGAGAGCGGCACAATCGTCTTTTCGCGAAGAAGCCGCTTCTTCGGCTCCGGGAGCCGGAGAGAGCGGCAACTTGGAAAAGAAAAAGAAGCAAGCTGTACAACACTGGGATTGTGTGCGCACCTTGCCAACTATTAGAAAACAGTACCTTTGCACTCTCCTGACTTTTCCAATCACATGAACATTCGATTGGAAGCTGTTTTGGACAACTTTTCTTTTCTTCCTGCCAAACACTTGGCAGACATCCGTGCAACGTCTAGAACACGATGGGAGATGTTTTCTGTGCTGGCACAGTTTTTCCTAGCCAGACATAGTGGAAAAGCTTTTTGCGGAGATGTAGATGAGAAGAGGCGCTAAAGACGAAGGTAGGATGCTGTCCGGAGCAAAGAGCCGCTCCCGGGCGTCTTTCGGCAGAAGCCGCGCTAAGGAGAGCACTGTGAGCGGCACAATCGTCTTTTCGCGAAGAAGCCGCTTCTTCGGCTCCGGGAGCCGGAGAGAGCGGCAACTTGGAAAAGAAAAAGAAGCAAGCTGTACAACACTGGGATTGTGTGCGCACCTTGCCAACTATTAGAAAACAGTCCTTTTGCACTCTCCTGACTTTTCCAATCACATGAACATTCGATTGGAAGCTGTTTTGGACAACTTTTCTTTTCTTCCTGCCAAACACTTGGCAGACATCTCTGCAACTTCTAGAACACGATGGGAGATGTTTTCTGTGCTGGCACAGTTTTCCCTAGCCAGACATAGTGGAAAAGCTTTTTGCCGAGATGTAGATGAGAAGAGGCGCTAAAGACGAAGGTAGGATACTGTCCGGAGCTAAAAGCCGCTCCCGGGCGTCTTTCGGCAGAAGCCGCGCTAAGGAGAGCACTGTGAGCGACACAATCGTCTTTGCGCGAAGAAGCCGCTTCTTCGGATCCGAAAGCTGTGTAGAGCCGCAGCTTCCGAAAGGTAAAGAAGCAAGCTGTACAACACTGGGATTGTGTGCGCACCTTGCCAACTGATAGAAAACAGTACTTTTGCACTCTCCTGACTTTTCCAGTCACATGAACATTCGATTGGAAGCTGTTTTGGACAACTTTTCTTTTCTTCCTGCCAAACACTTGGCAGAAATCCGTGCAACGTCTAGAACACGATGGGAGATGTTTCCTGTGCTGGCACAGTTTTTCCGAGCCAGACATAGTGGAAAAGCTTTTGGCCGAGATGTAGATGAGAAGAGGCGCTAAAGACGAAGGTAGGATGCTGTCCGGAGCTAAGAGCCGCTGCCGGGCGTCTTTCAGCAGAAGCCGCGCTAAGGAGAGCACTGTGAGCGGCACAATCGTCTTTGCGCGAAGAAGCCGCATCTTCAGCTCCGGGAGTCCGAGAGAGCGGCAGCTTCGGGACGGTGAAGAAGCAAGCTGTACAACACTGGGATTGTGTGCGCACCGTGCCAACTATTAGAAAACAGTACTTTTGCACTCTCCTGACTTTTCCAATCACATGAATTTTTCGATTGGAAGCTGTTTTGGACAACTTTTCTTTTCTCCCGTCCAAACACTTGGCAGACATCTGTGCCACGTCTAGAAGACGATGGGAGATGTTTTCTGTGCTGGCACAGTTTTTCCTAGCCAGACATAGTGGAAAAGCTTTTTGCCGAGATGTAGATGAGAAGAGGCGCTAAAGACGAAGGTAGGATGCTGTCCGGAGCTAAGAGCCGCTCCCGGGCGTCTTTCGGCAGAAGCCGCGCTAAGGAGAGCACTGTGAGCGGCACAATCGTCTTTGCGCGAAGAAGCCGCTTCTTCGGCTCCGGGAGCCGGGGAGAGCGGCAACTCGGAAAAGTTAAAGAAGCAAGCTGTACAACACTGGGATTTGTGTGCGCATCTTGCCAACTATTAGAAAACAGTACTTTTGCACTCTCCTGCCTTTTCCAATCACATGAACATTCGATTGGAAGCTGTTTTGGACAACTTTACTTTTCTTCCTGCCAAACACTTGGCAGACATCCGTGCAACGTCTAGAACACGATGGGAGATGTTTTCTGTGCTGGCACAGTTTTTCCTAGCCAGACATAGTGGAAAAGCTTTTTGCTGACATGTAGATGAGAAGAGACGCTAAAGACGAAGGTAGGATGCTGTCCGGAGCTAAGAGCCGCTCCCGGGC
The DNA here is from genome assembly GCF_028018845.1 of Melospiza georgiana. Classification (NCBI taxonomy): domain Eukaryota; kingdom Metazoa; phylum Chordata; class Aves; order Passeriformes; family Passerellidae; genus Melospiza; species Melospiza georgiana. The sequence continues at coordinate 27,437,022 of NC_080464.1, read as the reverse complement.
GTCTTTCGGCAGAAGCCTCCCTAAGGAGAGCACTGAGAGCGGCACAATCGTCTTTGCGCGAAGAAGCCGCTTCTTCGGCTCCGATAGCCAGGGAGAGCGGCAGCTTCAGAAAGGTGAAGAATCAAGCTGTACAACACTGGGATTGTTTGCGCACCTTGCCAACTGATAGAAAACAGTACCTTTGCACTCTCCTGACTTTTCCAATCACATGAACATTCGATTGGAAGCTTTTTTGGACAACTTTTCTTTTCTTCCTGCCAAACACTTGGCAGACATCTCTGCAAATTCTAGAACACGATGGGAGATGTTTTCTGTGCTGGCACAGTTTTTCCTAGCCAGACATAGTGGAAAGGCTTTTTGCCGAGATGTAGATGAGAAGAGGCGCTAAAGACGAAGGTAGGATGCTGTCCAGAGCTAAGAGCCGCTCCCGGGCGTCTTTCGGCAGAAGCCGCGCTAAGGAGAGCACTGTGTGCAGCACAATCGTCTTTGCGCGAAGAAGCCGCTTCTTCGGCTCCGGGAGCCGGGGAGAGCGGCAACTCGGAAAAGGTAAAGAAGCAAGCTGTACAACACTGGGATTGTGTGCGCACCTTGCCAACTATTAGAAAACAGTACCTTTGCACTCCCCTGACTTTTCCAATCACATGAACATTCGATTGGAAGCTGTTTTGGACAACTTTTCTTTTCTTCCTGCCAAACACTTGGCAGACATCTCTGCAACTTCTAGAACACGATGGGAGATGTTTCCTGTGCTGGCACAGTTTTTCCTAGCCAGACATAGTGGAAAAGCTTTTTGCCGAGATGTAGATGAGAAGAGGCGCTAAAGACGAAGGTAGGATGCTGTCCGGAGCTAAGAGCCGCTCCGGGGCGTCTTTCGGCAGAAGCCGCGCTAAGGAGAGCACTGTGAGCGGCACAATCGTCTTTGCGCGAAGAAGCCGCTTCTTCGGCTCCGGGAGCCAGAGAGAGCCGCAGCTTCGGAAAGGTAAAGAAGCAAGCTGTACAACACTGGGATTGTGTGCGCACCTTGCCAACTATTAGAAAACAGTACTTTTCCACTTTACTGACTTTTCCAGTCACATGAACATTCGATTGGAAGCTGTTTTGGACAACTTTTCTTTTCTTCCTGCCAAACACTTGGCAGACATCCGTGCAACATCTAGAACAAGATGGGAGATGTTTTCTGTGCTGGCACAGTTTTTCCTAGCCAGACATAGTGGAAAAGCTTTTTGCTGAGATGTAGATGAGAAGAGACGCTAAAGACGAAGGTAGGATGCTGTCCGGAGCTAAGAGCCGCTCCCGGGCGTCTTTCGGCAGAAGCCGCGCTAAGGAGAGCACTGTGAGCGGCACAATCGTCTTTGCGCGAAGAAGCCGCTTCTTCGGCTCTGGGAGCCGGAGAGAGCGGCAGCTTCAGAAAGGTGAAGAAAGAAGCTGTACAACACTGGGATTGTGTGCGCACCTTGCCAACTATTAGAAAACAGTACTTTTGCACTCTCCTGTCTTTTCCAATCACATGAACATTCAATTGGAAGCTGTTTTGGACAACTTTTCTTTTCTTCCTGCCAAACACTTGGCAGACATCTCTGCAACGTCTAGAACACGATGGGAGATGTTTTCTGTGCTGGCACAGTTTTTCCTAGCCAGATAGTGGAAAAGCTTTTTGCCGAGATGTAGATGAGAAGAGGCGCTAAAGACGAAGGTAGGATGCTGTCCAGAGCTAAGAGCCGCTCCCGGGCGTCTTTTGGCAGAAGCCGCGCTAAGGAGAGCACTGTGAGCGGCCCAATCGTCTTTGCGCGAAGAAGCCGCTTCTTTGGCTCCAGGAGCCGGGGAGAGCGGCAGCTTCGGGAAGGTGAAGAAGCAAGCTGTACAACACTGGGATTGTGTGCGCACCTTGCCAACTATTAGAAAAAAGTACTTTTGCACTCTCCTGACTTTTCCAATCACATGAATATCCGATTGGAAGCTGTTTTGGACAACTTTTCTTTTCTTCCTGCCAAACACTTGGGAGACATCTCTGCAACTTCTAGAACACGATGGGAGATGTTTTCTGTGCTGGCACAGTTTTTCCTAGCCAGACATAGTGGAAAAGCTTTTTGCTGAGATTTAGATGAGAAGAGGCGCTAAAGACGAAGGTAGGATGCTGTCCAGAGCTAAGAGCCGCTCCCGGGCGTCTTTCGGCAGAAGCCGCGCTAAGGAGAGCACTGTGAGCAGCACAATCGTCTTTGCGCGAAGAAGCCACTTCTTCGGCTCCGGGAGCCGGAGAGAGCGGCTACTTGGAAAAGGTACAGAAGCAAGCTGTACAACACTGGGATTGTGTGCGCACCTTGCCAACTATTAGAAAACAGTACTTTTGCACTCTCCTGACTTTTCCAGTCACATGAACATTCGATTGGAAGCTGTTTTGGACAACTTTTCTTTTCTTCCTGCCAAACACTTGGCAGACATCCGTGCAACGTCTAGAACACGATGGGAGATGTTTTCTGTGCTGGCACAGTTTTTCCTAGCCAGACATAGTGGAAAAGCTTTTTGCGGAGATGTAGATGAGAAGAGGCGCTAAAGACGAAGGTAGGATGCTGTCCGGAGCAAAGAGCCGCTCCCGGGCGTCTTTCGGCAGAAGCCGTGCTAAGGAGAGCACTGTGAGCGGCACAATCGTCTTTTCGCGAAGAAGCCGCTTCTTCGGCTCCGGGAGCCGGAGAGAGCGGCAACTTGGAAAAGAAAAAGAAGCAAGCTGTACAACACTGGGATTGTGTGCGCACCTTGCCAACTATTAGAAAACAGTACCTTTGCACTCTCCTGACTTTTCCAATCACATGAACATTCGATTGGAAGCTGTTTTGGACAACTTTTCTTTTCTTCCTGCCAAACACTTGGCAGACATCCGTGCAACGTCTAGAACACGATGGGAGATGTTTTCTGTGCTGGCACAGTTTTTCCTAGCCAGACATAGTGGAAAAGCTTTTTGCGGAGATGTAGATGAGAAGAGGCGCTAAAGACGAAGGTAGGATGCTGTCCGGAGCAAAGAGCCGCTCCCGGGCGTCTTTCGGCAGAAGCCGCGCTAAGGAGAGCACTGTGAGCGGCACAATCGTCTTTTCGCGAAGAAGCCGCTTCTTCGGCTCCGGGAGCCGGAGAGAGCGGCAACTTGGAAAGGAAAAAGCAGCAAGCTGTACAACACTGGGATTGTGTGCGCACCTTGCCAACTATTAGAAAACAGTCCTTTTGCACACTCCTGACTTTTCCAATCACATGAACATTCGATTGGAAGCTGTTTTGGACAACTTTTCTTTTCTTCCTGCCAAACACTTGGCAGAAATCCGTGCAACGTCTAGAACACGATGGGAGATGTTTCCTGTGCTGGCACAGTTTTTCCGAGCCAGACATAGTGGAAAAGCTTTTGGCCGAGATGTAGATGAGAAGAGGCGCTAAAGACGAAGGTAGGATGCTGTCCGGAGCTAAGAGCCGCTGCCGGGCGTCTTTCAGCAGAAGCCGCGCTAAGGAGAGCACTGTGAGCGGCACAATCGTCTTTGCGCGAAGAAGCCGCATCTTCAGCTCCGGGAGTCCGAGAGAGCGGCAGCTTCGGGACGGTGAAGAAGCAAGCTGTACAACACTGGGATTGTGTGCGCACCGTGCCAACTATTAGAAAACAGTACTTTTGCACTCTCCTGACTTTTCCAATCACATGAATTTTTCGATTGGAAGCTGTTTTGGACAACTTTTCTTTTCTCCCGTCCAAACACTTGGCAGACATCTGTGCCACGTCTAGAAGACGATGGGAGATGTTTTCTGTGCTGGCACAGTTTTTCCTAGCCAGACATAGTGGAAAAGCTTTTTGCCGAGATGTAGATGAGAAGAGGCGCTAAAGACGAAGGTAGGATGCTGTCCGGAGCTAAGAGCCGCTCCCGGGCGTCTTTCGGCAGAAGCCGCGCTAAGGAGAGCACTGTGAGCGGCACAATCGTCTTTGCGCGAAGAAGCCGCTTCTTCGGCTCCGGGAGCCGGGGAGAGCGGCAACTCGGAAAAGTTAAAGAAGCAAGCTGTACAACACTGGGATTTGTGTGCGCATCTTGCCAACTATTAGAAAACAGTACTTTTGCACTCTCCTGCCTTTTCCAATCACATGAACATTCGATTGGAAGCTGTTTTGGACAACTTTACTTTTCTTCCTGCCAAACACTTGGCAGACATCCGTGCAACGTCTAGAACACGATGGGAGATGTTTTCTGTGCTGGCACAGTTTTTCCTAGCCAGACATAGTGGAAAAGCTTTTTGCTGACATGTAGATGAGAAGAGACGCTAAAGACGAAGGTAGGATGCTGTCCGGAGCTAAGAGCCGCTCCCGGGCGTCTTTCGGCAGAAGCCTCCCTAAGGAGAGCACTGAGAGCGGCACAATCGTCTTTGCGCGAAGAAGCCGCTTCTTCGGCTCCGATAGCCAGGGAGAGCGGCAGCTTCAGAAAGGTGAAGAATCAAGCTGTACAACACTGGGATTGTTTGCGCACCTTGCCAACTGATAGAAAACAGTACCTTTGCACTCTCCTGACTTTTCCAATCACATGAACATTCGATTGGAAGCTTTTTTGGACAACTTTTCTTTTCTTCCTGCCAAACACTTGGCAGACATCTCTGCAAATTCTAGAACACGATGGGAGATGTTTTCTGTGCTGGCACAGTTTTTCCTAGCCAGACATAGTGGAAAGGCTTTTTGCCGAGATGTAGATGAGAAGAGGCGCTAAAGACGAAGGTAGGATGCTGTCCGGAGCTAAGAGCCACTCCGGGGCGTCTTTGGGCAGAAGCCGCGCTAAGGAGAGCACTGTGAGCGGCACAATCGTCTTTGCGCGAAGAAGCCGCTTCTTCGGCTCCGTGAGCTGGGGAGAGCGGCAACTCGGAAAAGGTAAAGAAGCAAGCTGTACAACACAGGGATTGTGTGCGCACCTTGCCAACTATTAGAAAACAGTACCTTTGCACTCTCCTGACTTTTCCAATCACATGAACATTCGATTGGAAGCTGTTTTGGACAACTTTTCTTTTCTTCCTGCCAAACACTTGGCAGACATCTCTGCAACTTCTAGAACACGATGGGAGATATTTTCTGTGCTGGCACAGTTTTTCTTAGCCAGACATAGTGGAAAAGCTTTTTGCTGAGATGTAGATGAGAAGAGACGCAAAAGACGAAGGTAGGATGCTGTCCGGAGCTAAGAGCCGCTCCCGGGCGTCTTTCGGCAGAAGCCTCGCTAAGGAGAGCACTGAGAGCGGCACAATCGTCTTTGCGCGAAGAAGCCGCTTCTTCGGCTCCGATAGCCAGGGAGAGCGGCAGCTTCAGAAAGGTGAAGAAGCAAGCTGTACCACACTGGGATTGTGTGCACACCTTGCCAACTATTAGAAAACAGTACTTTTGCACTCTCCTGACTTTTCCAGTCACATGAACATCCGATTAAAAGCTGTTTTGGACAACTTTTCTTTTCTTCCTGCCAAACACTTGGCAGACATCCGTGCAACGTCTAGAACACAATGGGAGATGTTTTCTGTGCTGGCACAGTTTTTCCGAGCCAGACATAGTGGAAAAGCTTTTTGCCGAGATGCAGATGAGAAGAGGCGCTAAAGACGAAGGTAGGATGCTGTCCGGAGCTAAGAGCCGCTCCCGGGCGTCTTTCGGCAGAATCCGCGCTAAGGAGAGCACTGTGAGAGGCACAATCGTCTTTGCGCGAAGAAGCCGCTTCTTCGGCTCTGATAGCCGGGGAGAGCGGCAGCTTCGGAAAGGTGAAGAAGCAAGCTGTACAACACAGGGATTGTGTGCGCACCTTGCCAACTGATAGAAAAGAGTACCTTTGCACTCTCCTGACTTTTCCAATCACATGAACATTCGATTGGAAGCTGTTTTGGACAACTTTTCTTTTCTTCCTGCCAAACACTTGGCAGACATCTCTGCAACTTCTAGAACACGATGGGAGATGTTTTCTGTGCTGGCACAGTTGTTCCTAGCAAGACATAGTGGAAAAGCTTTTTGCCGAGATGTAGATGAGAAGAGACGCTAAAGACGAAGGTAGGATGCTGTCCGGAGTTAAGAGCTGCTCCCGGGCGTCTTTCGGCAGAAGCCGCGCTAAAGAGAGCACTGTGAGCGACACAATCGTCTTTGCGCGAAGAAGCCGCTTCTTCGGCTCGGAAAGCCGGGGAGAGCCGCAGCTTCGGAAAGGTGAAGAAGCAAGCTGTACAACACAGGGATTGTGTGCGCACCTTGCCAACTGATAGAAAACAGTACTTTTGCACTCTCCTGACTTTTCCAGTCACATGAACATTCGATTGGAAGCTGTTTTGGACAACTTTTCTTTTCTTCCTGCCAAACACTTGGCAGACATCTCTGCAACTTCTAGAAGACGATGGGAGATGTTTTCTGTGGTGGCACAGTTTTTCCTAGCCTGACATAGTGGAAAATCTTTTTGCCGAGATGTAGATGAGAAGAGGCGCTAAAGACGAAGGTAGGATGCTGTCCGGAGCTAAGAGCCGCTCCCGGGCGTCTTTCGGCAGAAGCCGCGCTAAGGAGAGCACTGTGAGCGGCACAATCGTCTTTGCGCGAAGAAGCCGCTTCTTCGGCTCCGGGAGCCGGGGAGAGCGGCAGCTTTGGAATGGTGAAGAAGCAAGCTGTACAACACTGGGATTTTGTGCGCACCGTGCCAACTATTAGAAAACAGTACTTCTGCACTCTCCTGACTTTTCCAATCACATGAACGTTCGATTGGAAGCTGTTTTGGACAACTTTTCTTTTCTCCCTGCCAAACACTTGGCAGACATCTCTGCAACTTCTAGAACACGATGGGAGATGTTTTCTGTGCTGGCACAGTTTTTCCTAGCCAGATATAGTGGAAAAGCTTTTTGCTGAGATGTAGATGAGAAGAGGCGCTAAAGACGAAGGTAGGATGCTGTCCGGAGCTAAGAGCCGCTCCCGGGCGTCTTTCGGCAGAAGCCGCGCTAAGGAGAGCACTGTGTGCAGCACAATCGTCTTTGCGCGAAGAAGCCACTTCTTCGGCTCCGGGAGCCAGAGAGAGCGACTACTTGGAAAAGGTACAGAAGCAAGCTGTACAACACTGGGATTGTGTGCGCACCTTGCCAACTATTAGAAAACAGTACTTTTGCACTCTCCTGACTTTTCCAGTCACATGAACATTCGATTGGAAGCTGTTTTGGACAACTTTTCTTTTCTTCCTGCCAAACATTTGGCAGACATCCGTGCAACGTCTAGAACACGATGGGAGATGTTTTCTGTGCTGGCACAGTTTTTCTTAACCAGACATAGTGGAAAAGCTTTTTGCTGAGATGTAGATGAGAAGAGGCGCTAAAGACGAAGGTAGGATGCTGTCCGGAGCTAAGAGCTGCTCCCGGGCGTCTTTCGGCAGAAGCCGCACTAAGGAGAGCACTGTGAGCGGCACAATCCTCTTTGCGCGAAGAAGCCGCTTCTTCGGCTCCGGGAGCCGGAGAGAGCGGCAGCTTCAGAAAGGTGAAGAAGCAAGCTGTACAACACTGGGATTGTGTGCGCACCTTGCCAACTGATAGAAAACAGTACCTTTGAACTCTCCTGACTTTTCCAATCACATGAACATTCGATTGGAAGCTGTTTTGGACAACTTTTCTTTTCTTCCTGCCAAACACTTGGCAGACATCCGTGCAACGTCTAGAACACGATGGGAGATGTTTTCTGTGCTGGCACAGTTTTTCCTAGCCAGACATAGTGGAAAGGCTTTTTGCCGAGATGTAGATGAGAAGAGGCGCTAAAGACGAAGGTAGGATGCTGTCCGGAGCTAAGAGCCGCTCCGGGGCGTCTTTCGGCAGAAGCCGCGCTAAGGAGAGCACTGTGAGCGGCACAATCGTCTTTGCGCGAAGAAGCCGCTTCTTCGGCTCCGGGAGCCGGGGAGAGCGGCAACTCGGAAAAGGTACAGAAGCAAGCTGTACAACACTGGGATTGTGTGCGCACCTTGCCAACTATTAGAAAACAGTACCTTTGCACTCTCCTGACTTTTCCAATCACATGAACATTCGATTGGAAGCTGTTTTGGACAACTTTTCTTTTCTTCCTGCCAAACACTTGGCAGACATCTCTGCAACTTCTAGAACACGATGGGAGGTGTTTCCTGTGCTGGCACAGTTTTTCCTAGCCAGACATAGTGGAAAAGCTTTTTGCAGAGATGTAGATGAGAAGAGGCGCTAAAGACGAAGGTAGGATGCTGTCCGGAGCTAAGAGCCACTCCGGGGCGTCTTTCGGCAGAAGCCGCGCTAAGGAGAGCACTGTGAGCGGAACAATCGTCTTTGCGCGAAGAAGCCGCTTCTTCGGCTCCGGGAGCCAGAGAGAGCCGCAGCTTCGGAAAGGTAAAGAAGCAAGCTGTACAACACTGGGATTGTGTGCGCACCTTGCCATCTATTAGAAAACAGTACTTTTGCACTTTCCTGACTTTTCCAGTCACATGAACATTCGATTGGAAGCTGTTTTGGACAACTTTTCTTTTCTTCCTGCCAAACACTTGGCAGACATCCGTGCAACATCTAGAACAAGATGGGAGATGTTTTCTGTGCTGGCACAGTTTTTCCTAGCCAGACATAGTGGAAAAGCTTTTTGCTGAGATGTAGATGAGAAGAGACGCTAAACACGAAGGTAGGATGCTGTCCGGAGCTAAGAGCCGCTCCCGGGCGTCTTTCGGCAGAAGCCGCGCTAAGGAGAGCACTGTGAGCGGCACAATCGTCTTTGCGCGAAGAAGCCGCTTCTTCGGCTCTGGGAGCCGGAGAGAGCGGCAGCTTCAGAAAGGTGAAGAAAGAAGCTGTACAACACTGGGATTGTGTGCGCACCTTGCCAACTATTAGAAAACAGTACTTTTGCACTCTCCTGTCTTTTCCAATCACATGAACATTCGATTGGAAGCTGTTTTGGACAACTTTTCTTTTCTTCCTGCCAAACACTTGGCAGAAATACATGCAACGTCTAGAACACGATGGGAGATGTTTTCTGCGCTGGCACAGTTTTTCCTAGCCAGATAGTGGAAAAGCTTTTTGCCGAGATGTAGATGAGAAGAGGCGCTAAAGACGAAGGTAGGATGCTGTCCGGAGCTAAGAGCCGCTCCCGGGCGTCTTTCGGCAGAAGCCGCGCTAAGGAGAGCACTGTGAGCGGCACAATCGTCTTTGCGCGAAGAAGCTGCTTCTTTGGCTCCGGGAGCCGGGGAGAGCGGCAGCTTCAGAAAGGTGAAGAAGCAAGCTGTACCACACTGGGATTGTTTGCGCACCTTGCCAACTATTAGAAAAAAGTACTTTTGCACTCTCCTGACTTTTCCAATCACAAGAATATCTGATTGGAAGCTGTTTTGGACAACTTTTCTTTTCTTCCTGCCAAACACTTGGGAGACATCTCTGCAACTTCTAGAACACGATGGGAGATGTTTTCTGTGCTGGCACAGTTTTTCCTAGCCAGACATAGTGGAAAAGCTTTTTGCTGAGATTTAGATGAGAAGAGGCGCTAAAGACGAAGGTAGGATGCTGTCCGGAGCTAAGAGCCGCTCCCGGGCGTCTTTCGGCAGAAGCCGCGCTAAGGAGAGCACTGTGTGCAGCACAATCGTCTTTGCGCGAAGAAGCCACTTCTTCGGCTCCGGGAGCCGGAGAGAGCGGCTACTTGGAAAAGGTACAGAAGCAAGCTGTACAACACTGGGATTGTGTGCGCACCTTGCCAACTATTAGAAAACAGTACTTTTGAACTCTCCTGACTTTTCCAGTCACATGAACATTCGATTGGAAGCTGTTTTGGACAACTTTTCTTTTCTTCCTGCCAAACACTTGGCAGAAATACGTGCAACGTCTAGAACACGATGGGAGATGTTTTCTGTGCTTGCACAGTTTTTCCGAGCCAGACATAGTGGAAAAGCTTTTTGCCGAGATGTTGATGAGAAGAGGCGCTAAAGACGAAGGTAGGATGCTGTCCGGAGATAAGAGCCGCTCCCGGGCGTCTTTCGGCAGAAGCCGCGCTAAGGAGAGCACTGTGAGCGGCACAATCGTCTTTGCGCGAAGAAGCCGCTTCTTCGGCTCCGGGAGCCGGGGAGAGCGGCAACTCGGAAAAGGTAAAGAAGCAAGCTGTACAACACTGGGATTGTGTGCGCACCTTGCCAACTATTAGAAAACAGTACTTTTGCACTCTCCTGACTTTTCCAGTCACATGAACATTCGATTGGAAGCTGTTTTGGACAACTTTTCTTTTCTTCCTGCCAAACACTTGGCAGACATCCGTGCAACGTCTAGAACACGATGGGAGATGTTTTCTGTGCTGGCACAGTTTTTCCTAGCCAGACATAGTGGAAAAGCTTTTTGCGGAGATGTAGATGAGAAGAGGCGCTAAAGACGAAGGTAGGATGCTGTCCGGAGCAAAGAGCCGCTCCCGGGCGTCTTTCGGCAGAAGCCGCGCTAAGGAGAGCACTGTGAGCGGCACAATCGTCTTTTCGCGAAGAAGCCGCTTCTTCGGCTCCGGGAGCCGGAGAGAGCGGCAACTTGGAAAAGAAAAAGAAGCAAGCTGTACAACACTGGGATTGTGTGCGCACCTTGCCAACTATTAGAAAACAGTACCTTTGCACTCTCCTGACTTTTCCAATCACATGAACATTCGATTGGAAGCTGTTTTGGACAACTTTCCTTTTCTTCCTGCCAAACACTTCGCAGACATCTCTGCAACTTCTAGAACACGATGGGAGATGTTTTCTGTGCTGGCACAGTTTTTCCTAGCCAGACATAGTGGAAAAGCTTTTTGCAGAGATGTAGATGAGAAGAGGCGCTAAAGACGAAGGTAGGATGCTGTCCGGAGCTAAAAGCCGCTCCCGGGCGTCTTTCGGCAGAAGCCGCGCTAAGGAGAGCACTGTGAGCGACACAATCGTCTTTGCGCGAAGAAGCCGCTTCTTCGGCTCCGAAAGCTGTGTAGAGCCGCAGCTTCCGAAAGGTAAAGAAGCAAGCTGTACAACACTGGGATTGTGTGCGCACCTTGCCAACTATTAGAAAACAGTACTTTTGCACTCTCCTGACTTTTCCAGTCACATGAACATTCGATTGGAAGCTGTTTTGGACAACTTTTCTTTTCTTCCTGCCAAACACTTGGCAGACATCCGTGCAACGTCTAGAACACGATGGGAGATGTTTCCTGTGCTGGCACAGTTTTTCCGAGCCAGACATAGTGGAAAAGCTTTTGGCCGAGATGTAGATGAGAAGAGGCGCTAAAGACGAAGGTAGGATGCTGTCCGGAGCTAAGAGCCGCTCCCGGGCGTCTTTCAGCAGAAGCCGCGCTAAGGAGAGCACTGTGAGCGGCACAATCGTCTTTGCGCGAAGAAGCCGCATATTCAGCTCCGGGAGTCCGAGAGAGCGGCAGCTTCGGGAAGGTGAAGAAGCAAGCTGTACAACACTGGGATTGTGTGCGCACCGTGCCAACTATTAGAAAACAGTACTTTTGAACTCTCCTGACTTTTCCAATCACATGAATGTTCGATTGGAAGCTGTTTTGGACAACTTTTCTTTTCTCCCGTCCAAACACTTGGCAGACATCTGTGCAACGTCTAGAAGACGATGGGAGATGTTTTCTGTGCTGGCACAGTTTTTCCTAGCCAGACATAGTGGAAAAGCTTTTTGCCGAGATGTAGATGAGAAGAGGCGCTAAAGACGAAGGTAGGATGCTGTCCGGAGCTAAGAGCCGCTCCCGGGCGTCTTTCGGCAGAAGCCGCGCAAAGGAGAGCACTGTGAGCGGCACAATCGTCTTTGCGCGAAGAAGCCGCTTCTTCGGCTCCGGGAGCCGGGGAGAGCGGCAACTCGGAAAAGGTAAAGAAGCAAGCTGTACAACACTGGGATTTGTGTGCGCACCTTGCCAACTATTAGAAAACAGTACTTTTGCACTCTCCTGCCTTTTCCAATCACATGAACATTCGATTGGAAGCTGTTTTGGACAACTTTTCTTTTCTTCCTGCCAAACACTTGGCAGAAATCCGTGCAACGTCTAGAACACGATGGGAGATGTTTTCTGTGCTGGCACAGTTTTTCCTAGCCAGACATAGTGGAAAAGCTTTTTGCCGAGATGTAGATGAGAAGAGGCGCTAAAGACGAAGGTAGGATGCTGTCCGGAGCTAAGAGCCGCTCCCGGGCGTCTTTCGGCAGAAGCCTCGCTAAGGAGAGCACTGAGAGCGGCACAATCGTCTTTGCGCGAAGAAGCCGCATCTTCGGCTGCGGGAGCCGGAGAGAGCGGCATCGTCAGGAAGGTGAAGAAGCAAGCTGTACAACACTGGGATTGTGTGCGCACCTTGCCAACTATTAGAAAACAGTACTTTTGCACTCTCCTGACTTTTCCAGTCACATGAACATTCGATTGGAAGCTGTTTTGGACAACTTTACTTTTCTTCCTGCCAAACACTTGGCAGACATCCGTGCAACGTCTAGAACACGATGGGAGATGTTTTCTGTGCTGGCACAGTTTTTCCTAGCCAGACATAGTGGAAAAGCTTTTTGCTGAGATGTAGATGAGAAGAGGCGCTAAAGACGAAGGTAGGATGCTGTCCGGAGCTAAGAGCCGCTCCGGGGCGTCTTTCGGCAGAAGCCGCGCTAAGGAGAGCACTGAGAGCGGCACAATCGTCTTTGCGCGAAGAAGCCGCTTCTTCGGCTCTGATAGCCAGGGAGAGCGGCAGCTTCAGAAAGGTGAAGAATCAAGCTGTACAACACTGGGATTGTTTGCGCACCTTGCAAACTGATAGAAAACAGTACCTTTGCACTCTCCTGACTTTTCCAATCACATGAACATTCGATTGGAAGCTGTTTTGGACAACTTTTCTTTTCTTCCTGCCAAACACTTGGCAGACATCTCTGCAACTTCTAGAACACGATGGGAGATGTTTTCTGTGCTGGCACAGTTTTTCCTAGCCAGACATAGTGGAAAAGCTTTTTGCCGAGATGTAGATGAGAAGAGGCGCTAAAGACGAAGGTAGGATGCTGTCCGGAGCTAAGAGCCACTCCGGGGCGTCTTTGGGCAGAAGCCGCGCTAAGGAGAGCACAGTGAGCGGCACAATCGTCTTTGCGCGAAGAAGCCGCTTCTTCGGCTCCGTGAGCTGGGGAGAGCGGCAACTCGGAAAAGGTAAAGAAGCAAGCTGTACAACACAGGGATTGTGTGCGCATCCTTGCCAACTATTAGAAAACAGTACCTTTGCACTCTCCTGACTTTTCCAATCACATGAACATTCGATTGGAAGCTGTTTTGGACAACTTTTCTTTTCTTCCTGCCAAACACTTGGCAGACATCTCTGCAACTTCTAGAACACGATGGGAGATGTTTTCTGTGCTGGCACAGTTTTTCCGAGCCAGACATAGTGGAAAAGCTTTTTGCTGAGATGTAGATGAGAAGAGACGCTAAAGACGAAGGTAGGATGCTGTCCGGAGCTAAGAGCCGCTCCCGGGCGTCTTTCGGCAGAAGCCTCGCTAAGGAGAGCACTGAGAGCGGCACAATCGTCTTTGCGCGAAGAAGCCGCTTCTTCGGCTCCGATAGCCAGGGAGAGCGGCAGCTTCAGAAAGGTGAAGAAGCAAGCTGTACCACACTGGGATTGTTTGCGCACCTTGCCAACTGATAGAAAACAGTACCTTTGCACTCTCCTGACTTTTCCAGTCACATGAACATTCGATTGGAAGCTGTTTTGGACAACTTTTCTTTTCTTCCTGCCAAACACTTGGCAGACATCTCTGCAACTTCTAGAACACGATGGGAGATGTTTTCTGTGCTGGCACAGTTTTTCCTAGCCAGACATAGTGGAAAAGCTTTTTGCCGAGATGTAGATGAGAAGAGGCGCTAAAGACGAAGGTAGGATGCTGTCCGGAGCTAAGAGCCGCTCCGGGGCGTCTTTCGGCAGAAGCCGCGCTAAGGAGAGCACTGTGAGCGGCACAATCGTCTTTGCGCGAAGAAGCCGCTTCTTCGGCTCCGGGAGCTGGGGAGAGCGGCAGCTTCGGAAAGGTGAAGAAGCAAGCTGTACAAGACTGGGATTGTGTGCGCACCTTGCCAACTATTAGAAAACAGTACCTTTGCACTCTCCTGACTTTTCCAGTCACATGAACATTCGATTGGAAGCTGTTTTGGACAACTTTTCTTTTCTTCCTGCCAAACATTTGGCAGACATCCGTGCAACGTCTAGAACACGATGGGAGATGTTTTCTGTGCTGGCACAGTTTTTCCTAGCCAGACATAGTGGAAAAGCTTTTTGCCGAGATGTAGATGAGAAGAGGCGCTAAAGACGAAGGTAGGATGCTGTCCGGAGCTAAGAGCCGCTCCCGGGCGTCTTTCGGCAGAAGCCTCGCTAAGGAGAGCACTGAGAGCGGCACAATCGTCTTTGCGCGAAGAAGCCGCATCTTCGGCCCTGGGAGCCGGAGAGAGCGGCATCGTCAGGAAGGTGAAGAAGCAAGCTGTACAACACTGGGATTGTGTGCGCACCTTGCCAACTATTAGAAAACAGTACTTTTGCACTCTCCTGACTTTTCCAGTCACATGAACATTCGATTGGAAGCTGTTTTGGACAACTTTACTTTTCTTCCTGCCAAACACTTGGCAGACATCCGTGCAACGTCTAGAACACGATGGGAGATGTTTTCTGTGCTGGCACAGTTTTTCCTAGCCAGACATAGTGGAAAAGCTTTTTGCTGAGATGTAGATGAGAAGAGACGCTAAAGACGAAGGTAGGATGCTGTCCGGAGCTAAGAGCCGCTCCGGGGCGTCTTTCGGCAGAAGCCGCGCTAAGGAGAGCACTGTGAGCGGCACAATCGTCTTTGCGCGAAGAAGCCGCTTCTTCGGCTCTGATAGCCAGGGAGAGCGGCAGCTTCAGAAAGGTGAAGAATCAAGCTGTACAACACTGGGATTGTTTGCGCACCTTGCAAACTGATAGAAAACAGTACCTTTGCACTCTCCTGACTTTTCCAATCACATGAACATTCGATTGGAAGCTGTTTTGGACAACTTTTCTTTTCTTCCTGCCAAACACTTGGCAGACATCTCTGCAACTTCTAGAACACGATGGGAGATGTTTTCTGTGCTGGCACAGTTTTTCCTAGCCAGACATAGTGGAAAAGCTTTTTGCCGAGATGTAGATGAGAAGAGGCGCTAAAGACGAAGGTAGGATGCTGTCCGGAGCTAAGAGCCACTCCGGGGCGTCTTTGGGCAGAAGCCGCGCTAAGGAGAGCACAGTGAGCGGCACAATCGTCTTTGCGCGAAGAAGCCGCTTCTTCGGCTCCGATAGCCAGGGAGAGCGGCAGCTTCAGAAAGGTGAAGAAGCAAGCTGTACCACACTGGGATTGTTTGCGCACCTTGCCAACTGATAGAAAACAGTACCTTTGCACTCTCCTGACTTTTCCAGTCACATGAACATTCGATTGGAAGCTGTTTTGGACAACTTTTCTTTTCTTCCTGCCAAACACTTGGCAGACATCTCTGCAACTTCTAGAACACGATGGGAGATGTTTTCTGTGCTGGCACAGTTTTTCCTAGCCAGACATAGTGGAAAAGCTTTTTGCCGAGATGTAGATGAGAAGAGGCGCTAAAGACGAAGGTAGGATGCTGTCCGGAGCTAAGAGCCGCTCCGGGGCGTCTTTCGGCAGAAGCCGCGCTAAGGAGAGCACTGTGAGCGGCACAATCGTCTTTGCGCGAAGAAGCCGCTTCTTCGGCTCCGGGAGCTGGGGAGAGCGGCAGCTTCGGAAAGGTGAAGAAGAAAGCTGTACAACACTGGGATTGTGTGCGCACCTTGCCAACTATTAGAAAACAGTACCTTTGCACTCTCCTGACTTTTCCAATCACATGAATGTTCGATTGGAAGCTGTTTTGGACAACTTTTCTTTTCTTCCTGCCAAACACTTGGCAGTCATCTCTGCAATTTCTAGAACACGATGGGAGATGTTTTCTGTGCTGGCACAATTTTTCCTAGCCAGACATAGTGGAAAAGCTTTTTGCTGAGATGTAGATGAGAAGAGGCGCTAAAGACGAAGGTAGGATGCAGTCCGGAGCTAAGAGCCGCTCCCGGGCGTCTTTCGGCAGAAGCCGCGCTAAGGAGAGCACTGTGAGCGGCACAATCGTCTTTGCGCGAAGAAGCCGCTTCTTCGGCTCTGATAGCCGGGGAGAGCGGCAGCTTCGGAAAGGTGAAGAAGCAAGCTGTACAACACTGGGATTGTGTGCGCACCTTGCCAACTATTAGAAAACAGTACTTTTGCACTCTCCTGACTTTTCCAGTCACATGAACATTCGATTGGAAGCTGTTTTGGACAACTTTTCTTTTCTTCCTGCCAAACATTTGGCAGACATCCGTGCAACGTCTAGAACACGATGGGAGATGTTTTCTGTGCTGGCACAGTTTTTCCTAGCCAGACATAGTGGAAAAGCTTTTTGCCGAGATGTAGATGAGAAGAGGCGCTAAAGACGAAGGTAGGATGCTGTCCGGAGCTAAGAGCCGCTCCGGGGCATCTTTCGGCAGAAGCCGTGCTAAGGAGAGCACTGTGAGCGGCACAATCGTCTTTGCGCGAAAAAGCCGCTTCTTCGGCTCCGGGAGCCGGGGAGAGCGGCAACTCGGAAAAGGTAAAGAAGCAAGCTGTACAACACTGGGATTGTGTGCGCACCTTGCCAACTATTAGAAAACAGTACCTTTGCACTCTCCTGACTTTTCCAATCACATGAACATTCGATTGGAAGCTGTTTTGGACAACTTTTCTTTTCTTCCTGCCAAACACTTGGCAGACATCTCTGCAACTTCTAGAACACGATGGGAGATGTTTCCTGTGCTGACACTGTTTTTCCTAGCCAGACATAGTGGAAAAGCTTTTTGCAGAGATGTAGATGAGAAGAGGCCCTAACGAAGAAGGTAGGATGCTGTCCGGAGCTAAGAGCCGCTCCGGGGCGTCTTTCGGCAGAAGCCGCGCTAAGGAGAGCACTGTGAGCGGCACAATCGTCTTTGCGCGAAGAAGCCGCTTCTTCGGCTCCGGGAGCCAGAGAGAGCCGCAGCTTCGGAAAGGTAAAGAAGCAAGCTGTACAACACTTGGATTGTGTGCGCACCTTGCCAACTATTAGAAAACAGTATTTTTGCACTTTCCTGACTTTTCCAGTCACATGAACATTCGATTGGAAGCTGTTTTGGACAACTTTTCTTTTCTTCCTGCCAAACACTTGGCAGACATCCGTGCAACATCTAGAACAAGATGGGAGATGTTTTCTGTGCTGGCACAGTTTTTCCTAGCCAGACATAGTGGAAAAGCTTTTTGCCGAGATGTAGATGAGAAGAGACGCTAAAGACGAAGGTAGGATGCTGTCCGGAGCTAAGAGCCGCTCCCGGGCGTCTTTCGGCAGAAGCCGCGCTAAGGAGAGCACTGTGAGCGGCACAATCGTCTTTGCGCGAAGAAGCCGCTTCTTCGGCTCTGGGAGCCGGAGAGAGCGGCAGCTTCAGAAAGGTGAAGAAAGAAGCTGTACAACACTGGGATTGTGTGCGCACCTTGCCAACTATTAGAAAACAGTACTTTTGCACTCTCCTGTCTTTTCCAATCACATGAACATTCGATTGGAAGCTGTTTTGGACAACTTTTCTTTTCTTCCTGCCAAACACTTGGCAGACATCTCTGCAACGTCTAGAACACGATGGGAGATGTTTTCTGTGCTGGCACAGTTTTTCCTAGCCAGATAGTGGAAAAGCTTTTTGCCGAGATGTAGATGAGAAGAGGCGCTAAAGACGAAGGTAGGATGCTGTCCGGAGCTAAGAGCCGCTCCCGGGCGTCTTTCGGCAGAAGCCGCGCTAAGGAGAGCACTGTGAGCGGCACAATCGTCTTTGCGCGAAGAAGCCGCTTCTTTGGCTCCGGGAGCCGGGGAGAGCGGCAGCTTCGGAAAGGTGAAGAAGCAAGCTGTACAACACTGGGATTGTGTGCGCACCTTGCCAACTATTAGAAAAAAGTACTTTTGCACTCTCCTGACTTTTCCAATCACATGAATATCCGATTGGAAGCTGTTTTGGACAACTTTTCTTTTCTTCCTGCCAAACACTTGGGAGACATCTCGGCAACTTCTAGAACACGATGGGAGATGTTTTCTGTGCTGGCACAGTTTTTCCTAGCCAGACATAGTGGAAAAGCTTTTTGCTGAGATTTAGATGAGAAGAGGCGCTAAAGACGAAGGTAGGATGCTGTCCGGAGCTAAAAGCCGCTCCCGGGCGTCTTTCGGCAGAAGCCGCGCTAAGGAGAGCACTGTGAGCGACACAATCGTCTTTGCGCGAAGAAGCCGCTTCTTCGGCTCCGAAAGCTGGGGAGAGCGGCAGCTTCCGAAAGGTAAAGAAGCAAGCTGTACAACACTGGGATTTGTGTGCGCACCTTGCCAACTATTAGAAAACAGTACTTTTGCACTCTCCTGCCTTTTCCAATCACATGAACATTCGATTGGAAGCTGTTTTGGACAACTTTTCTTTTCTTCCTGCCAAACACTTCGCAGACATCCGTGCAACGTCTAGAACACGATGGGAGATGTTTTCTGTGCTGGCACAGTTTTTCCTAGCCAGACATAGTGGAAAAGCTTTTTGCCGAGATGTAGATGAGAAGAGGCGCTAAAGACGAAGGTAGGATGCTGTCCGGAGCTAAGAGCCGCTCCCGGGCGTCTTTCGGCAGAAGCCTCGCTAAGGAGAGCACTGAGAGCGGCACAATCGTCTTTGCGCGAAGAAGCCGCATCTTCGGCTGCGGGAGCCGGAGAGAGCGGCATCGTCGGGAAGGTGAAGAAGCAAGCTGTACAACACTGGGATTGTGTGCGCACCTTGCCAACTATTAGAAAACAGTACTTTTGCACTCTCCTGACTTTTCCAATCACATGAACATTCGATTGGAAGCTGTTTTGGACAACTTTACTTTTCTTCCTGCCAAACACTTGGCAGACATCCGTGCAACGTCTAGAACACGATGGGAGATGTTTTCTGTGCTGGCACAGTTTTTCCTAGCCAGACATAGTGGAAAAGCTTTTTGCTGAGAAGTAGATGAGAAGAGACGCTAAAGACAAAGGTAGGATGCTGTCCGGAGCTAAGAGCCGCTCCCGGGCGTCTTTCGGCAGAAGCCTCGCTAAGGAGAGCACTGAGAGCGGCACAATCGTCTTTGCGCGAAGAAGCCGCTTCTTCGGCTCTGATAGCCAGGGAGAGCGGCAGCTTCAGAAAGGTGAAGAAACAAGCTGTACAACACTGGGATTGTTTGCGCACCTTGCAAACTGATAGAAAACAGTACCTTTGCACTCTCCTGACTTTTCCAATCACATGAACATTCGATTGGAAGCTGTTTTGGACAACTTTTCTTTTCTTCCTGCCAAACACTTGGCAGACATCTCTGCAACGTCTAGAACACGATGGGAGATGTTTTCTGTGCTGGCACAGTTTTTCCTAGCCAGACATAGTGGAAAAGCTTTTTGCCGAGATGTAGATGACAAGAGGCGCTAAAGACGAAGGTAGGATGCTGTCCGGAGCTAAGAGCCGCTCCGGGGCGTCTTTCGGCAGAAGCCGCGCTAAGGAGAGCACTGTGAGCGGCACAATCGTCTTTGCGCGAAGAAGCCGCTTCTTCGGCTCCGGGAGCTGGGGAGAGCGGCAGCTTCGGAAAGGTGAAGAAGCAAGCTGTACAACACTGGGATTGTGTGCGCACCTTGCCAACTATTAGAAAACAGTACCTTTGCACTCTCCTGACTTTTCCAATCACATGAACATTCGATTGGAAGCTGTTTTGGACAACTTTTCTTTTCTTCCTGCCAAACACTTGGCAGTCATCTCTGCAATTTCTAGAACACGATGGGAGATGTTTTCTGTGCTGGCACAATTTTTCCTAGCCAGACATAGTGGAAAAGCTTTTTGCTGAGATGTAGATGAGAAGAGGCGCTAAAGACGAAGGTAGGATGCAGTCCGGAGCTAAGAGCCGCTCCGGGGCGTCTTTCGGCAGAAGCCGCGCTAAGGAGAGCACTGTGAGCGGCACAATCGTCTTTGCATGAAGAAGCCGCTTCTTCGGCTCCGGGAGCCGGGGAGAGCGGCAACTCGGAAAAGGTAAAGAAGCAAGCTGTACAACACTGGGATTGTGTGCGCACCTTGCCAACTATTAGAAAACAGTACTTTTGCACTCTCCTGACTTTTCCAGTCACATGAACATTCGATTGGAAGCTGTTTTGGACAACTTTTCTTTTCTTCCCGCCAAACACTTGGCAGAAATACATGCAACGTCTAGAACACGATGGGAGATGTTTTCTGTGCTTGCACAGTTTTTCCGAGCCAGACATAGTGGAAAAGCTTTTTGCCGAGATGTTGATGAGAAGAGGCGCTAAAGACGAAGGTAGGATGCTGTCCGGAGCTAAGAGCCGCTCCGGGGCGTCTTTCGGCAGAAGCCTCGCTAAGGAGAGCACTGAGAGCGGCACAATCGTCTTTGCGCGAAGAAGCCGCATCTTCGGCTGCGGGAGCCGGAGAGAGCGGCATCGTCAGGAAGGTGAAGAAGCAAGCTGTACAACACTGGGATTGTGTGCGCACCTTGCCAACTATTAGAAAACAGTACTTTTGCACTCTCCTGACTTTTCCAGTCACATGAACATTCGATTGGAAGCTGTTTTGGACAACTTTTCTTTTCTTCCTGCCAAACACTTGGCAGACATCCGTGCAACGTCTAGAACACGATGGGAGATGTTTTCTGTGCTGGCACAGTTTTTCCTAGCCAGACATAGTGGAAAAGCTTTTTGCTGAGATGTAGATGAGAAGAGACGCTAAAGACGAAGGTAGGATGCTGTCCGGAGCTAAGAGCCGCTCCCGGGCGTCTTTCGGCAGAAGCCGCGCTAAGGAGAGCACTGAGAGCGGCACAATCGTCTTTGCACGAAGAAGCCGCTTCTTCGGCTCTGATAGCCAGGGAGAGCGGCAGCTTCAGAAAGGTGAAGAATCAAGCTGTACAACACTGGGATTGTTTGCGCACCTTGCAAACTGATAGAAAACAGTACCTTTGCACTCTCCTGACTTTTCCAATCACATGAACATTCGATTGGAAGCAGTTTTGGACAACTTTTCTTTTCTTCCTGCCAAACACTTGGCAGACATCTCTGCAACTTCTAGAACACGATGGGAGATGTTTTCTGTGCTGGCACAGTTTTTCCTAGCCAGACATAGTGGAAAAGCTTTTTGCCGAGATGTAGATGAGAAGAGGCGCTAAAGACGAAGGTAGGATGCTGTCCGGAGCTAAGAGCCACTCCGGGGCGTCTTTGGGCAGAAGCCGCACTAAGGAGAGCACAGTGAGCGGCACAATCGTCTTTGCGCGAAGAAGCCGCTTCTTCGGCTCCGTGAGCTGGGGAGAGCGGCAACTCGGAAAAGGTAAAGAAGCAAGCTGTACAACACAGGGATTGTGTGCGCATCCTTGCCAACTATTAGAAAACAGTACCTTTGCACTCTCCTGACTTTTCCAATCACATGAACATTCGATTGGAAGCTGTTTTGGACAACTTTTCTTTTCTTCCTGCCAAACACTTGGCAGACATCTCTGCAACTTCTAGAACACGATGGGAGATGTTTTCTGTGCTGGCACAGTTTTTCCTAGCCAGACATAGTGGAAAAGCTTTTTGCTGAGATGTAGATGAGAAGAGACGCTAAAGACGAAGGTAGGATGCTGTCCGGAGCTAAGAGCCGCTCCCGGGCGTCTTTCGGCAGAAGCCTCGCTAAGGAGAGCACTGAGAGCGGCACAATCGTCTTTGCGCGAAGAAGCCGCTTCTTCGGCTCCGATAGCCAGGGAGAGCGGCAGCTTCAGAAAGGTGAAGAAGCAAGCTGTACCACACTGGGATTGTTTGCGCACCTTGCCAACTGATAGAAAACAGTACCTTTGCACTCTCCTGTCTTTTCCAGTCACATGAACATTCGATTGGAAGCTGTTTTGGACAACTTTTCTTTTCTTCCTGCCAAACACTTGGCAGACATCTCTGCAACTTCTAGAACACGATGGGAGATGTTTTCTGTGCTGGCACGGTTTTTCCTAGCCACACATAGTGGAAAAGCTTTTTGCCGAGATGTAGATGAGAAGAGGCGCTAAAGACGAAGGTAGGATGCTGTCCGGAGCTAAGAGCCGCTCCGGGGCGTCTTTCGGCAGAAGCCGCGCTAAGGAGAGCACTGTGAGCGGCACAATCGTCTTTGCGCGAAGAAGCCGCTTCTTCGGCTCCGGGAGCTGGGGAGAGCGGCAGCTTCGGAAAGGTGAAGAAGCAAGCTGTACAACACTGGGATTGTGTGCGCACCTTGCCAACTATTAGAAAACAGTACCTTTGCACTCTCCTGACTTTTCCAATCACATGAACATTCGATTGGAAGCTGTTTTGGACAACTTTTCTTTTCTTCCTGCCAAACACTTGGCAGTCATCTCTGCAATTTCTAGAACACGATGGGAGATGTTTTCTGTGCTGGCACAATTTTTCCTAGCCAGACATAGTGGAAAAGCTTTTTGCTGAGATGTAGATGAGAAGAGGCGCTAAAGACGAAGGTAGGATGCAGTCCGGATCTAAGAGCCGCTCCCGGGCGTCTTTCGGCAGAAGCCGCGCTAAGGAGAGCACTGTGAGCGGCACAATCGTCTTTGCGCGAAGAAGCCGCTTCTTCGGCTCTGATAGCCAGGGAGAGCGGCAGCTTCAGAAAGGTGAAGAAACAAGCTGTACAACACTGGGATTGTTTGCGCACCTTGCCAACTGATAGAAAACAGTACCTTTGCACTCTCCTGACTTTTCCAATCACATGAACATTCGATTGGAAGCAGTTTTGGACAACTTTTCTTTTCTTCCTGCCAAACACTTGGCAGACATCTCTGCAACGTCTAGAACACGATGGGAGATGTTTTCTGTGCTGGCACAGTTTTTCCTAGCCAGACATAGTGGAAAAGCTTTTTGCCGAGATGTAGATGAGAAGAGGCGCTAAAGACGAAGGTAGGATGCTGTCCGGAGCTAAGAGCCGCTCCGGGGCGTCTTTCGGCAGAAGCCGCGCTAAGGAGAGCACTGTGAGCGGCACAATCGTCTTTGCGCGAAGAAGCCGCTTCTTCGGCTCCGGGAGCTGGGGAGAGCGGCAGCTTCGGAAAGGTGAAGAAGCAAGCTGTACAACACTGGGATTGTGTGCGCACCTTGCCAACTATTAGAAAACAGTACCTTTGCACTCTCCTGACTTTTCCAATCACATGAACATTCGATTGGAAGCTGTTTTGGACAACTTTTCTTTTCTTCCTGCCAAACACTTGGCAGTCATCTCTGCAATTTCTAGAACACGATGGGAGATGTTTTCTGTGCTGGCACAATTTTTCCTAGCCAGACATAGTGGAAAAGCTTTTTGCTGAGATGTAGATGAGAAGAGGCGCTAAAGACGAAGGTAGGATGCAGTCCGGATCTAAGAGCCGCTCCCGGGCGTCTTTCGGCAGAAGCCGCGCTAAGGAGAGCACTGTGAGCGGCACAATCGTCTTTGCGCGAAGAAGCCGCTTCTTCGGCTCTGATAGCCAGGGAGAGCGGCAGCTTCAGAAAGGTGAAGAAACAAGCTGTACAACACTGGGATTGTTTGCGCACCTTGCAAACTGATAGAAAACAGTACCTTTGCACTCTCCTGACTTTTCCAATCACATGAACATTCGATTGGAAGCTGTTTTGGACAACTTTTCTTTTCTTCCTGCCAAACACTTGGCAGACATCTCTGCAACGTCTAGAACACGATGGGAGATGTTTTCTGTGCTGGCACAGTTTTTCCTAGCCAGACATAGTGGAAAAGCTTTTTGCCGAGATGTAGATGAGAAGAGGCGCTAAAGACGAAGGTAGGATGCTGTCCGGAGCTAAGAGCCGCTCCGGGGCGTCTTTCGGCAGAAGCCGCGCTAAGGAGAGCACTGTGAGCGGCACAATCGTCTTTGCGCGAAGAAGCCGCTTCTTCGGCTCCGGGAGCTGGGGAGA
Source organism: Melospiza georgiana (assembly GCF_028018845.1). Taxonomy (NCBI): domain Eukaryota; kingdom Metazoa; phylum Chordata; class Aves; order Passeriformes; family Passerellidae; genus Melospiza; species Melospiza georgiana. Next base: position 27,413,111 of record NC_080464.1, on the reverse strand, counting down.
GCGGCAGCTTCGGAAAGGTGAAGAAGCAAGCTGTACAACACTGGGATTGTGTGCGCACCTTGCCAACTATTAGAAAACAGTACCTTTGCACTCTCCTGACTTTTCCAATCACATGAACATTCGATTGGAAGCTGTTTTGGACAACTTTTCTTTTCTTCCTGCCAAACACTTGGCAGTCATCTCTGCAATTTCTAGAACACGATGGGAGATGTTTTCTGTGCTGGCACAATTTTTCCTAGCCAGACATAGTGGAAAAGCTTTTTGCTGAGATGTAGATGAGAAGAGGCGCTAAAGACGAAGGTAGGATGCAGTCCGGAGCTAAGAGCCGCTCCGGGGCGTCTTTCGGCAGAAGCCGCGCTAAGGAGAGCACTGTGAGCGGCACAATCGTCTTTGCATGAAGAAGCCGCTTCTTCGGCTCCGGGAGCCGGGGAGAGCGGCAACTCGGAAAAGGTAAAGAAGGAAGCTGTACAACACTGGGATTGTGTGCGCACCTTGCCAACTATTAGAAAACAGTACTTTTGCACTCTCCTGACTTTTCCAGTCACATGAACATTCGATTGGAAGCTGTTTTGGACAACTTTTCTTTTCTTCCCGCCAAACACTTGGCAGAAATACATGCAACGTCTAGAACACGATGGGAGATGTTTTCTGTGCTTGCACAGTTTTTCCGAGCCAGACATAGTGGAAAAGCTTTTTGCCGAGATGTTGATGAGAAGAGGCGCTAAAGACGAAGGTAGGATGCTGTCCGGAGCTAAGAGCCGCTCCGGGGCGTCTTTCGGCAGAAGCCTCGCTAAGGAGAGCACTGAGAGCGGCACAATCGTCTTTGCGCGAAGAAGCCGCATCTTCGGCTGCGGGAGCCGGAGAGAGCGGCATCGTCAGGAAGGTGAAGAAGCAAGCTGTACAACACTGGGATTGTGTGCGCACCTTGCCAACTATTAGAAAACAGTACTTTTGCACTCTCCTGACTTTTCCAGTCACATGAACATTCGATTGGAAGCTGTTTTGGACAACTTTTCTTTTCTTCCTGCCAAACACTTGGCAGACATCCGTGCAACGTCTAGAACACGATGGGAGATGTTTTCTGTGCTGGCACAGTTTTTCCTAGCCAGACATAGTGGAAAAGCTTTTTGCTGAGATGTAGATGAGAAGAGACGCTAAAGACGAAGGTAGGATGCTGTCCGGAGCTAAGAGCCGCTCCCGGGCGTCTTTCGGCAGAAGCCGCGCTAAGGAGAGCACTGAGAGCGGCACAATCGTCTTTGCGCGAAGAAGCCGCTTCTTCGGCTCTGATAGCCAGGGAGAGCGGCAGCTTCAGAAAGGTGAAGAATCAAGCTGTACAACACTGGGATTGTTTGCGCACCTTGCAAACTGATAGAAAACAGTACCTTTGCACTCTCCTGACTTTTCCAATCACATGAACATTCGATTGGAAGCAGTTTTGGACAACTTTTCTTTTCTTCCTGCCAAACACTTGGCAGACATCTCTGCAACTTCTAGAACACGATGGGAGATGTTTTCTGTGCTGGCACAGTTTTTCCTAGCCAGACATAGTGGAAAAGCTTTTTGCCGAGATGTAGATGAGAAGAGGCGCTAAAGACGAAGGTAGGATGCTGTCCGGAGCTAAGAGCCACTCCGGGGCGTCTTTGGGCAGAAGCCGCACTAAGGAGAGCACAGTGAGCGGCACAATCGTCTTTGCGCGAAGAAGCCGCTTCTTCGGCTCCGTGAGCTGGGGAGAGCGGCAACTCGGAAAAGGTAAAGAAGCAAGCTGTACAACACAGGGATTGTGTGCGCATCCTTGCCAACTATTAGAAAACAGTACCTTTGCACTCTCCTGACTTTTCCAATCACATGAACATTCGATTGGAAGCTGTTTTGGACAACTTTTCTTTTCTTCCTGCCAAACACTTGGCAGACATCTCTGCAACTTCTAGAACACGATGGGAGATGTTTTCTGTGCTGGCACAGTTTTTCCTAGCCAGACATAGTGGAAAAGCTTTTTGCTGAGATGTAGATGAGAAGAGACGCTAAAGACGAAGGTAGGATGCTGTCCGGAGCTAAGAGCCGCTCCCGGGCGTCTTTCGGCAGAAGCCTCGCTAAGGAGAGCACTGAGAGCGGCACAATCGTCTTTGCGCGAAGAAGCCGCTTCTTCGGCTCCGATAGCCAGGGAGAGCGGCAGCTTCAGAAAGGTGAAGAAGCAAGCTGTACCACACTGGGATTGTTTGCGCACCTTGCCAACTGATAGAAAACAGTACCTTTGCACTCTCCTGTCTTTTCCAGTCACATGAACATTCGATTGGAAGCTGTTTTGGACAACTTTTCTTTTCTTCCTGCCAAACACTTGGCAGACATCTCTGCAACTTCTAGAACACGATGGGAGATGTTTTCTGTGCTGGCACGGTTTTTCCTAGCCACACATAGTGGAAAAGCTTTTTGCCGAGATGTAGATGAGAAGAGGCGCTAAAGACGAAGGTAGGATGCTGTCCGGAGCTAAGAGCCGCTCCGGGGCGTCTTTCGGCAGAAGCCGCGCTAAGGAGAGCACTGTGAGCGGCACAATCGTCTTTGCGCGAAGAAGCCGCTTCTTCGGCTCCGGGAGCTGGGGAGAGCGGCAGCTTCGGAAAGGTGAAGAAGCAAGCTGTACAACACTGGGATTGTGTGCGCACCTTGCCAACTATTAGAAAACAGTACCTTTGCACTCTCCTGACTTTTCCAATCACATGAACATTCGATTGGAAGCTGTTTTGGACAACTTTTCTTTTCTTCCTGCCAAACACTTGGCAGTCATCTCTGCAATTTCTAGAACACGATGGGAGATGTTTTCTGTGCTGGCACAATTTTTCCTAGCCAGACATAGTGGAAAAGCTTTTTGCTGAGATGTAGATGAGAAGAGGCGCTAAAGACGAAGGTAGGATGCAGTCCGGATCTAAGAGCCGCTCCCGGGCGTCTTTCGGCAGAAGCCGCGCTAAGGAGAGCACTGTGAGCGGCACAATCGTCTTTGCGCGAAGAAGCCGCTTCTTCGGCTCTGATAGCCGGGGAGAGCGGCAGCTTCGGAAAGGTGAAGAAGCAAGCTGTACAACACTGGGATTGTGTGCGCACCTTGCCAACTATTAGAAAACAGTACTTTTGCACTCTCCTGACTTTTCCAGTCACATGAACATTCGATTGGAAGCTGTTTTGGACAACTTTTCTTTTCTTCCTGCCAAACATTTGGCAGACATCCGTGCAACGTCTAGAACACGATGGGCGATGTTTTCTGTGCTGGCACAGTTTTTCCTAGCCAGACATAGTGGAAAAGCTTTTTGCCGAGATGTAGATGAGAAGAGGCGCTAAAGACGAAGGTAGGATGCTGTCCGGAGCTAAGAGCCGCTCCGGGGCATCTTTCGGCAGAAGCCGCGCTAAGGAGAGCACTGTGAGCGGCACAATCGTCTTTGCGCGAAAAAGCCGCTTCTTCGGCTCCGGGAGCCGGGCAGAGCGGCAACTCGGAAAAGGTAAAGAAGCAAGCTGTACAACACTGGGATTGTGTGCGCACCTTGCCAACTATTAGAAAACAGTACCTTTGCACTCTCCTGTCTTTTCCAATCACATGAATATCCGATTGGAAGCTGTTTTGGACAACTTTTCTTTTCTTCCTGCCAAACACTTGGCAGACATCTCGGCAACTTCTAGAACACGATGGGAGATGTTTTCTGTGCTGGCACAGTTTTTCCTAGCCAGACATAGTGGAAAAGCTTTTTGCTGAGATGTAGATGAGAAGAGGCGCTAAAGACGAAGGTAGGATGCTGTCCGGAGCTAAAAGCCGCTCCGGGGCGTCTTTCGGCAGAAGCCGCGCTAAGGAGAGCACTGTGAGCGACACAATCGTCTTTGCGCGAAGAAGCCGCTTCTTCGGCTCCGAAAGCTGGGGAGAGCGGCAGCTTCCGAAAGGTAAAGAAGCAAGCTGTACAACACTGGGATTTGTGTGCGCACCTTGCCAACTATTAGAAAACAGTACTTTTGCACTCTCCTGCCTTTTCCAATCACATGAACATTCGATTGGAAGCTGTTTTGGACAACTTTACTTTTCTTCCTGCCAAACACTTGGCAGACATCCGTGCAACGTCTAGAACACGATGGGAGATGTTTTCTGTGCTGGCACAGTTTTTCCTAGCCAGACATAGTGGAAAAGCTTTTTGCTGAGAAGTAGATGAGAAGAGACGCTAAAGACGAAGGTAGGATGCTGTCCGGAGCTAAGAGCCGCTCCCGGGCGTCTTTCGACAGAAGCCTCGCTAAGGAGAGCACTGAGAGCGGCACAATCGTCTTTGCGCGAAGAAGCCGCTTCTTCGGCTCTGATAGCCAGGGAGAGCGGCAGCTTCAGAAAGGTGAAGAAACAAGCTGTACAACACTGGGATTGTTTGTGCACCTTGCAAACTGATAGAAAACAGTACCTTTGCACTCTCCTGACTTTTCCAATCACATGAACATTCGATTGGAAGCTGTTTTGGACAACTTTTCTTTTCTTCCTGCCAAACACTTGGCAGACATCTCTGCAACGTCTAGAACACGATGGGAGATGTTTTCTGTGCTGGCACAGTTTTTCCTAGCCAGACATAGTGGAAAAGCTTTTTGCCGAGATGTAGATGAGAAGAGGCGCTAAAGACGAAGGTAGGATGCTGTCCGGAGCTAAGAGCCGCTCCGGGGCATCTTTCGGCAGAAGCCGCGCTAAGGAGAGCACTGTGAGCGGCACAATCGTCTTTGCGCGAAAAAGCCGCTTCTTCGGCTCCGGGAGCCGGGCAGAGCGGCAACTCGGAAAAGGTAAAGAAGCAAGCTGTACAACACTGGGATTGTGTGCGCACCTTGCCAACTATTAGAAAACAGTACCTTTGCACTCTCCTGTCTTTTCCAATCACATGAACATTCGATTGGAAGCTGTTTTGGACAACTTTTCTTTTCTTCCTGCCAAACACTTGGCAGACATCTCTGCAACGTCTAGAACACGATGGGAGATGTTTTCTGTGCTGGCACAGTTTTTCCTAGCCAGATAGTGGAAAAGCTTTTTGCCGAGATGTAGATGAGAAGAGGCGCTAAAGACGAAGGTAGGATGCTGTCCGGAGCTAAGAGCCGCTCCCGGGCGTCTTTCGGCAGAAGCCGCGCTAAGGAGAGCACTGTGAGCGGCACAATCGTCTTTGCGCGAAGAAGCCGCTTCTTTGGCTCCGGGACCCGGGGAGAGCGGCAGCTTCGGAAAGGTGAAGAAGCAAGCTGTACAACACTGGGATTTGTGTGCGCACCTTGCCAACTATTAGAAAACAGTACTTTTGCACTCTCCTGCCTTTTCCAATCACATGAACATTCGATTGGAAGCTGTTTTGGACAACTTTTCTTTTCTTCCTGCCAAACACTTCGCAGACATCCGTGCAACGTCTAGAACACGATGGGAGATGTTTTCTGTGCTGGCACAGTTTTTCCTAGCCAGACATAGTGGAAAAGCTTTTTGCCGAGATGTAGATGAGAAGAGGCGCTAAAGACGAAGGTAGGATGCTGTCCGGAGCTAAGAGCCGCTCCGGGGCGTCTTTGGGCAGAAGCCGCGCTAAGGAGAGCACTGTGAGCGGCACAATCGTCTTTGCGCGAAGAAGCCGCTTCTTCGGCTCCATGAGCTGGGGAGAGCGGCAACTCGGAAAAGGTAAAGAAGCAAGCTGTACAACACAGGGATTGTGTGCGCACCTTGCCAACTATTAGAAAACAGTACCTTTGCACTCTCCTGACTTTTCCAATCACATGAACATTCGATTGGAAGCTGTTTTGGACAACTTTTCTTTTCTTCCTGCCAAACACTTGGCAAACATCTCTGCAACTTCTAGAACACGATGGGAGATGTTTTCTGTGCTGGCACAGTTTTTCCTAGCCAGACATAGTGGAAAAGCTTTTTGCTAAGATGTAGATGAGAAGAGACGCTAAAGACGAAGGTAGGATGCTGTCCGGAGCTAAGAGCCGCTCCCGGGCGTCTTTCGGCAGAAGCCTCGCTAAGGAGAGCACTGAGAGCGGCACAATCGTCTTTGCGCGAAGAAGCCGCTTCTTCGGCTCCGATAGCCAGAGAGAGCGGCAGCTTCAGAAAGGTGAAGAAGCAAGCTGTACCACACTGGGATTGTTTGCGCACCTTGCCAACTGATAGAAAACAGTACCTTTGCACTCTCCTGACTTTTCCAGTCACATGAACATTCGATTGGAAGCTGTTTTGGACAACTTTTCTTTTCTTCCTGCCAAACACTTGGCAGACATCTCTGCAACTTCTAGAACACGATGGGAGATGTTTTCTGTGCTGGCACAGTTTTTCCTAGCCAGACATAGTGGAAAAGCTTTTTGCCGAGATGTAGATGAGAAGAGGCGCTAAAGACGAAGGTAGGATGCTGTCCGGAGCTAAGAGCCGCTCCGGGGCGTCTTTCGGCAGAAGCCGCGCTAAGGAGAGCACTGTGAGCGGCACAATCGTCTTTGCGCGAAGAAGCCGCTTCTTCGGCTCCGGGAGCTGGGGAGAGCGGCAGCTTCGGAAAGGTGAAGAAGCAAGCTGTACAACACTGGGATTGTGTGCGCACCTTGCCAACTATTAGAAAACAGTACCTTTGCACTCTCCTGACTTTTCCAATCACATGAACATTCGATTGGAAGCTGTTTTGGACAACTTTTCTTTTCTTCCTGCCAAACACTTGGCAGTCATCTCTGCAACTTCTAGAACACGATGGGAGATGTTTTCTGTGCTGGCACAATTTTTCCTAGCCAGACATAGTGGAAAAGCTTTTTGCCGAGATGTAGATGAGAAGAGACGCTAAAGACGAAGGTAGGATGCTGTCCGGAGCTAAGAGCCGCTCCCGGGCGTCTTTCGGCAGAAGCCGCGCTAAGGAGAGCACTGTGAGCGGCACAATCGTCTTTGCGCGAAGAAGCCGCATCTTCGGCTCCAGGAGCCCGAGAGAGCGGCAGCTTCGGGAAGGTGAAGAAGCAAGCTTTACAACACTGGGATTGTGTGCGCACCGTGCCAACTATTAGAAAACAGTACTTTTGCACTCTCCTGACTTTTCCAATCACATGAACGTTCGATTGGAAGCTGTTTTGGACAACTTTTCTTTTCTCCCTGCCAAACACTTGGCAGACATCCGTGCAATGTCTAGAACACGATGGGCGATGTTTTCTGTGCTGGCACAGTTTTTCCTAGCCAGACATAGTGGAAAAGCTTTTTGCCGAGATGTAGATGAGAAGAGGCGCTAAAGACGAAGGTAGGATGCTGTCCGGAGCTAAGAGCCGCTCCGGGGCGTCTTTCGGCAGAAGCCGCGCTAAGGAGAGCACTGTGAGCGGCACAATCGTCTTTGCGCGAAGAAGCCGCTTCTTCGGCTCTGATAGCCGGGGAGAGCCGCAGCTTCGGAAAGGTGAAGAAGAAGGCTGTACAACACCAGGATTGTGTGCGCACCTTGCCAACTATTAGAAAACAGTACTTTTGCACTCTCCTTACATTTCCAGTCACATGAACATTCGATTGGAAGCTGTTTTGGACAACTTTTCTTCCTTCCAAACACTTGGCAGACATCTCTGCAACTTCTAGAACACGATGGGAGATGTTTTCTGTGCTGGCACAGTTTTTCCTTGCCAGACATAGTGGAAAAGCATTTTGACGAAATGTAGATGAGAAGAGGCGCTAAAAACGAAGGTAGGATGCTGTCCGGAGATAAGAGCCGCTCCCGGGCGTCTTTCGGCAGAAGCCGCGCTAAGGAGAGCACTGTGAGCGGCACAATCGTCTTTGCGCGAAGAAGCCGCTTCTTCGGCTCCGGGAGCCGGAGAGAGCGGCAGCTTCGGAAAGGTGAAGAAGCAAGCTTTACAACACTGGGATTGTGTGCACACCTTGCCAACTGATAGAAAACAGTACCTTTGCACTCTCCTGACTTTTCCAATCACATGAACATTCGATTGGAAGCTGTTTTGGACAACTTTTCTTTTCTTCCTGCCAAACACTTGGCAGACATCTCTGCAACTTCTAGAACACGATGGGAGATGTTTTCTGTGCTGGCACAGTTTTTCCTAGCCAGACATAGTGGAAAAGCTTTTTGCTGAGATGTAGATGAGAAGAGGCGCTAAAGACGAAGGTAGGATGCTGTCCGGAGCTAAGAGCCGCTCCCGGACGTCTTTTGGCAGAAGCCGCGCTAAGGAGAGCACTGTGAGCGACACAATCGTCTTTGCGCGAAGAAGTCGCTTCTTCGGCTCCGGGAGCCGGAGAGAGCGGCTACTTGAAAAAGGTAAAGAAGCAAGCTGTACAACACTGGGATTGTGTGCGCACCTTGCCAACTATTAGAAAACAGTACTTTTGCACTCTCCTGACTTTTCCAGTCACATGAACATTCGATTGGAAGCTGTTTTGGACAACTTTTCTTTTCTTCCTGCCAAACACTTGGCAGAAATCCGTGCAACGTCTAGAATACGATGGGAGATGTTTTCTGTGCTGGCACAGTTTTTCCTAGCCAGACATAGTGGGAAAGCTTTTTGCTGAGATGTAGATGAGAAGAGGCGCTAAAGACGAAGGTAGGATGCTGTCCGGAGCTAAGAGCCGCTCCCGGGCGTCTTTCGGCAGAAGCCGCGCTAAGGAGAGCACTGTGAGCGGCACAATTGTCTTTGCGCGAAGAAGCCGCATCTTCGGCTCCGGGAGCCAGAGAGAGCGGCAGCTTCGGGAAGGTGGAGAAGCAAGCTGTACAACACTGGGATTTTGTGCACACCGTGCCAACTACTAGAAAACAGTACTTCTGCACTCTCCTGACTTTTCCAATCACATGAACGTTCGATTGGAAGCTGTTTTGGACAACTTTTCTTTTCTCCCTGCCAAACACTTGGCAGACATCCGTGCAATGTCTGTAACACGATGGGCGATGTTTTCTGTGCTGGCACAGTTTTTCCGAGCCAGACATAGTGGAAAAGCTTTTTGCCGAGATGCAGATGAGAAGAGGCGCTAAAGACGAAGGTAGGATGCTGTCCGGAGCTAAGAGCCGCTCCCGGGCGTCTTTCGGCAGAATCCGCGCTAAGGAGAGCACAGTGAGAGGCACAATCGTCTTTGCGCGAAGAAGCCGCATCTTCGGCTCTGGGAGCCCGAGAGAGCGGCAGCTTCGGGAAGGTGATGAAGCAAGCTGTACAACACTGGGATTGTGTGCGCACCGTGCCAACTATTAGAAAACAGTACTTTTGCACTCTCCTGACTTTTCCAATCACATGAACGTTCGATTGGAAGCTGTTTTGGACAACTTTTCTTTTCTTCCTGCCAAACACTTGGCAGACATCCGTGCAACGTCTAGAACACGATGGGAGATGTTTTCTGTGCTGGCACAGTTTTTCCTAGCCAGACATAGTGGAAAAGCTTTTTGCTGAGAAGTAGATGAGAAGAGACGCTAAAGACGAAGGTAGGATGCTGTCCGGAGCTAAGAGCCGCTCCCGGGCGTCTTTCGGCAGAAGCCTCGCTAAGGAGAGCACTGAGAGCGGCACAATCGTCTTTGCGCGAAGAAGCCGCTTCTTCGGCTCTGATAGCCAGGGAGAGCGGCAGCTTCAGAAAGGTGAAGAAACAAGCTGTACAACACTGGGATTGTTTGCGCACCTTGCAAACTGATAGAAAACAGTACCTTTGCACTCTCCTGACTTTTCCAATCACATGAACATTCGATTGGAAGCTGTTTTGGACAACTTTTCTTTTCTTCCTGCCAAACACTTGGCAGACATCTCTGCAACGTCTAGAACACGATGGGAGATGTTTTCTGTGCTGGCACAGTTTTTCCTAGCCAGACATAGTGGAAAAGCTTTTTGCTGAGATGTAGATGAGAAGAGGCGCTAAAGACGAAGGTAGGATGCAGTCCGGAGCTAAGAGCCGCTCCCGGGCGTCTTTCGGCAGAAGCCGCGCTAAGGAGAGCACTGTGAGCGGCACAATCGTCTTTGCATGAAGAAGCCGCTTCTTCGGCTCCGGGAGCCGGGGAGAGCGGCAACTCGGAAAAGGTAAAGAAGCAAGCTGTACAACACTGGGATTGTGTGCGCACCTTGCCAACTATTAGAAAACAGTACTTTTGAACTCTCCTGACTTTTCCAGTCACATGAACATTCGATTGGAAGCTGTTTTGGACAACTTTTCTTTTCTTCCCGCCAAACACTTGGCAGAAATACATGCAACGTCTAGAACACGATGGGAGATGTTTTCTGTGCTTGCACAGTTTTTCCGAGCCAGACATAGTGGAAAAGCTTTTTGCCGAGATGTTGATGAGAAGAGGCGCTAAAGACGAAGGTAGGATGCTGTCCGGAGCTAAGAGCCGCTCCGGGGCATCTTTCGGCAGAAGCCGCGCTAAGGAGAGCACTGTGAGCGGCACAATCGTCTTTGCGCGAAAAAGCCGCTTCTTCGGCTCCGGGAGCCGGGCAGAGCGGAAACTCGGAAAAGGTAAAGAAGCAAGCTGTACAACACTGGGATTGTGTGCGCACCTTGCCAACTATTAGAAAACAGTACCTTTGCACTCTCCTGTCTTTTCCAATCACATGAATATCCGATTGGAAGCTGTTTTGGACAACTTTTCTTTTCTTCCTGCCAAACACTTGGGAGACATCTCGGCAACTTCTAGAACACGATGGGAGATGTTTTCTGTGCTGGCACAGTTTTTCCTAGCCAGACATAGTGGAAAAGCTTTTTGCTGAGATTTAGATGAGAAGAGGCGCTAAAGACGAAGGTAGGATGCTGTCCGGAGCTAAAAGCCGCTCCGGGGCGTCTTTCGGCAGAAGCCGCGCTAAGGAGAGCACTGTGAGCGACACAATCGTCTTTGCGCGAAGAAGCCGCTTCTTCGGCTCCGAAAGCTGGGGAGAGCGGCAGCTTCCGAAAGGTAAAGAAGCAAGCTGTACAACACTGGGATTTGTGTGCGCACCTTGCCAACTATTAGAAAACAGTACTTTTGCACTCTCCTGCCTTTTCCAATCACATGAACATTCGATTGGAAGCTGTTTTGGACAACTTTACTTTTCTTCCTGCCAAACACTTGGCAGACATCCGTGCAACGTCTAGAACACGATGGGAGATGTTTTCTGTGCTGGCACAGTTTTTCCTAGCCAGACATAGTGGAAAAGCTTTTTGCTGAGAAGTAGATGAGAAGAGACGCTAAAGACGAAGGTAGGATGCTGTCCGGAGCTAAGAGCCGCTCCCGGGCGTCTTTCGACAGAAGCCTCGCTAAGGAGAGCACTGAGAGCGGCACAATCGTCTTTGCGCGAAGAAGCCGCTTCTTCGGCTCTGATAGCCAGGGAGAGCGGCAGCTTCAGAAAGGTGAAGAAACAAGCTGTACAACACTGGGATTGTTTGCGCACCTTGCAAACTGATAGAAAACAGTACCTTTGCACTCTCCTGACTTTTCCAATCACATGAACATTCGATTGGAAGCTGTTTTGGACAACTTTTCTTTTCTTCCTGCCAAACACTTGGCAGACATCTCTGCAACGTCTAGAACACGATGGGAGATGTTTTCTGTGCTGGCACAGTTTTTCCTAGCCAGACATAGTGGAAAAGCTTTTTGCCGAGATGTAGATGAGAAGAGGCGCTAAAGACGAAGGTAGGATGCTGTCCGGAGCTAAGAGCCGCTCCGGGGCATCTTTCGGCAGAAGCCGCGCTAAGGAGAGCACTGTGAGCGGCACAATCGTCTTTGCGCGAAAAAGCCGCTTCTTCGGCTCCGGGAGCCGGGCAGAGCGGCAACTCGGAAAAGGTAAAGAAGCAAGCTGTACAACACTGGGATTGTGTGCGCACCTTGCCAACTATTAGAAAACAGTACCTTTGCACTCTCCTGTCTTTTCCAATCACATGAACATTCGATTGGAAGCTGTTTTGGACAACTTTTCTTTTCTTCCTGCCAAACACTTGGCAGACATCTCTGCAACGTCTAGAACACGATGGGAGATGTTTTCTGTGCTGGCACAGTTTTTCCTAGCCAGATAGTGGAAAAGCTTTTTGCCGAGATGTAGATGAGAAGAGGCGCTAAAGACGAAGGTAGGATGCTGTCCGGAGCTAAGAGCCGCTCCCGGGCGTCTTTCGGCAGAAGCCGCACTAAGGAGAGCACTGTGAGCGGCACAATCGTCTTTGCGCGAAGAAGCCGCTTCTTTGGCTCCGGGACCCGGGGAGAGCGGCAGCTTCGGAAAGGTGAAGAAGCAAGCTGTACAATACTGAGATTTGTGTGCGCACCTTGCCAACTATTAGAAAACAGTACTTTTGCACTCTCCTGCCTTTTCCAATCACATGAACATTCGATTGGAAGCTGTTTTGGACAACTTTTCTTTTCTTCCTGCCAAACACTTCGCAGACATCCGTGCAACGTCTAGAACACGATGGGAGATGTTTTCTGTGCTGGCACAGTTTTTCCTAGCCAGACATAGTGGAAAAGCTTTTTGCCGAGATGTAGATGAGAAGAGGCGCTAAAGACGAAGGTAGGATGCTGTCCGGAGCTAAGAGCCGCTCCCGGGCGTCTTTCGGCAGAAGCCTCGCTAAGGAGAGCACTGAGAGCGGCACAATCGTCTTTGCGCGAAGAAGCCGCATCTTCGGCTGCGGGAGCCGGAGAGAGCGGCATCGTCGGGAAGGTGAAGAAGCAAGCTGTACAACACTGGGATTGTGTGCGCACCTTGCCAACTATTAGAAAACAGTACTTTTGCACTCTCCTGACTTTTCCAATCACATGAACATTCGATTGGAAGCTGTTTTGGACAACTTTACTTTTCTTCCTGCCAAACACTTGGCAGACATCCGTGCAACGTCTAGAACACGATGGGAGATGTTTTCTGTGCTGGCACAGTTTTTCCTAGCCAGACATAGTGGAAAAGCTTTTTGCTGAGAAGTAGATGAGAAGAGACGCTAAAGACGAAGGTAGGATGCTGTCCGGAGCTAAGAGCCGCTCCCGGGCGTCTTTCGACAGAAGCCTCGCTAAGGAGAGCACTGAGAGCGGCACAATCGTCTTTGCGCGAAGAAGCCGCTTCTTCGGCTCTGATAGCCAGGGAGAGCGGCAGCTTCAGAAAGGTGAAGAAACAAGCTGTACAACACTGGGATTGTTTGCGCACCTTGCAAACTGATAGAAAACAGTACCTTTGCACTCTCCTGACTTTTCCAATCACATGAACATTCGATTGGAAGCTGTTTTGGACAACTTTTCTTTTCTTCCTGCCAAACACTTGGCAGACATCTCTGCAACTTCTAGAACACGATGGGAGATGTTTTCTGTGCTGGCACAGTTTTTCCTAGCCAGACATAGTGGAAAAGCTTTTTGCCGAGATGTAGATGAGAAGAGGCGCTAAAGACGAAGGTAGGATGCTGTCCGGAGCTAAGAGCCGCTCCGGGGCGTCTTTCGGCAGAAGCCGCGCTAAGGAGAGCACTGTGAGCGGCACAATCGTCTTTGCGCGAAGAAGCCGCTTCTTCGGCTCCGGGAGCTGGGGAGAGCGGCAGCTTCGGAAAGGTGAAGAAGCAAGCTGTACAACACTGGGATTCTGTGCGCACCTTGCCAACTATTAGAAAACAGTACCTTTGCACTCTCCTGACTTTTCCAATCACATGAACATTCGATTGGAAGCTGTTTTGGACAACTTTTCTTTTCTTCCTGCCAAACACTTGGCAGTCATCTCTGCAACTTCTAGAACACGATGGGAGATGTTTTCTGTGCTGGCACAATTTTTCCTAGCCAGACATAGTGGAAAAGCTTTTTGCCGAGATGTAGATGAGAAGAGACGCTAAAGACGAAGGTAGGATGCTGTCCGGAGCTAAGAGCCGCTCCCGGGCGTCTTTCGGCAGAAGCCGCGCTAAGGAGAGCACTGTGAGCGGCACAATCGTCTTTGCGCGAAGAAGCCGCATCTTCGGCTCCAGGAGCCCGAGAGAGCGGCAGCTTCGGGAAGGTGAAGAAGCAAGCTTTACAACACTGGGATTGTGTGCGCACCGTGCCAACTATTAGAAAACAGTACTTTTGCACTCTCCTGACTTTTCCAATCACATGAACGTTCGATTGGAAGCTGTTTTGGACAACTTTTCTTTTCTCCCTGCCAAACACTTGGCAGACATCCGTGCAATGTCTAGAACACGATGGGCGATGTTTTCTGTGCTGGCACAGTTTTTCCTAGCCAGACATAGTGGAAAAGCTTTTTGCCGAGATGTAGATGAGAAGAGGCGCTAAAGACGAAGGTAGGATGCTGTCCGGAGCTAAGAGCCGCTCCGGGGCGTCTTTCGGCAGAAGCCGCGCTAAGGAGAGCACTGTGAGCGGCACAATCGTCTTTGCGCGAAGAAGCCGCTTCTTCGGCTCTGATAGCCGGGGAGAGCCGCAGCTTCGGAAAGGTGAAGAAGAAGGCTGTACAACACCAGGATTGTGTGCGCACCTTGCCAACTATTAGAAAACAGTACTTTTGCACTCTCCTTACATTTCCAGTCACATGAACATTCGATTGGAAGCTGTTTTGGACAACTTTTCTTCCTTCCAAACACTTGGCAGACATCTCTGCAACTTCTAGAACACGATGGGAGATGTTTTCTGTGCTGGCACAGTTTTTCCTTGCCAGACATAGTGGAAAAGCATTTTGACGAAATGTAGATGAGAAGAGGCGCTAAAAACGAAGGTAGGATGCTGTCCGGAGATAAGAGCCGCTGCCGGGCGTCTTTCGGCAGAAGCCGCGCTAAGGAGAGCACTGTGAGCGGCACAATCGTCTTTGCGCGAAGAAGCCGCTTCTTCGGCTCCGGGAGCCGGAGAGAGCGGCAGCTTCGGAAAGGTGAAGAAGCAAGCTTTACAACACTGGGATTGTGTGCGCACCTTGCCAACTGATAGAAAACAGTACCTTTGCACTCTCCTGACTTTTCCAGTCACATGAACATTCGATTGGAAGCTGTTTTGGACAACTTTTCTTTTCTTCCTGCCAAACACTTGGCAGAAATCCGTGCAACGTCTAGAATACGATGGGAGATGTTTTCTGTGCTGGCACAGTTTTTCCTTGCCAGACATAGTGGGAAAGCTTTTTGCTGAGATGTAGATGAGAAGAGGCGCTAAAGACGAAGGTAGGATGCTGTCCGGAGCTAAGAGCCGCTCCCGGGCGTCTTTCGGCAGAAGCCGCGCTAAGGAGAGCACTGTGAGCGGCACAATCGTCTTTGCGCGAAGAAGCCGCATCTTCGGCTCCGGGAGCCAGAGAGAGCGGCAGCTTCGGGAAGGTGGAGAAGCAAGCTGTACAACACTGGGATTTTGTGCGCACCGTGCCAACTACTAGAAAACAGTACTTCTGCACTCTCCTGACTTTTCCAATCACATGAACGTTCGATTGGAAGCTGTTTTGGACAACTTTTCTTTTCTTCCTGCCAAACACTTGGCAGACATCCGTGCAATGTCTATAACACGATGGGCGATGTTTTCTGTGCTGGCACAGTTTTTCCGAGCCAGACATAGTGGAAAAGCTTTTTGCCGAGATGCAGATGAGAAGAGGCGCTAAAGACGAAGGTAGGATGCTGTCCGGAGCTAAGAGCCGCTCCCGGGCGTCTTTCGGCAGAATCCGCGCTAAGGAGAGCACTGTGAGAGGCACAATCGTCTTTGCGCGAAGAAGCCGCATCTTCGGCTCTGGGAGCCCGAGAGAGCGGCAGCTTCGGGAAGGTGATGAAGCAAGCTGTACAACACTGGGATTGTGTGCGCACCGTGCCAACTATTAGAAAACAGTACTTTTGCACTCTCCTGACTTTTCCAATCACATGAACGTTCGATTGGAAGCTGTTTTGGACAACTTTTCTTTTCTCCCTGCCAAACACTTGGCAGACATCCATGCAATGTCTAGAAAACGATGGGCGATGTTTTCTGTGCTGGCACAGTTTTTCCTAGCCAGACATAGTGGAAAAGCTTTTTGCCGAGATGTAGATGAGAAGAGACGCTAAAGACGAAGGTAGGATGCTGTCCGGAGCTAAGAGCCGCTCCGGGGCGTCTTTCGGCAGAAGCCGCGCTAAGGAGAGCACTGTGAGCGGCACAATCGTCTTTGCGCGAAGAAGCCGCTTCTTCGGCTCTGATAGCCGGGGACAGCGGCAGCTTCGGAATGGTGAAGAAGCAAGCTGTACAACACTGGGATTGTGTGCGCACCTTGCCAACTGATAGAAAACAGTACCTTTGCACTCTCCTGACTTTTCCAATCACATGAACATTCGATTGGAAGCTGTTTTGGACAACTTTTCTTTTCTTCCTGCCAAACACTTGGCAGACATCTCTGCAACTTCTAGAACACGATGGGAGATGTTTTCTGTGCTGGCACAGTTTTTCCTAGCCAGACATAGTGGAAAAGCTTTTTGCCGAGATGTAGATGAGAAGAGACGCTAAAGACGAAGGTAGGATGCTGTCCGGAGTTAAGAGCTGCTCCCGGGCGTCTTTCGGCAGAAGCCGCGCTAAAGAGAGCACTGTGAGCGGCACAATCGTCTTTGCGCGAAGAAGCCGCTTCTTCGGCTCTGATAGCCGGGGAGAGCGGCAGCTTCGGAAAGGTGAAGAAGCAAGCTGTACAACACTGGGATTGTGTGCGCACCTTGCCAACTGATAGAAAAGAGTACCTTTGCACTCTCCTGACTTTTCCAATCACATGAACATTCGATTGGAAGCTGTTTTGGACAACTTTTCTTTTCTTCCTGCCAAACACTTGGCAGACATCTCTGCAACTTCTAGAACACGATGGGAGATGTTTTCTGTGCTGGCACAGTTGTTCCTAGCCAGACATAGTGGAAAAGCTTTTTGCCGAGATGTAGATGAGAAGAGACGCTAAAGACGAAGGTAGGATGCTGTCCGGAGTTAAGAGCTGCTCCCGGGCGTCTTTCGGCAGAAGCCGCGCTAAAGAGAGCACTGTGAGCGACACAATCGTCTTTGCGCGAAGAAGCCGCTTCTTCGGCTCGGAAAGCCGGGGAGAGCCGCAGCTTCGGAAAGGTGAAGAAGCAAGCTGTACAACACTGGGATTGTGTGCGCACCTTGCCAACTGATAGAAAACAGTACTTTTGCACTCTCCTGACTTTTCCAGTCACATGAACATTCGATTGGAAGCTGTTTTGGACAACTTTTCTTTTCTTCCTGCCAAACACTTGGCAGACATCTCTGCAACTTCTAGAAGACGATGGGAGATGTTTTCTGTGCTGGCACAGTTTTTCCTAGCCAGACATAGTGGAAAATGTTTTTGCCGAGATGAAGATGAGAAGAGGCGCTAAAGACGAAGGTAGGATGCTGTCCGGAGCTAAGAGCCGCTCCCGGGCGTCTTTCGGCAGAAGCCGCGCTAAGGAGAGCACTGTGAGCGGCACAATCGTCTTTTCG
This sequence comes from Melospiza georgiana, assembly GCF_028018845.1. Taxonomy (NCBI): domain Eukaryota; kingdom Metazoa; phylum Chordata; class Aves; order Passeriformes; family Passerellidae; genus Melospiza; species Melospiza georgiana. The sequence goes on along the minus strand of NC_080464.1, from coordinate 27,395,838 downwards.
CAAAGAAGCCGCTTCTTCGGCTCCGGGAGCCGGGGAGAGCGGCAGCTTTGGAATGGTGAAGAAGCAAGCTGTACAACACTGGGATTTTGTGCGCACCGTGCCAACTATTAGAAAACAGTACTTCTGCACTCTCCTGACTTTTCCAATCACATGAACGTTCGATTGGAAGCTGTTTTGGACAACTTTTCTTTTCTTCCTGCCAAACACTTGGCAGACATCCGTGCAATGTCTAGAACACGATGGGAGATGTTTTCTGTGCTGGCACAGTTTTTCGTTGCCAGACATAGTGGAAAAGCTTTTTGCCGAGATGTAGATGAGAAGAGGCGCTAAAGACGAAGGTAGGATGCTGTCCGGAGCTAAGACCTGCTCCGGGGCGTCTTTCGGCAGAAGCCGCGCTAAGGAGAGCACTGTGAGCGGCACAATCGTCTTTGCGCGAAGAAGCCGCATCTTGGGCTCCCGGAGCCCGAGAGAGCGGCAGCTTCGGGAAGGTGAAGAAGCTAGCTGTACAACACTGGGATTGTGTGCGCACCGTGCCAACTATTAGAAAACAGTACTTTTGCACTCTCCTGACTTTTCCAATCACATGAACATTCGATTGGAAGCTGTTTTGGACAACTTTTCTTTTTTTCCTGCCAAACACTTGGCAGACATCTCTGCAACTTCTAGAACACGATGGGAGATGTTTTCTGTGCTGGCACAGTTTTTCCTAGCCAGACATAGTGGAAAAGCTTTTTGCCGAGATGTAGATGAGAAGAGGCGCTAAAGACGAAGGTAGGATGCTGTCCGGAGCTAAGAGCCGCTCCCGGGCGTCTTTCGGCAGAAGCCGCGCTAAGGAGAGCACTGAGAGCGGCACAATCGTCTTTGCGCGAAAAAGCCGCTTCTTCGGCTCCGGGAGCCGGGGAGAGCGGCAGCTTCGGAATGGTGAAGAAGCAAGCTGTACAACACTGGGATAATGTGCGCACCTTGCCATCTGATAGAAAACAGTACTTTGGCACTCTCCTGACTTTTCCAATCACATGAACATTCGATTGGAAGCAGTTTTGGACAACTTTTCTTTTCTTCCTGCCAAACACTTGGCAGACATCCGTGCAACGTCTAGAACACGATGGGAGATGTTTTCTGTGCTGGCACAGTTTTTCCTAGCCAGACATAGTGGAAAAGCTTTTTGCCGAGATGTAGATTAGAAGAGGCGCTAAAGACGAAGGTAGGATGCTGCCTGGAGCTAAGAGCCGGTCCCTGGCGTCTTTCGGCAGAAGCCGCGCTAAGGAGAACACTGAGAGCGGCACAATCGTCTTTGCGCGAAGAAGCCGCTTCTTCGGCTCCGGGAGCCGGAGAGAGCGGCAGCTTCAGAAAGGTGAAGAAGCAAGCTGTACAACACTGGGATTGTGTGAGCGCCTTGCCAACTGATAGAAAAGAGTACCTTTGCACTCTCCTGACTTTTCCAATCACATGAACATTCGATTGGAAGCTGTTTTGGACAACTTTTCTTTTCTTCCTGCCAAACACTTGGCAGACATCTCTGCAACTTCTAGAACACGATGGGAGATGTTTTCTGTGCTGGCACAGTTTTTCCTAGCCAGACATAGTGGAAAAGCTTTTTGCCGAGATGTAGATGAGAAGAGGCGCTAAAGACGAAGGTAGGATGCTGTCCGGAGCTAAGAGCCGCTCCCGGGCGTCTTTCGGCAGAAGCCGCGCTAAGGAGAGCACTGTGAGCGGCACAATCGTCTTTGCGCGAAGAAGCCGCTTCTTCGGCTCCGGGAGCCGGAGAGAGCGGCAGCTTCGGAAAGGTGAAGAAGCAAGCTTTACAACACTGGGATTGTGTGCGCACCTTGCCAACTGATAGAAAACAGTACCTTTGCACTCTCCTGACTTTTCCAATCACATGAACATTCGATTGGAAGCTGTTTTGGACAACTTTTCTTTTCTTCCTGCCAAACACTTAGCAGACATCTCTGCAACTTCTAGAACACGATGGGAGATGTTTTCTGTGCTGGCACAGTTTTTCCTAGCCAGACATAGTGGAAAAGCTTTTTGCCGAGATGTAGATGAGAAGAGGCGCTAAATACGAAGGTAAGATGCTGTCTGGAGCTAAGAGCCGCTCCCGGGCGTCTTTCGGAAGAAGCCGCGCTAAGGAGAGCACTGTGAGCGACACAATCGTCTTTGCGCGAAGAAGCCGCTTCTTCGGCTCCGAAAGCCGGGGAGAGCCGCAGCTTCGGAAAGGTGAAGAAGCAAGCTGTACAACACTGGGATCTTGTGCGCACCTTGCCAACTATTAGAAAACAGTACTTTGGCACTCTCCTGACTTTTCCAGTCACATGAACATTCGATTGGAAGCTGTTTTGGACAACTTTTCTTTTCTTCCGGCCAAACACTTGGCAGAAATCCGTGCAACGTCTAGAACACGATGGGAGATGTTTTCTGTGCTGGCACAGTTTTTCCGAGCCAGACATATTGGAAAAGCTTTTTGCCGAGATGTAGATGAGAAGAGGCGCTAAAGACGAAGGTAGGATGCTGTCCGGAGCTAAGAGCCGCTCCCGGGCATCTTTCGGAAGAAGCCGCGCTCAGGAGAGCACTGTGAGCGACACAATCGTCTTTGCGCGAAGAAGCCGCTTCTTCGACTCCGGGAGCCGGGGAGAGCCGCAGCTTCCGAAAGGTGAAGAAGCAAGTTGTACAACACTGGGATTGTGTGCGCACCTTGCCAACTATTAGAAAACAGTACTTTTGCACTCTCCTGACTTTTCCAGTCACATGAACATTCGATTGGAAGCTGTTTTGGACAACTTTTCTTTTCTTCCAGCCAAACACTTTGCAGAAATCAGTGCAACGTCTAGAACACGATGGGAGATGTTTTCTGTGCTGGCACATTTTTTCCGAGCCAGACATATTGGAAAAGCTTTTTGCCGAGATGTAGATGAGAAGAGGCGCTAAAGACGAAGGTAGGATGCTGTCCGGAGCTAAGAGCCGCTGCCGGGCATCTTTCGGAAGAAGCCGCGCTAAGGAGAGCACTGTGAGCGACACAATCGTCTTTGCGCGAAGAAGCCGCTTCTTCGGCTCCGGGAGCCGGGGAGAGCCGCAGCTTCCGAAAGGTGAAGAAGCAAGTTGTACAACACTGGGATTGTGTGCGCACCTTGCCAACTATTAGAAAACAGTACTTTTGCACTCTCCTGACTTTTCCAGTCACATGAACATTCGATTGGAAGCTGTTTTGGACAACTTTTCTTTTCTTCCTGCCAAACACTTGGCAGACATCCGTGCAACGTCTAGAACACGATGGGAGATGTTTTCTGTGCTGGCACAGTTTTTCCTTGCCAGACATAGTGGAAAAGCTTTTTGCTGAGATGTAGATGAGAAGAGGCGCTAAAGACGAAGGTAGGATGCTGTCCGGAGCTAAGAGCCGCTCCCGGGCGTCTTTCGGCAGAAGCCGCGCTAAGGAGAGCACTGTGAGCGGCACAATCGTCTTTGCGCGAAGAAGCCGCTTCTTCGGCTCCGGGAGCCGGCGAGAGCGGCAGCTTCGGAAAGGTGAAGAAGCAAGCTGTACAACACTGGGATTGTGTGCGCACCTTGCCAATTGATAGAAAAGAGTACCTTTGCACTCTCCTGACTTTTCCAATCACATGAACATTCGATTGGAAGCTGTTTTGGACAAGTTTTCTTTTCTTCCTGCCAAACACTTGGCAGACATCTCTGAAACTTCTAGAACACGATGGGAGATGTTTTCTGTGCTGGCACAGTTTTTCCTAGCCAGACATAGTGGAAAAGCTTTTTGCCGAGATGTAGATGAGAAGAGGCGCTAAAGACGAAGGTAGGATGCTGTCCGGAGCTAAGAGCCGCTCCCGGGCGTCTTTCGGCAGAAGCCGCGCTAAGGAGAGCACTGTGAGCGACACAATCGTCTTTGCGCGAAGAAGCCGCTTCTTCGGCTCCGAAAGCCGGGGAGAGCCGCAGCTTCCGAAAGGTGAAGAAGCAAGCTGTACAACACTGGGATTGTGTGCGCACCATGTCAACTATAAGAAAACAGTACTTTTGCACTCTCCTGACTTTTCCAATCACATGAATGTTCGATTGGAAGCTGTTTTGGACAACTTTTCTTCTCTCCCTGCCAAACACTTGGCAGACATCCGTGCAACGTCTAGAACACGATGGGCGATGTTTTCTGTGCTGGCACAGTTTTTCCTAGCCAGACATAGTGGAAAAGCTTTTTGCCGAGATGTAGATGAGAAGAGGCGCTAAAGACGAAGGTAGGATGCTGTCCGTAGCTAAGAGCCGCTCCCGGGCGTCTTTCGGCAGAAGCCTCGCTAAGGAGAGCACTGAGAGCAGCACAATCGTCTTTGCGCGAAGAAGCCGCATCTTCGGCTCCGGGAGCCGGGGAGAGCGGCAACTAGGAAAAGGTAAAGAAGCAAGCTGTACAACACTGGGATTTGTGTGCGCACCTTGCCAACTATTAGAAAACAGTACTTTTGCACTCTCCTGATTTTTCCAGTCACATGAACATTCGATTGGATGCTGTTTTGGACAACTTTTCTTTTCTTCCTGCCAAACACTTGGCAGACATCTCTGCAACGTCTAGAACACGATGGGAGATGTTTTCTGTGCTGGCACAGTTTTTCCTAGCCAGACATAGTGGAAAAGCTTTTTGCCGAGATGTAGATGAGAAGAGGCGCTAAAGACGAAGGTAGGATGCTGTCCGGAGCTAAGAGCCGCTCCGGGGCGTCTTTCGGCAGAAGCCGCGCTAAGGAGAGCACTGTGAGCGGCACAATCGTCTTTGCGCGAAGAAGCCGCATCTTCGGCTCCGGGAGCCGGAAAGAGCGGCATCGTCGGGAAGGTGAAGAAGCAAGCTGTACAACACTGGGATTGTGTGCACAACTTGCCAACTGATGAAAAACAGTGCTTTTGCACTCTCCTGACTTTTCCAATCACATGAACATTCGATTGGAAGCTGTTTTGGACAACTTTACTTTTCTTCCTGCCAAACACTTGGCAGAAATACCTGCAACGTCTAGAACACGATGGGAGATGTTTTCTGTGCTGGCACAGTTTTTCCTAGCCAGACATAGTGGAAAAGCTTTTTGCTGAGATGTAGATTAGAAGAGACGCTAAAGACGAAGGTAGGATGCTGTCCGGAGCTAAGAGCCGCTCCCGGACGTCTTTCGGCAGAAGCCTCGCTAAGGAGAGCACTGAGAGCGGCACAATCGTCTTTGCGCGAAGAAGCCGCTTCTTCGGCTCTGGGAGCCGGAGAGAGCGGCTACTCGGAAAGGTGAAGAAGCAAGCTGTACAACACTGGGATTGTGTGCGCACCTTGCCAACTATTAGAAAACAGTACTTTTACACTCTCCTGACTTTTCCAATCACATGAACATTCGATTGGAAGCTGTTTTGGACAACTTTTCTTTTCTTCCTGCCAAACACTTGGCAGACATCTCTGCAACTTCTAGAACACGATGGGAGATGTTTTCTGTGCTGGCACAGTTTTTCCTAGCCAGACATAGTGGAAAAGCTTTTTGCCGAGATGTAGATGAGAAGAGGCGCTAAAGACGAAGGTAGGATGCTGTCCGGAGCTATGAGCCGCTCCGGGGCGTCTTTCGGCAGAAGCCGCGCTAAGGAGAGCACTGTGAGCGGCACAATCGTCTTTGCGCGAAGAAACCGCTTCTTCGGCTCCGGGAGCCGGGGAGAGCGGCAGCTTCGGAAAGGTGAAGAAGCAAGCTGTACAACACTTGGATTTGTGTGCGCACCTTGCCAACTATTAGAAAACAGTACTTTTGCACTCTCCTGACTTTTCCAATCACATGAACATTCGATTGAAAGCTGTTTTGGACAACTTTTCTTTTCTTCCTGCCAAACACTTGGCAGAAATCCGTGCAACGTCTAGAACACGATGGGAGATGTTTTCTGTGCTGGCACAGTTTTTCCTAGCCAGACATAGTGGAAAAGCTTTTTGCTGAGATGTAGATGAGAAGAGGCGCTAAAGACGAAGGTAGGATGCTGTCCGGAGCTAAGAGCCGCACCCGGGCGTCTTTCGGCAGAAGCCGCGCTAAGGAGAGCACTGAGAGCGGCAAAATCGTCTTTGCGCGAAGAAGCCGCTTCTTCGGCTCCGGGAGCCGGGGAGAGCAGCAGCTTTGGAAAGGCGAAGAAGCAAGCTGTACAACACTGGGATTGTGTGCGCACCTTGCCAACTATTAGAAAACAGTACTTTTGCACTCTCCTGACTTTTCCAATCAAATGAACATTCGATTGGAAGCTGCTTTGGACAACTTTTCTTTTCTTCCTGCCAAACACTTGCCAGACATCTCTGCAACTTCTAGAACACGATGGGAGATGTTTTCTGTGCTGGCACAGTTTTTCCTAGCCAGACATAGTGGAAAAGCTTTTTGCCGAGATGTAGATGAGAAGAGGCGCTAAAGACGAAGGTAGGATGCTGTCCGGAGCTAAGAGCCGCACCCGGGCGTCTTTCGGCAGAAGCCGCGCTAAGGAGAGCACTGAGAGCGGCAAAATCGTTTTTGCGCGAAGAAGCCGCTTCTTCGGCTCCGGGAGCCGGGGAGAGCAGCAGCTTTGGAAAGGTGAAGAAGCAAGCTGTACAACACTGGGATTGTGTGCGCACCTTGCCAACTATTAGAAAACAGTACTTTTGCACTCTCCTGACTTTTCCAATCACATGAACATTCGATTGGAAGCTGCTTTGGACAACTTTTCTTTTCTTCCTGCCAAACACTTGGCAGACATCTCTGCAACTTCTAGAACACGATGGGAGATGTTTTCTGTGCTGGCACAGTTTTTCCTAGCCAGACATAGTGGAAAAGCTTTTTGCCGAGATGTAGATGAGAAGAGGCGCTAAAGACGAAGGTAGGATGCTGTCCGGAGCTAAGAGCCGCTCCGGGGCGTCTTTCGGCAGAAGCCGCGCTAAGGAGAGCACCGTGAGCGGCACAATCGTCTTTGCGCGAAGAAACCGCTTCTTCGGCTCCGGGAGCCGGGGAGAGCGGCAGCTTCGGAAAGGTGAAGAAGCAAGCTGTACAACACTGGGATTGTGTGCGCACCTTGTCAACTATTAGAAAACAGTACTTTTGCACTCTCCTGACTTTTCCAATCACATGAACATTCGATTGGAAGCTGTTTTGGACAACTTTTCTTTTCTTCCTGCCAAACACTTGGCAGACATCTCTGCAACTTCTAGAACACGATGGGAGATGTTTTCTGTGCTGACACAGTTTTTCCTAGCCAGACATAGTGGAAAAGCTTTTTGCTGAGATGTAGATGAGAAGAGGCGCTAAAGACGAAGGTAGGATGCTGTCCGGAGCTAAGAGCCGCTCCCGGGCGTCTTTCGGCAGAAGCCGCGCTAAGGAGAGCACTGTGAGCGACACAATCGTCTTTGCGCGAAGAAGCCGCTTCTTCGACTCCGGGAGCCGGGGAGAGCCGCAGCTTCCGAAAGGTGAAGAAGCAAGTTGTACAACACTGGGATTGTGTGCGCACCTTGCCAACTATTAGAAAACAGTACTTTTGCACTCTCCTGACTTTTCCAGTCACATGAACATTCGATTGGAAGCTGTTTTGGACAACTTTTCTTTTCTTCCTGCCAAACACTTGGCAGACATCCGTGCAACGTCTAGAACACGATGGGAGATGTTTTCTGTGCTGGCACAGTTTTTCCTTGCCAGACATAGTGGAAAAGCTTTTTGCTGAGATGTAGATGAGAAGAGGCGCTAAAGACGAAGGTAGGATGCTGTCCGGAGCTAAGAGCCGCTCCCGGGCGTCTTTCGGCAGAAGCCGCGCTAAGGAGAGCACTGTGAGCGGCACAATCGTCTTTGCGCGAAGAAGCCGCTTCTTCGGCTCCGATAGCCGGGGAGAGCGGCAGCTTCGGAAAGGTGAAGAAGCAAGCTGTACAACACTGGGATTGTGTGCGCACCTTGCCAACTGATAGAAAACAGTACTTTGGCACTCTCCTGACTTTTCCAATCACATGAACATTCGACTGGAAGCTGTTTTGGACAACTTTTCTTTTCTTCCTGCCAAACACTTGGCAGACATCCGTGCAACTTCTAGAACACGATGGGAGATGTTTTCTGTGCTGGCACAGTTTTTCTTAGCCAGACATAGTGGAAAAGCTTTTTGCTGAGATGTAGATGAGAAGAGGCGCTAAAGACGAAGGTAGGATGCTCTCCGGAGCTAAGAGCCGCTCCCGGGCGTCTTTCGGCAGAAGCCGCGCTAAGGAGAGCACTGTGAGCGACACAATCGTCTTTGCGCGAAGAAGCCGCTTCTTCGGCTCCGAAAGCCGGGGAGAGCCGCAGCTTCCGAAAGGTGAAGAAGCAAGCTGTACAACACTGGGATTGTGTGCGCACCTTGCCAACTATAAGAAAACAGTACTTTTGCACTCTCCTGACTTTTCCAATCACATGAATGTTCGATTGGAAGCTGTTTTGGACAACTTTTCTTTTCTCCCTGCCAAACACTTGGCAGACATCTCTGCAACGTCTAGAACACGATGGGCGATGTTTTCTGTGCTGGCACAGTTTTTCCTAGCCAGACATAGTGGAAAAGCTTTTTGCCGAGATGTAGATGAGAAGAGGCGCTAAAGACGAAGGTAGGATGCTGTCCGGAGCTAAGAGCCGCTCCGGGGCGTCTTTCGGCAGAAGCCGCGCTAAGGAGAGCACTGTGAGCGGCACAATCGTCTTTGCGCGAAGAAGCCGCATCTTCGGCTCCGGGAGCCGGAAAGAGCGGCATCGTCGGGAAGGTGAAGAAGCAAGCTGTACAACACTGGGATTGTGTGCGCAACTTGCCAACTGATGAAAAAAAGTGCTTTTGCACTCTCCTGACTTTTCCAATCACATGAACATTCGATTGGAAGCTGTTTTGGACAACTTTACTTTTCTTCCTGCCAAACACTTGGCAGAAATACCTGCAACGTCTAGAACACGATGGGAGATGTTTTCTGTGCTGGCACAGTTTTTCCTAGCCAGACATAGTGGAAAAGCTTTTTGCTGAGATGTAGATGAGAAGAGACGCTAAAGACGAAGGTAGGATGCAGTCCGGAGCTAAGAGCCGCTCCCGGGCGTCTTTAGGCAGAAGCCTCGCTAAGGAGAGCACTGAGAGCGGCACAATCGTCTGCGCGAAGAAGCCGCTTCTTCGGCTCTGGGAGTCGGAGAGAGCGGCAGCTTCGGAAAGGTGAAGAAGCAAGCTGTACAACACTGGGATTGTGTGCGCACCGTGCCAACTATTAGAAAACAGTACTTTTGCACTCTCCTGACTTTTCCAATCACATGAACATTCGAATGGAAGCTGCTTTGGACAACTTTTCTTTTCTTCCTGCCAAACACTTGGCAGACATCTCTGCAACTTCTAGAACACGATGGGAGATGTTTTCTGTGCTGGCACAGTTTTTCCGAGCCAGACATAGTAGAAAAGCTTTTTGCCGAGATGTAGATGAGAAGAGGCGCTAAAGACGAAGGAAGGATGCTGTCCGGAGCTAAGAGCCGCTCCGGGGCGTCTTTCGGCAGAAGCCGCGCTAAGGAGAGCACTGTGAGCTACACAATCGTCTTTGCGCGAAGAAGCCGCTTCTTCGGCTCCGGGAGTCCGAGAGAGCGGCAGCTTCGGGAAGGTGAAGAAGCAAGCTGTGCAACACTGGGATTGTGTGAGCATTTTGCCAACTGATACAAAACAGTACTTTTACACTCTCCTGACTTTTCCAATCACATGAACATTCGATTGGAAGCTGTTTTGGACAACTTTTCTTTTCTTCCTGCCAAACACTTGGCAGACATCTCTGCAACTTCTAGAACACGATGGGAGATGTTTTCTGTGCTGGCACAGTTTTTCCTAGCCAGACATAGTGGAAAAGCTTTTTGCCGAGATGTAGATGAGAAGAGGCGCTAAAGACGAAGGTAGGATGCTGTCCGGAGCTATGAGCCGCTCCGGGGCGTTTTTCGGCAGAAGCCGCGCTAAGGAGAGCACTGTGAGCGGCACAATCGTCTTTGCGCGAAGAAACCGCTTCTTCGGCTCCGGGAGCCGGGGAGAGCGGCAGCTTCGGAAAGGTGAAGAAGCAAGCTGTACAACACTGGGATTTGTGTGCGCACCTTGCCAACTATTAGAAAACAGTACTTTTGCACTCTCCTGACTTTTCCAGTCACATGAACATTCGATTGAAAGCTGTTTTGGACAACTTTTCTTTTCTTCCTGCCAAACACTTGGCAGAAATCCGTGCAACGTCTAGAACACGATGGGAGATGTTTTCTGTGCTGGCACAGTTTTTCCTAGCCAGACATAGTGGAAAAGCTTTTTGCTGAGATGTAGATGAGAAGAGGCGCTAAAGACGAAGGTAGGATGCTGTCCGGAGCTAAGAGCCGCACCCGGGCGTCTTTCGGCAGAAGCCGCGCTAAGGAGAGCACTGAGAGCGGCAAAATCGTCTTTGCGCAAAGAAGCCGCTTCTTCGGCTCCGGGAGCCGGGGAGAGCAGCAGCTTTGGAAAGGTGAAGAAGCAAGCTGTACAACACTGGGATTGTGTGCGCACCTTGCCAACTATTAGAAAACAGTACCTTTGCACTCTCCTGACTTTTCCAATCACATGAACATTCGATTGGAAGCTGCTTTGGACAACTTTTCTTTTCTTCCTGCCAAACACTTGGCAGACATCTCTGCAACTTCTAGAACACGATGGGAGATGTTTTCTGTGCTGGCACAGTTTTTCCTAGCCAGACATAGTGGAAAAGCTTTTTGCCGAGATGTAGATGAGAAGAGGCGCTAAAGACAAAGGTAGGATGCTGTCCGGAGCTAAGAGCCGCACCCGGGCGTCTTTCGGCAGAAGCCGCGCTAAGGAGAGCACTGAGAGCGGCAAAATCGTCTTTGCGCGAAGAAGCCGCTTCTTCGGCTCCGGGAGCCGGGGAGAGCAGCAGCTTTGGAAAGGTGAAGAAGCAAGCTGTACAACACTGGGATTGTGTGCGCACCTTGCCAACTATTAGAAAACAGTACTTTTGCACTCTCCTGACTTTTCCAATAACATGAACATTCGATTGGAAGCTGCTTTGGACAACTTTTCTTTTCTTTCTGCCAAACACTCGGCAGACATCTCTGCAACTTCTAGAACACGATGGGAGATGTTTTCTGTGCTGGCACAGTTTTTCCTAGCCAGACATAGTGGAAAAGCTTTTTGCCGAGATGTAGATGAGAAGAGGCGCTAAAGACGAAGGTAGGATGCTGTCCGGAGCTAAGAGCCGCTCCCGGGCGTCTTTCGGCAGAAGCCGCGCTAAGGAGAGCACCGTGAGCGGCACAATCGTCTTTGCGCGAAGAAACCGCTTCTTCGGCTCCGGGAGCCGGGGAGAGCGGCAGCTTCGGAAAGGTAAAGAAGCAAGCTGTACAACACTGGGATTGTGTGCGCACCTTGCCAACTATTAGAAAACAGTACTTTTGCACTCTCCTGACTTTTCCAATCACATAAACGTTCGATTGGAAGCTGTTTTGGACAACTTTTCTTTTCTCCCTGCCAAACACTTGGCAGACATCCGTGCAACGTCTAGAACACGATGGGTGATGTTTTCTGTGCTGGCATTGTCTTTCCTAGCCAGACATAGTGGAAAAGCTTTTTGCCGAGATGTAGATGAGAAGAGGCGCTAAAGACGAAGGTAGGATGCTGTCCGGAGCTAAGAGCCGCTCCCGGGCGTCTTTCGGCAGAAGCCGCGCTAAGGAGAGCACTGTGAGCGGCACAATCTTCTTTGCGCGAAGAAGCCGCTTCTTCGGCTCCAGGAGCCGGAGAGAGCGGCAACTTGGAAAAGGTAAAGAAGCAAGTTGTACAACACTGGGATTGTGTGCGCACCTTGCCAACTATTAGAAAACAGTACCTTTGCACTCTCCTGACTTTTCCAATCACATGAACATTCGATTGGAAGCTGTTTTGGACAACTTTTCTTTTCTTCCTGCCAAACACTTGGCAGACATCTCTGCAACTTCTAGAACACGATGGGAGATGTTTTCTGTGCTGGCACAGTTTTTCCTAGCCAGACATAGTGGAAAAGCTTTTTGCCGAGATGTAGATGAGAAGAGGCGCTAAAGACGAAGGTAGGATGCTGTCCGGAGCTAAGAGCCGCTCCCGGGCGTCTTTCGGCAGAAGCCGCGCTAAGGAGAGCACTGTGAGCGGCAATATCGTCTTTGCGCGAAAAAGCCGCATCTTCGGCTCCGGGAGCCCGAGAGAGCGGCAGCTTCGGAAAGGTGAAGAAGCAAGCTGTACAACACTGGGATTGTGTGCGCACCGTGCCAACTATTAGAAAACAGTACTTTTGCACTCTCCTGACTTTTCCAATCACATGAACATTCGATTGGAAGCTGTTTTGGACAACTTTTCTTTTCTTCCTGCCAAACACTTGGCAGACATCTCTGCAACTTCTAGAACACGATGGGAGATGTTTTCTGTGCTGGCACAGTTTTTCCTAGCCAGACATAGTGGAAAAGCTTTTTGCTGAGATGTAGATGAGAAGAGGCGCTAAAGACGAAGGTAGGATGCTGTCCGGAGCTAAGAGCCGCTCCCGGGCGTCTTTCGGCAGAAGCCGCGCTAAGGAGAGCACTGTGAGCGGCACAATCGTCTTTGCGCGAAGAAGCCGCTTCTTCGGCTCCGGGAGCCGGAGAGAGCGGCAACTTGGAAAAGGTAAAGAAGCAAGCTGTACAACACTGGGATTGTGTGCGCACCTTGCCAACTATTAGAAAACAGTACTTTTGCACTCTCCTGACTTTTCCAATCACATGAACGTTCGATTGGAAGCTGTTTTGGACAACTTTTCTTTTCTCCCTGCCAAACACTTGGCAGACATCCGTGCAACGTCTAGAACACGATGGGTGATGTTTTCTGTGCTGGCATTGTCTTTCCTAGCCAGACATAGTGGAAAAGCTTTTTGCCGAGATGTAGATGCGAAGAGGCGCTAAAGACGAAGGTAGGATGCTGCCCGGAGCTAAGAGCCGCTCCCGGGCGTCTTTCGGCAGAAGCCGCGCTAAGGAGAGCACTGTGAGCGGCACAATCGTCTTTGCGCGAAGAAACCGCTTCTTCGGCTTTGGGAGCCGGGGAGAGCGGCAGCTTCGGAAAGGTGAAGAAGCAAGCTGTACAACACTGGGATTGTGTGCGCACCGTGCCAACTATTAGAAAACAGTACTTTTGCACTCTCCTGACTTTTCCAGTCACATGAACATTCGATTGGAAGCTGTTTTGGACAACTTTTCTTTTCTTCCTGCCAAACACTTGGCAGACATCCGTGAAACGTCTAGAATACGATGGGAGATGTTTTCTGTGCTGGCACAGTTTTTCCTAGCCAGACATAGTGGAAAAGCTTTTTGCCGAGATGTAGATTAGAAGAGGCGCTAAAGACGAAGGTAGGATGCTGTCCGGAGCTAAGAGCTGCTCCCGGGCGTCTTTCGGCAGAAGCCGCGCTAAGGAGAGCACCGTGAGCGGCACAATCGTCTTTGCGCGAAGAAGCCGCTTCTTCGGCTCCGGGAGCCGGAGAGAGCGGAAACATGGAAAAGGTAAAGAAGCAAGCTGTACAACACTGGGATTGTGTGCGCACCTTGCCAACTATTAGAAAACAGTACCTTTGCACTCTCCTGACTTTTCCAATCACATGAACATTCGATTGGAAGCTGTTTTGGACAACTTTTCTTTTCTTCCTGCCAAACACTTGGCAGACATCTCTGCAACTTCTAGAACACGATGGGAGATGTTTTCTGTGCTGGCACAGTTTTTCCTAGCCAGACATAGTGGAAAAGCTTTTTGCCGAGATGTAAATGAGAAGAGGCGCTAAAGACGAAGGTAGGATGCTGTCCGGAGCTAAGAGCCGCTCCCGGGCGTCTTTCGGCAGAAGCCGCGCTAAGGAGAGCACTGTGAGCGGCACAATCGTCTTTACGCGAAGAAACCGCTTCTTCGGCTCCGGGAGCCGGGGAGAGCGGCAGCTTCGGAAAGGTGAAGAAGCAAGCTGTACAACACTGGGATTGTGTGCGCACCTTGCCAACTATTAGAAAACAGTACTTTTGCACTCTCCTGACTTTTCCAATCACATGAACATTCGATTGGAAGCTGTTTTGGACAACTTTTCTTTTCTTCCTGCCAAACACTTGGCAGAAATCCGTGCAACGTCTAGAACACGATGGGAGATGTTTTCTGTGCTGGCACAGTTTTTCCTAGCCAGACATAGTGGAAAAGCTTTTTGCCGAGATGTAGATTAGAAGAGGCGCTAAAGACGAAGGTAGGATGCTGTCCGGAGCTAAGAGCTGCTCCCGGGCGTCTTTCGGCAGAAGCCGCGCTAAGGAGAGCACCGTGAGCGGCACAATCGTCTTTGCGCGAAGAAGCCGCTTCTTCGGCTCCGGGAGCCGGAGAGAGCGGAAACATGGAAAAGGTAAAGAAGCAAGCTGTACAACACTGGGATTGTGTGCCCACCTTGCCAACTATCAGAAAACAGTACCTTTGCACTCTCCTGACTTTTCCAATCACATGAACATTCGATTGGAAGCTGTTTTGGACAACTTTTCTTTTCTTCCTGCCAAACACTTGGCAGACATCTCTGCAACTTCTAGAACACGATGGGAGATGTTTTCTGTGCTGGCACAGTTTTTCCTAGCCAGACATAGTGGAAAAGCTTTTTGCCGAGATGTAAATGAGAAGAGGCGCTAAAGACGAAGGTAGGATGCTGTCCGGAGCTAAGAGCCGCTCCCGGGCGTCTTTCAGCAGAAGCCGCGCTAAGGAGAGCACTGTGAGCGGCACAATCGTCTTTGCGCGAAGAAACCGCTTCTTCGGCTCCGGGAGCCGGGGAGAGCGGCAGCTTCGGAAAGGTGAAGAAGCAAGCTGTACAACACTGGGATTGTGTGCGAACCTTGCCAACTATTAGAAAACAGTACTTTTGCACTCTCCTGACTTTTCCAATCACATGAACATTCGATTGGAAGCTGTTTTGGAGAACTTTTCTTTTCTTCCTGCCAAACACTTGGCAGAAATCCGTGCAACGTCTAGAACACGATGGGAGATGTTTTCTGTGCTGGCACAGTTTTTCCTAGCCAGACATAGTGGAAAAGCTTTTTGCTGAGATGTAGATGAGAAGAGGCGCTAAAGGCGAAGGTAGGATGCTGTCCGGAGCTAAGAGCCGCTCCCGGGCGTCTTTCGGCAGAAGCCGCGCTAAGGAGAGCACTGTGAGCGGCACAATCGTCTTTGCGCGAAGAAGCCGCTTCTTCGGCTCCGGGAGCCGGAGAGAGCGGCTACTTGGAAAAGGTAAAGAAGCAAGCTGTACAACACTGGGATTGTGTGCGCACCTTGCCAACTATTAGAAAACAGTACTTTTGCACTCTCCTGACTTTTCCAATCACATGAACATTCGATTGGAAGCTGTTTTGGACAACTTTTCTTTTCTTCCTGCCAAACACTTGGCAGACATCTCTGCAACTTCTAGGACACGATGGGAGATGTTTTCTGTGCTAGCACAGTTTTTCCTAGCCAGACATAGTGGAAAAGCTTTTTGCTGAGATGTAGATGAGAAGAGGCGCTAAAGACGAAGGTATGATGCTGTCCGGAGCTAGGAGCCGCTCCGGGGCGTCTTTCGGCAGAAGCCGCCCTATGGAGAGCACTGTGAGCGGCACAATCGTCTTTGCGCGAAGAAACCGCTTCTTCGGCTTTGGGAGCCAGGGAGAGCGGCAGCTTCGGAAAGGTGAAGAAGCAAGCTGTACAACACTGGGATTGTGTGCGCACCGTGCCAACTATTAGAAAACAGTACTTTTGCACTCTCCTGACTTTTCCAGTCACATGAACATTCGATTGGAAGCTGTTTTGGACAACTTTTCTTTTCTTCCTGCCAAACACTTGGCAGACATCCGTGAAACGTCTAGAATACGATGGGAGATGTTTTCTGTGCTGGCACAGTTTTTCCTAGCCAGACATAGTGGAAAAGCTTTTTGCCGAGATGTAGATTAGAAGAGGCGCTAAAGACGAAGGTAGGATGCTGTCCGGAGCTAAGAGCTGCTCCCGGGCGTCTTTCGGCAGAAGCCGCGCTAAGGAGAGCACCGTGAGCGGCACAATCGTCTTTGCGCGAAGAAGCCGCTTCTTCGGCTCCGGGAGCCGGAGAGAGCGGAAACATGGAAAAGGTAAAGAAGCAAGCTGTACAACACTGGGATTGTGTGCGCACCTTGCCAACTATTAGAAAACAGTACCTTTGCACTCTCCTGACTTTTCCAATCACATGAACATTCGATTGGAAGCTGTTTTGGACAACTTTTCTTTTCTTCCTGCCAAACACTTGGCAGACATCTCTGCAACTTCTAGAACACGATGGGAGATGTTTTCTGTGCTGGCACAGTTTTTCCTAGCCAGACATAGTAGAAAAGCTTTTTGCCGAGATGTAAATGAGAAGAGGCGCTAAAGACGAAGGTAGGATGCTGTCCGGAGCTAAGAGCCGCTCCCGGGCGTCTTTCGGCAGAAGCCGCGCTAAGGAGAGCACTGTGAGCGGCACAATCGTCTTTGCGCGAAAAAGCCGCATCTTCGGCTCCGGGAGCCGGACAGAGCGGCAGCTTCGGGAAGGTGAAGAAGCAAGCTGTACAACACTGGGATTGTGTGAGCACCTTGCCAACTGATACAAAACAGTACTTTTGCACTCTCCTGACTTTTCCAATCACATGAACATTCGATTGGAAGCTGTTTTTGACAACTTTTCTTTTCTTCCTGCCAAACACTTGGCAGACATCTCTGCAACTTCTAGAACACGATGGGAGATGTTTTCTGTGCTGGCACAGTTTTTCCTAACCAGACATAGTGGAAAAGCTTTTTGCCGAGATGTAGATGAGAAGAGGCGCTAAAGATGAAGGTAGGATGCTGTCCGGAGCTAAGAGCCGCTCCGGGGCGTCTTTCGGCAGAAGCCGCGCTAAGGAGAGCACTGTGAGCGGCACAATCGTCTTTGCGCGAAGAAACCGCTTCTTCGGCTCCGGGAGCCGGGGAGAGCGGCAGCTTCGGAAAGGTGAAGAAGCAAGCTGTACAACACTGGGATTGTGTGCGCACCTTGCCAACTATTAGAAAACAGTACTTTTGCACTCTCCTGACTTTTCCAATCACATGAACATTCGATTGGAAGCTGTTTTGGACAACTTTTCTTTTCTTCCTGCCAAACACTTGGCAGAAATCCGTGCAACATCTAGAACACGATGGGAGATGTTTTCTGTGCTGGCACAGTTTTTCCTAGCCAGACATAGTGGAAAAGCTTTTTGCTGAGATGTAGATGAGAAGAGGCGCTAAAGACGAAGGTAGGATGCTGTCCGGAGCTAAGAGCCGCTCCCGGGCGTCTTTCGGCAGAAGCCGCGCTAAGGAGAGCACTGTGAGCGGCACAATCGTCTTTGCGCGAAGAAGCCGCTTCTTCGGCTCCGGGAGCCGGAGAGAGCGGCTACTTGGAAAAGGTAAAGAAGCAAGCTGTACAACACTGGGATTGTGTGCGCACCTTGCCAACTATTAGAAAACAGTACTTTTGCACTCTCCTGACTTTTCCAATCACATGAACATTCGATTGGAAGCTGTTTTGGACAACTTTTCTTTTCTTCCTGCCAAACACTTGGCAGACATCTCTGCAACTTCTAGGACACGATGGGAGATGTTTTCTGTGCTAGCACAGTTTTTCCTAGCCAGACATAGTGGAAAAGCTTTTTGCTGAGATGTAGATGAGAAGAGGCGCTAAAGACGAAGGTATGATGCTGTCCGGAGCTAAGAGCCGCTCCCGGGCGTCTTTCGGCAGAAGCCGCGCTAAGGAGAGCACTGAGAGCGGCACAATCGTCTTTGCGCGAAGAAGCCGCTTCTTCGGCTCCGATAGCCGGGGAGAGCAACAGCTTCGGAAAGGTGAAGAAGCAAGCTGTACAACACTGGGATTGTGTGCGCACCTTGCCAACTATTAGAAAACAGTACTTTGGCACTCTCCTGACTTTTCCAGTCACATGAACATTCGATTGGAAGCTGTTTTGGACAACTTTTCTTTTCTTCCTGCCAAACACTTGGCAGACATTTGTGCAACGTCTAGAACACGATGGGAGATGTTTTCTGTGCTGGCACAGTTTTTCCTAGCCAGACATAGTGGAAAAGCTTTTTGCTGAGATGTAGATGAGAAGAGGCGCTAAAGACGAAGGTAGGATGCTGTCCGGAGCTAAGAGCCGCTCCCGGGCGTCTTTCGGCAGAAGCCGCGCTAAGGAGAGCACTGTGAGCGGCACAATCGTCTTTGCGCGAAGAAGCCGCTTCTTCCGCTCCGGGAGCCGGGGAGAGCGGCAGCTTTGGAATGGTGAAGAAGCAAGCTGTACAACACGGATTGTGTGCGCACCTTGCCAACTGATAGAAAGCAGTACCTTTGCACTCTCCCGACTTTTCCAATCACATGAACATTCGATTGGAAGCTGTTTTGGACAACTTTTCTTTTCTTCCTGCCAAACACTTGGCAGACATCCGTGCAACGTCTAGAACACGATGGGTGATGTTTTCTGTGCTGGCACAGTCTTTCCTAGCCAGACATAGTGGAAAAGCTTTTTGCCGAGATGTAGATGAGAAGAGGCGCTAAAGACGAAGGTAGGATGCTGTCCGGAGCTAAGAGCCGCTCCCGGGCGTCTTTCGGCAGAAGCCGCGCTAAGGAGAGCACTGAGAGCGGCACAATCGTCTTTGCGCAAAGAAGCCGCTTCTTCGGCTCCGGGAGCCGGGGAGAGCGGCAGCTTCGGGAAGGTAAAGAAGCAAGCTGTACAACACTGGGATTGTGTGCGCACCTTGCCAACTGATAGAAAACAGTACTTTGGCACTCTCATGACTTTTCCAATCACATGAACATTCGATTGGAAGCAGTTTTGGACAACTTTGCTTTTCTTCCTGCCAAACACATGGCAGACATCCGTGCAACGTCTAGAACACGATGGGAGATGTTTTCTGTGCTGGCACAGTTTTTCCTAGCCAGACATAGTGGAAAAGCTTTTTGCCGAGATGTAGATGAGAAGAGGCGCTAAAGACGAAGGTAGGATTCTGTCCGGAGCTAAGAGCCGCTCCCGGGCGTCTTTCGGCAGAAGCCGCGCTAAGGAGAGCACTGTGAGCGGCACAATCGTCTTTGCGCGAAGAAGCCGCTTCTTCGGCTCCGGGAGCCGGAGAGAGCGGCAGCTTCGGAAAGGTGAAGAAGCAAGCTGTACAACACTGGGATTGTGTGCGCACCTGTCCAACTGATAGAAAACAGTACTTATGCACTCTCCTGACTTTTCCAATCACATGAACATTCGATTGGAAGCAGTTTTGGAAAACTTTGCTTTTCTTCCTGCCAAACACTTGGCAGACATCCGTGCAACGTCTAGAACACGATGGGAGATGTTTTCTGTGCTGGCACAGTTTTTCCTAGCCAGACATAGTGGAAAAGCTTTTTGCCGAGATGTAGATGAGAAGAGGCGCTAAAGACGAAGGTAGGATGCTGTCCGGAGCTAAGAGCCGCTCCCGGGCGTCTTTCGGCAGAAGCCGCGCTAAGGAGAGCACTGTGAGCGGCACAATCGTCTTTGTGCGAAGAAGCCACTTCTTCGGCTCCGGGAGCCAGAGAGAGCGGCAACATGGACAAGGTAAAGAAGCAAGCTGTACAACACTGGGATTGTGTGCGCACCTTGCCAACTTATAGAAAACAGTACCTTTGCACTCTCCTGACTTTTCCAGTCACATGAACATTCGATTGGAAGCTGTTTTGGACAACTTTTCTTTTCTTCCTGCCAAACACTTGGCAGACATCCGTGCAACGTCTAGAACATGATGGGAGGTGTTTTCTATGCTGGCACAGTTTTTCCTAGCCAGACATAGTGGAAAAGCTTTTTGCTGAGATGTAGATGAGAAGAGGCGCTAAAGACGAAGGTAGGATGCTGTCCGGAGCTAAGAGCCGCTCCCGGGCGTCTTTCGGCAGAAGCCGCGCTAAGGAGAGCACTGTGAGCGGCACAATCGTCTTTGCGCGAAGAAGCCGCTTCTTCGGCTCCGGGAGCCGGAGAGAGCGGCAACTTGGAAAAGGTAAAGAAGCAAGCTGTACAACACTGGGATTGTGTGCGCACCTTGCCAACTGATACAAAACAGTACTTTTGCACTCTCCTGACTTTTCCAGTCACATGAACATTCGATTGAAAGCTGTTTTGGACAACTTTTCTTTTCTTCCTGCCAAACACTTGGCAGACATCTCTGCAACTTCTAGAACACGATGGGAGATGTTTTCTGTGCTGGCACAGTTTTTCCTAGCCAGACATAGTGGAAAAGCTTTTTGCTGAGATGTAGATGAGAAGAGGCGCTAAAGACGAAGGTAGGATGCTGTCCGGAGCTAAGAGCCGCTCCCGGGCGTCTTTCGGCAGAAGCCGCGCTAAGGAGAGCACTGTGAGCGGCACAATCGTCTTTGCGCGAAGAAGCCGCTTCTTCGGCTCCGGGAGCCCGGGAGGGCGGCAGCTTCGGAAAGGTGAAGAAGCAAGCTGTACAACACTGGGATTGTGTGCGCACCTTGCCAACTGATAGAAAACAGTACTTTGGCACTCTCATGACTTTTCCAATCACATGAACATTCGATTGGAAGCAGTTTTGGACAACTTTTCTTTACTTCCTGCCAAACACTTTGCAGACATCCGTGCAACGTCTAGAACACGATGGGAGATGTTTTCTGTGCTGGCACAGTTTTTCCTAGCCAGACATAGTGGAAAAGCTTTTTGCCGAGATGTAGATGAGAAGAGGCGCTAAAGACGAAGGTAGGATGCTCTCCGGAGCTAAGAGCCACTCCCGGGCGTCTTTCGGCAGAAGCCGCGCTAAGGAGAGCACTGTGAGCGGCACAATCGTCTTTGCGCGAAGAAGCCGCTTCTCCGGCTCCGGGAGCCGGAGAGAGCGGCAACTTGGAAAAGGTAAAGAAGCAAGCTGTACAACACTGGGATTGTGTGCGCACCTTGCCAACTGATACAAAACAGTACTTTTGCACTCTCCTGACTTTTCCAGTCACATGAACATTCGATTGAAAGCTGTTTTGGACAACTTTTCTTTTCTTCCTGCCAAACACTTGGCAGACATCCGTGCAACGTCTAGAACACGATGGGAGATGTTTTCTGTGCTGGCACAGTTTTTCCTAGCCAGACATAGTGGAAAAGCTTTTTGCTGAGATGTAGATGAGAAGAGGCGCTAAAGACGAAGGTAGGATGCTGTCCGGAGCTAAGAGCCGCTGCCGGGCGTCTTTCAGCAGAAGCCGCGCTAAGGTGAGCACTGTGAGCGGCACAATCGTCTTTGCGCAAAGAAGCCGCTTCTTCGGCTCCGGGAGTCGGAGAGAGCGGCAGCTTCGGAAAGGTGAAGAAGCAAGCTGTACAACACTGGGATTGTGTGCGCACCTTGCCAACTATTAGAAAACAGTACCTTTGCACTCTCCTGACTTTTCCAATCACATGAACATTCGATTGGAAGCTGTTTTGGACAACTTTTCTTTTCTTCCTGCCAAACACTTGGCAGACATCTCTGCAACTTCTAGAACACGATGGGAGATGTTTTCTGTGCTGGCACAGTTTTTCCTAGCCAGACATAGTGGAAAAGCTTTTTGCTGAGATGTAGATGAGAAGAGGCGCTAAAGACGAAGGTAGGATGCTGTCCGGAGCTAAGAGCCGCTCCCGGGCGTCTTTCGGCAGAAGCCGCGCTAAGGAGAGCACTGTGAGCGGCACAATCGTCTTTGCGCGAAGAAGCCGCTTCTTCGGCTCCGGGAGCCGGAGAGAGCGGCAACGTGGAAAAGGTAAAGAAGCAAGCGGTACAACACTGGGATTGTGTGCGCACCTTGCCAACTGATACAAAACAGTACTTTTGCACTCTCCTGACTTTTCCAGTCACATGAACATTCGATTGGAAGCTGTTTTGGACAACTTTTCTTTTCTTGCTGCCAAACACTTGGCAGACATCCGTGCAACGTCTAGAAAACGATGGGAGATGTTTTCTGTGCTGGCACAGTTTTTCCGAGCCAGACATAGTGGAAAAGCTTTTTGCTGAGATGTAGATGAGAAGAGGCGCTAAAGACGAAGGTAGGATGCTGTCCGGAGCTAAGAGCCGCTCCCGGGCGTCTTTCGGCAGAAGCCGCGCTAAGGAGAGCACTGTGAGCGGCACAATCGTCTTTGCGCGAAGAAGCCGCTTCTTCGGCTCCGGGAGCCGGAGAGAGCGGCTACTTGGAAAAGGTAAAGAAGCAAGCTGTACAACACTGGGATTGTGTGCGCACCTTGCCAACTATTAGAAAACAGTACTTTTGCACTCTCCTGACTTTTCCAATCACATGAACATTCGATTGGAAGCTGTTTTGGACAACTTTTCTTTTCTTCCTGCCAAACACTTGGCAGACATCTCTGCAACTTCTAGGACACGATGGGAGATGTTTTCTGTGCTAGCACAGTTTTTCCTAGCCAGACATAGTGGAAAAGCTTTTTGCTGAGATGTAGATGAGAAGAGGCGCTAAAGACGAAGGTATGATGCTGTCCGGAGCTAGGAGCCGCTCCGGGGCGTCTTTCGGCAGAAGCCGCCCTATGGAGAGCACTGTGAGCGGCACAATCGTCTTTGCGCGAAGAAACCGCTTCTTCGGCTTTGGGAGCCAGGGAGAGCGGCAGCTTCGGAAAGGTGAAGAAGCAAGCTGTACAACACTGGGATTGTGTGCGCACCGTGCCAACTATTAGAAAACAGTACTTTTGCACTCTCCTGACTTTTCCAGTCACATGAACATTCGATTGGAAGCTGTTTTGGACAACTTTTCTTTTCTTCCTGCCAAACACTTGGCAGACATCCGTGAAACGTCTAGAATACGATGGGAGATGTTTTCTGTGCTGGCACAGTTTTTCCTAGCCAGACATAGTGGAAAAGCTTTTTGCCGAGATGTAGATTAGAAGAGGCGCTAAAGACGAAGGTAGGATGCTGTCCGGAGCTAAGAGCTGCTCCCGGGCGTCTTTCGGCAGAAGCCGCGCTAAGGAGAGCACCGTGAGCGGCACAATCGTCTTTGCGCGAAGAAGCCGCTTCTTCGGCTCCGGGAGCCGGAGAGAGCGGAAACATGGAAAAGGTAAAGAAGCAAGCTGTACAACACTGGGATTGTGTGCGCACCTTGCCAACTATTAGAAAACAGTACCTTTGCACTCTCCTGACTTTTCCAATCACATGAACATTCGATTGGAAGCTGTTTTGGACAACTTTTCTTTTCTTCCTGCCAAACACTTGGCAGACATCTCTGCAACTTCTAGAACACGATGGGAGATGTTTTCTGTGCTGGCACAGTTTTTCCTAGCCAGACATAGTAGAAAAGCTTTTTGCCGAGATGTAAATGAGAAGAGGCGCTAAAGACGAAGGTAGGATGCTGTCCGGAGCTAAGAGCCGCTCCCGGGCGTCTTTCGGCAGAAGCCGCGCTAAGGAGAGCACTGTGAGCGGCACAATCGTCTTTGCGCGAAAAAGCCGCATCTTCGGCTCCGGGAGCCGGACAGAGCGGCAGCTTCGGGAAGGTGAAGAAGCAAGCTGTACAACACTGGGATTGTGTGAGCACCTTGCCAACTGATACAAAACAGTACTTTTGCACTCTCCTGACTTTTCCAATCACATGAACATTCGATTGGAAGCTGTTTTTGACAACTTTTCTTTTCTTCCTGCCAAACACTTGGCAGACATCTCTGCAACTTCTAGAACACGATGGGAGATGTTTTCTGTGCTGGCACAGTTTTTCCTAACCAGACATAGTGGAAAAGCTTTTTGCCGAGATGTAGATGAGAAGAGGCGCTAAAGATGAAGGTAGGATGCTGTCCGGAGCTAAGAGCCGCTCCGGGGCGTCTTTCGGCAGAAGCCGCGCTAAGGAGAGCACTGTGAGCGGCACAATCGTCTTTGCGCGAAGAAACCGCTTCTTCGGCTCCGGGAGCCGGGGAGAGCGGCAGCTTCGGAAAGGTGAAGAAGCAAGCTGTACAACACTGGGATTGTGTGCGCACCTTGCCAACTATTAGAAAACAGTACTTTTGCACTCTCCTGACTTTTCCAATCACATGAACATTCGATTGGAAGCTGTTTTGGACAACTTTTCTTTTCTTCCTGCCAAACACTTGGCAGAAATCCGTGCAACATCTAGAACACGATGGGAGATGTTTTCTGTGCTGGCACAGTTTTTCCTAGCCAGACATAGTGGAAAAGCTTTTTGCTGAGATGTAGATGAGAAGAGGCGCTAAAGACGAAGGTAGGATGCTGTCCGGAGCTAAGAGCCGCTCCCGGGCGTCTTTCGGCAGAAGCCGCGCTAAGGAGAGCACTGTGAGCGGCACAATCGTCTTTGCGCGAAGAAGCCGCTTCTTCGGCTCCGGGAGCCGGAGAGAGCGGCTACTTGGAAAAGGTAAAGAAGCAAGCTGTACAACACTGGGATTGTGTGCGCACCTTGCCAACTATTAGAAAACAGTACTTTTGCACTCTCCTGACTTTTCCAATCACATGAACATTCGATTGGAAGCTGTTTTGGACAACTTTTCTTTTCTTCCTGCCAAACACTTGGCAGACATCTCTGCAACTTCTAGGACACGATGGGAGATGTTTTCTGTGCTAGCACAGTTTTTCCTAGCCAGACATAGTGGAAAAGCTTTTTGCTGAGATGTAGATGAGAAGAGGCGCTAAAGACGAAGGTATGATGCTGTCCGGAGCTAAGAGCCGCTCCCGGGCGTCTTTCGGCAGAAGCCGCGCTAAGGAGAGCACTGAGAGCGGCACAATCGTCTTTGCGCGAAGAAGCCGCTTCTTCGGCTCCGATAGCCGGGGAGAGCAACAGCTTCGGAAAGGTGAAGAAGCAAGCTGTACAACACTGGGATTGTGTGCGCACCTTGCCAACTATTAGAAAACAGTACTTTGGCACTCTCCTGACTTTTCCAGTCACATGAACATTCGATTGGAAGCTGTTTTGGACAACTTTTCTTTTCTTCCTGCCAAACACTTGGCAGACATTTGTGCAACGTCTAGAACACGATGGGAGATGTTTTCTGTGCTGGCACAGTTTTTCCTAGCCAGACATAGTGGAAAAGCTTTTTGCTGAGATGTAGATGAGAAGAGGCGCTAAAGACGAAGGTAGGATGCTGTCCGGAGCTAAGAGCCGCTCCCGGGCGTCTTTCGGCAGAAGCCGCGCTAAGGAGAGCACTGTGAGCGGCACAATCGTCTTTGCGCGAAGAAGCCGCTTCTTCCGCTCCGGGAGCCGGGGAGAGCGGCAGCTTTGGAATGGTGAAGAAGCAAGCTGTACAACACGGATTGTGTGCGCACCTTGCCAACTGATAGAAAGCAGTACCTTTGCACTCTCCCGACTTTTCCAATCACATGAACATTCGATTGGAAGCTGTTTTGGACAACTTTTCTTTTCTTCCTGCCAAACACTTGGCAGACATCCGTGCAACGTCTAGAACACGATGGGTGATGTTTTCTGTGCTGGCACAGTCTTTCCTAGCCAGACATAGTGGAAAAGCTTTTTGCCGAGATGTAGATGAGAAGAGGCGCTAAAGACGAAGGTAGGATGCTGTCCGGAGCTAAGAGCCGCTCCCGGGCGTCTTTCGGCAGAAGCCGCGCTAAGGAGAGCACTGAGAGCGGCACAATCGTCTTTGCGCAAAGAAGCCGCTTCTTCGGCTCCGGGAGCCGGGGAGAGCGGCAGCTTCGGGAAGGTAAAGAAGCAAGCTGTACAACACTGGGATTGTGTGCGCACCTTGCCAACTGATAGAAAACAGTACTTTGGCACTCTCATGACTTTTCCAATCACATGAACATTCGATTGGAAGCAGTTTTGGACAACTTTGCTTTTCTTCCTGCCAAACACATGGCAGACATCCGTGCAACGTCTAGAACACGATGGGAGATGTTTTCTGTGCTGGCACAGTTTTTCCTAGCCAGACATAGTGGAAAAGCTTTTTGCCGAGATGTAGATGAGAAGAGGCGCTAAAGACGAAGGTAGGATTCTGTCCGGAGCTAAGAGCCGCTCCCGGGCGTCTTTCGGCAGAAGCCGCGCTAAGGAGAGCACTGTGAGCGGCACAATCGTCTTTGCGCGAAGAAGCCGCTTCTTCGGCTCCGGGAGCCGGAGAGAGCGGCAGCTTCGGAAAGGTGAAGAAGCAAGCTGTACAACACTGGGATTGTGTGCGCACCTGTCCAACTGATAGAAAACAGTACTTATGCACTCTCCTGACTTTTCCAATCACATGAACATTCGATTGGAAGCAGTTTTGGAAAACTTTGCTTTTCTTCCTGCCAAACACTTGGCAGACATCCGTGCAACGTCTAGAACACGATGGGAGATGTTTTCTGTGCTGGCACAGTTTTTCCTAGCCAGACATAGTGGAAAAGCTTTTTGCCGAGATGTAGATGAGAAGAGGCGCTAAAGACGAAGGTAGGATGCTGTCCGGAGCTAAGAGCCGCTCCCGGGCGTCTTTCGGCAGAAGCCGCGCTAAGGAGAGCACTGTGAGCGGCACAATCGTCTTTGTGCGAAGAAGCCACTTCTTCGGCTCCGGGAGCCAGAGAGAGCGGCAACATGGACAAGGTAAAGAAGCAAGCTGTACAACACTGGGATTGTGTGCGCACCTTGCCAACTTATAGAAAACAGTACCTTTGCACTCTCCTGACTTTTCCAGTCACATGAACATTCGATTGGAAGCTGTTTTGGACAACTTTTCTTTTCTTCCTGCCAAACACTTGGCAGACATCCGTGCAACGTCTAGAACATGATGGGAGGTGTTTTCTATGCTGGCACAGTTTTTCCTAGCCAGACATAGTGGAAAAGCTTTTTGCTGAGATGTAGATGAGAAGAGGCGCTAAAGACGAAGGTAGGATGCTGTCCGGAGCTAAGAGCCGCTCCCGGGCGTCTTTCGGCAGAAGCCGCGCTAAGGAGAGCACTGTGAGCGGCACAATCGTCTTTGCGCGAAGAAGCCGCTTCTTCGGCTCCGGGAGCCGGAGAGAGCGGCAACTTGGAAAAGGTAAAGAAGCAAGCTGTACAACACTGGGATTGTGTGCGCACCTTGCCAACTGATACAAAACAGTACTTTTGCACTCTCCTGACTTTTCCAGTCACATGAACATTCGATTGAAAGCTGTTTTGGACAACTTTTCTTTTCTTCCTGCCAAACACTTGGCAGACATCTCTGCAACTTCTAGAACACGATGGGAGATGTTTTCTGTGCTGGCACAGTTTTTCCTAGCCAGACATAGTGGAAAAGCTTTTTGCTGAGATGTAGATGAGAAGAGGCGCTAAAGACGAAGGTAGGATGCTGTCCGGAGCTAAGAGCCGCTCCCGGGCGTCTTTCGGCAGAAGCCGCGCTAAGGAGAGCACTGTGAGCGGCACAATCGTCTTTGCGCGAAGAAGCCGCTTCTTCGGCTCCGGGAGCCCGGGAGGGCGGCAGCTTCGGAAAGGTGAAGAAGCAAGCTGTACAACACTGGGATTGTGTGCGCACCTTGCCAACTGATAGAAAACAGTACTTTGGCACTCTCATGACTTTTCCAATCACATGAACATTCGATTGGAAGCAGTTTTGGACAACTTTTCTTTACTTCCTGCCAAACACTTTGCAGACATCCGTGCAACGTCTAGAACACGATGGGAGATGTTTTCTGTGCTGGCACAGTTTTTCCTAGCCAGACATAGTGGAAAAGCTTTTTGCCGAGATGTAGATGAGAAGAGGCGCTAAAGACGAAGGTAGGATGCTCTCCGGAGCTAAGAGCCACTCCCGGGCGTCTTTCGGCAGAAGCCGCGCTAAGGAGAGCACTGTGAGCGGCACAATCGTCTTTGCGCGAAGAAGCCGCTTCTCCGGCTCCGGGAGCCGGAGAGAGCGGCAACTTGGAAAAGGTAAAGAAGCAAGCTGTACAACACTGGGATTGTGTGCGCACCTTGCCAACTGATACAAAACAGTACTTTTGCACTCTCCTGACTTTTCCAGTCACATGAACATTCGATTGAAAGCTGTTTTGGACAACTTTTCTTTTCTTCCTGCCAAACACTTGGCAGACATCCGTGCAACGTCTAGAACACGATGGGAGATGTTTTCTGTGCTGGCACAGTTTTTCCTAGCCAGACATAGTGGAAAAGCTTTTTGCTGAGATGTAGATGAGAAGAGGCGCTAAAGACGAAGGTAGGATGCTGTCCGGAGCTAAGAGCCGCTGCCGGGCGTCTTTCAGCAGAAGCCGCGCTAAGGTGAGCACTGTGAGCGGCACAATCGTCTTTGCGCAAAGAAGCCGCTTCTTCGGCTCCGGGAGTCGGAGAGAGCGGCAGCTTCGGAAAGGTGAAGAAGCAAGCTGTACAACACTGGGATTGTGTGCGCACCTTGCCAACTATTAGAAAACAGTACCTTTGCACTCTCCTGACTTTTCCAATC
Organism: Melospiza georgiana; assembly: GCF_028018845.1. Lineage (NCBI taxonomy): Eukaryota > Metazoa > Chordata > Aves > Passeriformes > Passerellidae > Melospiza > Melospiza georgiana. The sequence continues at coordinate 27,367,549 of NC_080464.1, read as the reverse complement.
ACATGAACATTCGATTGGAAGCTGTTTTGGACAACTTTTCTTTTCTTCCTGCCAAACACTTGGCAGACATCTCTGCAACTTCTAGAACACGATGGGAGATGTTTTCTGTGCTGGCACAGTTTTTCCTAGCCAGACATAGTGGAAAAGCTTTTTGCTGAGATGTAGATGAGAAGAGGCGCTAAAGACGAAGGTAGGATGCTGTCCGGAGCTAAGAGCCGCTCCCGGGCGTCTTTCGGCAGAAGCCGCGCTAAGGAGAGCACTGTGAGCGGCACAATCGTCTTTGCGCGAAGAAGCCGCTTCTTCGGCTCCGGGAGCCGGAGAGAGCGGCAACGTGGAAAAGGTAAAGAAGCAAGCGGTACAACACTGGGATTGTGTGCGCACCTTGCCAACTGATACAAAACAGTACTTTTGCACTCTCCTGACTTTTCCAGTCACATGAACATTCGATTGGAAGCTGTTTTGGACAACTTTTCTTTTCTTGCTGCCAAACACTTGGCAGACATCCGTGCAACGTCTAGAAAACGATGGGAGATGTTTTCTGTGCTGGCACAGTTTTTCCGAGCCAGACATAGTGGAAAAGCTTTTTGCTGAGATGTAGATGAGAAGAGGCGCTAAAGACGAAGGTAGGATGCTGTCCGGAGCTAAGAGCCGCTCCCGGGCGTCTTTAGGCAGAAGCCGCGCTAAGGAGAGCACTGAGAGCGGCACAATCGTCTTTGCGCAAAGAAGCCGCTTCTTCGGCTCCGGGAGCCGGGGAGAGCGGCAGCTTCGGAAAGGTGAAGAAGCAAGCTGTACAACACTGGGATTGTGTGCGCACCTTCCCAACTGATAGAAAACAGTACTTTGGCACTCTCATGACTTTTCCAATCACATGAACATTCGATTGGAAGCAGTTTTGGACAACTTTTCTTTACTTCCTGCCAAACACTTTGCAGACATCCGTGCAACGTCTAGAACACGATGGGAGATGTTTTCTGTGCTGGCACAGTTTTTCCTAGCCAGACATAGTGGAAAAGCTTTTTGCCGAGATGTAGATGAGAAGAGGCGCTAAAGACGAAGGTAGGATGCTGTCCGGAGCTAAGAGCCGCTCCCGGGCGTCTTTCGGCAGAAGCCGCGCTAAGGAGAGCACTGTGAGCGGCACAATCGTCTTTGCGCGAAGAAGCCGCTTCTCCGGCTCCGGGAGCCAGAGAGAGCGGCAACTTGGAAAAGGTAAAGAAGCAAGCTGTACAACACTGGGATTGTGTGCGCACCTTGCCAACTGATACAAAACAGTACTTTTGCACTCTCCTGACTTTTCCAGTCACATGAACATTCGATTGAAAGCTGTTTTGGACAACTTTTCTTTTCTTCCTGCCAAACACTTTGCAGACATCCGTGCAACGTCTAGAACACGATGGGAGATGTTTTCTGTGCTGGCACAGTTTTTCCTAGCCAGACATAGTGGAAAAGCTTTTTGCTGAGATGTAGATGAGAAGAGGCGCTAAAGACGAAGGTAGGATGCTGTCCGGAGCTAAGAGCCGCTGCCGGGCGTCTTTCAGCAGAAGCCGCGCTAAGGTGAGCACTGTGAGCGGCACAATCGTCTTTGCGCAAAGAAGCCGCTTCTTCGGCTCCGGGAGTCGGAGAGAGCGGCAGCTTCGGAAAGGTGAAGAAGCAAGCTGTACAACACTGGGATTGTGTGCGCACCTTGCCAACTATTAGAAAACAGTACCTTTGCACTCTCCTGACTTTTCCAATCACATGAACATTCGATTGGAAGCTGTTTTGGACAACTTTTCTTTTCTTCCTGCCAAACACTTGGCAGACATCTCTGCAACTTCTAGAACACGATGGGAGATGTTTTCTGTGCTGGCACAGTTTTTCCTAGCCAGACATAGTGGAAAAGCTTTTTGCTGAGATGTAGATTAGAAGAGGCGCTAAAGACGAAGGTAGGATGCTGTCCGGAGCTAAGAGCCGCTCCCGGGCGTCTTTCGGCAGAAGCCGCGCTAAGGAGAGCACTGTGAGCGGCACAATCGTCTTTGCGCGAAGAAGCCGCTTCTTCGGCTCCGGGAGCCGGAGAGAGCGGCAACGTGGAAAAGGTAAAGAAGCAAGCGGTACAACACTGGGATTGTGTGCGCACCTTGCCAACTGATACAAAACAGTACTTTTGCACTCTCCTGACTTTTCCAGTCACATGAACATTCGATTGGAAGCTGTTTTGGACAACTTTTCTTTTCTTGCTGCCAAACACTTGGCAGACATCCGTGCAACGTCTAGAAAACGATGGGAGATGTTTTCTGTGCTGGCACAGTTTTTCCGAGCCAGACATAGTGGAAAAGCTTTTTGCTGAGATGTAGATGAGAAGAGGCGCTAAAGACGAAGGTAGGATGCTGTCCGGAGCTAAGAGCCGCTCCCGGGCGTCTTTCGGCAGAAGCCGCGCTAAGGAGAGCACTGAGAGCGGCACAATCGTCTTTGCGCAAAGAAGCCGCTTCTTCGGCTCCAGCAGCCGGAGAGAGCGGCAGCTTCGGAAAGGTGAAGAAGCAAGCTGTACAACACTGGGATTGTGTGCGCGCCTTGCCAACTATTAGAAAACAGTACCTTTGCACTCTCCTGACTTTTCCAATCACATGAACATTCGATTGGAAGCTGTTTTGGACAACTTTGCTTTTCTTCCGGCCAAACACTTGGCAGACATCTCTGCAACTTCTAGAACACGATGGGAGATGTTTTCTGTGCTGGCACAGTTTTTCCTAGCCAGACATAGTGGAAAAGCTTTTTGCCGAGATGTAGATGAGAAGAGACGCTAAAGACGAAGGTAGGATGCTGTCCGGGGCTAAGAGCCGCTCCCGGGCGTCTTTCGGCAGAAGCCGCGCTAAGGAGAGCACTGTGAGCGGCACAATCGTCTTTGCGCGAAGAAGCCGCTTCTTCGGCTCCGGGAGCCGGAGAGAGCGGCAACTTGGAAAAGGTAAAGAAGCAAGCTGTACAACACTGGGATTGTGTGCGCAACTTGCCAAATGATACAAAACAGTACTTTTGCACACTCCTGACTTTTCCAATCACATGAGCATTCGATTAGAAGATGTTTTGGACAACTTTTATTTTCTTCCTGCCAAACACTTGGCAGACCTCCGTGCAACGTCTAGAACACGATGGGAGATGTTTTCTGTGCTGGCACAGTTTTTCCTAGCCAGACATAGTGGAAAAGCTTTTTGCTGAGATGTAGATGAGAAGAGGCGCTAAAGACGAAGGTAGGATGCTGTCCGGAGCTAAGAGCCGCTCCCTGGCGTCTTTCGGCAGAAGCCGCGCTAAGGAGAGCACTGTGAGCGGCACAATCGTCTTTGCGCGAAGAAGCCGCTTCTCCGGCTCCGGGAGCCAGAGAGAGCGGCAACTTGGAAAAGGTAAAGAAGCAAGCTGTACAACACTGGGATTGTGTGCGCACCTTGCCAACTGATACAAAACAGTACTTTTGCACTCTCCTGACTTTTCCAGTCACATGAACATTCGATTGAAAGCTGTTTTGGACAACTTTTCTTTTCTTCCTACCAAACACTTGGCAGACATCCGTGCAACGTCTAGAACACGATGGGAGGTGTTTTCTGTGCTGGCACAGTTTTTCCTAGCCAGACATAGTGGAAAAGCTTTTTGCTGAGATGTAGATGAGAAGAGGCGCTAAAGACGAAGGTAGGATGCTGTCCGGAGCTAAGAGCCGCTCCCGGGCGTCTTTCGGCAGAAGCCGCGCTAAGGAGAGCACTGTGAGCGGCACAATCGTCTTTGCGCGAAGAAGCCGCTTCTTCGGCTCCAGCAGCCGGAGAGAGCGGCAGCTTCGGAAAGGTGAAGAAGCAAGCTGTACAACACTGGGATTGTGTGCGCGCCATGCCAACTATTAGAAAACAGTACCTTTGCACTCTCCTGACTTTTCCAATCACATGAACATTCGATTGGAAGCTGTTTTGGACAACTTTGCTTTTCTTCCGGCCAAACACTTGGCAGACATCTCTGCAACTTCTAGAACACGATGGGAGATGTTTTCTGTGCTGGCACAGTTTTTCCTAGCCAGACATAGTGGAAAAGCTTTTTGCCGAGATGTAGATGAGAAGAGACGCTAAAGACGAAGGTAGGATGCTGTCCGGGGCTAAGAGCCGCTCCCGGGCGTCTTTCGGCAGAAGCCGCGCTAAGGAGAGCACTGTGAGCGGCACAATCGTCTTTGCGCGAAGAAGCCGCATCTTCGGCTCCGGGAGCCGGAGAGAGCGGCAGCTTCGGGAAGGTGAAGAAGCAAGCCGTACAACACTGGGATTGTGTGCGCAACTTGCCAAATGATACAAAACAGTACTTTTGCACACTCCTGACTTTTCCAATCACATGAGCATTCGATTAGAAGATGTTTTGGACAACTTTTATTTTCTTCCTGCCAAACACTTGGCAGACCTCCGTGCAACGTCTAGAACACGATGGGAGATGTTTTCTGTGCTGGCACAGTTTTTCCTAGCCAGACATAGTGGAAAAGCTTTTTGCTGAGATGTAGATGAGAAGAGGCGCTAAAGACGAAGGTAGGATGCTGTCCGGAGCTAAGAGCCGCTCCCTGGCGTCTTTCGGCAGAAGCCGCGCTAAGGAGAGCACTGTGAGCGGCACAATCGTCTTTGCGCGAAGAAGCCGCTTCTCCGGCTCCGGGAGCCAGAGAGAGCGGCAACTTGGAAAAGGTAAAGAAGCAAGCTGTACAACACTGGGATTGTGTGCGCACCTTTCCAACTGATACAAAACAGTACTTTTGCACTCTCCTGACTTTTCCAGTCACATGAACATTCGATTGAAAGCTGTTTTGGACAACTTTTCTTTTCTTCCTACCAAACACTTGGCAGACATCCGTGCAACGTCTAGAACACGATGGGAGGTGTTTTCTGTGCTGGCACAGTTTTTCCTAGCCAGACATAGTGGAAAAGCTTTTTGCTGAGATGTAGATGAGAAGAGGCGCTAAAGACGAAGGTAGGATGCTGTCCGGAGCTAAGAGCCGCTCCCGGGCGTCTTTCGGCAGAAGCCGCGCTAAGGAGAGCACTGTGAGCGGCACAATCGTCTTTGCGCGAAGAAGCCGCTTCTTCGGCTCCAGCAGCCGGAGAGAGCGGCAGCTTCGGAAAGGTGAAGAAGCAAGCTGTACAACACTGGGATTGTGTGCGCGCCATGCCAACTATTAGAAAACAGTACCTTTGCACTCTCCTGACTTTTCCAATCACATGAACATTCGATTGGAAGCTGTTTTGGACAACTTTGCTTTTCTTCCGGCCAAACACTTGGCAGACATCTCTGCAACTTCTAGAACACGATGGGAGATGTTTTCTGTGCTGGCACAGTTTTTCCTAGCCAGACATAGTGGAAAAGCTTTTTGCCGAGATGTAGATGAGAAGAGACGCTAAAGACGAAGGTAGGATGCTGTCCGGGGCTAAGAGCCGCTCCCGGGCGTCTTTCGGCAGAAGCCGCGCTAAGGAGAGCACTGTGAGCGGCACAATCGTCTTTGCGCGAAGAAGCCGCATCTTCGGCTCCGGGAGCCGGAGAGAGCGGCAGCTTCGGGAAGGTGAAGAAGCAAGCCGTACAACACTGGGATTGTGTGCGCAACTTGCCAAATGATACAAAACAGTACTTTTGCACACTCCTGACTTTTCCAATCACATGAGCATTCGATTAGAAGATGTTTTGGACAACTTTTATTTTCTTCCTGCCAAACACTTGGCAGACCTCCGTGCAACGTCTAGAACACGATGGGAGATGTTTTCTGTGCTGGCACAGTTTTTCCTAGCCAGACATAGTGGAAAAGCTTTTTGCTGAGATGTAGATGAGAAGAGGCGCTAAAGACGAAGGTAGGATGCTGTCCGGAGCTAAGAGCCGCTCCCTGGCGTCTTTCGGCAGAAGCCGCGCTAAGGAGAGCACTGTGAGCGGCACAATCGTCTTTGCGCGAAGAAGCCGCTTCTTCGGCTCTGGGAGCCGGAGAGACCGGCAACTTGGAAAAGGTAAAGAAGCAAGCTGTACAACACTGGGATTGTGTGCGCACCTTTCCAACTGATACAAAACAGTACTTTGGCACTCTCCTGACTTTTCCAGTCACATGAACATTCGATTGGAAGCTGTTTTGGACAACTTTTCTTTTCTTCCTGTCAAACGCTTGGAAGACATCCGTGCAACATCTAGAACACGATGGGAGATGTTTTCTGTGCTGGCACAGTTTTTCCAAGCCAGACATAGTGGAAAAGCTTTTTGCTGAGATGTAGATGAGAAGAGGCACTAAAGACGAAGGTAGGATGCTGTCCGGAGCTAAGAGCTGCTCCCGGGCATCTTTCGGCAGAAGCCGCGCTAAGGAGAGCACTGTGAGCGGCACAATCGTCTTTGCGCGAAGAAGCCGCTTCTTCGGCTCCGGGAGCCAGAGAGAGCGGCAGCTTCGGGAAGGTGAAGAAGCAAGCTGTACAACACTGGGATTGTGTGCGCACCTTGCCAACTGATAGAAAACAGTACTTTTGCACTCTCCTGACTTTTCCAATCACATGAACATTCGATTAGAAGCTGTTTTGGACAACTTTTCTTTTTTTCCTGCAAAACACTTGGCAGACATCTCTGCAAATTCTAGAACACGATGGGAGATGTTTTCTGTGCTGGCACAGTTTTTCCTAGCCAGACATAGTGGAAAAGCTTTTTGCTGAGATGTAGATGAGAAGAGGCGCTAAAGACGAAGGTAGGATGCTGTCCGGAGCTAAGAGCCGCTCCCGGGCATCTTTCGGCAGAAGCCGCGCTAAGGAGAGCACTGTGAGCGGCACAATCGTCTTTGCGCGAAGAAGCCGCTTCTTCGGCTCCGGGAGCCGGAGAGAGCGGCAACTTGGAAAAGGTGAAGAAGCAAGCTGTACAACACTGGGATTGTGTGCGCACCTTGCCAACTGATACAAAACAGTACTTTTGCACTCTCCTGACTTTTCCAGTCACATGAACATTCGATTGAAAGCTGTTTTGGACAACTTTTCTTTTCTTCCTGCCAAACACTTGGCAGACATCCGTGCAACGTCTAGAACACGATGGGAGATGTTTTCTGTGCTGGCACAGTTTTTCCTAGCCAGACATAGTGGAAAAGCTTTTTGCTGAGATGTAGATGAGAAGAGGCGCTAAAGACGAAGGTAGGATGCTGTCCGGAGCTAAGAGCCGCTCCCGGGCGTCTTTCAGCAGAAGCCGCGCTAAGGAGAGCACTGTGAGCGGCACAATCGTCTTTGCGCAAAGAAGCCGCTTCTTCGGCTCCGGGAGCCGGGGAGAGCGGCAGCTTCGGAAAGGTGAAGAAGCAAGCTGTACAACACTGGGATTGTGTGCGCACCTTGCCAACTATTAGAAAACAGTACCTTTGCACTCTCCTGACTTTTCCAATCACATGAACATTCGATTGGAAGCTGTTTTGGACAACTTTTCTTTTCTTCCTGCCAAACACTTGGCAGACATCTCTGCAACTTCTAGAACACGATGGGAGATGTTTTCTGTGCTGGCACAGTTTTTCCTAGCCAGACATAGTGGAAAAGCTTTTTTGCTGAGATGTAGATGAGAAGAGGCGCTAAAGACGAAGGTAGGATGCTGTCCGGAGCTAAGAGCCGCTCCCCGGCGTCTTTCGGCAGAAGCCGCGCTAAGGAGAGCACTGTGAGCGGCACAATCGTCTTTGCGCGAAGAAGCCGCTTCTTCGGCTCCGGGAGCCGGAGAGAGCGGCAACTTGGAAAAGGTAAAGAAGCAAGCTGTACAACACTGGGATTGTGTGCGCACCTTGCCAACTGATACAAAACAGTACTTGTTCACTCTCCTGACTTTTCCAGTCACATGAACATTCGATTGGAAGCAGTTTTGGACAACTTTTCTTTTCTTCCTCCCAAACACTTGGCAGACATCTCTGCAACTTCTAGAACACGATGGGAGATGTTTTCTGTGCTGGCACAGTTTTTCCTAGCCAGACATAGTGGAAAAGCTTTTTGCCGAGATGTAGATGAGAAGAGGCGCTAAAGACGAAGGTAGGATGCTGTCCGGAGCTAAGAGCCGCTCCCGGGCGTCTTTCGGCAGAAGCCGTGCTAAGGAGAGCACTGTGAGCGGCACAATCGTCTTTGCGGGAAGAAGCTGCTTCTTCGGCACCGGGAGCCGGAGAGAGAGGCAACTTGGAAAAGGTAAAGAAGCAAGCTGTACAACACTGGGATTGTGTGCGCACCTTGCCAACTATTAGAAAACAGAACTTTTGCACTCTCCTGACTTTTCCAGTCACATGAACATTCGATTGAAAGCTGTTTTGGACAACTTTTCTTTTCTTCCTGCCAAACACTTGACAGACATCCGTGCAACGTCTAGAACACGATGGGAGATGTTTTCTGTGCTGGCACAGTTTTTCCTAGCCAGACATAGTGGAAAAGCTTTTTGCTGAGATGTAGATGAGAAGAGGCGCTAAAGACGAAGGTAGGATGCTGTCCGGAGCTAAGAGCCGCTCCCGGGCGTCTTTCAGCAGAAGCCGCGCTAAGGAGAGCACTGTGAGTGGCACAATCGTCTTTGCGCGAAGAAGCCACTTCTTCGGCTCCGGGAACCGGAGAGAGCGGCAGCTTCGGGAAGGTGAAGAAGCAAGCTGTACAACACTGGGATTGTGTGCGCACCTTGCCAACTGATACAAAACAGTACTTTTGCACTCTCCTGACTTTTCCAATCACATGAACATTCGATTGGAAGCTGTTTTGGACAACTTTTCTTCCGGCCAAACACTTGGCAGACATCTCTGCAACTTCTAGAACACGATGGGAGATGTTTTCTGTGCTGGCACAGTTTTTCCTAGCCAGACATAGTGGAAAAGCTTTTTGCCGAGATGTAGATGAGAAGAGGCGCTAAAGACGAAGGTAGGATGCTGTCCGGAGCTAGGAGCCGCTCCCGGGCGTCTTTCGGCAGAAGCCGCGCTAAGGAGAGCACTGTGAGTGGCACAATCGTCTTTGCGCGAAGAAGCCGCATCTTCGGCTCCGGGAGCCGGAGAGAGCGGCAGCTTCGGGAAGGTGAAGAAGCAAGCCGTACAACACTGGGATTGTGTGCGCAACTTGCCAAATGATACAAAACAGTACTTTTGCACACTCCTAACTTTTCCAATCACATGAGCATTCGATTAGAAGATGTTTTGGACAACTTTTATTTTCTTCCTGCCAAACACTTGGCAGACCTCCGTGCAACGTCTAGAACACGATGGGAGATGTTTTCTGTGCTGGCACAGTTTTTCCTAGCCAGACATAGTGGAAAAGCTTTTTGCTGAGATGTAGATGAGAAGAGGCGCTAAAGACGAAGGTAGGATGCTGTCCGGAGCTAAGAGCCGCTCCCGGGCGTCTTTCAGCAGAAGCCGCGCTAAGGAGAACACTGTGAGCGGCACAATCGTCTTTGCGCAAAGAAGCCGCTTCTTCGGCTCCGGGAGCCGGAGAGAGCGGCAGCTTCGGAAAGGTGAAGAAGCAAGCTGTACAACACTGGGATTGTGTGCGCACCTTGCCAACTATTAGAAAACAGTACCTTTGCACTCTCCTGACTTTTCCAATCACATGAACATTCGATTGGAAGCTGTTTTTGACAACTTTTCTTTTTTTCCTGCAAAACACTTGGCAGACATCTCTGCAACTTCTAGAACACGATGGGAGATGTTTTCTGTGCTGGCACAGTTTTTCCTAGCCAGACATAGTGGAAAAGCTTTTTTGCTGAGATGTAGATGAGAAGAGGCGCTAAAGACGAAGGTAGGATGCTGTCCGGAGCTAAGAGCCGCTCCCCGGCGTCTTTCGGCAGAAGCCGCGCTAAGGAGAGCACTGTGAGCGGCACAATCGTCTTTGCGCGAAGAAGCCGCTTCTTCGGCTCCGGGAGCCGGAGAGAGCGGCAACTTGGAAAAGGTAAAGAAGCAAGCTGTACAACACTGGGATTGTGTGCGCACCTTGCCAACTATTAGAAAACAGTACTTGTTCACTCTCCTGACTTTTCCAGTCACATGAACATTCGATTGGAAGCAGTTTTGGACAACTTTTCTTTTCTTCCTCCCAAACACTTGGCAGATATCTCTGCAACTTCTAGAACACGATGGGAGATGTTTTCTGTGCTGGCACAGTTTTTCCTAGCCAGACATAGTGGAAAAGCTTTTTGCCGAGATGTAGATGAGAAGAGGCGCTAAAGACGAAGGTAGGATGCTGTCCGGAGCTAAGAGCCGCTCCCGGGCGTCTTTCGGCAGAAGCCGCGCTAAGGAGAGCACTGTGAGCGGCACAATCGTCTTTGCGGGAAGAAGCTGCTTCTTTGGCACCGGGAGCCGGAGAGAGAGGCAACTTGGAAAAGGTAAAGAAGCAAGCTGTACAACACTGGGATTGTGTGCGCACCTTGCCAACTATTAGAAAACAGAACTTTTGCACTCTCCTGACTTTTCCAGTCACATGAACATTCGATTGAAAGCTGTTTTGGACAACTTTTCTTTTCTTCCTGCCAAACACTTGGCAGACATCCGTGCAACGTCTAGAACACGATGGGAGATGTTTTCTGTGCTGGCACAGTTTTTCCTAGCCAGACATAGTGGAAAAGCTTTTTGCTGAGATGTAGATGAGAAGAGGCGCTAAAGACGAAGGTAGGATGCTGTCCGGAGCTAAGAGCCGCTCCCGGGCGTCTTTCAGCAGAAGCCGCGCTAAGGAGAGCACTGTGAGTGGCACAATCGTCTTTGCGCGAAGAAGCCACTTCTTCGGCTCCGGGAACCGGAGAGAGCGGCAGCTTCGGGAAGGTGAAGAAGCAAGCTGTACAACACTGGGATTGTGTGCGCACCTTGCCAACTGATACAAAACAGTACTTTTGCACTCTCCTGACTTTTCCAATCACATGAACATTCGATTGGAAGCGGTTTTTGACAACTTTTCTTTTTTTCCTGCAAAACACTTGGCAGACATCTCTGCAACTTCTAGAACACGATGGGAGATGTTTTCTGTGCTGGCACAGTTTTTCCTAGCCAGACATAGTGGAAAAGCTTTTTGCCGAGATGTAGATGAGAAGAGGCGCTAAAGACGAAGGTAGGATGCTGTCCGGAGCTAGGAGCCGCTCCCGGGCGTCTTTCGGCAGAAGCCGCGCTAAGGAGAGCACTGTGAGTGGCACAATCGTCTTTGCGCGAAGAAGCCGCATCTTCGGCTCCGGGAGCCGGAGAGAGCGGCAGCTTCGGGAAGGTGAAGAAGCAAGCCGTACAACACTGGGATTGTGTGCGCAACTTGCCAAATGATACAAAACAGTACTTTTGCACACTCCTGACTTTTCCAATCACATGAGCATTCGATTAGAAGATGTTTTGGACAACTTTTATTTTCTTCCTGCCAAACACTTGGCAGACCTCCGTGCAACGTCTAGAACACGATGGGAGGTGTTTTCTGTGCTGGCACAGTTTTTCCTAGCCAGACATAGTGGAAAAGCTTTTTGCTGAGATGTAGATGAGAAGAGGCGCTAAAGACGAAGGTAGGATGCTGTCCGGAGCTAAGAGCCGCTCCCGGGCGTCTTTGGGCAGAAGCCGCGCTAAGGAGAGCACTGTGAGCGGCACAATCGTCTTTGCGCGAAGAAGCCGCTTCTTCGGCTCCGGGAGCCGGAGAGAGCGGCAACTTGGAAAAGGTAAAGAAGCAAGCTGTACAACACTGGGATTGTGTGCGCACCTTGCCAACTGATACAAAACAGTACTTTTGCACTCTCCTGACTTTTCCAATCACATGAACATTCGATTGGAAGCTGTTTTGGACAACTTTGCTTTTCTTCCTGCCAAACACTTGGCAGACATCTCTACAACTTCTAGAACACGATGGGAGATGTTTTCTGTGCTGGCACAGTTTTTCCTAGCCAGACATAGTGGAAAAGCTTTTTGCCGAGATGTAGATGAGAAGAGGCGCTAAAGACGAAGGTAGGATGCTGTCCGGAGCTAAGAGCCGCTCCCGGGCGTCTTTCGGCAGAAGCCGCGCTAAGGAGAGCACTGTGAGCGGCACAATCGTCTTTGCGCGAAGAAGCCGCTTCTTCGGCTCCGGGAGCCAGAGAGAGCGGCAACTTGGAAAAGGTAAAGAAGCAAGCTGTACAACACTGGGATTGTGTGCGCACCTTGCCAACTGATACAAAACAGTACTTTTGCACTCTCCTGACTTTTCCAGTCACATGAACATTCGATTGAAAGCTGTTTTGGACAACTTCTCTTTTCTTCCTGCCAAACACTTGGCAGACATCCGTGCAACGTCTAGAACACGATGGGAGGTGTTTTCTGTGCTGGCACAGTTTTTCCTAGCCAGACATAGTGGAAAAGCTTTTTGCTGAGATGTAGATGAGAAGAGGCGCTAAAGACGAAGGTAGGATGCTGTCCGGAGCTAAGAGCCGCTCCCGGGCGTCTTTCAGCAGAAGCCGCGCTAAGGAGAACACTGTGAGCGGCACAATCGTCTTTGCGCAAAGAAGCCGCTTCTTCGGCTCCGGGAGCCGGAGAGAGCGGCAGCTTCGGAAAGGTGAAGAAGCAAGCTGTACAACACTGGGATTGTGTGCGCACCTTGCCAACTATTAGAAAACAGTACCTTTGCACTCTCCTGACTTTTCCAATCACATGAACATTCGATTGGAAGCTGTTTTGGACAACTTTTCTTCCGGCCAAACACTTGGCAGACATCTCTGCAACTTCTAGAACACGATGGGAGATGTTTTCTGTGCTGGCACAGTTTTTCCTAGCCAGACATAGTGGAAAAGCTTTTTGCTGAGATGTAGATGAGAAGAGGCGCTAAAGACGAAGGTAGGATGCTGTCCGGAGCTAAGAGCCGCTCCCGGGCGTCTTTCGGCAGAAGCCGCGCTAAGGAGAGCACTGTGAGCGGCACAATCGTCTTTGCGCGAAGAAGCCGCTTCTTCGGCTCCGGGAGCCGGAGAGAGCGGCAACTTGGAAAAGGTAAAGAAGCAAGCTGTACAACACTGGGATTGTGTGCGCACCTTGCCAACTGATACAAAACAGTACTTTTGCACTCTCCTGACTTTTCCAGTCACATGAACATTCGATTGAAAGCTGTTTTGGACAACTTTTCTTCCTGCCAAACACTTGGCAGACATCTCTGCAACTTCTAGAACACGATGGGAGATGTTTTCTGTGCTGGCACAGTTTTTCCTAGCCAGACATAGTGGAAAAGCCTTTTGCCGAGATGTAGATGAGAAGAGGCGCTAAAGACGAAGGTAGGATGCTGTCCGGAGCTAAGAGCCGCTCCCGGGCGTCTTTCAGCAGAAGCCGCGCTAAGGAGAGCACTGTGAGCGGCACAATCGTCTTTGCGCGAAGAAGCCGCTTCTTCGGCTCCGGGAGCCGGAGAGAGCGGCTACTTGGAAAAGGTAAAGAAGCAAGCTGTACAACACTGGGATTGTGTGCGCACCTTGCCAACTATTAGAAAACAGTACTTTTGCACTCTCCTGACTTTTCCAGTCACATGAACATTCGATTGAAAGCTGTTTTGGACAACTTTTCTTTTCTTCCTGCCAAACACTTGGCAGACATCCGTGCAACGTCTAGAACACGATGGGAGGTGTTTTCTGTGCTGGCACAGTTTTTCCTAGCCAGACATAGTGGAAAAGCTTTTTGCTGAGATGTAGATGAGAAGAGGCCCTAAAGACGAAGGTAGGATGCTGTCCGGAGCTAAGAGCCGCTCCCGGGCGTCTTTCAGCAGAAGCCGCGCTAAGGAGAACACTGTGAGCGGCACAATCGTCATTGCGCAAAGAAGCCGCTTCTTCGGCTCCGGGAGCCGGAGAGTGCGGCAGCTTCGGAAAGGTGAAGAAGCAAGCTGTACAACACTGGGATTGTGTGCGCACCTTGCCAACTATTAGAAAACAGTACCTTTGCACTCTCCTGACTTTTCCAATCACATGAACATTCGATTGGAAGCTGTTTTGGACAACTTTTCTTCCGGCCAAACACTTGGCAGACATCTCTGCAACTTCTAGAACACGATGGGAGCTGTTTTCTGTGCTGGCACAGTTTTTCCTAGCCAGACATAGTGGAAAAGGTTTTTGCTGAGATGTAGATGAGAAGAGGCGCTAAAGACGAAGGTAGGATGCTGTCCGGAGCTAAGAGCCGCTCCCGGGCGTCTTTCGGCAGAAGCCGCGCTAAGGAGAGCACTGTGAGCGGCACAATCGTCTTTGCGCGAAGAAGCCGCTTCTTCGGCTCCGGGAGCCGGAGAGAGCGGCAACTTGGAAAAGGTAAAGAAGCAAGCTGTACAACACTGGGATTGTGTGCGCACCTTGCCAACTGATACAAAACAGTACTTTTGCACTCTCCTGACTTTTCCAGTCACATGAACATTCGATTGAAAGCTGTTTTGGACAACTTTTCTTCCTGCCAAACACTTGGCAGACATCTCTGCAACTTCTAGAACACGATGGGAGATGTTTTCTGTGCTGGCACAGTTTTTCCTAGCCAGACATAGTGGAAAAGCCTTTTGCCGAGATGTAGATGAGAAGAGGCGCTAAAGACGAAGGTAGGATGCTGTCCGGAGCTAAGAGCCGCTCCCGGGCGTCTTTCAGCAGAAGCCGCGCTAAGGAGAGCACTGTGAGCGGCACAATCGTCTTTGCGCGAAGAAGCCGCTTCTTCGGCTCCGGGAGCCGGAGAGAGCGGCTACTTGGAAAAGGTAAAGAAGCAAGCTGTACAACACTGGGATTGTGTGCGCACCTTGCCAACTATTAGAAAACAGTACTTTTGCACTCTCCTGACTTTTCCAGTCACATGAACATTCGATTGAAAGCTGTTTTGGACAACTTTTCTTTTCTTCCTGCCAAACACTTGGCAGACATCCGTGCAACGTCTAGAACACGATGGGAGGTGTTTTCTGTGCTGGCACAGTTTTTCCTAGCCAGACATAGTGGAAAAGCTTTTTGCTGAGATGTAGATGAGAAGAGGCCCTAAAGACGAAGGTAGGATGCTGTCCGGAGCTAAGAGCCGCTCCCGGGCGTCTTTCAGCAGAAGCCGCGCTAAGGAGAGCACTGTGAGCGGCACAATCGTCTTTGCGCAAAGAAGCCGCTTCTTCGGCTCCGGGAGCCGGATTGAGCGGCAGCTTCGGAAAGGTGAAGAAGCAAGCTGTACAACACTGGGATTGTGTGCGCACCTTGCCAACTATTAGAAAACAGTACCTTTGCACTCTCCTGACTTTTCCAATCACATGAACATTCGATTGGAAGCGGTTTTTGACAACTTTTCTTTTTTTCCTGCAAAACACTTGGCAGACATCTCTGCAACTTCTAGAACACGATGGGAGATGTTTTCTGTGCTGGCACAGTTTTTCCTAGGCAGACATAGTGGAAAAGCTTTTTGCCGAGATGTAGATGAGAAGAGGCGCTAAAGACGAAGGTAGGATGCTGTCCGGAGCTAGGAGCCGCTCCCGGGCGTCTTTCGGCAGAAGCCGCGCTAAGGAGAGCACTGTGAGTGGCACAATCGTCTTTGCGCGAAGAAGCCGCATCTTCGGCTCCGGGAGCCGGAGAGAGCGGCAGCTTCGGGAAGGTGAAGAAGCAAGCCGTACAACACTGGGATTGTGTGCGCAACTTGCCAAATGATACAAAACAGTACTTTTGCACACTCCTGACTTTTCCAATCACATGAGCATTCGATTAGAAGATGTTTTGGACAACTTTTATTTTCTTCCTGCCAAACACTTGGCAGACCTCCGTGCAACGTCTAGAACACGATGGGAGGTGTTTTCTGTGCTGGCACAGTTTTTCCTAGCCAGACATAGTGGAAAAGCTTTTTGCTGAGATGTAGATGAGAAGAGGCGCTAAAGACGAAGGTAGGATGCTGTCCGGAGCTAAGAGCCGCTCCCGGGCGTCTTTCAGCAGAAGCCGCGCTAAGGAGAACACTGTGAGCGGCACAATCGTCTTTGCGCAAAGAAGCCGCTTCTTCGGCTCCGGGAGCCGGAGAGAGCGGCAGCTTCGGGAAGGTGAAGAAGCAAGCTGTACAACACTGGGATTGTGTGCGCACCTTGCCAACTATTAGAAAACAGTACCTTTGCACTCTCCTGACTTTTCCAATCACATGAACATTCGATTGGAAGCTGTTTTTGACAACTTTTCTTTTTTTCCTGCAAAACACTTGGCAGACATCTCTGCAACTTCTAGAACACGATGGGAGATGTTTTCTGTGCTGGCACAGTTTTTCCTAGCCAGACATAGTGGAAAAGCTCTTTGCTGAGATGTAGATGAGAAGAGGCGCTAAAGACGAAGGTAGGATGCTGTCCGGAGCTAAGAGCCGCTCCCGGGCGTCTTTCGGCAGAAGCCGCGCTAAGGAGAGCACTGTGAGCGGCACAATCGTCTTTGCGCAAAGAAGCCGCTTCTTCGGCTCTGGGAGCCAGAGAGAGCGGCAACTTGGAAAAGGTAAAGAAGCAAGCTGTACAACACTGGGATTGTGTGCGCACCTTGCCAACTGATACAAAACAGTACTTTTGCACTCTACTGACTTCTCCAATCACATGAACATTCGATTAGAAGCTGTTTTGGACAACTTTTCTTTTCTTCCTGCCAAACACTTGGCAGACATCCGTGCAACGTCTAGAACACGATGGGAGATGTTTTCTGTGCTGGCACAGTTTTTCCTAGCCAGACATAGTGGAAAAGCCTTTTGCCGAGATGTAGATGAGAAGAGGCGCTAAAGACGAAGGTAGGATGCTGTCCGGAGCTAAGAGCCGCTCCCGGGCGTCTTTCAGCAGAAGCCGCGCTAAGGAGAGCACTGTGAGCGGCACAATCGTCTTTGCGGGAAGAAGCCGCTTCTTCGGCTCCGGGAGCCGGAGAGAGCGGCAACTTGGAAAAGGTAAAGAAGCAAGCTGTACAACACTGGGATTGTGTGCGCACCTTGCCAACTATTAGAAAACAGTACTTTTGCACTCTCCTGACTTTTCCAGTCACATGAACATTCGATTGAAAGCTGTTTTGGACAACTTTTCTTTTCTTCCTGCCAAACACTTGGCAGACATCCGTGCAACGTCTAGAACACGATGGGAGGTGTTTTCTGTGCTGGCACAGTTTTTCCTAGCCAGACATAGTGGAAAAGCTTTTTGCTGAGATGTAGATGAGAAGAGGCCCTAAAGACGAAGGTAGGATGCTGTCCGGAGCTAAGAGCCGCTCCCGGGCGTCTTTCAGCAGAAGCCGCGCTAAGGAGAGCACTGTGAGCGGCACAATCGTCTTTGCGCAAAGAAGCCGCTTCTTCGGCTCCGGTAGCCGGATTGAGCGGCAGCTTCGGAAAGGTGAAGAAGCAAGCTGTACAACACTGGGATTGTGTGCGCACCTTGCCAACTATTAGAAAACAGTACCTTTGCACTCTCCTGACTTTTCCAATCACATGAACATTCGATTGGAAGCGGTTTTTGACAACTTTTCTTTTTTTCCTGCAAAACACTTGGCAGACATCTCTGCAACTTCTAGAACACGATGGGAGATGTTTTCTGTGCTGGCACAGTTTTTCCTAGCCAGACATAGTGGAAAAGCTTTTTGCTGAGATGTAGATGAGAAGAGGCGCTAAAGACGAAGGTAGGATGGTGTCCGGAGCTAAGAGCCGCTCCCGGGCGTCTTTCGGCAGAAGCCGCGCTAAGGAGAGCACTGTGAGCGGCACAATCGTCTTTGCGCGAAGAAGCCGCTTCTTCGGCTCCGGGAGCCGGAGAGAGCGGCAACTTGGAAAAGGTAAAGAAGCAAGCTGTACAACACTGGGATTGTGTGCGCACCTTGCCAACTGATACAAAACAGTACTTTTGCACTCTCCTGACTTTTCCAGTCACATGAACATTCGATTGAAAGCTGTTTTGGACAACTTTTCTTTTCTTCCTGCCAAACACTTGGCAGACCTCTGTGCAACGTCTAGAACACGATGGGAGATGTTTTCTGTGCTGGCACAGTTTTTCCTAGCCAGACATAGTGGAAAAGCTTTTTGCTGAGATGTAGATGAGAAGAGGCGCTAAAGACGAAGGTAGGATGCTGTCCGGAGCTAAGAGCCGCTCCCGGGCGTCTTTCAGCAGAAGCCGCGCTAAGGTGAGCACTGTGAGCGGCACAATCGTCTTTGCGCAAAGAAGCCGCTTCTTCGGCTCCGGGAGCCAGAGAGAGCGGCAACTTGGAAAAGGTAAAGAAGCAAGCTGTACAACACTGGGATTGTGTGCGCACCTTGCCAACTATTAGAAAACAGTACCTTTGCACTCTCCTGACTTTTCCAGTCACATGAACATTCGATTGGAAGCTATTTTGGACAACTTTTCTTTTCTTCCTGCCAAACACTTGGCAGACATCTCTGCAACTTCTAGAACACCATGGGAGATGTTTTCTGTGCTGGCACAGTTTTTCCTAGCCAGACATAGTGGAAAAGCTTTTTGCTGAGATGTAGATGAGAAGAGGCACTAAAGACGAAGGTAGGATGCTGTCCGGAGCTAAGAGCCGCTCCCGGGCATCTTTCGGCAGAAGCCGCGCTAAGGAGAGCACTGTGAGTGGCACAATCGTCTTTGCGCGAAGAAGCCGCTTCTTCGGCTCCGGGAGCCGGAGAGAGCGGAAACATGGAAAAGGTAAAGAAGCAAGCTGTACAACACTGGGATTGTGTGCGCACCTTGCCAACTATTAGAAAACAGTACCTTTGCACTCTCCTGACTTTTCCAATCACATGAACATTCGATTAGAAGCTGTTTTGGACAACTTTTCTTTTCTTCCTGCCAAACACTTGGCAGACATCCGTGCAACGTCTAGAACACGATGGGAGATGTTTTCTGTGCTGGCACAGTTTTTCCTAGCCAGACATAGTGGAAAAGCTTTTTGCCGAGATGTAGACTACAAAAGACGCTAAAGACGAAGGTAGGATGCTGTCCGGAGCTAAGAGCCGCTCCGGGGCGTCTTTCGGCAGAAGCCGCGCTAAGGAGAGCACTGAGAGCGGCACAATCATCTTTGCGCGAAGAAGCCGCTTCTTCGGCTCCGGGAGCCAGGGAGAGCGGCAGCTTCGGAAAGGTGAAGAAGCAAGCTGTACCACACTGGGATTGTGTGCGCACCTTGCCAACTGATACAAAACAGTACTTTTGTACTCTCCTGACTTTTCCAATCACATGAACATTCGATTGGAAGCTGTTTTGGACAACTTTGCTTTTCTTCCTGCCAAACACTTGGCAGATATCTCTGAAACTTCTAGAACACGATGGGAGATGTTTTCTGCGCTGGCACAGTTTTTCCTTGCCAGACATAGTGGAAAAGCTTTTTGCTGAGATGTAGATGAGAAGAGGCACTAAAGACGAAGGTAGGATGCTGTCCGGACCTAAGAGCCGCTCCCGGGCATCTTTCGGCAGAAGCCGCGCTAAGGAGAGCACTGTGAGTGGCACAATCGTCTTTGCGCGAAGAAGCCGCTTCTTCGGCTCCGGGAGCCGGAGAGAGCGGCAGCTTCGGGAAGGTGAAGAAGCAAGCTGTACAACACTGGGATTGTGTGCGCACCTTGCCAACTGATACAAAACAGTACTTTTGCACTCTCCTGACTTTTCCAATCACATGAACATTCGATTAGAAGCTGTTTTGGACAACTTTTCTTTTCTTCCTGCCAAACACTTGGCAGATATCTCTGCAACTTCTAGAACACGATGGGAGATGTTTTCTGCGCTGGCACAGTTTTTCCTTGCCAGACATAGTGGAAAAGCTTTTTGCTGAGATGTAGATGAGAAGAGGCACTAAAGACGAAGGTAGGATGCTGTCCGGAGCTAAGAGCCGCTCCCGGGCATCTTTCGGCAGAAGCCGCGCTAAGGAGAGCACTGTGAGTGGCACAATCGTCTTTGCGCGAAGAAGCCGCTTCTTCGGCTCCGGGAGCCGGAGAGAGCGGCAGCTTCGGGAAGGTGAAGAAGCAAGCTGTACAACACTGGGATTGTGTGCGCACCTTGCCAACTGATACAAAACAGTACTTTTGCACTCTCCTGACTTTTCCAATCACATGAACATTCGATTAGAAGCTGTTTTGGACAACTTTTCTTTTCTTCCTGCCAAACACTTGGCAGACCTCCGTGCAACGTCTAGAACACGATGGGAGATGTTTTCTGTGCTGGCACAGTTTTTCCTAGCCAGACATAGTGGAAAAGCTTTTTGCTGAGATGTAGATGAGAAGAGGAGCTAAAGACGAAGGTAGGATGCTGTCCGGAGCTAAGAGCCGCTCCCGGGCGTCTTTCGGCAGAAGCCGCGCTAAGGAGAGCACTGAGAGCGGCACAATCGTCTTTGCGCGAAGAAGCCGCTTCTTCAGCTCCAGGAGCCAGGGAGAGCGGCAGCTTCGGAAAGGTGAAGAAGCAAGCTGTACAACACTGGGATTGTGTGCGCACCTTGCCAACTGATACAAAACAGTACTTTTGCACTCTCCTGACTTTTCCAATCACATGAACATTCGATTAGAAGCTGTTTTGGACAACTTTGCTTTTCTTCCTGCCAAATACTTGGCAGACATCTCTGCAACTTCTAGAACACGATGGGAGATGTTTTCTGTGCTGGCACAGTTTTTCCTAGCCAGACATAGTGGAAAAGCTTTTTGCTGAGATGTAGATGAGAAGAGGCGCTAAAGACGAAGGTAGGATGCTGTCCGGAGCTAAGAGCCGCTCCCGGGCGTCTTTCGGCAGAAGCCGCGCTAAGGAGAGCACTGTGAGCGGCACAATCGTCTTTGTGCAAAGAAGCCGCTTCTTCGGCTCTGGGAGCCGGAGAGAGCGGCAACTTGGAAAAGGTAAAGAAGCAAGCTGTACAACACTGGGATTGTGTGCGCACCTTGCCAACTGATAGAAAACAGTACCTTTGCACTCTCCTGACTTTTCCAATCACATGAACATTCGATTGGAAGCTATTTTGGACAACTTTTCTTTTCTTCCTGCCAAACACTTGGCAGACATCTCTGCAACTTCTAGAACACGATGGGAGATGTTTTCTGTGCTGGCACAGTTTTTCCTAGCCAGACATAGTGGAAAAGCTTTTTGCCGAGATGTAGATGAGAAGAGGCGCTAAAGACGAAGGTAGGATGCTGTCCGGAGCTAAGAGCCGCTCCCGGGCGTCTTTCGGCAGAAGCCGCGCTAAGGAGAGCACTGTGAGCGGCACAATCGTCTTTGCGCGAAGAAGCCGCATCTTCGGCTCCGGGAGCCGGAGAGAGCGGCAGCTTCGGGAAGGTGAAGAAGCAAGCTGTACAACACTGGGATTGTGTGCGCACCTTGCCAACTGATACAAAACAGTACTTTTGCACTCTCCTGACTTTTCCAGTCACATGAACATTCGATTGGAAGCTGTTTTGGACAACTTTTCTTTTCTTCCTGTCAAACGCTTGGAAGACATCCGTGCAACGTCTAGAACACGATGGGAGATGTTTTCTGTGCTGGCACAGTTTTTCCTAGCCAGACATAGTGGAAAAGCTTTTTGCCGAGATGTAGATGAGAAGAGGCGCTAAAGACGAAGGTAGGATGCTGTCCGGAGCTAAGAGCCGCTCCCGGGCGTCTTTCGGCAGAAGCCGCGCTAAGGAGAGCACTGTGAGCGGCACAATCATCTTTGCGCGAAGAAGCCGCTTCTTCGGCTCCGGGAGCCAGGGAGAGCGGCAGCTTCGGAAAGGTGAAGAAGCAAGCTGTACAACACTGGGATTGTGTGCGCACCTTGCCAACTGATACAAAACAGTACTTTTGTACTCTC
Organism: Melospiza georgiana; assembly: GCF_028018845.1. Classification (NCBI taxonomy): domain Eukaryota; kingdom Metazoa; phylum Chordata; class Aves; order Passeriformes; family Passerellidae; genus Melospiza; species Melospiza georgiana. The sequence continues at coordinate 27,345,937 of NC_080464.1, read as the reverse complement.
CTGACTTTTCCAATCACATGAACATTCGATTGGAAGCTGTTTTGGACAACTTTGCTTTTCTTCCTGCCAAACACTTGGCAGACATCTCTGCAACTTCTAGAACACGATGGGAGATGTTTTCTGTGCTGGCACAGTTTTTCCTAGCCAGACATAGTGGAAAAGCTTTTTGCCGAGATGTAGATGAGAAGAGGCGCTAAAGACGAAGGTAGGATGCTGTCCGGAGCTAAGAGCCGCTCCCGGGCGTCTTTCGGCAGAAGCCGCGCCAAGGAGAGCACTGTGAGCGGCACAATCGTCTTTGCGTGAAGAAGCCGCATCTTCGGCTCCGGGAGCCCGAGAGAGCGGCAGCTTCGGGAAGGTGAAGAAGCAAGCTGTACAACACTGGGATTGTGTGCGCACCTTGCCAACTGATACAAAACAGTACTTTTGCACTCTCCTGACTTTTCCAGTCACATGAACATTCGATTGGAAGCTGTTTTGGACAACTTTTCTTTTCTTCCTGTCAAACGCTTGGAAGACATCCGTGCAACGTCTAGAACACGATGGGAGATGTTTTCTGTGCTGGCACAGTTTTTCCTAGCCAGACATAGTGGAAAAGCTTTTTGCCGAGATGTAGATGAGAAGAGGCGCTAAAGACGAAGGTAGGATGCTGTCCGGAGCTAAGAGCCGCTCCCGGGCGTCTTTCGGCAGAAGCCGCGCTAAGGAGAGCACTGAGAGCGGCACAATCATCTTTGCGCGAAGAAGCCGCTTCTTCGGCTCCGGGAGCCAGGGAGAGCGGCAGCTTCGGAAAGGTGAAGAAGCAAGCTGTACCACACTGGGATTGTGTGCGCACCTTGCCAACTATTAGAAAACAGTACCTTTGCACTCTCCTGACTTTTCCAATCACATGAACATTCGATTGGAAGCTATTTTGGACAACTTTTCTTTTCTTCCTGCCAAACACTTGGCAGACATCTCTGCAACTTCTAGAACACCATGGGAGATGTTTTCTGTGCTGGCACAGTTTTTCCTAGCCAGACATAGTGGAAAAGCTTTTTGCCGAGATGTAGATGAGAAGAGGCGCTAAAGACGAAGGTAGGATGCTGTCCGGAGCTAAGAGCCGCTCCCGGGCGTCTTTCGGCAGAAGCCGCGCTAAGGAGAGCACTGTGAGCGGCACAATCGTCTTTGCGCAAAGAAGCCGCTTCTTCGGCTCTGGGAGCCAGAGAGAGCGGCAACTTGGAAAAGGTAAAGAAGCAAGCTGTACAACACTGGGATTGTGTGCGCACCTTGCCAACTATTAGAAAACAGTACCTTTGCACTCTCCTGACTTTTCCAATCACATGAACATTCGATTGGAAGCTGTTTTGGACAACTTTGCTTTTCTTCCTGCCAAACACTTGGCAGACATCTCTGCAACTTCTAGAACACGATGGGAGATGTTTTCTGTGCTGGCACAGTTTTTCCTAGCCAGACATAGTGGAAAAGCTTTTTGCTGAGATGTAGATGAGAAGAGGCACTAAAGACGAAGGTAGGATGCTGTCCGGAGCTAAGAGCCGCTCCCGGGCATCTTTCGGCAGAAGCCGCGCTAAGGAGAGCACTGTGAGTGGCACAATCGTCTTTGCGCGAAGAAGCCGCTTCTTCGGCTCCGGGAGCCGGAGAGAGCGGCAGCTTCGGGAAGGTGAAGAAGCAAGCTGTACAACACTGGGATTGTGTGCGCACCTTGCCAACTGATACAAAACAGTACTTTTGCACTCTCCTGACTTTTCCAATCACATGAACATTCGATTAGAAGCTGTTTTGGACAACTTTTCTTTTCTTCCTGCCAAACACTTGGCAGACATCCGTGCAACGTCTAGAACACGATGGGAGATGTTTTCTGTGCTGGCACAGTTTTTCCTAGCCAGACATAGTGGAAAAGCTTTTTGCCGAGATGTAGACTACAAAAGACGCTAAAGACGAAGGTAGGATGCTGTCCGGAGCTAAGAGCCGCTCCGGGGCGTCTTTCGGCAGAAGCCGCGCTAAGGAGAGCACTGAGAGTGGCACAATCGTCTTTGCGCGAAGAAGCCCCTTCTTCGGCTCCGGGAGCCGGAGAGAGCGGCAGCTTCGGGAAGGTGAAGAAGCAAGCTGTACAACACTGGGATTGTGTGCGCACCTTGCCAACTGATACAAAACAGTACTTTTGCACTCTCCTGACTTTTCCAGTCACATGAACATTCGATTGGAAGCTGTTTTGGACAACTTTTCTTTTCTTCCTGTCAAACGCTTGGAAGACACCCGTGCAACGTCTAGAACACGATGGGAGATGTTTTCTGTGCTGGCACAGTTTTTCCTAGCCAGACATAGTGGAAAAGCTTTTTGCCGAGATGTAGATGAGAAGAGGCGCTAAAGACGAAGGTAGGATGCTGTCCGGAGCTAAGAGCCGCTCCCGGGCGTCTTTCGGCAGAAGCCGCGCTAAGGAGAGCACTGAGAGCGGCACAATCATCTTTGCGCGAAGAAGCCGCTTCTTCGGCTCCGGGAGCCAGGGAGAGCGGCAGCTTCGGAAAGGTGAAGAAGCAAGCTGTACCACACTGGGATTGTGTGCGCACCTTGCCAACTGATACAAAACAGTACTTTTGTACTCTCCTGACTTTTCCAATCACATGAACATTCGATTGGAAGCTGTTTTGGACAACTTTGCTTTTCTTCCTGCCAAACACTTGGCAGATATCTCTGCAACTTCTAGAACACGATGGGAGATGTTTTCTGCGCTGGCACAGTTTTTCCTTGCCAGACATAGTGGAAAAGCTTTTTGCTGAGATGTAGATGAGAAGAGGCACTAAAGACGAAGGTAGGATGCTGTCCGGAGCTAAGAGCCGCTCCCGGGCATCTTTCGGCAGAAGCCGCGCTAAGGAGAGCACTGTGAGTGGCACAATCGTCTTTGCGCGAAGAAGCCGCTTCTTCGGCTCCGGGAGCCGGAGAGAGCGGCAGCTTCGGGAAGGTGAAGAAGCAAGCTGTACAACACTGGGATTGTGTGCGCACCTTGCCAACTGATACAAAACAGTACTTTTGCACTCTCCTGACTTTTCCAATCACATGAACATTCGATTAGAAGCTGTTTTGGACAACTTTTCTTTTCTTCCTGCCAAACGCTTGGCAGACCTCCGTGCAACGTCTAGAACACGATGGGAGATGTTTTCTGTGCTGGCACAGTTTTTCCTAGCCAGACATAGTGGAAAAGCTTTTTGCTGAGATGTAGATGAGAAGAGGCGCTAAAGACGAAGGTAGGATGCTGTCCGGAGCTAAGAGCCGCTCCCGGGCGTCTTTCGGCAGAAGCCGCGCTAAGGAGAGCACTGAGAGCGGCACAATCATCTTTGCGCGAAGAAGCCGCTTCTTCGGCTCCGGGAGCCAGGGAGAGCGGCAGCTTCGGAAAGGTGAAGAAGCAAGCTGTACCACACTGGGATTGTGTGCGCACCTTGCCAACTGATACAAAACAGTACTTTTGTACTCTCCTGACTTTTCCAATCACATGAACATTCGATTGGAAGCTGTTTTGGACAACTTTGCTTTTCTTCCTGCCAAACACTTGGCAGATATCTCTGCAACTTCTAGAACACGATGGGAGATGTTTTCTGCGCTGGCACAGTTTTTCCTTGCCAGACATAGTGGAAAAGCTTTTTGCTGAGATGTAGATGAGAAGAGGCACTAAAGACGAAGGTAGGATGCTGTCCGGAGCTAAGAGCCGCTCCCGGGCATCTTTCGGCAGAAGCTGCGCTAAGGAGAGCACTGTGAGTGGCACAATCGTCTTTGCGCGAAGAAGCCGCTTCTTCGGCTCCGGGAGCCGGAGAGAGCGGCAGCTTCGGGAAGGTGAAGAAGCAAGCTGTACAACACTGGGATTGTGTGCGCACCTTGCCAACTGATACAAAACAGTACTTTTGCACTCTCCTGACTTTTCCAATCACATGAACATTCGATTAGAAGCTGTTTTGGACAACTTTTCTTTTCTTCCTGCCAAACACTTGGCAGACCTCCGTGCAACGTCTAGAACACGATGGGAGATGTTTTCTGTGCTGGCACAGTTTTTCCTAGCCAGACATAGTGGAAAAGCTTTTTGCTGAGATGTAGATGAGAAGAGGCGCTAAAGACGAAGGTAGGATGCTGTCCGGAGCTAAGAGCCGCTCCCGGGCGTCTTTCGGCAGAAGCCGCGCTAAGGAGAGCACTGTGAGCGGCACAATCGTCTTTGCGCGAAGAAGCCGCTTCTTCGGCTCCGGGAGCCGGGGAGAGCGGCAGCTTCGGAAAGGTGAAGAAGCAAGCTGTACAACACTGGGATTGTGTGCGCACCTTGCCAACTGATACAAAACAGTACTTTTGCACTCTCCTGACTTTTCCAATCACATGAACATTCGATTAGAAGCTGTTTTGGACAACTTTGCTTTTCTTCCTGCCAAACACTTGGCAGACATCTCTGCAACTTCTAGAACACGATGGGAGATGTTTTCTGTGCTGGCACAGTTTTTCCTAGCCAGACATAGTGGAAAAGCTTTTTGCTGAGATGTAGATGAGAAGAGGCCCTAAAGACGAAGGTAGGATGCTGTCCGGAGCTAAGAGCCGCTCCCGGGCGTCTTTCGGCAGAAGCCGCGCTAAGGAGAGCACTGTGAGCGGCACAATCGTCTTTGCGCGAAGAAGCCGCATCTTCGGCTCCGGGAGCCGGAGAGAGCGGCAGCTTCGGGAAGGTGAAGAAGCAAGCTGTACAACACTGGGATTGTGTGCGCACCTTGCCAACTGATACAAAACAGTACTTTTGCACTCTCCTGACTTTTCCAGTCACATGAACATTCGATTGGAAGCTGTTTTGGACAACTTTTCTTTTCTTCCTGTCAAACGCTTGGAAGACATCCGTGCAACGTCTAGAACACGATGGGAGATGTTTTCTGTGCTGGCACAGTTTTTCCTAGCCAGACATAGTGGAAAAGCTTTTTGCCGAGATGTAGATGAGAAGAGGCGCTAAAGACGAAGGTAGGATGCTGTCCGGAGCTAAGAGCCGCTCCCGGGCGTCTTTCGGCAGAAGCCGCGCTAAGGAGAGCACTGTGAGCGGCACAATCGTCTTTGCGTGAAGAAGCCGCTTCTTCGGCTCTGGGAGCCAGAGAGAGCGGCAACTTGGAAA